>NC_044572.1:147699261-148299261 GCF_901933205.1 Camarhynchus parvulus | reverse complement strand
AAAACTATTTTATGATTCTGAGATAAAAGCTGCTATGGTAGCATGGGAGGTTCAAACACACAAGTGAGTTAGTGCAGGGTAAAAGGTTCCTGTGCATCAGCTGACCTGAGGTAGCTGCCCCTGTGTGTACTTTCATCTTGCAGTAAATCTGAGTTAATTTCAGTCACAGCAGCCCTCTTTCTTTAAAAGAATGTGAATGATTCAAATAACTTCACATTTGCTACAGGCAAGAAGCTTGTGCATGGGCTGTTGCCAGGGAAACCTGCTCACAGATCTTAGCACAAAGGAAATATCGTTACTGTTTCATTAATTACTGTATTAAAGCAAGTCACCATCTGAGATCAATGCCTGTGGCACTCAGTACACAATGAGAAATACTCTTTGTCCCAAAAAACTTCTGAACAAAAGAGGGAGCTTCTTTTTGACTTTGCAGGAAAAAGAAAGAAAATGTTTATTTTACAAAGTTAAGAATTGAACCAGAGTCACATAAATCAAAGTCAACCCACGCTGCCTGCAGGTCAGCCAAGTTATTGCCAAGGAAGTCCAAGGCTGGAGGTCCACAGGGACTTGGCTGACAATGACAGGGGTGCCAAGGACTGCCAGCATGCATCTAAAAATTGAGCCACGAGCTGTTTCTGGACTTTGTGGGTTTTGTTTTTGTACAGAACTGAGCTCTGCAACTGCAGCAGCAAATACAGTCTAATAACCAACCAATTTCCTATAATGGCACTTCATATTTCCGCCTCTATTCATTTTCTTCTCATTTTCAGCCAGAAGGTAATGGCACTGTTGCTCTTCACAGCAGAGATGCACCCTGGCACATTGTGCCTCTGAGAACAAAGCACAAAATTAAAGTTGGTAGAGTGTAATGAATGGCATTTTCATGGCAAAATTGGGGTTAGCCATCATTTCAGCTATCACAGGGCTGTCATGTCAGTGATTTCAGAGAAATGGGGTTTGGACCGGAGAAATCTGCTCTTCTCCACTTGTCAGGAGAGGTTGAAAAGGCTGCTTGCACCCAGGGCTGCTGGGAGCCAAGCTGGTGCTTTCCCAAATGTGGTTTTCAGGTGAAGTTAGGATGTTGTATGAATCCACAAGCCTCAAAACCTGCTTTCCTCCCATAACAGACTGGCAAAGAGATTTTTTCTTGAGTCAGGATCTTCATCTAACACTGCTCAAGAGTGGCCTGCAAAAGTACATGGTGGAAAAAAAATCTCACTGAGAATTTGCTAAAACTGAGAAATCCAGAGTTATTGTGTGGAGAATCATAGAATGGCGCTTGTCAGTCAGGAGGAAGAGTGTCCGAAGGTCTTTTTTACTCCTCTTGCAGTGCCAGCTGAGATTACACATTTCTCTACATTGATTTGCAAACAATAAATGTAAGTTTTTCTATTGTCTTAGCAGCACTCTGGGAGGTACTTCAGGAGTTCTTCAATTAATGAGTGAAAATCACCATCATTAATGCCCACAAATCAAGAGCCTACACAAGGCCAGCTCCTGGTTTAGAAATTAGGAGGAAATCTGTATCTCTGATTCTTAAACTTTTCTCTGAAATGTCCATTTCTTCCTAACATGACAGATAGGGCACAGCGCAAACTACCACTGCCTTAAGTCCAGTCTGGTACTTCTCACACTCTGATGTTTCCTACCAAAGAAAAAGGAATGGAATAGATCTTCACCATGCAGTCATTTTCATTGCAAAGGAATCTGCGAAGATGTCTGAGCCTTGAGGATCCAAAGGGCACTGGGAAAGGTCTGGCCAATTAACTCCAGACTTGAAGAGGCAAAACTGTCAGCACAACGTCTATGAGCACCTGAGCACTCCAGCCTGGCTATCAGCTAATTACCCCTGCAAGTGTGTCTGGCCAAGCTCCTGGAGAGGCTCTGTCTAAAAATGTCACTGCAAAGATGTGAAGTGTGTGAGAGTCCCATTCCTACATCTATAAAAATTCACCCCAGAATCTGCATGGAACTAAGTTTTAAAGGCCAAGAGATTCAAATTGTTGGGAAGAAATAGATCAGGAAGGAATCCTGAAAGAGAAACTCCACGGGGACGAGAGGAGATGTCAATGATGATGGACTTCAATGTGCACTGGAAGGAGAGAGTTTCTGGGATGGCTCAGAGAATGAGCATTTCCCAAGGAAAATTATCAATTACACACAGGTTTGTTTTGTTTTTTTAAAAAGTGACTGCTACTCACTCTGCATCTTATATCAAATGCTTCAAATTTCTTTTCTACCCTTTCTGCAGACCTCCATACCCTTGCTTTATTTCTGCAGTCTCATTGCTGTCTCTTGGGTCTTTCCTTCCTGCTTTGGCATGTCTATCTCTAGACCCCATTAATATTTCTAATTATCTCGTTTATATCATCACTTTTTAATACTTAAAACTTTTGTGAATTATTGCAGCAGCCTTGAATGAAAACAATCTGTTAGCATAAAAGAATTTCCTTTGGACAGTTAAACCAAAAGTAAGTTAAACTAGTAACTCCAGTTTTCTCACTGTTAGGAGGGAGAGAGTCTCTGGGATGGCTCAGAGAATCAGCATTTCCCTAGGAAAATTATCAATTACACACAGGTTTGTTGGGTTTTTATTTTTTAAAGTGACAGCTACTCATTCTGCATCTTAAATCAAATGCTTCAAATTTCTTTTCTACCCTTTCTGCAGACCTCCATACCCTTGCTTTATTTCTCCAGTCTCATTGCTGTCTCTTGGGTCTTTCCTTCCTGCTTTTGCCTGTCCATCTCTAGACCCCATTAATATTTCTGATTATCTTGTTTATATCATCAGTTTTTAATACTTAAAACTTTTGTGAATTATTGCAGCAGCCCTGAATGAAAACAATCTGTTAGCATAAAAGAATTTTCTTTGGACAGTTAAACCAAAAGTAAGTTAAACTAATAACTCCAGTTTTGTCACTGATAGGCAGTTGGGTTCCTGAAGTAAAAAAAAAGGTTTCACCACAATTCTAATTTAGCCTTCTCCTTCTTTCTTTGGGGCTTTCTGTGGCTGCTTTTCTTTCCTGAGTACCTCACAACTCCTAATGTACCTATTTTCACAGTTCTTTCATGCACTCTAGCTGTTTTATAAAATCCATGTTATCCTATTTCTTGTAAGTCTATGGAGCATCATTTCAGCCATTAGAGGAACAGACCAGAATATTAACTGTTGTCCCTATCCTCAAGACCATCATTTTGGTAAAAATATCAAGGGAAAATGTGTAGTTCTCAATAGTGATCATTTATAAGAGAGTGAAACTGGTGCCTGCAGCATTCTCTGTCTCTGTACTACAGACAAAAACAAACTTCAGGCTCTAGTGGCAATTTAGGCATTCTTTTTCCAGCTGCTGTGTCTGAAGAATGAAGAAAAAAGACAGTTACACCATAAAGAGTTGGCTAAATTGAAGAAAGATGGTTTTTCTCAGTGCACTGCAAGGATTTCTTTCTCCTCCAGGGACTGCACAGCAGGAGCAGAGCTTCTTGGCCTTCCAGCACAACCTGGCAATAAAGGGAAGAAAAGTCCTCTTGTGAGGGTTTAGCCATGTATCAGGAAAATTCATCTGGCTTTTCCAGGTGAATTCATGTCTTCATCACCTTCTAAATCAAACCTCAGGGTGTATTCATTATGAAAGATGTGACTGATTAAATCCAGGGTTCTGCAATGCTGGCTCCTCCACCTGAGGAAATCTGACAGCAAATCAAGAGATCCAGCAGAGTGAGTGGCATCAGCCCTGATCCTCACACTGACACACTTTTGGTAAACTGCCTCGAACCCAACTCCACTCAGTATTTTAACTGTCTTTTTATTGACTATAACAGAAGCCCTGGCAATTTAGGATGATGTAATGTACATGTTGGAAGCACCTGAATTTGGGGAACATAAATGCCATCCCATTCACATCTTCGAGTACATGGAGTAATGCAGCACCATTCAGACACAGATGGGGTTGCTCAAATATTCTTACCCAGCCATTTCATGGTGTATTTTCCCTGACTTTACCATATATTTATGATTTTAGCACCTCTTTTTGGGAAGGAAGAAGGCAGAAAGGTCACAGCAAGTGGAAACACAGGGACAAACATCTGTGGGGAAAAGAACAGCTTTCAAAGGCAGCTTGGAATTTCAGCAAGATGCACAAATCAGAGCTGGCACAGAAGTCTCCTGTCCGTCCATCCATCCATCCATCCATCCATCCATCCATCCATCCATCCATCCATCCATCCATCCATCCATCCATCCATCCATCCATCCACTCTAGGGCTGGAACACTGTGTCTGCTCAGTGCATTTCTGAGCAACAATCATGAAAAAGGAGCGAGGAGGAAACATCTGAACTTCACAGGTGTCTTTTGGAGTATTTGCCAAGGGCATGGCTGGGATGCACAGGCAATGGCTCAATCAAATGCTGCTGTCACCCCTGCACAGCACTCAGCTACTGAAATTGCAATGAATGGCAGGCTGACCCAAAGGGAAATGCTCCTATAAAGTCACACAGTAACAGAGTAACCTTTCTCTGGTTATCTAACCCCATGGCATCCCTTCTTTCATCTTGACCTTTACAATTCCCCAGTTAATTTCTCTGCAGGTCCTTAGAGGTGGTCTGTCTCCATAACTTGCTGGATGAGGTCCTCAGGGCTGAAGGAAAAGAGTTTTTCTTTGGGTTTTGTTATTCACTTGACCCAAAGTACGCTAAAACAAATTCCCTGTGAAAATCTATTTTTCATTCAATAGCACCTTTTTGTCCCCAAGGCAGATAAGTCAAGTCTTGTTTCATGAGCTCCTCACTGTAAACAGGATCTTGCACTGAGACAGAGAAGACACAGGGAGGAACAAACACTCAATTGGGCATAAAAGTCTCTATTACAGAAATGCTACCTAAAGTCAAGGCTCTGCTGTGCCACAGCTCTATGGGGACTTTTTAGAATAGAGCAGAACATCATAATCTGAAACTTTATATCCATAAATAAAACAGAGGTCCAAACACAAGGGTCTGTATTTAAATATTGTAGGGGTGGAGGGAGATGTGGGGTAACAGGATGGGTCAGGACAAACTGCAGAGTTCTACTCCAGAAAAAGACCACCAAGACTGACAACCTAAAGGGATGTCCAAAATTCTCAGCAAAAGGAAGAATTATTTCAAAAATTCCTTGTATGCCATTTTTGAGGAAGGCAATTGGTGGTATTGGCTTTTCCTGATACTGCTTAAAAAAAAGATTTAAAAAAAAAATTTTTAATTGGGAAAGTCACAAAGAATAACATAAATATTAGGGGTAATTTATTATATCATTAATTGGTCATTACAGGAAAGAAAAACCTGATAAATTACTTGTATTTATGTGCATATATACAATTCATAGACAGACACAAATATATATATTTATATATGTATATATAATATATAAATATATATATATGACTGTTTACCTTTTTGACAAAAAATTCTACAGACAGCAATTGCTAAGAGGTACTATGACAAGAGATTGGTTATATAGGGGTATAAATTCTGACAGGAGATTATCTAAAGGTGATAATAACAGCTTACACCACATCTACATATTCTCAGCTTTCATGCTGGCTTGTCAAGCAGAGGCAGGAAGCATCATGTCGCTAATTTGAGGGATAAAACAGCAAAAGCTAAATAGGGAGGGAGGAATGAAGAAGAAAAGAGACAGAGGAGATGAATGCCTCACAAACACCGAACATTTGAGTAGTTACCTGCAACTCTGCTGTCCTTGAACTTGCTGACAGTTTCATAGGCATTGCAATTTTTTTTCCCTGTTGCTGTGTTCTGCTGGATCCAAAGAGGAACGAGGCCATGGCCATGACATTGCCAGACTTTCCTGGTCAGGTGGGAGAATCTGTGAAGAGGTTTTCACAGTGGATAACCAACATCAGGAGGCACAGAAATTGAGCACACATTTTCTGACACCCTGGATGCAGTATTGTGCTGGGTGGACCCTGGCTGGATACCAGGTGCTCACCAAAACTTCTCTCTCTTCCCTCCATCAGGTGGACAGGGGAGAGAAATTATAACAAAGACTTTTGGATCAGATTAAGGACAGGCAGAGATCACTCAGCAGTTGTTGTCATGGGCAAAACAGAGTCCACTCGAGGAAATTGAATTTATTATCAGTCAGAGGAGAGGAGTATAACCAAACCTTAAAAATTCCTTCCCCTTATCTCTCCCTTCTTCCTAGGCTCAGCTTCACTCCTGATTTCTCTACCTATCCCCACCTCAGGGCTCTAGAGGAAGGGAAACGGGGGTTATTGTCAGTTCATCCCATTTTCTCTGCTGTTGCTTCTTCCTCAGAGGCAGAACTTCTCACGCTCTTCCCTTGCTCCAGTGTGAGGCTCCTCCCATGGGAGAAAGTCCTCCAGGAACTTCTCCAACACAAGCCCTCTCCATGGGATTCAGTTCTTCCCAAACTGCTGCACTGTGGGTCCCTCCCATGGGGTCAGTCCTTCAGGAGCACAGATCCACCACAAATTCACAAGTTCTGCCAGCAAACCTGGCATGGGTTCCTTTCTCCATGGCCATGTCAGACAGAAGGGAAGCTTCTGCAAGGTTCTCAAGGAGGACACCACAGTAGCCATTCTTCAACCAAAACCATGGCAAATCCCCCCAATTATCCACTGAGACACTGGGCAAAGGGATGTGCAGTGGAGGGAAAGCCAAGACCAGAGGCTGTCAAGTCTTATGTCCACCTTCAAAACAGGCAAGAAGGAGGATGCCGAGAATTACATGGTCAGCATAATTTCCTGGGAAAATTACAGAGCAAAGCTTCATATAGTTTATTTCCAGGCACCTAAAGGACAAGAAGATCATCACATGCTGCTGAGGAGAGGGTGAGAGAGTTGGGATGGTTTATCCTGGAGAAATCAAGACTTTGAAAGGACTTAAAGCAGTGTGTCAGCAACCTACAGGGACAAAGCTGGGGTTCCAATCAAGAGATGTTGAATTTCCTAAATCTATTTCTCTCTCAAATTTTATTTTTTTGCAGTCCTGTGTAAGACTTCCAGGACAGCCCTAGAGAAGAGCTGTGAATCTGTAAAACTCAGGGTTAGGCCCCATTTTACCAGCAATAGGACCCAGCATTCCCATATCAGAGGAATGAGGAAAGGGAAAAATACACAAGGCAGTGAGAGCATTTGGTAGTCTAAGATAAAATGTCCTCAGGTCTCCCTTGCCTCAAGATGCCTTGGCATTCATTCCAAACAACACTTGTTGAAGGAAAAAAAATCTAGTTTTAGGCTTAAAAAGAGCATGTTCTGCTTGTCCCTGTTGCCTGCATGTCTTCCCAAGGGTTTCTCTCAGTTTTGAGCTGCTGGCTTTGCCTTCTGCCTCCACAATAAGGAGATGAAGTGTCACCAGACCTTGGCAGACTCATACACATTGCATGGTCTCAGAAGAACAGACCTGCTAAAGAATAATTGCTCCTGATAGCCTATTGACTTTGATTAGGAAACACACATTAACATCTTTCCTCATTTAAGCCTCACTTGTAGAAGGGAGCCTCCTTAAGTGTTCTCTTGTCTGGGATATTAGACCAGGAATTAAAAATGACAGGATGGACAATTTGGCAGCAAGTGTTTAATTAGGCAATAAATTAGAGTCCCTGAGAGGACAAGGATCTGTGGCATCTCTCTCCTTTTGAAAATAAATCATAATGTTTATGCAATGTACCACCCCCTTATTATACACTACAGTTGGAGCTCCATGCCCCGTGCTGTTGGTTTTGCTAAAGCCATATTGACAAGGAGAAAACAGGAATTTATTAACATCATAAGTGTTTTCTGCTGACGGATCTGGGGGACCTTCCAATTTGCGCCCTCTTCCAGGACTAAGTTATGACCCTTCCCCCAGGCTTACATACCCATACCCAGCCATTTCATGGTTGTATTTTCCCTGACTTTACCACATATTTATGATTTTAGCACCTCTTTTTGAAAAGAATGAAGAGCTGGAAAAGCCTCAGCTTCCTGGAGTTCCAGTGGGTGGGATGCCAAATGTCAGATCATATGCTGATATTGGATATCAGATTATTTGGTGGCTCACTGAGTTACAGTGGGGAGAAAGACAGAAGTTTGTAGTTCAAAGTCATGCACAGATTCTTGTTTTTTAGCTGACTGAGTTCTGTGTCCTGCTCTGGGTCCTCACAGTGCCATGCTGGAAGGAAGACAATGTCACGATCCTTGGCCAAGAGCAAAGGATGATGCAGATATGGTGGCAGGAAAAGAGAAAGGGCAATTCATTGAGACTTATGGAAAATAAGGGACAATGGATGGCTTAACAACCTGATTTGTCCTTCTTTGATTCATTCACAGCCGAATTTTCAGGTCATTCAATTCTCTTTCAAAATTTTCACCTTCCCATCTAATCCCTCCCTCCCTTCCTTCCTTCCTTCCTTCCTTCCTTCCTTCCTTCCTTCCTTCCTTCCTTCCTTCCTTCCTTCCTTCCTTCCTTCCTTCCTTCCTTCCTTCCTTCCTTCCTTCCTTCCTTCCTTCCTTCCTTCCTTCCTTCCTTCCTTCCTTCCTTCCTTCCTTCCCTCCTTCCCTCCTTTCCTTCCTTCCTTCCTTCCTTCCCTCCTTCCCTCCTTCCCTCCTTCCTTCCTTCCTTCCTTCCTTCCTTCCTTCCTTCCTTCCTTCCTTCCTTCCTTCCTTCCTTCCTTCCTTCCTTCCTTCCCTCCTTCCTTCCTTCCCTCCTTCCCTCCTTCCCTCCTTCCCTCCTTCCCTCCTTCCTTCCTTCCCTCCTTCCCTCCTTCCCTCCTTCCCTCCTTCCTTCCTTCCTTCCTTCCTTCCTTCCTTCCTTCCTTCCTTCCTTCCTTCCTTCCTTCCTTCCTTCCTTCCTTCCTTCCTTCCTTCCTTCCTTCCTTCCTTCCTTCCTTCCTTCCTTCCTTCCTTCCTTCCTCCACTTCTGCCACTTCCGCCATTTCCTTCCGCCACTTCCTTCCTTCCCCCCTTTCTTTTGTTTTCTCTTTTTTCAGTGCATTTTCACATGAAAAAAGACCTGCTTCTGAATGAAACACTATGAAGGCTCATTTGTACAACACAGACATGAAGGTTCTCATTGTTTTGGAAAATGTTACCCAACCCAAACAAAACTATTTGCTAGATTTCTCTCATTTCAGAAAGAGTGTTGCTGTTCTTTTGAAACTGTGTGATATCTCCAGACATCTGCATACTCAAGGTGAAGCTTCACATTGGTAATTCCCCCACCACTCTGCCTGTAACCAGAATTGCCTTTTCCCATGGGCCTTATTTAATCTCCCAGAGAAAATTGCAGGCAAGGGATATATAAAATCAATATCATACAGAAACTGTTTTGACTAATACTTCTGACAACTAAGAGCTTACAAGGAAGAGAAAAGTGATGCCCAAAGGCAAGAAAGGAGCAAATGACAGAGTCCATCTTTTATATGGGAGGACTGGGCCAGTGCTCAAAACTCTCCTTCCCTCAGTAATCTGTAGCATAGCCAAGGGGTTTTTTACATTCTTTTGCTCCTGTGAATAAACTCTGTTGTGCATGGCTGCTCAAAGTTTGTTATAACTTCTGACCACACAAAGCCACTGTTCATCTGTGGGACATTTAACTCATCTTGCATCTCCTTTTGCCTGGCTGGTGAGTCTGAACCCACCGTGCTAAACCTGGGCTCCCTGGGCAGAGCAGGTTTTAATTGATGAGTTTGAAATGTGAGTTTAGAAAAATAAACTGAGAATAAGTGTGTCAAAATGAACAACACTCCATGGCTGCAGCATCCATCAGTCTCCAGCGTTAGTTCTATATCTATCATTTTGGAGAATGGAAAAGGAAGAAACTGGAAACACATCAAAAAAACCTCCTGCCACCAAAATCATGGTAGATTAATCAGGTTGGCAGAGATTCTGTACATCTCCCTGCCACAGCCACACTCATGTGGTAACTCCCAGACAAAAACACACTGTCAAGAATAACATCAGCAAAATAGCTCAGTAATTAATGTATTTGCAGAGTTTCTTGTGCTGTTCCTTTAGCATGCTACAGCTTCTGAGGCTTTGCATTATTTATGTGGATGGTTAAAAGGATGTTTAGTGGTGTAAGTGACACACTCCTGGGATGATGGGTCTATTACACATCATTTGTGTGTACAACAAAGATCCAATCTTATTTTCCTAATCAACCAGCTTGCAGGCCCCTCAAATCAGGGGTGACATGGGAAGGGGGAGCAAGGATGAGATGTTCATTTTTCTCTTCAGTAAAAGCAACAGGAAGTATCCAATTTAGATAGTAAATGGTAGATTAAAAAAATATATTAAAAAACTAACAACATATAGTCCTTCACGTGTTTAATCTGTGAAACTTCTAGCCATAGGCAATAAATAAATGTTGGAAATATTTTACTAATCTACTGGAGAGACTCCCCCCATGCAATCACTTTCTTGCAGAACCAAGCATGTGAAGGAAGAAAGGGTGAAAAGAAGATGAAGAAATAGATATTTTTAGGTCAATACCCCACAGGCACATAGAGAAAAGAGGATGAACATAAAATCCAGGCAGGTGCACCCAATGCTATTAAGGCATCTGGTCATGAAAATATTACAAGCCCTTCTAGTACATTACTAGCCTTGTCACTGCATTGTGAACCAGAAGGAAGGGGAAAGATGGATAATTCATGTTTCATCTATAATAATAAAGTGTCATGCTGCTGGATCAGCCAGGCCCAGCTGCACGCTTGGTCAGTGCCAAGATGAATATCTGCCTGCTGCCTCCTTCATGGATATTAACTCGGCTGAGCACCTTTATCTCTGAATTATAGAACATCTTTATCTGTGAATTACAGAACACCTTTATCTGTGAATTACAGACCTTGCTGTGGACCAGGGCAGGAGCGGGGTTGGTGAGGGCAGCACACAAAAACATGGCTTGCAATTAAGGGGTTAGCAACCCAAGGGGAAGGAGTTGGCATTATCCAGCTCTATAAACTGATAATCTGGACAGGACAGAGGTGGAAATAATTTATCCACTTCTGCATTTCAGAACAGGGAAAGTCAGGAAAGGATCTGGAGCACAAGTTTGATGAGGAGCAACTGATGGAGCTGGGAGGGTTCAGCCCAGAGAAAAGGAGTCTTGGAGGGCATCTTATTGCTCTCTACAACTCCCTGAAAGGAGGTTTTAGCCAGGTAATTGGTATTTTCTTTCAAGTAGCAAGTAATAGGATAAGAGGAAATGGCCTCAAGTTGCATCAATGGAACGTTTCAACTTTAGGATATTAGAAGGATATTAGAAAAAATTTCTTCTCTTGATATCAGGATAAATTTCTTCCCTGAAAGTGTGGTCAGACATTGGAACAGGCTGACCAGGGAAATGGCAGAACCACCATTCCTGGAAGAGTTCACAAAATATGTAAATGTGGCACTTAGGGATGTGGTTTAGTGGTGGGCTTGGCAGTGCTGGGTCAATGGTTGGACTCAGTTCTCTTAAAGGTTTTTCATCATTAATGATTCTCTGAGTCTATGATGCAAGCTGAAGATTACAATTAAAAGAGAATTATCTGTTTTTCAGCTGTTAGCAGCGAGCATTGAACTTGTCATTCAGCAATCCTTTTGATGGAGCAAGAGTTGTTACAAGAAGAAAAATAATGGAATGTTGTTTTCAAGTTGATGTTTAGGGATAAGAAAGCTTTTGTTTTGTTTCTTAACAAAATCTAAATGAAATGACATATTCTTGTGCCAGAAGGAACAAGATGTTCCTTTTGATCAAAATTGGAATATGGCATTTTATGTTCAGACTATTTTTAACTATTTTCAACTATTTTCCTTTCTCTCTAAGAGAAAATAATCAATTCCTAAGTGAAAACGTAATTTTGGCTAAAAAGTAAAAATAAAGATTCTTTCAGGAGCTGTGAAAATTACATGTATTATCTATTTTGCTCCTTAGACATTTTGAATGCTGTAATGTTTGCCGAAGTCAATCTGTTCACTAATAATTATAGTCACCACAAAACGTGGGGGGTTTTGGAGAATTTACTTTTTAGCAAGAAAAATAAGTTGCTTTCTTTTCTCCTGCTTAATCAGTGAACAACTTTAGGGTCCTTGTTTTGCCTTCAATGCCTTCATTTCTCTCATCTGTAAGGGTGGGCATTGTCTTTACTCATTTGTTGTGGGGGGTTTTGGAGGTGATTTAAACATTGAAAGTGTCATGTAAAAAGCTACTTATGCATTCTGGGGACCCTTCCAGCAGGTTTCTGAATGAAGATTAGGTGGATAAAGCCAGACCATCCTCTCCTGACAAAAAGCAATTGTGTCAGTGGTTGCATCTCACAATCTGTTATACACAATAAATTCAACCTCACCCCCCATCCAAGATATTGCCTCCATTCACAAGACCAAATGAGATTCATAATTTCCTTTATCCCTGTTCAGTGCCTGGAAATGGAAGTTCCTGGGATTTGAAGGAAGGGAGTTGTGTTCTGCTGCAATAATTCTCAGCAAATCTACCACAGAAGTCATTTCAGCTCTGCACATGCTGAGGAAAACAATTATATCATTTCAGTGATTTATTAACCCAACGAGCAGAAGTAGCACAGCAAGGCTGAGTATCTATTGCTATAGATCTGGGAATTATGTTTTAATTAACCAATTTCTCTAATATGTTGTCTAAGCTTCCTACAGGGGAATTGAAAAAAAAACCCAAGCAGCTGCAAGGCTGAAAGACTCTCTAGACATTTGGTGTCCTTGTTGTGTTTTGGTCTGGCTCAATGAACATCCCTGGTGACAAATGCATATTGATGAAGCAAAGAATTGGCTAATTGACACATTAAATGAAAACATAATATATTCTGCTGGTGGCAGGGGGAAATATTAAACTTGCTCACAGTCAATTGTTATAAAATATTAAACACAAATATGGAAGTAGAAGGAGAAGAGAACACGGATTATCTTCAAGTGAATCAGATCTCTGGAATGGGCCAAGATACCCACTCAGAGCCTGGGAGTTATGAAAGACACCACAAAATCTGGAATATGTAAGAATTTTTTAAGTCTAATTGCCAGTAAACATCAACTAAACTTTAATCTTTACACACAAATGATAAAAACAATCTGCCTGTTCTATATGTGGCACATAATTATTCTATGAACCATGATTTCTCTTTGCCTACTAATTAAGCCTCACCATTTCAATTCCAAACTCCTCTGAGAAGGTCTAAAGCTGCACATTGTACTCATGTAGTTGTCTCTGCAAGACGTCCCAAGTGGGTCCTCATCTTTGTTTCATAGTGCAACAGAACCACTCCACAATATAAAGAACAGCCAGATGTCTTTGCTTGTTTCTAAATATTTAAATTATATTCACGTGTGTACATATTTCAAGGGAAGTCCAAGCTGACTATTAGGAACATTTTCTTCACTGAAAAAGTGTTTAAACATTGGAACAGGCTGCACAGGGAAGTGGTGGAGTCACCAACTCTGGAAGTATTCAAAAAAAGAGTAGATGTGGTGTGGTATTTTCAGAGTCCTGTGGCAGGAAGGAAATGATGAATCTGACTCCATGTTCTTAGAAGGCTAATTTATTATTATATTATATTATATTATATTATATTATATTATATTATATTATATTATATTATATTATATTATATTATATTATATTGTATTATATTATACTATACTATACTATACTAAAACTATACTAAAGAATAAAGAAAGGATACTTACAGAAGGCTTAACAAGATATTAATGAAAAACTTGTGATTCTCCAGAGCCTCAAAACAGCCAGACCGTGATTGGTCATTAAGTCAAAACAATTCACATGAAACCAATAAAACAATGGCCAGTTGGTAAACAATGCCCAAACCACATTCCAAAGCAGCAAAACACAGGAGAAGCAGACCAGATAATTATTGTTTTCATTTTTCTCTGAGGTTTCTCAGCTTCCCAGGAGAAGAAATCCTGGTGAAAGGATTTTTCAGAAAATATGATGGTGACGATGTGGCACTTCACAGTATGGTTTAGTGGGTTTTGACA
The DNA here is from genome assembly GCF_901933205.1 of Camarhynchus parvulus. Classification (NCBI taxonomy): domain Eukaryota; kingdom Metazoa; phylum Chordata; class Aves; order Passeriformes; family Thraupidae; genus Camarhynchus; species Camarhynchus parvulus. The sequence goes on along the minus strand of NC_044572.1, from coordinate 148,285,260 downwards.
GTGTTTAGTCAAAGGTTGGACTTGATGGTCTTGGAGGTCTTTTCCAATTTTAATGATTTTATGATTCCATCATTTTATGATACTGCAGCTCTTCTGCCTTTTAAATCACATTTTTCCGAGCAACTCAGAAAGGATCTTCAAAATTACTTTTAAATACTCCTCCAAGGGTGGGCTGTCCAAAGCTTTGGGTACTTTGACCCAAAAAATATGAAGCATATTTTGTGTATCTCAGACTTAGAGGTGAGTAAATCATAGCACCTGAAACAGTGTCTGCGTGGTTGGGAGGCATTTTCCAAAATGTTTGAAAGTATTAGGAGGCAACATTAATTTAGAGCATTGAGCTCTGAGCTTTTCTCCTTTTTCATGCCAAATTTCATGCAAACTGGAAGGATAAGGGGGAATGGCATTAAAATTAGAGTGGGTTCAATAAGATAATAGAAAGAAATTCTTCTCTGTGAGGGTGGGGAAGCTCTGGCACAGCTGTCCTAGAGAAGCTGTGGCTGCCCCATACCTGGATGTGTCCAAGGCCAGGTTGGACAGGGCTTGGAGCAACCTGGGATAGTGGAAGGTGACCCTGCCCTTGGCAGGGGGAAGATGCTGTTGAAGGAATCCCTTCCAACCCAAACCATCCTGTGATTCATGATTATTCTGGTCTTTTCCAGATGTCCTGGGCAGACATTTGTCTGAGGTTTGTTTGCAGTATGTGTTCCAGACACGAGATGTCACTGCCCGATGCAGAGTGTCACAGAGATGGTCCAGAATGTGGTAAAAAAATTGAAAGAAGGTGGAGCCTGAGCTATGTGCACCAAAGTTTTCTGCTCTCTATACTGATACTTCTTTTAGAAACTTATTTTGTTGAAGAAGAAATATGATTAGGCACATCAGTTAGGAACAGTGAGCCAAAGTCTGACCAATTAACTGATCTTAAAACAGTGCACTTAACTATTCCTCCAGACTTTCTGAATATTTTGGGAGGTTTGTGCTTGGCATAATGCTGGAACATAAATCCTGTATTTTAATCTGAAGTATTGCTTTCTGAATTAATTGCAGAGATGCCACTGTAAATTATAGAAATTGATGAAGCTGGTATTTTTAGCTTAATAATTTTCCATTGGGAAATTGCATTTACCTCTAATCACAATCATCATGCTCAAATAACAATATCGTTATTAATAATTACAAAAACAACACAATATCAATTTAAAATATTAACGAGGAAGCAAGTACAGATCACATAAAAATGAAGATTGATTAATAATTACGGCACAAGCAGCCAGGAGAAGAATAATTACAAATTATTTTTCAAGCAAGTTCTTCATGAGCAAGCAGAGCTATGGAGGTACGAATAATTGCAGGCATCATCCCAAGTGACAACTGCCCTTTCTACCCGGGAACTGGACTGAGCTCAGCTTCCTCCCAGCTGTGTCCACACAGGAACCAGGGACAGGATAAATTATGAAGACTAAAAAGACATCTGCTGCAGAAATGGCCCCTTCAGACACCCACAAGGGAGAAAAAGGGAGAGATTTCATTTTCACTGCCATTCTGGCAGTATTTTCTCAAGGCAGTTGAGTATTTTGTCTGTTCCCACACATGGTCCTGACTCTGAGCTTTAGCCTTATGAGTCTGAGTTCCTGACTTTTCCTGGCTGTCTTGTTTTGTTGGTGGGGAGATGTTTATTCCTTTTTTTTTTTTTTTTTTTTCTTTTCTATTTCCAGTTGTGTGTTCAGTCTGTGGGAAGTACAAACAGCTCCCTGGGGTTACCCACCTTGGAGAATACAGATAAATTCAAGGGGTTAGTGACCGTATATTCAGAAACACTGAAGTGAGAAAAATGTGACTGTGCCACATGCTCTACCGGATCTGAGTTTATTTGGGGAAAGACATGCAGACACCCTGGTTAGTCTTACCTACCCAGCCAACAAAGCTGATTAAACTATCTCCTGTAAGTGTGAATGGACACCAATCTTCCTAATAATGTAAAAAGTAAAAGATAAAATGCCCCCCATCTTCAAAACAAACTGAGCAGTATCTATCAGGAAGAATCATCAACCCTCTGAACGCCACAGCGCTCAGAAAGGGCCTGAGAAAGGTTTTCTTGCAATCTGGTGAAAGTCTCTACAGAACTGAGCAAGGATATTTCCCTGATTCTTCCTGTTGAGGTAACAATGGAGGGAGGTACTGAGCACCAGCCAGGGAGCTCTGTGTGCAAAATGAGCTCTGTGAGAGAGGTAAAGCTCCTGCGCTTACTCACACAAGTCTGAAACCCTTGATGCACAAGCATGAAAAGTGACTTTCTTCTCCACACAATCAGAGGATGCAATTCTGCCCTAACTAGAGCCTGGCACAACAAATTAGTTCCTGCTTCAACACAGGGCTTCAACATTTCTCAAGTATCAGCAAAAAAATATTTGCTTTAATCTGTATTTCCTCCCATCCTCAATTCTTGGTAAACTGAGATACTGCACAATCTTTCCTACTCATCTCACACTATCCAGGCTCCCTCTCACCTTTTCACAATCACATTTTTCACTGAAGTTTAAGTGTGGAGTTTAAACATGCTCAGTGCCAAGTCTGGAAGAGCATTTTTATCCCAAAGAATAAGAAGAGCCATGCCAGTCTTCAGTGGGCATGAGAAACCCGGTGAGGATGACAGGAATTTGTGATATTTGTGCTTGGAGCCATGCACAGATCTTGGTGATAGAAATTCCATTGCATTCCTTCCCAGCTGAGATGAGCATTGGCAGGGCAAGTGTCCCATAGAAATAACAGAGCCACAGAATGGGTTGCGTTGGAAGGGTCACTCAAGATCATCCATTTCCAACCCTCTGCCATGGACAGGGACACCTTGCACTATCCCAGGTTGCCCAGAGCCCTGTCCAACCCAGCCCTGAACAATTCCAGGGATGGGGCAGCCGCAGCTTCTCTGGGCAACCTGTGCCAGGGCCTCAGCACCCTCACAGGGGAGAATTTCTTCCCAATGTTTATTCCAAACCTGTCCTCTGTCAGTTTGAAGCCATTCCCCCTTTTCCTGTCACTCCAGACCCTTGTCCAAAGCGCCTCTCCAGCTCTCTAATCGCCTTTAGGCACTGAAATGTGTTCCAAGGTCTCCTCAGAGCCTTCAGAGCCTTTTCTTTTTCAGTCTGAACAACCCCAACTCTCTGAGTCTTTCTTCATGGGAGAGGTATTCCACCCCTCTAATCTTTATTGTCTCCTCAGGACTTGATCCAACAAGATGCTCTTACAGTGAGAATATTTATTTATATTTTTATTCCATCTCCTTTACCCATTATGTTTTAAACTCTAAGTCATTCCGTTCAAGGACAATGTTCTGTCATGACAATGCCTTCCTAGAAAACACTCAGTTTGAAAATACTCACAAATAACTTGAAAGCAATGGCCAACAAGAACTCCATCAGGCAGTAATCATTGCAGAACAACCACACTCTAAATTGGTTGATTTTGAAGTAACTTTACTATTCTCATGCTCAGATGTATTGATTTCATTTTTATCTTTCTTTGAAAGACAAACAAGAGAAGTCTGTAAAAATGCATTCAGATGTAATATAGACTCAAATGTTTAGCATCCATTGGGCTTTGCAGAAGTTTTAACACTTCTGAGAGCCAGGTCCCTGCTCACTCTCACTCTGTGCCCATCTCTCCCTGTGAGCACATCTGAGAAATCAGTACAAAGATGAGGCACCTTGATATCTTAAAACACTTCAAAAATATCATTCCACTGATTTCCCTAGCAGATAATATGCATCTCCAGAAGGATTCCGAGGCTAAGTTCCTTTGTGATGAGCTTTTTCAACTGAAAACTTGGCATTCTAAGTAATTTTAATTCAACAGCATAGAAAAATATGTATGAACAGGATGGAGAAGCCTCATAGCAAAGACACCTGCCAGGAACATTTTTAGTGGCCAGCAGAGTGACTCTGAGTGTGTTGATGGATGGGTGCTCACCTCAAGATGCAAGCAAAATCATTTTAGACCACATTGCATTATAAACCTGCTTCCACTCACTGAGCTACTGTATAAATCAGCTCAGGAGCTGGGTGTCAGCCCAGGCTGTGGAAGCAATTCAAAATCAACCTGTCAGAGGGATCCCTCCCTCTCCCATCCAGAGATGGATGTGAAGCCAGCCAGGACTGATGAGTGCAAATCCCAGCATGTCACTGTGTGGCAAGAGGCAAAGTGTGTGTCAGCAGGGAATGGTCATGTTCAGAGCCTCTTGTGTACCCCCAGCATCTCTGCAGGAAGGCTGAGTCCCATCAGCTCTATGGAAAAACATTCTTTTTCCCTTTGGAAAAAAAAAATGCTGTGTTCATAAAATGCAATATTCCTGGACAAACATGAGATGCTCTCTCTTTGTCACTCCCGACTGCTACTGGAATGGCTTAACTTTGTAATTCATTGAAAAGCAGGTGACATTTTATTTTAGTCTGGAGTGTAACCAGGCTGCTCCATATTCATTCCACAATTATGGCTGGTTTGCTTTGTCTGCTTTTCACCTTCAAATTGTTAATGCCCATTTCATGCCTGACATCTTGGACTGGGAGAAAGTTGGTGTTGCCATAGTGGGACAGACTGGTAAATATACCCACAAATTCTAGCTACAACCTGGTTCATCCACCACAGACTTTTCCTCCCATTGACTTATATTTGAATTATATCATCAAATAATTCTATAACAGAGTTGAAATGTACAAAATGGAAGGTAAATCTTTGGGTTAAAAATGTCTCTTTGGGGAAGTAACTCCATCCATTTCCCACTTACAGGACCACAGAAGTAAGAAAAATTCCTGCCTGGAGGAGGTTACAGATAAAATACATCAAGGAAAGAAGGGTAGGGGTTTTTTTTCGAATTCCATAGATGGGGAAAAGACACCCAGAAGTGCTAAGGGACGAGTAATAGATGAACAAAGCTGAGAACTGTGCTCAGTCTTGCTGAGTTGAGCTTTCCACACCACCCAAAGGAAGAAAGAGGAAAGATTTCTCAATTTCTCATCTTCAAGCTGACGCAAAAAAAAAAAAAAACCACTGCTTTTAAAACAATTTCTGTTCTTCTAGTGAAATAAGTGCACTATTACCTTCTTTTGGTTTTTTTTTTTAGAATAGGATTCACATACAACTGCTTTTTTCCTCAGAAATTTCCACCAACATCTGAATTAGGTGAATGACAAAATAGACAAAGTGGATATCAACTTTTCACAATATAGTTTTTAAAGGTTCCAAGATTTTTTTATTTTTTTCATCTTTAAGAGTGGAGGCTCTGGGGTGCTAATAGGTAAGTAAACCTTCTAATTTTTCTGCAAATCACAGAAACAGAAGGAGGCACACACAGAAGCAGGAATCATTCCAAGTGGAAATGCTCTCCTTGCCCACTGAATCTGCCACCAGGTCATTTCATCCTGCTCATAACTCTATCAGACTCTGCCTTGAAAAAGGAAGGGGTTTTGTTCATAAAATTTCTTCTTGCCCAAAAGGAAATATTTTGTACATTGAAACTCTTAGAGTCCTAGGTTTATCATAAGAACATATTTTTCAGTTTATTAAAGAAATACATATATTTGCAAAATTCTGGGCACCTGATGTTTGCACTAGCTCTGTGTCTTCAGTCATGCATGTGTTGATGTGAAAGATGATTTATTTATTGGTGACAATTCTCTTTTTTAAGGAACATTTCAGTACAAAGCTTAAATACATAATCTTACAACCTTGATAACAGATTCTGCAGGGTTAGCCTCAAGGAACCATTTTAAAGGGATGCAAAAAGGTCAGCTTCTATCTCAGGGCTTGGCTTTAATGAGTTTTGTGACCTCAGTTAAATCTCTCAACCACAAAATGGTGCCCCTGCTGAATAGGGGTAGCAGCAAACCCCACAACTTTCACTGGGAGCTTGTGAGGACAAATCCATGAATCTCATGGAAGTGGGAGTGATAAGAGCAACTAAAACACCTTGTAAAACCACAATCCTCTGAGTCAGCATATTCCCAAAGATCTGACCGTCCTGCAGTGCTGACCTGCACAGAGCCACTGCTTCCCTTCCCTGCCCTATCCTGCTCTGGAGATCTTCCACCACCGCCTGCCATGTTCCTCTGATGGAGGCTTGGCTGCCTGGTGCCACAGCTGAGCTTGGATTCTCCCCAAACTGAGCTGTTCACAGTACGCAGCAGACACAGATCAGAATTGCTCAGCAGCACAAACAAACCTGGAACTGGTGGCAGCAAACGTTTGGGGTTGTGCCCCAGGAGGGAAATAAAAAGGTGAAAACTGGTGGCAAATCCTAAAGGAACATGTGATACCCACCAACAGAAACAGTACCAGGGCAACCTCCACTGTGATTCTACATTCTTTTTGTAATTTTTGTGTCCATTGGCAACCGTGACATGCTCTTGCAACAGCTCCATAAGACTGAAATGAAGAAACCACCCAGTTCAACCTCTCAAGCCATGACAAAGTCCCTCCCTCAATGACTTGGCTGGTTTTCTCTGTGTTCTGCTTCCAGAGAGCAGAGAGCAGCAAATATCTTGTGCTCTGGTCTCTGACCCTTGGCTGTGTATCTTTCTCTGGGTTTTGTGATGCTCCATTTGTCAGCCCTCCAAAACAGAAGATCATTTAATGAGAGAATAGAATATCCAGAGTTGGAACTGACGCACAAGGAACACCAAGTCCAATGCCTGGCAATACTTTTGGCTTCCAGATGTAGCAGGAGGACAGAAATAGCAATCTGCTTTACAGAGAGAAAAAACCCATTATAGACAGGGAAAGGTCTCATTTGGATGCTCTGTTTTTCCGATAAGAAGTCTCTGCTGTCTCTGAGTAGAAAAGAACTTCTCAATCAGTGACAGCTCCAAGTTGCAACAGTCACAGCTTTAAACCAGTGTCATTCACTTTTCAGGCCTGCAGCAGAGCAACGTGTGTTTATCTATGAATAAACATATTTGTGTGTAGATCTATATCACAGAAACACAGAATGACAGAATCACAGAATCATAGAATCGCAGAATGGTTTGGGTAGGAACAGACTTTCAAGATCATCTCATTCTAGCTCTCTACCATGGGCAGGGACACTTTCCACTATCCCAGGTTGCTCCAAGCCTTCTGCAGCCTTGAACAGTTTCAGGGATGGGGTATGCACAACTTCTCTGGGCTACCTGTGCCAGGGCATCATCACCCTCACATGGGAAAATTTCTTCCTAATATCTAATGTAACACTACTCTGTTTCAATTTGAAACCATTCTGTGTCTCCAATTCCCTTTGCACTTTCCTCCACAATGAAGGGTATCTCCAGCTCTCTCCACTCAGCAAAGTGGGTCACAGACAATGCTCTGTCTCTCTGTCTAAATCAAGATTAAAATGAAAGCCTCAGAGAGTGACTTTTGGATAACCTGTGGTAAGTCCCACTGGACAATTTCAAGTAGACAAGTTGCCTGGCAAAGTGAGGAGAGTCAAGCAGCATCTGATCTTCAGTAGCTGGGCAGTAAATTGAAATAAATGAGATCTCAACTCCCAAAATCACAGTGGTATTTGTCATACTCCAAGAAGCTCTCTGGTACTGTCTGGAGACTACCTGTGAATGACCAGGCTTTGACATCTTGGTTTGGGGTGAAACATTCTTGATTATGTTTTTTTTGACCATAATATTGAGTTGTTTCAGCTGAGATTAAGTCCTGGGAGGCCAACAGACAGACAAGGTGATGTTGAAGCAATTTTAAGGAGTTGTCTAAAGCATCATACAGATTTGAGAGCTTTATCCCCCTCTCCAAAAAAAAAAAATTGAGGCTTTGCCTAGAGGACCATAATGCCTCAAACACCTGCCCTTCATTGCCCAAACTGGCCTCCAAGGTGGGTTCCTGACCTTCACACACACAAACTGCTGAAGTGTCTGAGATAACCACGTGGGCATTCCACGTGGCCCAGGCAGTGGTGGTTTTCAGGATGCAGCATTCCCTGTGGTTTTCCCTCATTCCAGCAACCAGATGTGGCAGTAACCTGCTACCTGTACCTGGCCTTGAGGCTCACACATATCCTGCCACCCCTCTGGCTCACGCAGGGTGCCCCACAAAGCAGGGCCAGCAGCTGAGACAGACATTGGTTCTATCCCTGCTGTGTTTGAAGTGCTGCTGCTCCCCACCTCTCAGCCTCCTGAGTGAAGTTTTCCTGAACTTTGGCTGGAAAGAGGGGTAGAACAGGACAGGGGAAGGGAGAATTTGCAGATAAGGGTTAACACCCACAAATTTCCCGTTTCTCTCAGTCTCTTTTCTGCTATCAGTGGAAATGTGACTTGTCTGGTGTGTGATGCCACCCCATTTTTGCAGGAAAAATTTTCCTTCGCTTGACTTTCATATTGCTGAGCTTCCTCTGAAACCAACTGTGTATCATCCACACATGCTGGGAAATATGGCCACAGCTGAAAGAAACTAATGACTTCTGTTAGTTCTGTTAAGTGAGAGGCAAGGACAGCTTTTTAATGAATGACTAATTGAGATGTAACTTAATAATTCCTCGGCTGCATTTGCTTGGATTGCCAGCCATTTCTGAATTTTCTGTAGGGAGACCAGACTTCAGAATGCATGTGGCAAGTGTTCTGCAGCCATTAAAGCAACTGAGTTCAAATATTTGAAATATGAAAATACAAAACCACAAGAAATAAGAGCCTTAAATTATAATTGGCTGAGAATAACCACTCCAAAATCTCAGTGCTTGAATTTCCACCCCGCCACAAAATTCACAGGTTCTACCCCTTGCTCCTGGTGACAGCAGGTGAAAGTCTGAACAGCTATAATTTTGGAAAAGAGTGTAAGATCATCTCACTGATCTTGTGTAAAAGTTGAGAGGGTAGAGTTAAGACCACCTATGACAGCTTAATTAGAAATGCAGGTATTATTCACATATTTGATGTATCTCTTAATTACTGGCATGGGAATAAAACATAGATTAGTCATTTTTGTAACTTTCCAGATCTAGAGTGTGGAAAAATTATTTCAGTTTCTCACTGTTGCAGATTTAGGGGTGCCCTTGCTTACATCATTTAGACCAGGATATATCTGCTAAATATGGATGTCTACACCTGACTTGCCTGCACGGACCCTCTTTGCAGACAAGGAACTAGGAGCCAACCCCATGAGATTCCCATGGGCCCATTTCTCCAGCTCCAGGTCCCTCAGGGTGGCATCTCATCCTTCAGGCGTGTCAACAGCATCACTCAGCTTTTTATTAGCAGCAGATGTTTAAAATGGACCAGATAAATAGCACCTTGGAGAGCCTTTCCCTCACAAGTGATTAGAAGGGGAGTGTGATAAGACTCCATTTCCACACTGTATTTGTGCTAAAGCAGATGAGCCACATCCAGTGGTCCTACATCTATACATTTGAGAAAAAGGGACAATTGGTCACCCAGTGTGACAAGCCCACTGTGGTTTCCTATTGTATTTGCTGGGAATGTCCTGAGGAAGGCAGGAATGATGCATCTGACTCCATCTTATCAGAAGGCTAATTTATTACCTTATGATACTATATTACATTAAAGAATACTATATTATATTAAACTAAAAAATACAGAAAGGATACTTACTAAATGCTAGAGAGATAATAATGAAAACTTGTGACTCTTTCCAGAGTCTCAACACAGTCAGCCCCCATTGGCCAAAGAGTCAAAACAACTCACACCAGAGTCCAATGAAACAATCACCTGTGGGTAAACAATCTCCAAACACATTCTCCACATGAGCACAACACAGGAGAAGCAAATGAGATAAGAATTGTTTTCCTTTTTCTCTGAAGCCCCTCAGCTTCCCAGGAGAAAAATCCTGGGCGAAGGGATTTTTTTTCAGAGAATGTGAATGCCACAGTTTCCCATGAGACACAGCTCTCTCAGGTGCCACATGGCTGGATATTGCCCATGTTTCAGTGGTGTGGTGGTCTCTGAAAAACAGGAGAGACTTGGGGGAAGACCTTGTCAAGAGCAATAGCATTCCTTGGCCATAGCTGAAGAGTTCCTAGGAAAAATATGGACAACTTTTCATATGGGCAATTTTTCACATGGGCAGATAGTGATAGGACAAAGGGAAACAGTTTTAAACTAACAGATGGGAGATTTAAATTAGATATTAGGAAAAAAATCTTTAAGCATGGTGAGGAGCTGGAAGAGGTTGCCAAGAGAGGCTGTGGACTCCACGTCCCTGGAATTGTTTCAGGCTGGATTGGATGGGGATCTGAGCAATCTGGTCTAGTGGAAGGGGTCCCTGCCCATGGCAGGGGGTGGCACAGGATGATTTTGAAGGTCCTTCCCAACCCAAATTATTCTATGGTTCTCTGAATCTACGAAAAAAAAATGTGCCCAGAAAGAAATACACACTTCCCTCAGGGGCTCTTGGAGTGAATTGTTTTTAATGATTTACAATTCCTACTACGCTGTAATGCTTCTCTTTTAATTGAGACTTAAAGAATCACATTTATGTCCTTAATGTCAATTAAACACTGATCCAAACCTATGTTCAGATGGATCCATCCATCTCCCTGAGCCAGCAAACAGGCACAGACCTCAACAATGAAATGAGGAATGTTGCCCCCATCTACTGCTGGCAGCTGAGTTAAACTTTGAGCAGACTCAGCATTGGGTCTGGAGGGGAAACTGGACAAGGAGCAGCTGAAATCACTTGGGGTGTTCAGCCTGAAGGAGACTGAGGGGAGACATTGTGGTTTTCAACATCCTCAGAAGGAGAAGAGGAGGGGCAGGCACTGATCTCTTCTCTGAGATGACAGTGACATGGCTCAAGGGAAAGTCCTGAAGTTGTGCCAGGGGAGGTTCAGGTTGGATATCAGAAAAGGTTTCTTAATCCAGATGGTGTTTGGGCACTGGAACAGTTTCCCAGGGAAGTGATCACAACACTAAGCCCAGCAGAGCTCAGGTGTTTGGACAATGCTCTCAAGCACAGGGTGGGATTGTTGGGGTGTCCTGTGCAGGACAGTGGTCACCAGTGTGTGACATCCCCAGATGTCCCTTGCACTGAAACAGAAAGCACCTGGCCATGTGGTGAAACACATCATCCTCCTCCTGACTTATCAGGACCTTCAGCAATTCCATTGTAGCATCAAGCAAAACTCTTCAGACACAGCAAAAGGAAAGCAAAGGGGGGGACTCCACACCCTGATAAAATAACATCATTTGTGCATTTCAAGAACATGTTGTTCTGTGACTCATAATGCAAAAGTAGTGGAAGTAAGAAATTTAGGGGACAGGTCAGTTCTCAAAGGCAATGAGTGCCTCATCAATCATTCCATATTTCCATATATTTTTCACTTCATGGCATCACCAGTCATTTAAAAAATATTCATAAATGTCACTAATGGATTATTGCTGCATCCTAAAAAAAATCTCATTTATTTATGCAGGAAATGTCGATTAAATTGAGATAGATATTGAAATTAATAAGTACCCAGTAAAATGTAAAGCGCACAATTGATTTTAAATCCTCTGTTATATGCATGGCATGTAATTACCAGTAGTAAATCTGAAATGAAAATATAGAAGCTTATGAGATGCTTCAGTGCAATTGTTCATTTAGATCCACATAAATTCAGGGGACACACATTACAAGTGCCAGCACTAGCATGAAAGGACTAAGCTATAACTACAACCTTCATGGAAGGAAAACAAGAAAAATACTTCAACAGCAGAAAAAAGATTTTAAAAATATATAATTCTCATCTGAGGAGGTCACAGTCTTGTGTTGTTGTTGATGGTGGGAGGTAAAAATGAATATATAAGTAACACATCTGGCAAGATACAGCATAAAAATGTCAGGAGTCAAAGGTTAAGTTTTCTTTATTTTCAAAAAATATGGGAAATTGGCACAGTGTAGTGCATCTACAACAACTACCAGCCAAATTCATCTGGTACTTTTTACTGTAAATAACAATTTTGAAATGCAGTTTAGTATGTGTTTTGCAATGCAGTTTAATATGTGTTTTGTTTGCAAGTCCAGTAGAAGACTTCAGAGATTCATGCAAAGCTACACTTTTGTGTACTCTGGTTCCATTTTTACACAGCACTTATCACCCTGGTATCTGAAATTCCTGACACATTAAGATTTCACTCACATTCTACACCATTTTTGTGGGCAAATCCTTTAGTCTCACAGTCTGTTCTTCTAAGCATCATGTGGGCTTCTCTCAGTGCTCTTTAATTTCTCCTGTCATCTGCCAATATTTTGGAATGGTCTGTGTTGCATAAGATCACCCCTGTCCATGATATTGCTATTTTATCATCCATTAGGGATGAGTCTATAATGAAAACAGAAATCTTTGTAAGCTTTGGAGTTAATAAAGATCATCTTGAGGATCTTGGGAAGTTAGAGTATATTCCAGGGTGTCTTGGTTTGAAAATACAGGTGTCTGCTAAGGAAGGCAGGAACCTCCCCTGAAATAGAAAAATGCAAACCCCCTCCTTCTGAATATTATAATTTTGAAGTTAAGGGCCTCTCAGACAAAGATATGGGAGCAGGAATAACAGTTCTTTATTAGGGAATAAAATATAAATAAATTAAAATGCAGCAATAGAAAACAAACCACTGACAGAGTCAGAATATGCCCTGACACCCTGTGGGTCAGGGTGGTGGCAGTAGTCCCATTAAATGGTGGCTCAGCCCTCCTGCAGTGCCAGCTGTGGCTCTGTTGGAGCAGGGATTCTGTAGAAGGGTGGAGTTCTCCTTTGAAGGTCCAGAGGTGTTGGAGAAGGGCCTGGTTTTCCTCTGGGAATCCAGTGGGAAAAAGGCTGCCCTGGTGTCCAAAAACCTCAGATTATATCCAGGTACGAATGCTTGGCTCCTCCCCCTGGGTGGAACATCTCCCAAAGGGTGATGTATTTTTATCAGTCCTGCCTTGACACTCAATGGCCCATTATCATCAGAGATGTCCTGGAGGGAGGATTGGTTGTGGAAGAGATAAAGAAAACTGCCCAATTAACAGAAGATAACTGCCCCACCTTGAACAGTTGGCAATATACACCCATCTCACAACCCATGACACAGAGTCAGGTGAGACTTTCCTGGCACTCCTGCCCACAGAAGGCAGGGAGACACATTTCACCTGCTGAGGTCTTCAAACCACAGACTGGTAAAAATTTTCAGTAAAGTTGACCTAAAACAGCTGCCAGATGTTGGAGGAGTTTGAGTTTGATTCCACATCCAGAATGGCCTGCCCAGCTCCAATGGATGGAATTCAGTGGCCTTACACTCACATGTGCAGTGCCATTGTAGATGCTGTAAGGGATTAATTCCTCTTTCCACCTGCCGTTCCAGAAAACCACATCTCTCATGTCCTGTGGCATATCTGTCAGGCCCATCTTAAATAGCTGAGTTTGTGCAATACAGAGTGTTTAGAATTAAGGTGGATCCTCCAATGGTTCCCAAGTTACAGCAGAACTCTGGATTTAGGATGTTAATTGCTGTCCTGTCTGTACATCCATATCCTCCACTTTCACAGCCTGGTGACTGAGGTATCACTACATTTCCTCTGGAAAGGCTCCAGGAAAAAGTGTCCAGGAGCTCTTGAGTCACTGGTATCTTCACCCAACAGTAGGTTTTAACCCTTAGCTAAGGAGATAATTCCCATTCCATTGGCTCTGTTTAATGGGAGAGGCTACACAGAGCATATCTAATGGTGTTTGGCTGCCACACTGCACAGCTGAGGTTGTCTCATACAAAGAGGCTTTCTCTCACTGGTTTCTGGTTTAGAGCAAACACATTGATTTAGAGTGGATTATTCAACCGAGAACATAAAAGGAATTAAAATCTCCAAGAACCACAGTGGCTCCAGTGTTTGAATGGGAACAAAAAAACCTTAGACTCTGTATCTACACTTTATGGAGAGATAATTCAGAGACTTGAAAATATGAATAATAGGCTTGGCTTCTATGAATGCAGACTTCTGAATATTTTTAACAAGCTCTGGTGACAGACATTATATGATCAAAGAAACATAAAGTAAGCAACAAGGATCAGCTATTCCTTACAAAGCTAAAATATTTCTCAGTCACTCCAAAATTATCTTTGTGGATGGCTGGTATCTGAGTGGTGATAAGTAGCCATGTCAGAGAGTTTCAGGTGCATATATAAAATTTTCTTTAATCCTCCTAAGTCAAGCGTGGTCATTCAACATGTGTCTTTGAAAAGGGGTAAGAAACATAATTTTAGAAGGGAGTTATATGTTAAGAGGGTGCCTTTGAAGGATATGGGCAGAACCACTAAGGCCAGGAGGTTGGAGTCTGTCTGAGTTTTTTGTGTTGAAGCATTGACCAGAATAGTTGGGTCCCAAACTGAAGTATATCCATAAAAACAACACTATGAAGAGTGATTGTCATGGTGAAAAGAAGGTCAGCTGGATTCCATGCAGGTATTTTTATGGAGAAAAAAAATATTCTTAATAACCCAATAATTGTACCTTCCTGACTGTTCCACAGCATGTGCGGGATGAAACCTCTGTGGAGCACCTCCACCAGCAGCATGAGCAACCTGTGAGGAGAGAAGTGAAAATAAGGAATTCTGTCTTCTTAACATATGCTCCCATCATTTGTCCTGGCTGGACATGATGCACCACTGAGCTCTGCCAGACTTCCAGGGAAAACATCAGTTTGAGCATCTCTAATGGGCTCTTAGGAATCATGGAGGAATTTAATTACCCCTGAAATCTCTGTACCTGACTCACAGTTGGTTGAAATCCAACAACATTTTTAAAAGGTGTTCAGTGAGAGAAAACAGGGAACCTGGATAAACAAGGACAATATCAAAACTAATCTTGTGTGACATCTCCACTGTTCAGCTAGCTCAGCAAAACTTCAGTCATATTTATTCCCACTGGATATGGGTCTTCCCAAGTATTACAAAAATTTAGGACTACTAGGGCAGGTGAGGAAGCAAATCTTCCTTACTACTCACAGAGAATATGAGAATTTAAGATTCAACATCCATGTCATTTTTAGTCACCCTTTTCCCTAGATCTTATATAGGATAAAATATGAATTCAATCCTGAAATCAGGATCTCAGATGATGGGCAGCTGACTGAATCATTATGGGGATGAAAGACAATTATCATCATCCTCTTACTGCTAACAGAGCTCCCACCTTCCAAACCCCACCACTACAACCACCTAATTCCATACTCTGGCCTTACATAAAACCACACTTTTGTACAAATTCATTTATTCCCCCTACATTTCCTTGTGTGTCTCTGTCTCAGTCTTCTGTTTTCACCATTTTTTCAGAGCACTAGGGTCAGATAATTGGGACCTGAAGAATTAGTGCATCACAATCCATTTTATCCTGTTGATTCATAGCAAACCTGTGGAGCTCAAATTACCTTCTGCCAAGCAGACCTGTGCTGTGGGGGCTGGATAATAAAAGCACAGAGGTGTGTGCCACCAGCACCCCCATTGATTTGCAAATTGGTCCCCAAGAGACATCTTGGCAAATATTCTCCTAGCATCCGAGAGCTTTGCCTGATAGAAGTTAAAACAAGCTAAAAAGGAAATGTTAATTTCTATATCCTGCACTGGTTTTAATTGAAGTCTGACTGTTCTAAAGCCAGAGGGATGATAACCGTTAATGTATTCTCTACCTGAGAGGCAAGGCACCTTCTTCTGTGCACCTAAAAGACTGGAATTATGATCCTGAGAGGATTATAAAATATAGCAACTTCTTTTGCTCTGGGAAGCAGAGTTTTCCAGACTTCCTCAGTGTAATTTCATAAGGATTTGCTGTTTTAAACCAGAAAAAGTATGAAAGAGAAAATGACTGGGGTGCACACGGGCCAAGAATGTTTCTGAAAGGGACTGACAGTTTTTGCATGGTTTCTTTAAGAAGCAAAGTTTATGTTCCATGCTCTGTGTGTGTCTCTGCTGATCTTGCCCCTTTTTGGACAGAACCCATCCAATGTGATACGGAGAGAGAGGTCTCAAAGTTATCAAGTTGTCAGAAGTTTAATAGAGACCAGGATTTGTGATATGAGCTCATCACCTCTCAGACACATGGAACCTACACAAAAAGAGATGTTATAAAGATTCCTAAAGCTTCAGAAGTTGTAGCTTCATGTTAAACATCTGAGAATGCAAAAACAAGTGCTCCCACCCCTGTTCTCTAGCAGATAATCAAATCAGGGCTGCCTTAATTCCACCACCCAGGGCACAATTTGCTCTAAGGGCATCACAATTAGTCACTTAAAAAAAAAATCACCTGCAGGGCAATTCACCAGAAGGAAGCCATAAAGAGATATAAAATTAGCTTGTTATTAAAGCATCAGATGATGAGTGAGGATTCTGCTCTGCAAAATATTCTTAGTTTGACAGGTTTATAGTCCAAACAGTGGACTATATAGTGGAAAGGTGGTGGAGAGAGGAGTCTGAGGCATAAAGATGTATAGAAAACAGCAAGACACGGTTTTTAAGTAGAGACATCAATAGGACCAGCAACAGTGTCATCTGATAAATAAACCCCCACAAAACAAAACAAAACAAAAAACCCAAAAGCAGAGCCCTAGAAACTCCTACTCTGATTTTCCTGCAAACCAATTTTGTACTGTTAATCCATGGCCAGTGCAAAACCAAGGATAATAAACTTGTGTTCAGACACTAAATGCATTTGTAGCCTATGGCAGGAGTCACCTTATCCAGCTTTAGATGACTTCAGGGTAAACTTCTCATTAAGTCACCCCAGGGTTCCTTGGGAGTAATTAAGATCAGGTTAATAACGTTGAGGATCTTAGAGCAGAAAAATGTACCCATCTATTTCAGAGTGAGATGAAACATGCTTGGAAATCCACTATATTGCGGAAACCAATGAAATCAAATTTATCCCTTCATCTGTCTGCTCCAGAAGGACATGTGGACCTGCAGACACCCGCAAGATAAAGAAACAACTCCTTTTCTTTGCCTGTCAGCTCTTGCTGACAAGGCTTGGCCATTTCACACGTGCTCTGTGTCAGTTCTGAAGACACAAATTCTGCTCTGTGTTGCCACATCCCTGAACTCCCTCCCTGGATGTTTTATAGCAGCCTGAAGAGTTTTCTTATGTTTTGTCTCCTTCTCTTTGTCAGCCAATATCAGAAAGGTATTTTAGTCACATCAGCAAAGTGATCCATCATGTGAAGCATCCTCCTGGCAGGAAAAGCCATTACATTTGTTTTCCTTATGGAGCTAAGTAGACATTAATATCTGTAATTACTATTTAAATGCAGACTGACTGATTCCTCTGTGTTCATGTCATCTGCAGACTGCTCTGAAAATCACAGTCTTGAAATAATACTGGCTTTATCTCATTCTTTTCTGTCAAAAATAGTTCTAAGCCTGGACACTGCTTCCATTGATCCTGTCCTTGCACAGGGCTGATTAAAGGCATGAATTTGTGAACGTGAGCAAATTCTTTTCATAGTCACATTTGTGTCTGGAGATTATGGGGGAATGGCTTTAAAATGACAGTAGATTTAGATTGGATTTTAGAAATAAATTCTTCCCTTTGAGGATGCTGAGGCACTGGCAGAGATTACACAGAGAAGATGTGATTGCCCCATCCCTGGAAGTGTCCAAGGCCAGGTTGGATGGGGCTTGGAGCAACCTGGGATAGTGGGAGGTGTCCCTGCCCATGGCACAGGGGTGGGAAGTAGAGGATCTTTAAGGTCCCTTCCAACCCAAACTTTCTGGCAAACAAGCTGGCAGCCCGTGGCTTGGACCGGAGCACTCTTTGCTGGGTTAGGAACTGGCTGCATGGCCGGGCCCAGAGAGTGCTGGTGAATGGTGCTGCATCCAGCTGGCGGCCAGTCACCAGTGGTGTCCCTCAGGGCTCTGTGCTGGGGCCATTTCTGTTTGATATTTTTATCAATGACATGGATGAGGGTTTAGAGTCTTTCATTAGCAAATTTGCAGATGACACTAAGCTGGGAGCGTGTGTCGATCTGTTAGGGGGACAGAGGGCTTTGTAGAGGGACTTGGAACGGTTGGATGGATGGGCAGAATCTAATGGGATAAAGTTCAATAAGTCCAAGTGCGGAGTCCTGCATTTTGGCCACAATAACCCCCTGCAACATTATAGGCTGGGGACGGTGTGGCTGGACAGTGCTCAGGTGGAAAGGGACCTGGGGGTGCTGGTTGACAGTCAGCTGAACATGAGCCAGCAGTGTGCCCAGGTGGCCAAGAAGGCCAATGGCTCCTGGCCAGTATCAGGAATGGTGTGGCCAGCAGGAGCAGGGAGGTCATTCTTCCCCTGTGCTCGGCACTGGTGAGGCCACACCTTGAGTATTGTGTCCAATTCTGGGCCCCTCAGTTTAGGAAGGACATTGAGATGCTTGAGTGTGTCCAAAGAAGAGCAACGAGGCTGGTGAGGGGCTTGGAACACAAGCCGTATGAAGAACGACTGAGGGAGCTGGGGTTGTTCAGCTTGGAGAAAAGGAGACTCAGAGGTGACCTTATCACTCTCTTCAACTTCCTGAAGGGTGGCTGTGGTGAGCTGGGCGTCAGTCTCTTTCTCCGGGCAACAACAGACAGAACAAGAAGACACAGTCTCAAGCTGCGCCAAGGGAGATACAGGTTAGAATTAAGGAGGAAGTTTTTCACAGAAAGAGTGGTCAAATACTGGAATCATCTTCCCAGGGAGGTGGTGGAGTCACCATCCATCAATGTGTTTAAAAAAAGACTGGATCTGGCACTTGGTGCCATGATCTAGTTGAGGTGTTAGAAGATGGGTTGGACTCGATGATCTTAAAGGTCTCTTCCAACCTAGAAATTCTGTGATTCTGTGATTCTGTGATTTCTATGATTTTTTAAATTCATGCCAAGTACTGCCCTCTCCTCATGAGATTCTGGAGTTCAGATCCTAATTTATAAATTTACTTATATTTGTGTGGCCAGAATTCTCATGAGCAAAATGTACAAAAGTTGGATGAGTTTGGAGAGCTGTCAATGGCTTTGTTTATGCTTCCGAAAATCTGACTGGATTAGAATTGCTTCTAGCAGGGAAAAGATAGGAGAAAGCTGCTTCTTTACATTAGTTTCTCCAGTATTTTGGAACTGAAGGTTTTCGTGAGTTTTTCTTTCTTTCTTTCCTTCTTTCTTTCTTTCTCTTTCTTTCTTTCTTTCTTTCTTTCTTTCTTTCTTTCTTTCTTTCTTTCTTTCTTTCTTTCTTTCTTTCTTTCTTTCTTTCTTTCTTTCTTTCTTTCTTTCTTTCTTTCTTTCTTTCTTTCTTTCTTTTTTCTTTCTTTCTTTTTTTTTTTCTTTTCTTTTCTTTTCTTTTCTTTTCTTTTTCTTTTCTTTTCTTTTCTTTTCTTTTCTTTTCTTTTCTTTTCTTTTCTTTTCTTTTCTTTTCTTTTCTTTTCTTTTCTTTTCTTTTCTTTTCTTTTCTTTTCTTTTCTTTTCTTTTCTTTTCTTTCCTTCCTTCCTTCCTTCCTTCCTTCCTTCCTTCCTTCTGAATAGGAAATATTTTGCCTTTAACTCTGCCCTGAAGTTCTCACTTTCTCTTTGAAAAAATCCTTTTAAACCAACCTCTTCAAACCAATCTCCTAGCTTTTCTCAGAGTAGAGGACCCTTCTGTGTGTTTTCTGGTTAACTGTTTAATCTGTTTAATTATTACCCTGTTTTTCCATGGAAATGAAGCCTAGGTGGTCTCACTCCCACTGTGTGTTTCTGTATGTACACTGCCAATAACTTCTGACCTCATTAAGCAAAATGATAGAAAAGCCTGAAGCCTCATAGATAATTACATTTCATGAAGGCAGAAGAGAGATCTTACAGGCACTGCCACTGCAGGAAAATACACAAGCATAAATCTTGGCATAGATGGGAAAATCCACATGGGAGAGAGCCTTTTACAGATGCCCCAAGCACAAGAAAATCTTCAGTCATAGTTTAAACCTTGCTTAAAGCCAAAGCAAATCTACCATAAGACACACATCCTCAGGCAAAGAAATTTAATTTATTCCCAAAAAACCTTAAGTAAATTTTGGGCCCATTCTGTGCAATATCTTAATTAGGTTTGTATGTGAGCTAAAAGGCAGTAACAAAGCTTGGACCAGCAGATAATGCACTAAGTTTTTTTAGTTGATTTAATTATGAATCTCGAAAGTATTTATAATTTCTTAGTAGTTATTTGCTTGTTTGTGTGACTTCAAACTCGTATAGTGATTCTTTCTCCAAACAACCTCAAATCTCTGGTCATTCACTTACCTTTAAAGTTAACAAGATTTGTGTACTCAGGTCTTAGCCAGAGGTTTATAGATATCTACCAGCCACCCTCCCATCCTCCATAAAGCCATCTGTTAAATCTGTCCTTGGCCCTCTACCTCTCTTTAAGCCAGGACTATCTTTCCATCTGTCAGTAGGATGGCAGCAAAGGAAATTGCACTAAATTCTCATTGAAGCTTCCACATGAGATTACCTCTTGCTTAGGAATTTGGAAATTACTGGAAAGTGAGTTTTCTCAGGAAAATCACTTTTTCTGGTCATTTAACTTCTCTTGTTACTGACCTGTCAACAGCAAAACAAGGGGCTGGACTGACCTATGGTGCTTTGATGGTCTTTGTATTTAATTTCTGCACCATCTGAGGATGGGAAGGCTTTCTGTGGAGCTCTTTGTGGAACAAAGTCTCAGTCCCGGACCTTGAGAAGGGGTTTTTCCCACTGCTTGGTGCAGATAAGAATTCTCTAAGGTGAGCAGTGGAAAAAACAAAGCTTGCTGTGCTGTTTCCTATAGAAAAGAGACAGTAATTGCTGGATAATATGTTTTCCCATTTTCCTGCTCATGTAAAATTTCCATGATTTTTTTTCCTTTTTGGGGGGGGGGGGCGGCTTGCACTGCTCTTTATTACCCATAAAAGATTGCCCAGTTTCTTTGGCACCATGCAAATCACTGCATTTCTTTTCCATTCAGTTTCTTTGATGCAGTTTTTTTCTTGCTCAATTTAGGGATCAGTTATTCTTTCTCCTGTTGGGATTTGCTTTTCTCATCTATGAATTACTGGCTTTATTTATGTGGTAGTGTCCAAGGGTTCACAAATACAAAGCTTGTTAAGATTTGTGTGTGTGTATGTGTCCCTTTCCTTTAGGTTAGGACAATAATGATGATTATTAATGGAGCTTCCCCGGAGCAGGACTCTAATCTGGCACAGCCCCCTTCAAAAGGAGCATCAGACTGCAGAGGACAAGATAAGCTATGCACACCCTAACTCAGTGACCTTCCTTTCTTCTGCAAAAACTACCAGTTTAAGAAAAATCTCCACAGTCGTAAATCACCATCACTCACCACTGTTTGGAAAGAGCTGGATGATTTTGGTACATTTATCATGGTTTAAGGAATTTTGACATGTTGCTCTCCTCTGAATGTTAAAAGTTCTTTTCTTTGTGGTTGTTTCCTTCCACCACACGCACACATTGCAGGAGGTTGCTCAGAAAAGTCACAATATCAATTGTCAGAGGGGAGAGGAGACACATTGTCCATGCTCCTTGAAGATGAAAACATTGAAGGAATTTGACCTTGACTGGAGGAGCTTCCGTGGAAGATTAGAAAAATAACAGCTCCCTAAACAGATGCCAGGTCATAATTACCATTAATGGCCACCTCATGCGTCATTCCAGGCACCTCACAACAGAAAATGTTATCTTTTGACAAAGCTGTTGGCAACCACACGTGGAAAAAAAATTAAGTTTTACCCATTATTGTCTAGTTGTTTTTTTTACAGACTTAGAGTTACTTTAGTTGACTGTAAGTAAATAATCCACTGAAGACAGGTAAGTAATCCAAAAGCGAGAAAAATGTTTATATACTATGAAACTATCTGTTGATAGTAAAATTTATAACTAGAAGGGATTTAAAAAAAAATGAGATTTCTGCAGTACTGAGCATTTTTTATGTTTTTTTCTGCCTTAGTGTGGGACTTAAAACACAAGCAATATTTGTTTAAAAATGGAAATTGTGAAAAGTGCATGTCATCATTTCTCATTTGATTATTCTTTAAAATATTTACAATTTAAAAATAAATCCCAAACAGGTAAAACTAGGCTTTTCTTCAAGAACCCCTGCCAAATTGTACTTACCCTGACTTTTCGTAAATGTCGTGATGTGGATTGTTCCTGTGTGATGTTCATACCTCAAATCAGTGTTCATTCAAAATTCAGACAAACATGGGCATCGCACTTTTGCTATAGAATTGCTCATCTGCAAGAAGATTTGGAAAGTCTCAAACCTTCATGAATTCTATTATCTTTTAACAAAGTTTTATTTCAACAATGGGTTTCAGTTTCTTTGAGACAAATATTTGTTCATTATAACACCTTTTCTACTATCTTGTCTGCACCTGCTTGACACTAAAATAACACAAAACAAATTATAAATCGTTGGTTTTTTTTTTTTGTGTTTTTACCTTCCACCTTAAAAACTAATTCTACAAATGGCGGGGTTTCATTCATGAACATCAGTTATCTCCTATCCTTTTTTTTTTTACAATAATCTTTACAGGAGTGATGAGCTTTTTTACTGGACTTCTGTAGCCAGCCACAATTGGAAAGATTTTATCTCTCATTCATACTTCTCCCGGGGCTAGGCCCATGATTAAATCACCTAGCTTTTCTCTGTTCCTCTGCCCTAACTTGCAGTGCGGAGGGAGGGGGGGGGGGGGGGGGGGGGGGGGGGGGGGGGGGGGGGGGGGGGGGGGGGGGGGGGGGGGGAATCAAAACAAAGGCATTTTTGCAAAATTAGAAAAATAATTTAACTTAATTTTTTTTGGGTGTTTTTTTGGGGGTTTTTGGGGGGTTTTTTTTCTTTTTTTTTTTTTTTTGGGTTTTTTGTTTTGTTTTTTTTTTGAAAAATCAAACAGATAAAGTACTCCATTACAAACTGGAGTCATTTGCTACCATTTCTTTATTTTTTTTTCTGTATTACTAATTGTTGAAAAAAAAAAATTTTTGGTATGCATGATCTTTATTATGACACTTTTACAGCTATTTTATGTTTAATTTCAAAAAAATACGTGCAAATTAATTATCGACTAAAAATGTACAAAGACTTCAAAAAAAAAAGAAATGAGACATCTCAGAATATCTGATTTTGTAAATTTACTTATTAAATTAATTTTTTAATCTTTTCTTAAATAATTTTTCTAATATTTTTCAATTTTAATGCAATGATAATACACATCGTTAGTTGGAAAGGAACTAAGTTTTTTTTTTTTTTAACAAGTAAATCTCTATGAATCTTTCCTGTTTTTTTTTTTTTTTTTTTTTTTATTATATAAAAAGTGAGAGAAAAAGAAAAAGAAGAAAGAAAAAAAGGGAAAAAAGAAAAAATACTTCAAATCTCTGCTGGTGTTCTCAAAGATAGGAAAGAGAAGAGGAGTGGGGAAAGGGCCTCCCCCCTAAAGGGGTGAAAGTGAAACGCAGATGGTAAAGACAATAATTTTTTTTTCGGAGGATTGCTTTGGTTGGGGTTTTTTGTGAGGGGGGGGTGGGGGTTGGGGGGTGTTTTTTTCTTTTCCCCTTCCTTTTTTTTCTTTTTTCCCAAGGCAAGGCAAGCCGGCCCCGGGCGGGCTTGTGGTGGGTGTGGTGGGGGGGGTGGTCTGCTTGTTGTTTTTTTGTGGGGGACCCCCCCGCCCCTCTGCCACGGGGTGTCACCCTCTCTTCTCTCTTTTTTTTTTTTCGTTGGGTCAATTTTTTTTTCTACCCAGGCCTGAATGTAAGAGTCCTGATGGTTGGCAAGTTGTTTGGGTTTTTTTTTTTGGTGTTTTTTTTTTTTTTTTTTTTTTTTTAACAGAAGAGAGGTGATTTACCATCGGAATCATTAAATTATATGTCACCTTTTTCCCTTTCCTTCCCTCCTTAACTTTTGTGGGTTGTGTTATATTTTTTTTTTTTTAAAATTTTTTTTTTTTAATGTTGTTTTTTTTGTATTTAAATTGCCTTTTTTTTTAATTGTTTTTGGGTGATTTTATAAAATCTTTTTTAATAAATTTTTGTAATTTTTTTTTAAAAAGTTTTTCTTTTTTTGCATTAATCCCGCCCCCCCCCCCACACCCCAAAAACAACCAAAACAAGCCACCCCCCCCTACCCAAAACTCAAAAAAAGAAAAGAGAAGCAGGGCCTAAGGGTATGTTTTTTTTAAGGGTCAAAGACTTGTTCCCCCTTCCCCCCTTGCCGGGGGCCCCTTCCACCCACCCAGCACCAAACCCCCCCCACCCTGGCCAACCTTCAGGCATGGGGCGGCCGCCCCTCCACTGTCTCTTCTCCCCCAAATTTTTTATATGGTGGGGGGGAGGCCCTTCCTTTGCCCCCACCCCCTCTCCTCCCTTGTGATAAAAAGGGGTAAAAAAGAAGGGCGTTTGCTCTGTGTTTTTAAGTCCTTTAAGGGGAGAGGTTTTGGAAAAACCTCCTAAAAAACAGCAATTCTTTTTCAAAGGAAAGAAGAAGCTTTACCTCTTAAATAAAAAAAATATTAATCGACATGAGGTTGAACAGTTTTATACAAACCCAAGCTCATTCACAGGCATGTGAAGAAAGCACTAGATGTAATAGAGGTAATGATTTAATTACTCAAGTGTATTTTAGACGTAGGGATATGTTATTTGGGGGTTTTTTTGGGGGGCATGAAAGAGTATCACAAATTAACAGATATGTCTTTTGCAATAATATGGTATGTTATTATCATCAAGATTATTTAATGTTTTAGATGTATCCAATAGTTAATTGTATTTTTTCTTAAAAATTTATTTAAATTTTTTTCAATGTGTCTTAATCTCTGTTGGGACAAGTAAAATGGTGACCTGATCTCAGAAATGGTATCAGGTCATAAAAACTCACTCTTAGGAAAAGTTGGGGGGGGGGGGTCCCTGCCTTGAAAAAAATCACCACCAAGTTAAAATAAAGATATTCCAGGGCATAGGTGGGTTGGAGCAACCGCCAGATCTAGAAAGGATCTGAGCCTTCAACATGATAAGATTAGATATTATGAAAAATATCTTTATAGTGAGAGTGGTGAGGCACTAGCACAGGTTAACCTGGGAGGTTGTGGACTCCCCATCCCTGGAAGTGTTCAAGGCCAGGCTGAATGGAGTTTGGAGCAACCTGGTCTGGTGGAAAGTGTCCCTGCCCATGGCAGAGGGTTGGAACTGGATGATCTTTAAGATCCCATCCAGCCCAAATTATTATGTGATTCTATGAACACAGAGAAGGTCTTCAGCACAGTGACGGGGCTGGAGCTGAAATTTCAGCAGGATCAGCTCTAACCTTTCTATCACTTTGTGTATTATGAATGTCACAATTCCTATCCAAGTCACGTTTCACAAAACCACTTTATTTCAAGACATACTGAACTGCTGTCTCCTTCCCTGAGCATGAAAATCACATAATATGATTTCATTCCTCTGCCTGTTTGTGCACCGGTCACACAAAAAGTTGTGAGACTACAACCAGGCTTTTCAGGCTTTTAAACACACAAATATAAACTGCTATTAAGGGTACATCACATTTCCTTGCTTAGTGCCTGGCTCATAAAATGTAATAGCTCCACAGCCTTTCCAACATTCAAAGCAACGTTTTTCCCTTAAGCCCTAAAGGGAAAAAGAAATTTATGTCACCTAATCTCAGCTATCTAAAAATTAGCCACGTAATCTAAGATAGTCATCTGTGCTTTAGCTGATGCAAGGAATGGAGCATCTTCAGGGCACAATTCATGCAATCGTAAACCAGGACGAGAATCAGCTCCAGGGGAAAGGCCTAAATGGAGATATTTCCATGTGCAGCGGGCTACACACCTGATTTCACTCTGGAGGTGTCTGTGGCACATTTAGTTCCCCAACCATGGGAATTTACTGGTGTTCCAGGCACTACAGGTGTCCCACACAGCCTTCAGAAGGGTGGGATCTCCTCTCATTGGGTCATATTTCCCAGCCCATTTTTCACCATAGGGCACCTAAGTGGCACCAGAGGTCCATGCTCAGGGAACTTAATAAGTCACCAATGTCCTGGTCAGCAGAACAGCTTTTCCTATTTCATTAACTGCATTACAACTATGCCCATTGTTTATAATGAGATTTCAGACACTTTGTTTGTCATCACTTACACATGGAAACCTAAACTGCATTTATTTAATCAGGGGGCTGAATCCTTCCCCAGTGTTCCTGATGTGCATGGATGGGTCTGTCTGTGGAAGTACATTTCTCTTTTTGGGGAGCATAAGGAGATTCCAGACAAAGAACTTTGACTAAACTCCCAATTTCTTAAGAGCTAAACCGTAGCAGGTATAAATTTGAGCAAAGGTGCTCATGGTTTTGATGTTCAGGTTTGGAAGTAGAGGATCTTTAACGTCTTTTCCAAACCAAACCATTCTGTGATTCTAGGAAGATTTTGGCTTCAATTAACCAAACAAAATATTAACAAGAACAGTGATCTAATAAATGATTCTGCTGTTCCAAAAGCAATCTTTTCTTCCTTAAAGCTGTTTAGTTCTCTGTCAGCAACTTCCAGCTGGTAATCTCATAGCATTTCATTCATGGACTTTGATGAAAATCTCCAAAAATTTTTTTCACATAAAGGCAGAAGCTTCACCATGAGCACAATCTACCACAGGACAGATGAGCAGGAGTCCAAAATTTACATCTTCAGATGCCAACATTGTAAATCGTAGAAGCAACATAAAGAGTGGAATTGGATATGCAACTGAGTGTAACATTATGGCACCAGCATAAATCAGAACATAAACATTATGAAACAAAATATTGCTGCTTTGCTGCTTGAAATAAGTTGTGGATTTCACTCAGCTTATGCTTTAAACAGTGAGTACCTCAGCAATGACAAGTGTAGAAAACAGAATAGAAAGGTGAATTGAAGCTCTAATTTATTTTTTTTTCAAATATAATTTTCCAGGAACAGAACCTGGCTCCCTGTAAAGCAACTGCATCCCCTGACCCCAGAACAAATTACATTTAGTTCAAGTTATGGTTATGCGGGAAGAATATTTGTGACTAAAAGTGCTTCTCTTGGAACTGATGTTGAGTTAACCAAAAGAAATTACTAATTTTAAGGTCAAGGCAATCTTTCACTCCTTAAGGTCAACACAATCTTTCACTATTGAATAGAGTAATCTACTACTGAGTTTCAATTTTGACATACCAAGCTCAGTAGTTTGATTTATCTCTTGCTTACAAACACAAACAATATTTGGTCACTGACTTCTCATGCAGCATCATTCCAATATCTGCTGACCATTTGAAATCTAAACCTATAATTGAAGTTTGTGGGTTTTTCAGTCTCAGGCTGCTAGTTAACAGCATTTTGCAGATGCACTAGAAAGTAAATTTTATCACCTCTTCCAAATAAAAATGCCTCTACAAATATTTATTTGCATTCTCCACAATAAGGTGCAGCTTAGAAACAACAAGCTACCAACACTTATGTTGGTTTTGAGCTCCTGGGGGATAAGTTTCCTGTATTAGGAAACTGTTTTTATCTCTGTTGCACAGAATTTTTCAGTTTGGACACATTCAGAGACATAAAATCCAGTGTCTCTTCAGGACTCAATTTGGGAAAGACATCAGCTCCTGAAAGTTTATGTTTTTAGACACTCACTCAGCCTATTCTAGCCCTGATATCTCACACATTATTATATCTCAGGTTATCTCCTGCATCACTGTAATAGGTCTATATTTCATAAAACACAAAGTTTTATTTCAGTAGTGACTGATACCACTATTGTCCATTTGTGAGATGACTCTTCTCCTTGAGCTTTAGAGCCACAATCAGAATGAAGGAATGCTTCTTGTTGAAAATATTATCTGCCAATAAATGCACTTTTAGGATGGCCCAAAAGGATACATTTAGCAGTAGGGTAATTTACAGAAGTGGCAATAAATGGCAAATGACAAAAAATAAAAAAGTTCATTTTTTGTCTGGGTCAAATTTCCCAGGACTTGAGGCAGCATTAAATGGGGTAAGAATGAAAAGAAAAAAAAGTCAATAGACTTGGATGTTCATGTATCAATATTTTTTGTTGTTCATGCTGAAAAAAAATAAATGATTGTCCAAACAATTTTCACCCTCTCTGCCCTTCCCATTATTCAAGTGCCCACCATTAGAAGTCTCAGCACAAGGAGGACCTCAGTCCGCTACCTGTGTCTGGATGGACACGGTCTCTTGTTGATATCAACTACTTTTTTATACAGTATTTTTATGATCTCTAGAATATATTTCCCCTAGATACTCCAGATCTTTCACAAAGAAAGAACTCTTTCAACCCCTTGAGTGGCTTGATTTAACACCAGATTTATCAGCCAGAAAATTCTTTCAAGGCAGTTTGGCAGATTAGAGCAGTTCCACTGTGCAGAGGTGCCTGAATGGAGCAATTTGAGATCCAAATTAATAGGTCCTAATTAATGGTAGCTTAAATCTGAGACAAATTGATCATTTGTACATCATTTGCTCTTCCTGGGGTTATTATCTTACATCATGTCTGCATTAAGTACTTAACTGGTCCATTATTTCATCAACACACTCAGTTCCAGCCATTACCAGCAAATGTGGTCAGTTCATGGAACAGATCTTTAAGTAGAAGAGTTGGACGTTTCCTAGTCTGCAAATCCTTTCAAACATGGGTGTCCCATGAGTGTTTCAAAAGAATGAGACCATATTAGCTCATTAGTCTAATAATTAGCACCTTACAAGAGACATTCTGCAGCTCTCTGGTGTTCTAGAAGTACAGCTGAAAGAAGAATTTGTATTTCTGAGGCATTTATGTCTCCTCTTTGACCAGTATCAAACAGACTGAGTGCAACTGGATGGTTTTGAGTCTGCACAAATTCATTACATATAACAGGCATACTTTTTTATCTTAAATGAAAGAATTTTGTGTGCAGATCACAGCATCTGAATTAACTCCTCAGCACTGCCATGAAGGTGGGGTGTTCATGCTGTACTCAGGAACTTCTCCTCTACACATAGAAAATATTCATCCCTGAAGAAATCAGCGTTGTACCATGAAAATTACATGAAATGAAATATGGAACACTCAGTCCAGTAACAGAGAGAGACAGGGAGAAACGCCACATGAGGGAAGGAGGCACCTAACTTCAGGTGTGCAAAAGAAGGTACCTGTACAGTTATGATCCGGCCACCTAAATGCAAAAATCTGGAGTCACCATGTCCCACTCTGTGTCCAGCTCTGGGACTCACAGCACAAGAAGGATGTGGACATTTGGAGAAAATCCATAGGAGGCCATGAAGATGCTCTGGGAGCTGGACCACCTCTGATATGGAGAGAGGCTGGGACAGCTGGGGATGTTCAGCCTGGAGAAGAAAACACTCCAGGGAGACCTCAAAGCTCTTTCCAGTGCCTATGAGAGAACTGGAGAGAGACTTTTTCTAAGGGTAAATAGTGATAGAACAAAGGGGAATGAAATTAAACTAACAGAGAGTAGATTTAGATTAGATATCAAGAAAAAAGTATTTATGATAAGCATGGTGAGGCCCTGGCATGGGTTACCCAGAGAAGCTGTGGACTCCTGACCTCTGGAAGTTTCCAAGGCCAGGTTGGATAGGGCTTGGAGCAACCTGGTCTGATAGAAGGTGTCCCTGCCCATGGAATGAGATGATCTTGAAGGTCCCTTTGAATCCAAACCATTCTGTGAGTCTGTGATTCTATTTGAGCTGTTATAAGGTAGCCAAAACACTGATCTAGTTCTGGCAGATATCTCGCAGGACACACAAGAGGCAGAAGCCCTCCTGAAACATCCAGTGGCCAGAAGAGATAATAAAGGCAACTCAACTGGTACTGCATGCCCACAGGAGTAATTGAGTCCTATATTTACCATCTGAACTCTCTTCAAGTTAGTGAAGGTCTAAAGCTGCCCCAGTTGCACATGGACAAGGGACACAACTTCAGTTTGGGGCTGGCAGTCAAAATATTGGACAAAGGGAAAGTCAGACTTTTCTGGAGTTACCTTGCAATAGCCCAAACAATACTAAAATCTTATAGTTCAACAACTGAATCCTGCTCCTCTATTTGATTTTCATTGTACAGAAGATACAGAGAGTTTTCCAATTCCTCAAAATAAATCCCTCCTAGAAACACCAAATATTTCTTAAGCAAACCCTGGAAAGCAGCAGGCTCGGAAGTTACCAATGGATCCAGATAAAGAAACTATTTGAAATGTGGCACAAAAAAAAAAAAGCATTTGCCAAATTGGCATTTGTACACACAAACAAGCAGCACTTTGATCAATTCCCATGTGTGTCAGCTGCACCAAGACACAAGAACAGTCAAGGGCTCCTTTTCAAAAGAATTCCATAGTAAGTCATAGGTGGCTGTGACCTCAAAGAATCTGCTAAGCACCTGAGGCAGCAAGTTCTACACCTGAAGCATTTGGTAATGAGGTTCCTACAGAGATACAAATTTAGATGCTCAAGCCGAAAACAGCATAGACGTTTAAAAAAAAAAACAAACAACAACACAAACAAACAAAAAAAAAACTGGCCTGGACCACTGCCAAGATCTGCTCCAAAAGTGACTCTTGTTCCATTTGCTCTTGTGATAAATAGGATGGTTTAATGGAAACACTGTACACAAAACTGTACTGCTAGGTAATTACCTTGATTGAAACAAGTGTTTTTACACTGAAAGCAAAATTCCCCTGGAATTAAAGCAAGCCTCAACAAGAACAAGACCTCTGTGGAGATGCAGTCATACAAACAAGTTTGTGTGCTAATTATTTTCCAGTGGTTCTCTTAATGAGTCACTTGCTAGAGTCCACTGGTCACAAAGATTATTATTTTAATGATGAGTCATAGAATTTGGGTACACATTGCAAACACCAAGTGCTCCACCAGTTGCTATGGCAGGAAAATGTGTGTGGTTTGTTCCTCAAATAGCAGAGTAAATAATTGCATGGCAGCTTGTTCCTCCTCCAGAGGGTCCCCAGTGTTGGAAATGGTCTGCAGGGGGCTTGCCACATTAACATTTCCACCCCCTGCTTTTTCTGAGCTTGTGGATAAAACCCTTAAACACTTATTTTCCCATGCAAAGTTCATTTTTTTAGCTTTTTTTTCCCAGAACTGGAGACCTGGGGCTTGATTCTGGTCTCTGTTACCTTGGTGCAAATCAGGAGTAAATCTGGTTTTTTAAGGATAACAGTATTACCAGACTTTCCAGCTACAGAAAACAGCAGGAAAAAAAGCAAATCCTCTGTCTTCACGCAGGGCAATGAGGAACAAGTTGGTATTTAAGACAGGAAAAAATACTCAGTTTTAACAGGGTTGGATTTAGTTCTGTCCCCCTTGAAAAGCACATACATATTCTAGAAAAATCTCTGTGATTTTGGCCTGGGTGTTTTCTAAATCTAAATTTTGGATGTATTTTTAAAGTGAAAGTACTGAAATAAGACCACCATCCCTACAGCACCAGGAAGGAAACAGCACATAATGCAAAAGAATTTTAACAAGTATATGTGAAGTTGAATTTCTGGTAGTTATCCCTCCTGAGCACCTGAAATTAGCAGTGAGTAGAGGAATAAAAGTGGCATATAGAGCTGAAAATCTATTTTAAAGTGGAGGATGTTAAAGGCAAAAAGCAACAATGTGGGTTAATCTGATGGATGTGGGTTAATCTGATGGAGGTGGGTTTTCTCATCACCAGGGATTGATAAACCTGCCAAGGAAAGTAGCTCTGCTTAACAGTTCACTTCACTGAGGCTCTTAAGCATCTGCTTTATCTGAAGGGTCTTTATTCTAAATAAATGATACTTCTCCATACGGCAGCTATTTGCTCACAGATTACAATGCTCATTGCCCCAAAAGAAGCAGAACAACGAGGCTGAAAGCTAAATCAGACCTGATGCAGCTATAATTGGTATAGGGAACTGCAGAGGGGAAAACCTTTCCAGAGGGGAAGATAGAGATGATGCCAACCCCCTTCACAGGGTGGGTTGGAGCCCAGAATCAGAAATAAAGGATCACCGAATGGGACAAGGGAGAGTAAAAATCCCTCCCTGGGAAAGAAATGTTGTGGCAGCATCTTAAACCCTTGAGGTGGTTCCCGTGAGCTGTACAAGCTTTTAGCAGGTTGTTAAATCTCTGTATAGCTCATGCTCACAGGCCATTGATCATCCCACAATTAGTGCAGTGCAGCTGAGAGTTTCTCCTGCCTGCCAGGTGCCCAGCTCCTCGGGAAGGACAGTTCTGCTGTGGAAGATCAGGACCTGGACAGCTGAGATGATTTGGGCTGGGCTAGGGTTAATTCTTTTCACAGCAGATAGTATGGAGCTGTGTTGTGATGGTGTTCATAGGGGCCTTAGGATGAGGGAAGAGACAGGAATGTTGACTCCGTGTTTCAGAAGGCTTGATTTAATATTTTATGATATATATTATATTGAAACTATACTAAAAGAATAGAAGAAAGGATTTCATCAGAAGGCTAGCTAAGAATAGAAAAGGAATGAATAACAAAGGCTTGTGACTGACTGAGACAGTCCAGACAGCTGGACTGTGATTGGCCATTAATTAGAAAAACCACATGAGACCAATCACAGATTCACCTGTTGCATTCCACAGCAGCAAACAAACATTGTTTACATTTTGTTCCTGAGGCCTCTCAGCTTCTCAGGAGAAAAAATCCTAAGGGAAGGATTTTTCAGAAAATATCATGGCTACACTGTGTTAGGGATTTTTAATGAAGATAGTGCTGATAAGACAGAGTTGGTTTTGCTCCTGAGCACAGCTTACAGGGTCAAGGCCTTTTCTGCTCCTCAACCCACTGGTGAGTGGGATGGGGCTGCACAGGGAGCTGGGAGGGGACACAGCCAGGACAGTTGACCCTGAGTGACTCAAGAGATATTCCAGACCACACTGCACCACATTGGACTCTAAATCTAGGGAAGAAGCAGGATGGGGGCATGTTTGGAGTGATGGAATTTGTCTTCCCAAGTCACTGCTATGTGTGATGGAGCCCAGCTGGGGATAGCTGAACACCTGCCTGCCCAGGGGAAGCAGTGAATTAATTTCTTGTTTTCCTTTGCTTGCATTTGCTTTTGGCTTACCTATTAAACTGTCTTTGTGTCAACTTATGAGTTTTCCCACTTTTCATCCAGTTCTTTTTCCCATCCCTCCAGCAGGGAATGAGCGAGTGGCTGTGTGCGGCTGCGTTGCTGCCGGGGGTTGATCTACAGCAGCCCTTCTTGGCACCCAACACAGGACTTGGAGGGCTCCAGATAGCAACAGACTTGATTGGCATATGCTGGATCGAGCTGTTATTGCGTTTAGCTGTTAATTGACAGTTCCTGTGCTTGTCATGGGACTCGTTTGCCTGTTTCTTTGAGCCCAGTGCTCATTAGTGGCTGCTCTTTTCTTCCACTGCTCGCTGTGTTGCTGCTCTGCTCCTCATTTGAGTGTGCTGGCAATGCTCTGATAACAGCAGCAGGGAGCGGATAACAGGCCTGGTCAGAGGCAGGTGGCCAGGGAGTCACTGCTGTTCCTGTGCTGCTTCACCGGACAGGCTGGAGCTCCAGCATGAACTGGGCTTGAAGGGACAGTGATCTGTGAATAAGTCAGAGGAACAGTGACCTGTGGATGAGTCCATATAAGAGCAGAGAACCCTGAAATGTCTGTGACCATGAATCAGCCCAGCCAGAGCAGGTACATCTCGAGGTGGCTGTGGCTATGTCTGTGCTGCAGGTGTCCATCTGAAGGGTTTGAGGCCCCAGGCTAAGTCCATGCTGCATCACACAGACATTGGAGCATCAGTGGCTGTGCACAAGGACAGGTTGGGGGCAGAGCAGAAAGAAATGAAAAATGGGAAAAAAATACATATTGGTATTCCTGTGCTGTAAGATGATCATGTAAAAAAAGAAAATACAATTGAATTCTGCATTGTTTTCCAAACACTGATGATTAGAAGGTTGGACCTCACAGGTTTTGGAGATATTTTTGGAGCACACATGAAAATTCAGAAGTACTCTACCAGGGTTTGTACTGAGCTTGGCAGTGAGCTCTGCATGGGTAGGACATAAACAGTTTTCAGACTTGCCACTGGTTTTGCATCCTAACAAACACTGAGGACAAGATATGTGAAATTGACAGTTACAAAATCTGGGAAAGAGACCACACTGCAACAATGATGATGAAAGTAAAGAACCATCTGCTGCTATGGCTTGAGCCTCAAAAATGTTTTCACAGCTCTAAAGGGGAGAGGCGGAAGCAGAGCCGTGGTAGAAGCCCAAAACACCACAGTGAGAACATACACAGAGGAGGAGAGAGGCAGAAAATGTTGCAGATGTGGCAGCGCTTCGTTTGGCATCCACTGAGACATCACTGTAAGGAATTAAAATATTTAAAAAGAAAAAAAAAATAAACTGATGTCTGCAATGCCAGAAAGGAAACAACAGCAGTTTTTCAGCCTGATCCAAACATGGACTCCCCACCAGCTGAGCCAACAAGAACCACCACAGAGACACCATTCAGACAGTGCACAGCACATGGTTGGGACCCACAGCCTCCCATCGGGCAGAAGGAGCAAAAATGAAGCTCCAGCTGGTAACTGAAGTAGACTGAGATGTTCAAGACCTTACTCTTTGCATCTCTGAGCTCTTCAGCAGCCTGTCAGAACCCAAAAGACCCAAGGAAAAGCAAGGAGCAGCAGCCACAAGAAGGTGAAGACAGTTGCCACCACAAAACAGCTGTTGAGTTCAGCATCTCCACAGGTTTCTAGACAGCAGCAGCTGCTCATAAAAGTGAAAGCTGGTTCTTTCTCAACACCAGGCCAGGAGACATTTTGTGAGGAAGAGGTACTTGGCCAAGGAAGAATTTAGTTTTGTAGCAAACACAAAGGCAGCCACCCAAAATTTGTATTTGCTTAAGTCTATTGTTGATCAGAGTGGCACAAGGTTTGTGATCTCTGGAAATAAGAACAGGGTAATAACATTTTTATAAAAACATAAATTTTTAACCTGTCTCTGACATCTCATGGAAATACTCCAACCATTGCCCTGAGTTCGAAAATAATTATTCATTGTGGTCACCGAGCCTTGCTCAGGTATGTTCTGAGACAAATGACAACAGAGAGGACAGCTGAAAGAATCTCCAGTTTCTTCATCCTCTCGAATAATTCATAAATTGTTAAGGCTAAATAATATCTCTGAGATCATCACCCAGTCCAGCTTCCAAGCCAGCACCCCACCACGTATCCCCTTGACCCCGTCCTCCTCCAGTGCCACATCCACAGGTTTTTTGAAAACTTCCAGGGATGGTGACTCCATTGCTTCCCTGGGCGGCCTGTTCCAATGCTTCACACCCCTTTCTGTGGACAGATTTTTCCTTATATCCAACCTAAATCTCCTCTGATGCAACCTGAGGCCATTTTCTCTTGCCCTGTCCTTTTTTTAGATTTCCAGTAGAAATTATCCCAAGTGTCCATTCCCAGAAATAAAACAAATGGGACACACTGTTAACAAAACCTGGGATAACTTGATAGTTTAGAGTCTCCAAAGCTGAGCAAAAATTCTGTAGGGTTTGCAGGACCTAAAACTTTGAGTTGGGTGTTAAGAGTAGATGAAATTATTGTCTTCTTGAGGCATCTTTATTTCCACCAAACCTACAGGGAGACCAGACAGCTGACTTAGAAAAAGCTCTTAGCTTTTAGGCAGCTCAAATTGGGTGGTATAATCACCTAACACACTCCCCAGCCATTTTATATATCCAGTTCTGCTGACAGCTGGGTCTGCTCTAAAGCACCACAGAAAAATGATACCACAGATCCTTGAAGAAAATAATGTCCCAGATAGTGATGGAAAGGAACACCATCTGTAACTCTGA
The DNA here is from genome assembly GCF_901933205.1 of Camarhynchus parvulus. Lineage (NCBI taxonomy): Eukaryota > Metazoa > Chordata > Aves > Passeriformes > Thraupidae > Camarhynchus > Camarhynchus parvulus. Next base: position 148,249,433 of record NC_044572.1, on the reverse strand, counting down.
ATCTCAATTTTGTTCTCATTAGATCTTCATTATATCAGCTATCATTGTTGTGCAGAGACCTGAATCTATCCTCTCTATATTCACCTGCAAGCTATTTCCTTTAATTGCTGTGCACACAGAAAATCAAATGTATTCTAACAACGCTGATTCATGGCTCAGTTGTTAAATGCAATTTGTGCATCTCTCTATACAGTTTATTTATCTATTCCCCATCCCTGCACCATCTGAATGCTTTCCAATCTTTACTGGAGTTAACCTTTCAAATATTTCCCCAGCTCCACAGGGCAGCTGTGGAAAAATAGCCAAAGTCTATTCCCTGCAGAATTCTCCTTAAATGTTTAGCTTCCACTGAAAACACAAGTTTACAGACCAGCATCCTAGGGATATAAAAACCAGCATGGACTAGCATCTGTCATACGAAGAGATGAACTCTTGGCATGGAAATGTCTCATGGGGGAGCTCTGAAGTCAAATAAATAAATTGGGAATTTAGTCTGAATTGGACTTGGCCTAACTTAGCTGCTTATGTGACTGCCCTTCCGTAACTAGATCAAACTCTTTGGTTGCTTCATTAGTGGAGTAGAAAGAATATAATGAACCTCTAATTGTGCTGCTGGGGAAAGAAAAAAAAATGTTGATAGTCATTGCTGAATACCTGTTGATTTCCTGGCATGTAGGAGAGTATTTTGCCAGGATCAGGCAGTGAGTTGTGCAAATCTTAGCAAGAGACTTTCTGTTACACAGTGTGGCAACAATATCTTGTCCTTACATCAGATTATTTGTCAGATTAACTTGAAGAGGCCCTGGGTAGCCTTGGGAATACTACATAATTTTTCTTCTTATTTCAGAGATGTCTTCCATGTTTGTCACCTTCCCTGTTCTCCTAACACATCCTATTTTTAGGCTGCCTCAGCCATAAAGTACAGTAATGCAGCATTGCATTTCCATGTTCAATTAGAGAGACTTGGTGATACAAACTCCCAGAATTCAACATCCAGCCATCAGTTTTTCCCATCCTCTCCACAAAATCAGAGAATCCTAGAATATCCTGAGTTGGAAGGAAACCACTAGGATCATCAAAGTCCAGCTCCTATCACAGGTCTGGCTAAAAAACATGAGACTTTAAATTAATGGTAAACACACTGGATTTCTGGGGGTTGGTTCTTCTTGTTTGCCATGTCATGTCTGAAATTTTTACATTTTTAGGGTGTGGGCTGTTTGTGAGCCACTCTCTAAACCAGAAGTTTTATGGTGTGTTGTGTGAGCAGAGGAACCAACAGAGCATTGTTTGTGCAGGCCCTGTTACAAGTTGTGAGGGCTGGGCTCTTCTGACAGTCTCCGCTTTAGGAGGGACAGTCATGGAACCTCTCTGCTCAGTCTAACAGCTCAAGAACATCTCTACTCTTCCCCTTATTTTAATAAAAATATCAGGAAATTAATATCTTTGAGACCTTTGTCCTTCCATCCACTGTGATACAGACACAGAAGTCGCCGGGGTGAGCAGACAGCACAGAGCGCACAGAGGACACGTGATCCCTTTTTTTTTTTTTTTTTTCTGGGCTCTTTCATTTAAAATTAATCTATCACAGCTGCAGAACCCAGTGCTTCTGGGAGTTATGAATCATGTGACATCAAGTTCTGTGGTTAGTTTTGACTCCAGAATCTTCCTGGGGTGAAAATGTGAAGTGAATCTCTGGGAACTTCAGAAATAGCTGTAAATGCATAACTACATACATTTTTGAAGATATATCCCCTTAAAGATGTACTAATAGTCCAAACCAGCACAGTGAACAGAGTACCTATCTCTTGCTTTGATGTGCAAAGCTTTCAGGTTAACAAGAAGAGGAAGCTGCAGATATCTGTAAACATATTTAAAAATGGCTTTAAATGGAGCTTATTCAAGGTAGGCGCCGTTTGGAACAAATTTCCCAAAGTTGTTTCAACCAGACCAGTAAATGCATGGTACAAATGCACCAGATGGTGGAGCAACTGTAGAAAACAAAATTATTGGGCTTAAATCTCAGTAGGAGGGAACCAGACACGATTAGCAGAAAGGAGGATTTTCAAGAAGCACAAGATGCAGTTTAGCTTGAAAGAGTGTTCAGGGTTTGCCGTAGAAGGTGTTGAGTTCTCTGTTCCTCCTCATTTTAGCACTTAAATATTCCTATTCAAAATCAACTGGGATATGAAGGTGACAGGGGTTTTTTCTGCTGACCTTTGCATAACAAAAGAAAAGTAAAAGGATATCTGATATAGGCAAAGGGAAAATAAAATGTAAGAGGAAATAAAAGCTTTCTCAGACAATGAACCACTTGCTACAGTGGAACAGACTCTCACAAGGCACCACTAAAGTAAGAACTGGCCAGAGGCAAACCCCAGTTAAAATAATTTTTCATGGATAAGGAAAATAGTCAAAGCTTTGAGATGAAAACCAAAAATATAAAAAAGAACTTTAGTCTAAATAAAAGCCTACAGGCTTCAAGTCTTAAACTAAACTCCAGCTACTCAGACAAAAACTCTGTGCCTGACCACAGAAATCTTGTATCAACATCCAATGAGGATTTTTACACTTCTTTTGCAGTCAGGTTAACTGGAGACAGACAATGTTCTTGCTAGATCCTGAATCTGATCCAGGGTGACAATTAAAAGTCATCCTCATCAGAGAAACCTATGACCTGCTAACTGAATCAAAATCCCAGATCAGAGAATGGTTGTGGAACCAATGCATAAACCACACCATGACTGACATACTGAGTTTTCATCTAGAGTCTCACACTTTTTCTTTTCTCTGAAATATCTTAACATTAATTAAAGCCTTTTCTCTCTTTATCTTTCTGCCACAAAGCATGATCTGTTCTGATTTGCCTTGACGTGATGCTGTCAGCAAAAAGCAAAAAGAAAAGGATTTCCTCCTAGGAAATGTCAGCAGAATTCTGTATCTCTCAGGGGAATAAGAAGAACACAGAGGCAAGTCTTGGCAGGGGAGAGGGAACAGCCACCTCTGCTGTCCCTGATGTCCATGCTACCTGCAAGTGCCACTCTTATCTCTGTTGGTGACATGAAGTCAAACACTTCCTCCAAAGATGTGCAGAGTCACATGGGATGAATTCTATCAGGAATGATTCAGTTACTCTGGCTGGTGAATTGTCCTTTTCTGCATCACAAGAAGAATGTGGACACCATGGAAATGAATGAGCTGCACTCCAGCCTACAAAACTCTCTAAAAAATTAACTCCTTGTTATTGAGTTTGTGAGGGTCCCCAGGACAAGGTGAAGAGCTGAGTCTGACTCCATGTTTTCAGAAGGCTGATTTATTTTAAGATATTATATTATATTAAAAGAATGCTATACTAAAACTATACTAAAGAATACAGAAAGGATACAGACAGAAGGTTTAACAAGATATTAATGAAAACTCATGACTGACTCTCTCCAGAGTCCTGACACAGCTGATGGTGATTGGTCATTAAGTAAAAACAATTCACAGGAGACCAATCAAACATGCACCTGTTGGTAAACCACATTCCAAAGCAGCAAACACGGGAGAAGCAATCAGATAATGATTGTTTTCATTCCTTTCTGAGGCTTCTCAGCTTCCCAGGAGAAGAAATCCTGGTGAAGGGATTTTTTAGAAAATATGATGGTGACATCTTGTTAAATCAAACAAAGAATCATAGAACCATGGAAGATTTTGGGTTGACATAGACCTTACAGATCATCTCATTCCAAACCCCCTGCCATGGGCAGGGACAGCTTTCACTATCCCAGGCTGCTCTAAGCCCCATCCAACCTGACCTTGGACACTTCCAGGGATAGGGCATCCACAGCTTCTCTGGGCAGCCTGTGCCAGATCATCATCACCTTCACAGAAAATTTCTTCATAATATCTCTGAGTAATTTATGAGACTGTTTCTATTCTCTGCCTACAATGTAAATGCCTGCATATAACATCATTCTTGTGTCTCTTCAGACTTCTAAAAATTCAGATTAAAAATCCTTTCTTTCCACCACTTGTTAAGCAATTATATCCTTTCAACAATATCTCATTCACATTTATCTTAATTTGTGCCTGAATAAGCACTTAGTAAAATAAAGCCTCTTTTGAACACTTTCACTTCCCCTCTTTCATTTGTGGCTACGCTCAAAGGAGATCTCACTAAAGTTTTTTAGACCTATTTGTGGCCCCAGATATGGTCTCAGCAGTTTCTAAAATTTACCATTTATTTTCAGTCTGCTTTCCCTGCTTAGTAAGCAAACCAGTGCTCTCACCTCTCCCACTCTTTACCTTTCTAGATTTTATTCATGGTGCTTTTTTTTCAGTGTAGGTCCTTCCTCCCTGCTGGTCTTTATTTACTGGCAGCAGCAGCAGTGTTGCCTCTGCTAAAATTCCCTGTGTAAGGCCAGATCCTGTCCTTTGTCAAGATGGATTTTTGAGATTTCTCACCAAGTCTACATATCAAAAAATCTGAAAATACCCTTGCCCCCAAAGAGTGATGGAACTTAAATTTTGTTCAACATGAAAGCAGATCATCCTTCTTCCGGCCAAGCTGAAGAAAAATAATAGTGGCTGCTCCTGCTTTTGTGATGAACTGGTTTCCAGACAGAAGTCACAACCAGAAATTATATTTTCAAGCAAGAATTTTGTAAGGGGAGGGAGGTAAGAAATGCCTTCACAGAACTCTAGAAAACTCACTCATATGACTAAAAGTGTTTTCTCACTTGTTCGTAGAATCAGAATGGTTTTGGCTGGAAGGGATTTTAAAAACCATCTCATTCCAGTCCTCCTTGCCACAAGCACAGATACCTTCCACTATCCCAGGTTGCTCCAAGCCCTGTCCAACCTGGCCCTGGACACTTCCAGGGATGGGGCAGGCACAGCTTCTCTGGGATAGAGGCCTTCTGGGTTTCTATACATCTAGAAGGTCTCTAGCATCTCCAAGGGCAATGATATCGATGTTTAGGCACCAGAATTACAACAAGGTAACTGAGCGCACAAAATCATCCTTGCTAACAACACATCCTCTTGCTGTGGTCAGTTGTCTGATCACTGAATATAAGCAGCCATGACTTCAACATAATATTTCTGGGCAGTGGAACAAACACAGCTTGCTGTGGTCCTGCAGCCTTTAATGTCACCTCTACTATTTTCTGGGACACAGTTCTGGCAGTAGATGCTGAGCACAGAGGCAGAACAGAAAAAAAAATCCCCCTGCCCTGTAAAGGCTTAAATTTTCACTAGAGGCATGACATTTTTACAAGAAATCCAGTCATAAAGCTAAACCATGTGTTGGTTCTATGCTTATCAGCTTTCATCCCCTCTTTCTTTTTAAACAGCTTCAGGCTGATTTATCAGCACCTCTGTCAGCCTTTTGTTCCAAATTGCCCTTTCCTCCTCCGCTGACTACAGAGGAAAACTCACCTCCTAAGGCTAAAGCTAACCTTTGCCAAATAAAACTGGCTATAAAGAGAAAAAGCCATGGTATGGATAAGTTAATATACTTTTAATTCATCTCTAGCCACTTCAATTAGCTGCTCTCATTGTAGCCTGTGTGTACAGGGAGCTCCATCACTGGTAGAATTCTTGCTGCTCTGTGGAGATAACAGATATTGGTTATTTCTTGATTCTTTTCATTGTTCTTTCTGATAACTTCTATACAGCAAATTCAGAAACAGAAAAATCAAGTCTGCTTCTGCAAAGTCCCTGGGTTCAAAGTGTTTAGGCTGATCATATATTCATGAGAGCAGTGCCAGACTGGTTTATGCTCCTCCAAATCATTTGAACTCAATTTACGGAGCGTGGATGTGTGCGAGAGGGAAGATTAGTGCAATCTTGCACCATTAGCAGCACAAAAGATCTGAGAGCTGCATGTTGGGGGAGGATTTGTCTTAGTTTTGAAATACCTGTGTGTCAGGGCTCCTCCAAGGTGGTGCAAGGAGATGAGCCAAAGGTTAGGGAGGAACACAGAAGAAGTCAGAGGGGAATAAGGGGAGCCCCTTGCTGGAAATGACTCCTTCTCCACTCATACAGAATTCACCTCCTCTGGAAACGTGTTTAATACAAACTGACTTGTTCTTGATCTCTGATGAAAAGGGGAAATTTCAGTAGAAACCAATTCTTCACAGGCTTTAAACTTGAAACCAGAAGCATTGAAATGCAGAGAAAGTTTAGGTGAATTTAATTTTCAATCTGTCATGATATGAGAAGTCATATCTGGGCATTATTAACAGCCAGCACCAAATACATTTCCTAGTGTTGATTAACAATGTGATTCCCACACTGTCTAAGATAAAAATTCATAAGATCAATCTATCTTCATGTTCTACAACTGCTAAATGGCTTAATGAGAAATACTCAGTATTGGAAAGAAAATCTCATCCCAGGAATTACATGGAAAATGGTCAGGGAGATAACCAGCCACCACCACAAATGTGGCAGCAGCCAGGACAGGTCACTGATTTGATGGATATGACAGCCACACTCAGAACTGTACAAAAATCAGCTTGGATCCACCTTCTTCTGCAGGAAATTCCAGCCCTGGCAGCATCCTACCCTTGATTTATATGAAATGCACTGCTTCTCAAACTCTGCTTCTTCAAGCACTATTTATAGCATGCAATTTAAGGAGACAGGGAGTGGAGGGAGAAGGGAAAGGTAGGAAAGCTATTTGCAAATGAGTCATTCCCCAGGAATGCTTTGACAGGTTGTCAGCAGAGATCTGATAAAGACATCCAGTTAAAATACCCCGCTGTGGTTCCAGGTGAAGGAAGATTGACGTTCTGGTGGTGTGCACAAGGCAAACTCCACCCAGGAGATGTTTAATCTCTGCGGGAAGCTTTCATACAGCCTGAATGATTCCAAAGTCATTCTGCCTTTTAGCAAATAATGAACATGCATAAGAAGTAAGTTTAAAAGAAAAAAAAAAAAAATAAAACAGAAACCAACTTGGAATAATAATCTCCCCCACCAGCATGTCATGTCAGGCATGGTTAGTAATGAAGTGTTTCTTGCAGTACTGCTCTTCAGTCTCCAGAGCACAAGCTGTCCAATCATTACATATTCCCATCAGAAGAAGTCCAGCACTTCCCATGGCAACCTCCTGATACAGAGCCTACATTGTCCTCTGCTTTACTCCTACTGGCTATTCATGATGGTCCCTTGACTCATTTCTTCCCTGACTTAACATTTTACAGATATTTGCAGTGTTATTGCATTCTTCCTTAGCTGGTATTTAAACCACAGACCACTGCAAGAAAACACAACAAATTCTCCAGCTGTGTCCCCTTGTAAATACCAGTAACAAAACACCCTGACAACAACAGCTTTGTCACCTGCCCAGGTCTGTTGGTTTTGTGCCTCAGTTTCCCCAACCTTCAGCAGTGTGCTGAAGACAGAGCTACTCTGGGCCAAACTGGATTCCTGTACCCCTGTGAACTTGTAAATGTATTGGCAAATATGTCCTGGCAATGTTTTACTTACTGAAACAGGTTTATTTCCAGTCCCACCATGGTGCCCTTTGTGACTCAAGGGACCAACTCTTCCACACCTATGCTCTCTTCAGGGACATGTCCATGTGCTATTCCAGGGTGTGCTTTGACCTCTGGAATAGCCAGTTCACTTACTAAGTCCTCTGAAAATCTCAGAATCAAGGAATGGTTTGGCACCTTAAAAGACCATCCAGTTCTGCCCCCCTGCCATGGGCAGGGACACCTTCCACCAGACCAGGCTGCTCCGAGCCCCATCCAACCTGGCCTTGGACACTTCCAGGGATGGGGCAATGGCTCCTGATCTTCACCGCCCTCACAGTAAAGAATTTCTTCCTAATATCTGATCTAAACCTGTCCTCTCTTGATTTCAATCCTTCCCCCTTGTCCCATCTCTCCATGCCCTGGTGAAAAGTCCCTCTCCAGACCTCCAGGGAGTTCCCTTCAGGCACTGAAAGATGCTGTGTGTCCTCCTTGAAGCCCTCATTTCTCCAATCTGAGGAAGAAATTTAAGCATTGAAGGACAACATTTGTTAAAACACAGAGTAACCAATTTTCTTCCTAAAACTCTCCTTGTTGTAAACAAACATAGGGAGAACAGACCTAAGCATATGCCTTTTTTTCTTTTTCACTGAAAACACACTAAAAGCAACAAGGACAAGCTTTCTGAAATGAAACAGGTGGTAAACTTGTGGTCTAGAGGTTTCTTTGCACATTCACTCTGTATAATCCTGTTAGGAAAAGAGACAGGAGCTCACACTTCTGCCAGAGCTGCAGGACCCAAATTCAGAAAAAAAACCTTGCACAAAGCCTGCACTCCTCAGCATCTCTGCAGAGATAACCTGAAGTTTTCCTATTCCAATTTCTGATGCTTTAAACCAACTGTTTTAAGGAAATGCCAGAGTTCCAGCGATGATAAAGATCTGCCACAGGATGAAATAAGCAGCAGTGGCCACACCAATGGCATTGATGTATTACAAACCCAGGGCACATCTCACTGCCACACGTGGCTGTCCTGGACACCCCACAGCATCTCAAGCAGCTCTGGACACCCCTACTCACATCCCACACTGCTGAAGGTGAAGTTTGCTGTCAGAACCACAAGCACACTGCCAGGATTTGTCTCACCTCAAGGATACTCGATTATGCACAGTGGCATTTAAGCAGCTTACAGGAGGCACAGAGATTTTCCAAATCAACAGAGGAACAATGATTTATTGTAGCAAAACTGCAACAAACTTCAGGCAATCACATTGTTAACGAGTGTTTAATACACACTTATGCAGGACACATAAAAGGAATTAATCAGGCCTCCCTTGACTCTGCTGAACGGTTCAGCAACCTTGGGTTGAATTTACAATCTGTCATTGCCTTTCAAAATGCCATACACAAGAGGAGGACAGAGCCTGGGGAATTGAAGTGCCTGGAGAGGAGAAAAACAAACAAACCAACAAACCAGCCAAACTTGATCACATTTTAGCCTTTGTTGTCGTTGAATAATTAATTTTAATTCTCCATGCTTGAGTTGGCCTAACTTAAAGGGAAATGGTCATAATGTGAAATTACTCTCAGGCTACTTGAAATGGTTTGATGGATACAGAAATGCCAAGTGAAAAAATAGATTGTGTGCTTTAGCCTGCTTTCCTTGATAGGCCCAACAAAATGAATTAAAAGTAGTGCCAGACTGCAGTTACACTTAACAGCACACTGTTTAGGATTCAAATTATAATTGGATTCATTACCCTCCTTATAAATTTCCTGCATTGTTCTTTTCCATTGGCCTCATTCCTCTACTAATCCTGCTAAAAAAAAAAATCAGAAAAAAGGAAGATGCTAACTCCTGTAGACAATTTCTATCTTATGCTCAACATTTCCTGAGGTCTCTTGGGCCTGTCTTTAGAAAGAAATGTACAGAGACTTGTGGTAGCTACTATGGGCCAGATGACAGGTCCCACCTCACTCTCTGGAGAAGATTCTGGAAATTTGTGATGTTAACTAAAATTCCCCATGGACAGAGAGTCTCTGGGATTTGTAGGAGCTCACATTGCTTTGTGTCCCCATCCACACACAGGTTCTGGTGTCCATCTGCAGGAAATCATCCTGCATAGGCCAAGGAGGGGTGAATTATTCTCTGGCCCTGCATCCCACAGGCATTCCATGTGTTCATCCCCTCCTTCCTCCACGTATATTTTCCTTTCATAACAACAAAGCACTGCTCAGATTTGTAGCAGCAGAGGACACCAAAGAGACCAATTCAGCAGATATTTGAAGAGAGAAGCCTGTTCAACAAGTTAATGTTCTTTTGCTCTCATATGCAATTTACAGATGTCCTTGCTGTCTATCATGAGTGGTTGTTATTCTGTAAAAATTCATGTAAACACTAAAGTTCCTCTATCTAGATGTCAGAGTTGCACTTTTTCAGTGCCCTCTAATTGAACTTTAGTGATTTGTATTCATACCTTTGAGATCTCTGGCAGAATCATCTGCTTTACTTTCAAGGGTTGTGCTTAAAGTCACAACAGTCCCTTCTACATTTCCTTCTTTTTTTCAATATTAATCATTTAAGGACAGTTTTTATCCAAGAAAATACATGTCAGGAGCCCAGGTGATCAAAGAGCTCTTTGGCTGCCCATTTCCTTTAGACACAGGAGTGTTCATAGATAAAAATATGTACATATTTCTAGAGATGCAGATTTCTCTTTCTATATATAAATATAGACAGTATATATATGTGAGCTATTACACACAGATTCACTTTACATACATATATTTATATATGTATATACAGTGTGTAAATATACATTATGAATACATATAAATTGTGTATATATATAGACATTTAAGTGTATGTAAGAACTAAAATATTCTTTGACAAGAGATAGAGACATGAATAATTGAATGTTGAAGGGAATGGAAAATAAGAAGAGTCAAATGGAGGTTTGGGGTCTCTGACTTCAGAAAGCTTCTCAATAAGCCCCAAGTTTTTTTGGGATGGGCCAAGTTAATTAGGTCCATCAGAAACCAAAATGGGGGGAATGAAAACACTGGAATATGCAAATAGATTATTTAGAACAGTACTTTAAAGTGAACTCAGTACTTGTTTTTTCCATTATTCAAAAGATTTCTTTTTGTCTGTCCTACCTTTTTCTTTTCTTTTCGTCTGTCCTACCTTTTCTTTTCAAACCTTTTTTGGTTTGTCTTGGATAAACAGGAATTATATAAATTGAATAAAGGAGACTGGGAAAGTAGCAAGACACATCATAACCTTCACCAGAATCCAATAAAATAGAGAAAATATGAAGATTGGATCCGATTAAAATTTATAGGCAAGATCATTATGTGGAAGGAAGTAAACTGTAATATTCCTTTGTAATCCTGAGCCAGGAAGGAGGAAAGTTTACTGTAATATATTGCTGAAACACCTGGGATAATACCAAGAGCTTGTGAGATTTGTGAGGTGAAAAATACTGCATCACAAGAGGTAGCTATCACCTCTTTTTGTCAGCATGTACCAACATGCCTACAATGAATTAGAAAACAGAGGCCCAGGAAAGTTCTACAGCTGTGACAAATTGTAGAAAAAAATATGTTTATACTGATATGAATCAAGGCTGAATGTGAAGGCACAGGAACAAAACACCAGAAGAAGAAGAGGTGCCAAATGGCACTTGCTGCTGACACCTACAGTAGCAGGTCATGGAGATCCCAGCACAAAACTTCCTGTAATTTCTCCTGACAAGCAGCTCTGGAGTAGAGACAGTGGCTAAATCCTGATGGCTCAGAGAGATGGGTCAGGATCAAGAGATTAATCACTTTCAGCTTCTCGTTGGCACAATGAGACACATCCCAAACCAACAGCACTCACTTAAGAAGATGTGAAATGTGGGGAGGGTCTCAAAAGTTGATTTCCTTGTCCTCCACTCACTGCAAAAAATCCCAGACTGACTCCCTGGAAACAGGTGCCTTAATGGCTGAATTATGGGCAGGCTGCCTAAAACAAAAGCCTCTTTGTGCCCGTGAGTGTGAGAGACTGAAATTAATTGTGTTTTATGCAAATTAATCCAACTTTGTATGAAGTATCCCATTAAACTACACTGCTGTGCAGTGTTGTGGTAGAAAATCAATATTTCCTACAGGACTCTCACAGAAACCTTTGCCTCCAACAACATGGGCTGGTGAGAGGAGAGAAAAAACTGAAATTGGGCAAAGACTGAAAACAGTTAAAAATGAAGAAGCAAAAGCAGGCCATATTTTTATATAGGGCACTGTGTTGACTAAAACAGAGAATAAACTCTCTGAAGTTTTCCTGACCTGACCCCTCTTCAGAATATGGTGATGCCCAAGAAAATTATTTACCTGAGAGCTCAGTTTCCTGCACTACCCAATTACATAATGTCTCCTTGCACTCACCTGCTGCCTTCCTATTCACAATGAAAATATACTCACAAATATTGGAATCACAGACTAGATAATCTGATTTTGGTTTTCATGTTTGGATAATTTCCTGTTCCATAGCTGTTTCAGTGAAAACAATCACATTTACAGAATCACATAGTGGTTTGGGTTAAATAGATTTTAAAGATCATCTCATTCCAACACTCCTGCCATGGGCGGGGACATCTGCCACTATCCCAGGTTGCTCCCAGCCCCATCCAGCCTGGCCTGAAACACTCTCAGGGGTGGGGCAGCCACAGCTTCTCTGGGCAACCTGTGCCAGGGCTTCAGCACCCTCACAGTGAAAAATTTCTTCCTAAGATAAACCTACTCTCTTTCAGTTTGAAGCTATTCCCCCTTGTCCTATCACTGTAGAGGAAAAGTCCTTCCCCACCTTTTCTGTAAGCCCTCATTAAACACTGGAAGGTGCTCTAAGATCTCCTTGGAGTCTTCTCAAAGCTAAACAAAACCAACTCTCTCAGCCCATCCTCATATGGGAGTTTCTCCAATGCCAGATCACCTTCATGGCCTCCTCTGATCCGCTCGAGCTCTTCATGTTGGTGAAGGGCAGACAGAGAAGAGCTGTGTGCAGTCCCACTTGCCATGATCGCCCTCAAGGATTCATACCCAGCTTTCCCATGATCAGGGGCATGATATGACACTTTGGGTTACTGTGTTAAGGTTCCTCCAGGCATCACAATGCTAGAAATGTCTAGAAAAATGTATAAATGTGATTTGGATTGTGGGGGAATCACACTGGACTTTGTTTCATGATAATGAATCTACCTTATGAGGAGAGCCAAAGGCATTAGCTTTGCTCTTCTATTTCTTTTTTTCCCTTTCATCCCAACCCACCACTGCTCATCTCTTCACCTACCACAGTATGTTGAGAAACAAATTTCAAAAGCAGAGCGGATAAAAGTTGTTCTGTTCCAATCTGATCACAAAAAACAGGATTGGCAGGGTAAGGGGGCCATACAACCACAGGACAGGTCATCCCCACTGGGTGAGGTGGCAAATATGTTCCTGAATTTCCCCTTTGTTTCTGTTTGGTTTTGCTCTGCTTTCCTTTCCACATAACAAGTCAAGCTGGCAGGTAGCAGAGATAATTCTTGCTGACAGAAGAACAGCAATATATTTTAAAACTTCCACCCAGCTTTCTCTGTACATCTAGTAATCACTTTCTCCAGTCCAGAGGAGTTGGCAAGTAACACACTATTACCTGGAATTCTTACATCTGCCCAAGTGAAAACTGAAATTAAACTGAAATAACAAAAATTCAGGAAACATGAAGACTTACTAGCAAAAGTTTGCCTTTCTACTCTCTTTCAATCTCATTTTTGTCTTCCAAGGAAACAGTAGGAACAGGGAACTGATAAATTGAGTTTGACCAAAGCAGCCTTACCTATTTAAATGTGAACATGAAACCTCTCACTGGAACAGTCCCAAAAGAGAAATGTCATGAGCCTTGTACTAATTTAAAATTACAAATTACTTGGAGCTGGTAGCTTACCCAATTTAATAGTGGAGGCTAAAACTGAGCACAGATTGCTGGAGCTATCTACAGTTATCCACCGGATCATCAGGCAGAAATACATTTCACTGACACTTGCTGCTTGCTTAATATAATCTCTTATTGACCACCTGGCATTGCCACTGTGTTTTCTTCTGATTTACACAACATAAGAACTTTGGAATGGTATGTCCACACACACACTGAGAAAATGTCAGCACGGCTGTTTTCTTTTGTTAGGAGTAAATAAATGATGATCATTAATGAATTTTTGCATAAATGCATTGCAAACCCATTTCTTACTTCTCTATAGGTCATGATCTCATGTCTGTGAAATCCAAGAAATCTAGTCTGAAACCAAGATCCTGTCAGAAGGTTCCTACTGTTGAACACATGCTGATTGGTCCCTCCTGAGGAGCTGGTTTATACTGGTTTATTCCATTTCTGAATCTGTTTTCAGAGAAGGATGGGTGGACTTATGAGCAGGGACATTGTGGAAATTAGGGAACCCAATTTCCTTTATCAACTCAGTCCCACCTAGATGTTGCCATTTCTTTTTATGAATGTGCCGGTTTCTTGAGCTGTATGGTAGGAATGACAAGAATCACCTGTTTCACAGGGTGTTACTCAAACTCTGTGTACACTTGTTAGTACAGTCTTTGTCCAGGTCTGCACATCCTTGGCAAAAGCATCTGCACAGCCCTGGCAAAATAAGGTTTGCATGAGGCACTCATTGCTATGGAACCTCATATCTGGGCAAGACTGTCGCTGGGCACTGAGGACACATAAACTGAAGACGGTTTACATTGAGGCATATCAATACCAACAGCAAACACAGCACAGCTCTCAACCAGACCTGCTTTCACACCTAAATCAGTGATTGTGTAATGCATCAAACTCTATCGCTGTTGCTGTTGTTTATAGATAAAAGCAATCTTGGCAGATGATGGAGACATGAGTGGGATTAAGGGAAAAGCTGAAGCAGATTCTATTTCTTTCATGACCCATTAATTAATGCTGTTGCAGAGCAATTTCCTGAATGTAACTGTGAAGTGGCCACACCACCGTCCCCCCTTCCTTATTCAAATAAATGGAGTCATGTCTGGATTCAGAGCAATGAGGAGCACTGGCTGAGACAGGACTGTGTGAGCAACACATCCTTCAGCAGAGACAAATACAACCATCTGCCCAGAAATAAAGGATGCTTGGTGAACATGAGCCCTGATCCCATGGCATCAGCACATCTGCACAGGCTTTCAAGAGAATAACACTCTGCAATCCATAGCTGTGCTGGGAGGTGATTCCATTTCCACATCTGGCCAGATGCATGATTTAAGATTCCGTAAAGAGAGAGAAGTTTGAGTAATGTGCAGGACACCAAATATTTTACTGTATCAAAAGACAGGAATCAAAAGTGGTTTGATTATAGAAAATCAGAAAATTTTTGCGGGGGAAGTATTAGATGCACTAGGACTCTTCAATTTGGAAAAGGAATGCAGGTCAAACCCTGATTGCTGGAAGCTAAATCCATGCTATTTTGTTTTGGAAGTCAGTCATCACTTTTTGTAAGGCTGAAGATGATTAGACTATAGCAAATTCCCTGCAGGAAGTGATAGATTCTTCCTTTGTCACATCAAACTTTGATGTTATTTTAGTCCAACACAGAAAAGTAGAGTCAATATTGGGCTATCAGAGTGAATTCCAGTCGCAAAACAGACCCTTCATTTGTGCTTTATGCTGAGCCTGATGTATTAGAAAACTGAAATTTAATGGAAATGCTTCCCAGTTTCTGGAGTGAATGCTAACAGCCCAAAGAACAGGTTTAAGAGGTTTAAATATTGTGTATGGGCTGAGGGCATTGCTTTCTGTAATGAAGTGTCAGCTCCTTACAGGAGGAAGAAAATGATTTTCTGACAATTCTTTTGTCTTGTACTGACTGTTCAAAAACCAGAACACTCTGCACTGCTCCAGAGCCATGCAGCAATGCCTCTGCCCTGGAATAAAGGCATCCAGAGACTATCCTGTCAAATACCTGCCAAAAAAAGCCATCCACGAGGCAAGCTTCTGTGCAATTTGTTTTTTCTCAGGATTTATCAATTTAAGTGACTTGTTCTTCCTTTGTGGTTCATTCTTAGTCATCCAGTTCCCTCAGACTCTGTAACTTGACCTTTTTCAGATTTCTCAGCCCTGCATAATGGTGCAGGATCATCATTTTCCCACAGCTCATAGGACAGAGCTGAAGAATGAGAGAACTGCAGGTGATGCATAAATCTGTCAGATGGCAGCAGTGAATGTTTATAAATCTTTATGAATTTAGAATACACATTTCTTGTTTCATTAGAGAGTGATGATTTAAGGATTTCCAGATAACAAGGAGACCAGTGATGTGTATCTGGACCCTGCTGACACACATCTCCTATTACATAGTGGTTGACTATATAAAAAATTAACTTCCCAGTGGCAACACTTTCTGCAACAGCTGCTGAAGGAAAATCAGTGATGGGTAAAGGACTCTTCTGTGATTTTCATCAGAGTATTCAGACACAGGAAGCACACGGATTTCTTCAATGACAGGGTGCATATTTTTGTTCTTGTTACACAAGCACAGAGACTATCATTAGAACTCCACTAAATCTGATAAGAATATGCATCTCTTTTCCAGTAAAGATATCTGAACTTTTCCAACAAAGCTTTTCCAGATATGTTGAACGTGGACAGAGTACATTTTAGGCCCACTTGGGCCAAAATATTCCCAGTTAATTTCTCCTGGGAAATAATAGCAGAAGTTCATGTCAAACAACTCAGAGATTTATAGCTGAAAATTTCAAAAGACCAAAATGATGTATTGACTTTCTGGGTCCACTTATAATAACCTGGAATGACTTATATGTTTTATTATTGGAATAGCAATGTGTGTGTATATGTATTGCTGATATGAATGAGCATTAGATGCACTGCATACACATCCACCAATAGGGCTGAAATATAAACGTATCCATCACTACAAAATGAGAAATTGGTCCATACTGGTTTGGGTTTTCCAAGTAAAAAGAACGAAAGAACCAATAAATACTTTCAGCAAATTTTGCTGAATGAGCACTGCCTTTTTTTTTTTAATAGAAACTTAAGCTGGAGTTTAAGGCACCAGATGGACTGCAACATGGGATAAATCAGGGAAAGATGATTGTTAGCAAGGATAATAATAAATGCCATGAAGAAAGCTGCTATGCAAAAAGAGGTAGAAATGACAACCCACAACTTGTTTAACTGTATTCTAGCTCAGCTCAACTATCAAGTTACATTAAAATGCATCTTCTTATTGTTAGGTTATTTTCTTTTTTTACTATACAGGATGAGATATCTAAAACTGGAGCTAAAGGATGATCACCGTACCTAGGATTTACTTTGCAGTTTCCAACTGTCCTGCTATACTCATCTTGACAGGAATATAAATAAATGGGCATCCTGACAGACTCTATTTATGGAATAAAGCTGAGAAGTGATCCTAAAACAAAAGTCAAAGTTAAGTTGTTTGTTTCTTTTCCCAAGTCATGTTTATTTTCATTTGTTCCAGAAAAATATTTCTCAGATGATATAAATCTGAGAGTAACACTGCCAAAATATCAATCTCCATAGCTGCTGCCGTAAGGTCATTGGAGAGTCAAAATTACCCATAGCTGAGGAGGGAGATCAGGCAAAAAAAATGGTCAGGTAAGGGATGGATGAGGTCTGTCTGGGTGAGTTGTCATCTAAATGGACTGAGTCAGTAACAAGGAAAAGAAGGATGCTCTTTGTACTATCATCCTGCTAGTGCAGACATCCCTGTGCCCGATTACAGTCTATAATACAGTGCACAATCCTCAGAGATAAGAAAACTCAGGCTCATCACAAATATGAAAAATTAGACAAAGTAAGTGACCTTCAAAGTTTTTTAGGTTTTAATTCCTAGTGATTTCAGGTTCAGGCACCTCACATTCAAACTTAGGCATCTAACTGAGGTAGTTTATAGAATCACTGAATGGTTTGGGTTAAATGGATTTTAAAGATCATCTCATTCCAACCCCCTTCCGTGGGCAGGGACACTCTCCATTATTCCAGGTTGCTCCAAGCCCCATCCAGCTTGGCCTTGGACAATTCCAGGCATAGGGCAGCCACAGCTCCTCTGAGCAACCTGCGCCAGGGCCTCACCACCCTCACAGTAAAGAATTTCTTCTTAATATTTAATCTAAATTTCTCTACTTTTAGTAGAGCAGCTGCTATTGGTACCTTCAGAGGATAAGGAGTGGTAGACACTTAGATGATTAATTTAATCTTCACTTCTCTCCAGTGATCAAAGAGAGCTGGAGGTGATTAAGTTAATTACAGGCTCCCATTGAACATCTCATAGCTAATACTGTGTCTTGAGGCTGTGAGCCCTGGCCCTTCATGAGGACCTGGAGCAAAACAACCAGCTGAAATAAGCACCAGCAGCCAGGAATGGAGCCCACAGCCTGCATGGATGCTCCAACCATTGGATCATCCCCAGTTTTCTGTATAACTGGGAGAGAAAGCCACCAGAGCCAGTCCCCATGGCTCATCAGATGCTTCCCCTTCAGTGAATTTACATTTCAGCATGAACTTTGCATACTGACAGCTTGCATGCAGAACTTAGCTGCCATGAAAAACTCTGCTCAAAGGCTCAAAAGTACTTAAACCTAAACCTTCTTTCATTTCTGAATTTCCATTGGTAAAATTTCCTGTGAATTCTTCTCTGAGGCTGATAGTAATTTAGCAGCACTGTGTATAGTATTTCCCAGCATCCTGCTACAGACTTTGAGCTTCCCCAGATGCTATTGGCTCCTCTCTGCAGACTGTCAGGTGCTGTGTCTTCCCCAGTCCCTCACCACTGGCTGCTGTTTGTCCCTCAGGTTTGATTATTTACTTTTGCCTGCATCAAGACAGAGCATATTGTCACATCTATTAAAATTAAATTTTTAAAAAGAAAGAACTGTCAGGGACTACCAGGATGATTGTTTTGATAGTTATGCAGCTTTATGCAGCCATATGCTCAAAGGTTAAGAAAGGAAAGGCGTCTTTGCTAGCTGCTGTTAGCAGATTTATCACCAACTGCAAGCTCTTTATGGAGGCCTCCCTGGGAGACCTCCAACAAATACTTGACGGGACAGCAAAATATCTCTCTGAAATAGGTGTGACTCTGTGCATCAGGTCTGCACAGATCCCTCTTCAGAAAAGAGCTTTATTCATCCATGGATTTTATGCAGAGTTCTACAGGACACTAACAGTTGGCTTTTGCAACTCTTCAATACACAGGATTTAGGAACAGAGGAATCATTGTCACATCCATCTAACCAAAACAGAACCAAAATGCTGGTATCAAATACAATTTTCACGAATATCATCACAGGTGGGCAAGTTCTGTTTAATATCTCTGTCAATTATCTGGATGAGGCACCCTCAGTTTGTTTGCAGCTGACACCAAGGTGGTGGGGGTTTCGATGTGCTCTGCAGGGGGATGTGGCCAAGGTGGCTGGATGTGGTGTGAGGCCAGCAGGGTGAAGGTTAAAGGAGAGAAAGGTCTTTGTCCTGCTCTCATGTCCCATGAAGCCCGTGCAGTGCCCAGGCTGGGGGTAGAGTTGCTGGAAATCTGCCCAACAGGAAAGGCCCTGGGGTGCTGGCTGATAGTGGCCAAATGTGAGCCAGCATGCGTTCAAGTGGGCAAGGAGGCCAGTGGCCTCCTGGGCTTCTGTGTCAGCACTAGTGTGGCCAGCAGGACCATGGTGGTGACTGTCCCTCTGTGCTGGGCACTGGGGAGGCCGCACCTCGAATGCTGTGTGCAGATGTGTGGCCCTGTTGAGATGCAGTTAGTGAGAGATGCCTCTGCCCAAATTAAGGTGCCAATGAGATCATCTACTATAGTCAACAACAGGGATTTTATTTAACAATAAATGTAGGGTAGAGAGATAGGGATAGGAAAGAGGAGGGCAAGAAGGAAAGAGGGGGAAGAGTGGGGGTGGGGTGGAAAAGAACAATACTGGGGTTGAGTACAGAAGAGATCAAGCAAAGGACAATCCAAAAGGCTTGGCTCCAGCAGTGTCCTGTCAGTCCTTCCATCCTGTCAGTCACCCTGTGCTTCTCTGCACTAGCGATCCTGGTATGTCGGAACCCAGGACATCCCTCTGGCTGTCCTGAGCAGCCAAGACCCCTGCCAAGGGGCTCAGAGGCCCTGTCACAGAGCCCAAAATGCCTGTGGTTTTGATTATGACCCATGGAGCACGTTACCAACCTTAGATGAAGATCTGCAGGCCACAACAGTTGAGCAGAATGATAGTGAATTTATCATGGGGTGAAAAAGTAGATTTTGGGGTTTTCTAGAATGGAGGTTCAGGGGGGCAAGATGGAGGGATCTGGGCATGTCCAGCCTTTCTGCTGCTTCTTCTTCTTCTTGGCCTCCACCCTCTGCTGTGATGTTGGCACTTTTAGATTGGTTTAGAGTAGAAGCTCCCTGTCTAACACAGGTGATGGGTGTTGGAAAGTAATTGTAAATATTGTACATGTAAGTTTTAGTATAAAGACATAACACTGCCCCAGGGGCAGGCAGAGTGCCTGGACTGTCTTGCTGAATGGATCTCAGCTGGACAGGAGAAAATATTGTATAGATAAGGAAAAATAAACAACCTTGAGACCGAGAACTGAAGAGCTCTGACTCCTTCTTCAAGCGCCAGGCTGGGAAAAGAGACTTTCTAACATTTTCTCAGGGTCACTCTGACCAGTGAGGGGCCCTGAGACTGGTAGTTCTTGTGGAGGTGAGGACTCCAGGTCATTCATACGGAGTTAACACCTTTCTCCAATCCATGTTGTAGGTATACAGAGAAATGTTTTCCTATTTGCCATGTGAAAGGAGGATTGGACTTCATTTACCTGCAATGCTGAGGCCCAAGGAGCATTTCTCAACTCCTAAACCCCCCTCCCTGGGGATAGGGCAAGGACACTACCCTACAATGCAGCCCAGGGCCAAAGTCAGCTTCTGTGGGATTATACAATGCAGCGCTGCCATCCTTCCTCAGCTGGCTCTCCCTGACCAGGCTGCCTTGCTGTTGGCTTGGAGGTCCGGCAGCAGGGCCTACCTTTGGCAAGTGGTTGCCTTGGCCACCATCCACCCATCCATCCATGCATCCCGCCTTTTCATCTCCCTGGAGCCGTTCCCACTGGGACCTGCCGCTGCCCCTGGGAGCTGGGTGTCCCCAGGGTGAGCCATGGCATCTTTGGCCACCGCCCTGCTGCTGCTGGCCCCGGGCTCACTCCTCCGGCTGCCGCCTGAGGCAGCTGAAGGAGAAAAGGCAGCGCAGAGCCCGCCGGGCCGTCTTGGCCATGGAGCGCCATGGCCGTGGGGCCGGGGGCTGCGGGACGGCTGCGCTGCCAGCGGGGCAAGCAGGAATGCTGCGTGCCAGGGGCTGGGCAGGCACTGGGCAAGCTCCTGCCGGGGGCTCATCCCCGCAGGGCTTTTCCTGGGGAGGAGTGGCCTGGGCACTGCCAGCCTCCATGCCTGCTGCATCGTCCTCTTCTGCAGGGTCAGCAGCTAGGGCACAACCCATAGACAAGTTTGGGTCTTCGAGCAATGCCGTGGAGAGAGGCTGGCTGTGCTGCTTGATGCAGGGATCACTGTCCATGGGAGAAGCTGGTGGTTCTGCTTCCTTGTCTTGCAGTGGGAGAGACAACAGGCTCTCTGGCTCACTGCCACTCACTTCTGCTGCTGGTCTGTCATGGGCCTTTTCTTCTTCCCACATTTCCAGGAGCTCATCGAGAAAGGCAGAGGAGAGCGAGTCACCAGAGACAGGGCACAGGCCTGCCAACAGGCCAGGATGTGCAATCTCTGCGTTGTTTTCTGTCTCTCCTGCAGAGTTCTTGACACGAGCATCGCAAGACAGCAAGTTGTCCGAGACAGGGCACAGCTCAGCCAGCAACTGGTCAAGTGACACAAGTTCTGAGCAGGTTTGTGTCTCTCCTGCAGCATCATTGGTCACGCTGCAAGTGCTGTGCGGGACCAAGGGATCTGCAGCTGGATCCAGGGTGAGGCTTGATGCATCGCTGAGGACGCACTTGATCTTCATGGGGCTTTCTTTGTCATCCAGTGAGAAGATGGTTTTAAACATCTCTTCATAGACTTTGTCTTCCAGCTCCTCCAGCTCCTCCCTCTTTTTACGCAAACGACGCACCAAAGCCTCCTCATCCTCTGGGCACAGCTGCTTACGATGCACAATTTGCTTGGCTGGCCAACGAATTCCCTCTCCTACTTGGTGGGCACTTAACCATTTGGGAGTTCTCAAAGTGGACTTGATGGACTTGTTCGCACGCAGATATGGGCCCAGGCCTGTAAACAGGTCACTGCAGGTGTTGCCCCCATTCCCTACCTGCACCTTGATGAGCTCTTCTGTCTCAGAGTGCCCCAGGTGCTTCCAAGCCGGCTGGGTCCCAGTGCAGATCTGCACCTTCTTTGTGGGTTGCACCGGTGGCAGGTGATGGCTCTGCCTTGTGGCTGAGCCATGCCAGAGCCCTTTTGTTCTCCTTGCCAGGGAAGGTGTTTCCCAGGCCCCGCCAGCAACTAGAGTGCCCCTTCGTGAAGGTGCTACCATCTCTTGCTGGCCACCGGCCACAGGGCCCACAGCAAGTGCTGTGCCTCTGGGAGAAAACCGAGAGGCTGCTGCTGCTGGCAGAGGGGGCAGATTGACGCTTGGAGAGGCTGCACTTTGCATTTGAGGGCTGGTTGGCGTGAGTGAGCCAGTGTCGCTGCAGGGCTGTGAGAGGCTGCAAGTCCACAGACAATCTCTGTGGCCCTGTGATACGCTGTAAGTACTGCGCAGCCAAGTGTGCAGGACATGGTGGGCTCATGGACTGGATGTGGGAACAGAGGGCCTGTCCCAGGGGATGGGTGTAGATGGTGGTCCAGGGTGACCTGAGGTGCCGCCTGTGGCTGCCTGGGGGTCACCTGTGGGAAGTGCAGGAGGAGGCCGGGATGGGAGGGCTGGCTGTGTGAGCACAGTGTCCCCCCACTGCCTGCAAGCCCGGCCTGCCCCAAGGCAGGTGCTGGCCACAGCAGCCAGGCTGGGCCGCACTCCCAGCTGCTCAGCTGCCTCACACAGCTGTGCCTGCCACCCCAGTGCTGGCTCATGCAGAAAGCATGGCCTGGTGCCAGGCCTGGTTGTCCTCCTGTCCCAGGGCTTCCCACGTCCCACTGCAGGCTGTCCCTCCCTTCCCAGCTCACACCTGCTGCTGCCGCCGTATTAGTAGGTGGTTGCCCCTCTTCACGGCAGGCTACGGGCATCTGCCTCTGCTTCTGTGGCATTGTGGGAGTGCTCTCCAATGTGAGCCGCTTGGCCACACCTCCTGTGGTGAGTTGCTGCTCTCCAGAGAAGTTGCTGCCTCCTCAGAGAGCCTCGCCCCCGCCTCGCTGCCGTCGTTTGCGTTGTGCCCCCAAGCAACCTGAGACGCGCCTGTTTGTTGCTAATGGCCTGTTGGGCCGCTTGGCGCGGCTGCTCTTTTGCGTCCTGCGGGCTGTGCCGCCGCTCTCGCCCCAGCCCTGGCGCCTGGCGCTGGTGCGCTGAACACAACCAACTTACTTAAGGCCTCTGTCCTAGTCTTTTCCCGCTCTCTTCCCTTCCCATGACCTGCACCTGTCTCTTTGTCCTCCTCTTTATGTCTGCCTCTAAACACTAAGATGAAGCCCTGTGCAAAGGCCAAAGTGCTTGCCCCTTCCAGCCCACCATGTGTCCCAGCCCCTTGGCCCCACTCAAGCTGTGGGCAATTGGTCCCGCCCCGCCGTGTAGGACATGGTGGGGCTCCGTGCTGGATGGGGGAATAGAGTGGGCCTGTCCCCAGGGGATGGGTGTGATGGTGGTTCAGGTGCCTGAGGTGTCACCTGTGGCCGCCTGGGGTCACCTGTGGAAGAGGAGGAGGCCGGGATGGAGGGTGGTGAGCACAGTGTCCCCCACGCAAGCCTCCTGCCCCAAGGCAGTGTGCTGGCCCAGCAGCCAGGCTGCCGCCCCAGCTGTCTCCTGCCTCTGGGCCTTGCTGTGCCTGCCTCCCACGCTGCCCCTAGCAGAAAGCATGCTCGGTCCAGGCCTCTGTCCTGTCCCACGCTTCCCCACTCCCACTGCACGCTGTCCCTCCTTCCCCAGCCCACACCTGTTGCTGCCCTGCAGCAGTCTGCCCTCTGGCAGGCCATGGCTTCTCCCGCTTCTGTGGCTTGTGGGAGTGTTTCTGACGAGCGCTTGCCCAATCTTCCAGGTAGCTGCTGCCTCCAGAGAAGCTGCTGCCTCCTCAGAGAGCTGCTCTCCTGGGAGTGGCCACTGCAGGGTGTAGAGTAGCCCCACAGCTCAACGCATACTCTGGTCACAATCCTCTGGCACGTATGTCACCACGTCTTAAGGGCCTGGTCCATCCACCCTTTTCTCAGAGGCCTGGTGCTTCCATGTATGCCCCTTGTTAATTAATACCACTGTAAATAACTCCTTAAGGCCTTTGCCTCTGTCTTTTCCTGCTTCTTCCTTCCTCCCATGCTTCAGTTAAAAACAGAGGGCCAAGGTGCCCCTTCTTTTTTCCATGCCATACTTTGTCAGAATATCCCAGTGGAGTCCTGGTGTTCCATGTCTTATATAGTGTGGCCAGCAGTGGCCAGGCTTCACTGTCCCTCAGATGGCAACCGTGCGGGCTCCACCTCATACCCCTGTGCTCTTTCCTCCGCTTGTTCATTCCCTTTACACTTACCCTGTGGCTAGTTTTTCTCCTGTGCCAAAGTGCCAAAGTGCTTTGCCCACTCAGCCCACCATGTGTCCCAGCCCTTGGCCCCGACCTCATGTAGAGAGACCATCAGAAAGGCAAAAGTCAAAAGTTCCATTTGAATTTAATCTTGTACACACTACTCCTTTAGTAAATGGACTCGTAAAGTTATGTGTGTTTTTCAAAAAAGATTAAAAACAGAGGGCCAA
Organism: Camarhynchus parvulus; assembly: GCF_901933205.1. NCBI lineage: Eukaryota > Metazoa > Chordata > Aves > Passeriformes > Thraupidae > Camarhynchus > Camarhynchus parvulus. The sequence goes on along the minus strand of NC_044572.1, from coordinate 148,225,023 downwards.
GATAAGTGCCCATTCTTTATTTTGGCGCTAGCGATTTTGATCAGGAATATCCCAGTGGAGTCCTGGTGTTCCATGTCAGCCATAGTGTGGCCAGCAGGACCAGGGCTTCACTTTTGGTTCCTCTTGTCAAGTAAATATGTGTGGCAAAATTTCGTAGACTAGAAGTGATGGGCACTCGTGCCACTGCTAGGTTTTCTCCATACCCCTTGTCCAGGTCAGGAATTAATGTACTCCCATATATAATTACCCTGTGTCTACATTTCAATGTCACAACCTCTTATATAGTGGTATAGTACAGTTATCTTCGTGCTGATTCTTCAGTCCATATTGCTGTGGTTTAATGTTGCTGGATGATGCCATCCATGTAATTGTTTTGGTTTAGTTTCTCTGACAGTGTCAGGAATTATATAATATATATATATAATTATGTATATATAATGTAATTATATATAATTATATACTTTCGTAATCATCATTCTGTGTACGGTTATGTGTATTTGGTTTTCTTCTTGCAGATATACAGATGATTATAAAACAGTAAACACCTATAAAGCCAAAACACAAACACAATAAAGCCAAAACTAACAAAACACAATTGAGCACACTAAATTAAAATTCAGCTGCTGTGGGTGGCCTGCAAAATAAGCTTACCTTCACCTGTTCCTGGTGGTCTCTTCACCTAGTTTCCCCCCAGCAGGCCCTCGGCTTTCTCTGTTCCTACGATCTTTCCGGGCATGGGTTATCTGTTCCTTTTGTCTGTTCTATCCGTCGTCCATCTCCCGGGTTCTTGCTCAGATCTGTTATGCTTGCAAGTTGCTGTCCATTTCCAGATCTACACTCATCATCAGCAGCAATGAAAGTTCGACACAGTGTAGAGTTGGATTGTAGCACTATGAGTCTTGCAAAGCCTGAATTGTTAAAGCTACTTCCCATCATTTTGATAAAAATATATATATAGTTATTAAAGTGATCATATGTTCCTACAGTGGTGTTTCTTGTAAATCAGAATCTAATTCACTTCTCATAGCAGTACAGCCATTAAACGATATATGCACAGTGTAGAGTTTATTCTAGCAATGGGCTCTCTTGATGCCCTCCCTAACAAAGCTGACATTGTCAAACATCAAAGCCAACTTCCCATCATTTTGATAAAATTACATATATAGTTATTAAAGTGATCATATGTCTCTACAGTGGTGTTTTCTGTAAACAGAATCACACAGTTCTCATACAGATACATCCATTTCCAATATATGCAAGTATAGTCTCAAAGGTTTCAACTCAATGTTGACATTTTCTTAAACATCAAGACAAATGTCTTAGTTCTCACTGTATTACTTTCACAAATCAATCCTTGCTGCTCCTGTCCAGTCAGGCATGTCTAATTCTCAATCTACATTTCTACTATTTTCTCTCCTTTGGTGTCTCGTCCACGTCAATCCTTAATAGACTATAGGACTGGGGTTCCATTGATTTAATCAGCACTATAATTGGGTATAAGGCAGATACTGAAGCATTGAGTAGTGTTAAAAGAATTGCGTGCTTTTGCCGCCATGGAGTAATAGTTCTCATTATAGATGTCAGTCCATGATTTAATCCGCTTTTAAGTTGGGGTAAAAATGCACAGATACTGAAGCCTTTTTGTTGAGTGTGTGTAAAAGGTGCCCTCATTGCCTTCGCTTTTACCATCATGGGAGTAATAAGTGCATCACTAAGCAGATCGCCGCCGGAGGAAAACATATGGTGCATGGTGTAGAATTTACCTATAGTTACCATATCAATTAGCAGAAATAAAGTGAGGGTCTTCACCCTGTGTAAGCTGTCTTTGTGTGTGTTGGCTCCTCCTTGGGAAGGAGAGCAATCCTCCCAATGTAACCTTGTCTCCAGAGAACATGCTTCGGGCTCTCTTCCTGTTCACACAATCAAAAATCATAGTGAAAGACATTGAACCCTTAAAGATAGTCGTACCAACCCAAACTTATCTTTTGCTTATCAGTAAAGGTGCCCTCATTGCCTTCCCCTTTTAATTGCTATTACAGTGAAAGTTGCAGCTTTCACATCTGAGAAAACATATGGATGGTAGATTACCTTAGTACCTATAATAATTAGCAGAAATAAAGTGAGGTCTTCACCTGTGGGTCAAGTTGTCTATGTGTGTGAGTTGGGTTCTCCTCTGAGAAGATGAGCACCCCAATGCATAGGGTTTCTAGGAGTAACTACAGCACTGGTGGCCATGTCCAGACTTTTATTCCTGATATCTCCAGCTGGAGTCACTCCATCATTTTACTGTAAGACCTCCAAGTGCTTATCCACTCAGTGTAAAGTCCTACTCTTGATGTCTCATCACCATGGACTAAAACCACCTCCTGGTGGAGCACCGCAGGCCATGTCCAGATCCTTTCTTGAACACCTTCCGCTTGGTGTCACCACCTTGCAGCCCATCTCAATGCTTAACCACCTTCAGTGAATGACCTTTCCACATTTCTTGTGTCCTAGAAGCATCCAACCACCCACATTGCTACAAACTATCCTGTCAGGGGCTTGTAGAGAGTGTTAAAGTCTCCTTTGAGCCTCTTTTTCTCCACCTAAACACCCCAGTCCCTCAGCCAATTATATGCTTCTGAGGTTCTGGAGTAAAATAACTGATCTCCCCTGTGAGCATGAGACCATTTCCGTTCAAGAAGCATCCAACACCCACATTCTACAAATCCATCCCAAGTTGTGGGCTTGTAGAGAGTGTTAAAGTCTCCTGAGCCTCTTTTCTCCACCTAAACACTCCACACTCCCTCAGCCACTCCTCATATGTTCCATTGAGGTTCTGAGCAAAATAAATCCTCATCATTTTCCTCATCACAATCATCAGGATCACTCCAAATATCATCACTATCCCAATCTTCTGGACACTGTTTCCTTCCATGCCTCGGGTGAGGCGGCTGGACATGCTGGGCGTTAGCGGTGTGTTTGCGCCCACTCTTGTTTCTTTCTCCTTCTTTTTCTTCCTGCCTTTTCTTCTGTTACTTACCTATTTATCTGTTCAGTTTACGTTCAGTTGCACCCTACCTTCCCCCCTTCCTCTCTAATCCTTCCGCTCCTGTCTCCTCTTCGTGTCCTCCCTGGCGGCTCGCGGGCCGCTGCCGCGCCCCCTCAACACTTGCCTCCTTTCTTCTTCCCTCTTCTCATTATCTCTTTCTCCCTATTGCGCTTTGCCTTTGCTCTCCCGTCAGGCCAGTGGTGGGTGTGGGGCCCTCTCTTCTGAGAATTTGGGACTGCAACTTATTCCATGCTGCCATAAGCAAGCAAACCAGTACACTCCCCATCCTCACTCCCCATCCTGACAACTGCCTAATATTGTGAAGAGATAATGTTAGATCAACTACTTAAAGAACCACTGCCGTGCTGTATTAGCAAAAGGTGATTTGTATTAGCAGGTTGAAGGTGATTTTAATAAAGTAGGTTGCACTTAAACAAAGTGTGAATATCAAAGTTTGGAGGTCAAGAGTCACCCTTACTGATTGGCACAGTTTCATTTGTTGATTCTAAACTGCCTGGGCACACGGGCACAAGCTTGTCAACCACAAAAGGTATGCCAACTATAATAGTCTATGCACTATGAATACTGTCGCTTATGAAGTCTCTCTGGTAAAAGTTCCTCTGCTTCAGAATCATTCCAGCTCAAAGCTCTCTTCAAATCATTCCAGCTCAAGGAGATATCACTGCCATGGAGTCAGGATGCTTAGCTGGGAGAAGTCAAAGAAAACTCCCTTTGTCCTCTTTGTGGAATAAAGCAGATGACTCATAGTTAAATTACATGTGATGGTAAAGGTGCAATGCTCCTTGTACCCACAATCTCTTTTATTACTTTAGAACTGACTCTTGAGAATGCCACCCACTATTGAGTGTGCTATGGTGAAGTAATGGAAAGACAACCACTCCATCAATGTCTATGGTAGTTCACACAGATGCTTTTGGAGAAGTCAAAAAAAATATGGACCCTTTGTCCTCTTGTGAATAAAGCAGCTGCTCATAGTTAAATTACATGTGATGGTGGGGAAGGTGCAATGTCTTTGTCCCCTTCCTGGGGTTTTTATTGTGTACTTTAAATCACTGTTGACTTGCAGAATGCGCTCCAGGCTATCGAGCAATGAATGCCACTCAGCTCCTTTATGGGTTTTCAGAGAGCAGATAGAAACAAGATGAGCTCCTGTGTCTGTACCAAACTTCTGCTGGTTTAGTTAAGGGGTCAAGGACAGGCTGCCAAAGGAAGCAGCCACCATCCCTGGAGGTATTTAAATGGCACATAGATGTGGCACTTAGGGACATGGGTTAATGGTAGACTTGGCAGCGTTGGGTTATCAGTAGGGCTTGGTGAATGCAAAGATATTTTCCAACCTAAAATACTCTATGATTCTGTGATTGTCATATAGGCAGATATTCATTTTTTGGTACTTTTTAGCAAGTGTAACATCCTCTATGGCACTGAAAAACTTAGTTTATTATGTAAAAAAAGCAGAGCAGAAAAGCAACCCAGATTTCCCCATTCATTTCAAGGCACAGCAAGTTACCTGGCTATTGCCAAAGGATCCTTGATATTTCACACTTCTTTTTTGCAAAAAAATATGGAGATTTGTTCTGGGGTTTTTTTCATGTGTGTTAATCACATGATTGATTTTACAGAGTTTCCAGTGCATCCCCACTGCGCCACCAGCTCCTTCTTTATGGTTTTCAGAGAGCAGATAGAAACAGCCTGCGTCTGTACCAAACTCTGCTGGTTTAGTTAAGGGCCGCGACAGGCTGCCAAAGGAAGCAGCCACCATCCTGAGTGGTATTTAAATGGCGGCCATAGATGTATGCACTTAGGACATGGGTTAATGGTAGACTTGGCAGCGTTGGGTTATCAGTAGGCTTTAAGTAGTAAAGATACTTTTTCTTAACCTAAAATACCGCTATGATCTCTCTGTGTTGTCATATAGGCACATATTCATTTTTTGGTACTTTTAGATGTAGAACTTCCTATGGTGCACTGAAAAATCCTAGTTTATTATGTAAAAAAGCAGAGCAGTGCTAACCCAGTTTCCTCTTTCATTCTGGCACAGCAAGTTACCTGGCTATTGCCAAAATGCAAGGCAGAGGCAGAACTTCCTTTGCAACCTCTTAGATAGAAGGATTAGGTAGTTATATGAATGACATACCTTCCCTTAGCATATGAAGGATTGTGGTATATGAATGAAATATTCCCCTACCATAGATTATTTCACTGAACATATTAACAGATGGGAGTCAGATCCTCCTTCAGTTTAAGACAGATAAGTCTATCAGGCAGATACCTCTTTGGAAACAGCTGCTCTCTGCTTTTGCTCTGTTACCTCTCTTTATTTCTTCCTTCACTATATATAGATCTCTCATACATATTGCACTCAACTATTAACGTGTGTCTTAATGTAGTGGGAGTTATCAGATCATTCTTCCACTCCATTTCTCACAGGTTTGCACGACATAGTAGAACTTGTGTCTTATTTTACATTAATTAGATCCATATTTTTCTGAAAACTGCAGACAAAAAAAAATTTTTCTCCGTTTAATATGTATAGATCCGCCTTCAGGTAGATACTTTGGAAACAGCTGCTCTCAAGCTTTTGCTACTGCTACCTCTTGCATTTCTTTCCCCTTGCACCATGCCAGTGAGAGGTGTGTTAATGACACACTTCTGGCTGTGAAACACTCTCATAAATTGCATCTGGTTGCCCCCATGGTCCAATTTGAATTGCTTACTTTTTGCTTCCATTGTTTTATAGGTTTTCTTATATTGGGATGAGAAGTGTGGGTGTTCACTCCCACTGTGAAAGTCCTTTAGTGAGCTTTCACAAACACTTTTAAACTGTTTTTCTGAGTTTCATGAAAAAGGGCTTCTTCCTGGGGAACTGACAGTAGGATTCCTTGACAGCACGTCGCTCTCAAGCTCAACTCCCCTCAGCCCTTGAGGCAGAGTTATCTGCGGCACAGGTGTCTTCAGCAAGAACTGAAAGGGTAATCAGTGCCTTGCACAGGCAGAAAAAGCAAAGCTGTTATGATAATAATGTGAAACTAATTCTCAGTTGCTCTGAGCTCAGAGAAAGGCGAGCCCAGTATATAGATCTCTACAATGCACTTAACGTCTTAATGTACTGAAATTACCAGAATAAATCACCCATTTCACAGGTTTGTACCATATAGTAGAACTTGTGTCTTATTTTACATTAATTAGATCCATATTTTTCTGAAAACTGGGTAGACAAAAAATTTTTCCCATTTTATATGTATATCCCCCCCACTGCTAGCAAATCTTTCCCATGGCCCATGCTGTAGTGAGAGGTGTGTTAATGACACACTTCTGGCCAGGAAACACTTCCTTACAAATTGCATCTGGCTGTCTCCCCATGGTCCAATTTGAATTGTTTACTTCTTGCTTCCATTGTTTTACAGGTTTTCTTATATTGGGATGAGTAGCTTGGTGTTCACTCCCCACTGCACAAAGTCCTTTAGTGAGCTTTCTACAAACACTTTAAACTGTTTTCTGAGTTTCCAAGAAAAAGGGCTTCTTCTTGGGGAAGTGACAGTAGATTCCTTTGACAAGTTCACGCTTCCTGCTTCCAACTCTCAGCCCTTGAGGCAGAGTTATCTGCACAGGTGTCTTCAGTAAGAACTGAAAGGGCACCCAGTGCCTCTGCACACGCAGAAAAGCAAAGCCATATGATAATAATGTGAAACTAATTCTCAGCTGCTTGGAGTCTGTGAGAAAGCGAGCTGTTTGCACTCTTGCCTGCAGGACACTGTATAGTGCTGTTGACTTCAGTTATCATGATACTGATGCTCAACATTTAAGTACCTACGATACCACAAACATTGTCAAAACAGGAAGAACAGGAAAGTTTGCCCATAATGAAATCCTGCTTAGAAAAGTGTCCTTTCAATTTTAAGTATAAGCAGATTCTTGAACTTCACAGTGTTTCCAGCACTGACAGTTTTCTGCCATGAGGAGCCATTTTTTAAGGTTTATCCTGAAAAACACTGCTGGAGGTGTTCAAGTAATTGCAGCAGGCAGTGGAAGTTGGGTGAGAAATGGAGGAAGATGAGGGAGGAGCGTGAGTCTCCATCAGGGGATGCAGTGTCAGGTTAGAGAGCCTCAAGTAGCTCTGAACATGCTGATATGACTCTGGGCAGAGCTCCATGCTGTAAAAATAGTCAGGTGAGACCCAGAAAGCTGGATAAGTGTGCTAATTCTCATCCTTGGCTGAATAGTCCTGCAGTTAATTAGCCATGTTGCAGTATTTTTCCTCATGGGACAGATGCCTCTGTGTTCTGGAGTCAGCAAGTTTGGCACTGGCTTGCCACAATAGGTTGGATTCATTAGCTGAGATCCAGATAATATTTTTACTGTGCTTTCAGTAATCTATTACTCCTACAAAACTAAAATAAATAACTGAGCTAGGAAGAGGGACTGCCAGGGTAATGGAACCCTTATGATTCCAGTCATAAGGGATTGTGGTGACTCCAATCACCAAAGAGAGAACAACTTGTCTTCAAAGAGAGAACAATTGATTTCAATATATTAAGCTTGCATCAGTCCAGTTTTCCATGGTTTTTATTGGATATTTGGTTCAGGCCTTCTCATTGCAAGGACCATTTTCCTGCTTTGAGGAAATAGTGCCTGGTAGCATCAGGGTAGTCTGAAAAGTTCCAGCAATTTGCAATACACTAAAGAGAGAAATAAAGGGGAAGAAAAGAAAAGAAAAAAAAAGCTTACAGACTTTTCTGAAAAATGGAAAAGTTTTGTGTTGCTAGAAGAGTTTTCAACATCAAAGGCTCAACCCCTGATCTCAGGGTGGATAGCCTAAACTGAAAGATCCAGTGTTGTAATGGAAACTTCTTATTAATACGGAAGCAGGAACACATAGTGCAGAGAGGTTTTGGACTCCTGATTCCTGAAAGCATTCAAGGTTAGGTGGACCTCTGAGCAACCTGGTCTAGTTGAAGATGTCCCTGCCCATGGCATGAGGGTTGGCCTAGATGGTCTTTTATGGTCCCTTCTAACCCAAACCTTTCTATGATTCTATGCCAATGTGAAGAAGGAATGTCAATGTAGTCCTCATCCAAAGCTTGAGGCCTTGGCCTCTGTGATTTTCCCCCCTTTCCTGTTCCTCAAAGCTCTTAGTTAGGTTCAGTTCCTCAAGAAACACTTCAGTGAGCCCTAAACCTTTGTTATCATAAGCCAAATAATCCTCTATATTTGGAAAGCAAATTCCCTATAAAAATACCATAAGGCATCAGGGTCTGCTCCAACTGCCACCAAGTTGTCACCTCCTCCAGCTGGGACACCTGTTCACCATCTCAGACACTCCATCTTTAATCCAAGGGACTGTGTCTCTGCCCACACCTGAAAAAAGGACAAGGAACACAAAGCAAGAGTCCAAATCTCCAGCCACTGCCTCTCCTTCACCTCGGCTAACACCTGGCATTCCCATTGTCTGCAAGACACAGCTGATGTGGTGGGGATTATGAACATAAAGAAGGAAAATTACTTACAGCTGGAGCAATTGTCAGGCAGGAAGATAATTGAAAGCCAGCAAAATGATCAACCGTTTAATTGCTTACATTAAAGAAATGAATTGACAGCAATCAAGCCAACCTATAAAAAGTACTGAAAGAAAATGACATGTGAGAAAATAGATTAATTTTCATAAAGAACAAGTAAAAACAAACTTGAAAAAAAATGAAAACCCAAGCTAGTGTTGTTTATAAGCCTTAATCAATTTAAAACTCATTTTCAATGTATTAAACTTTACTATTTAATGTCTTCCAATGAATTCTGCCTCTGGCATTGTTCAGCAGCCTCACTGAAGCCTTGTGCAGTTAAAAAAGACTATTCATCAGCATTACCTCTGCCAAACATGCTTAAATCAGGAGGCAGTACCCACAATCACAAAGAGGGGAGCACTGAGAATTTTTTTAAGGGAATTTTTCCCATCTGAGGGACTGTTGATTTCCTGGGAAGATTTTTAGAGAAAAAACAATTGAGCTCTTAGAATTTGTGTTTTTAAACCTTTTACGTCGGTCTTGGTCTTGAATCTTTGCATAGAATCAAAGGCCAAATGTTGGGAAGGAGGGAGGTGTCTCCATTTTCAGCCACCCAATGCAGTAATGCTGCACATTCACATCTCTTTTGATTCCCACAGTTTTTCAAATCATGTGCCTGAAAAGTCCTTTAGAAGACCAACGAAGCCTTGTTTTGTCTCTAAGAGCAGAACCACATCTTATGGCATGAGAAAAACAAGCTCCCAACTCACAGTAATCCCTCCTGAAATGTTTAGACCCAAATCTGAGGGGAGCAGAGATATGAACTCTATTCTACCAATGTATAGCAATTTTTTGGAAGGTGTGCTATGGTGAAGTAATGGAAAGACAATGACTCTAGAATGGATCCTTGATATTTCACACTCTTTTTTACAAAAAGAATATGGAAGCTTGTTCTGGTTTTTTTTTTTCATAGTTATATAAATCCCTTAAAATATTTCATTTTGAGAGGAGAAGATAGACTGTATACCATCAGCTTTTCTCTCTATCATCAAATTTTCATTTCATGATAAAAATCTGATTTTGTATGTGTGACTCTCAAAAATAAAAAAATAATAAAAGAGCCTGAATTCAAGGGCTCAGCTACCAGCTGAAATCCAGCCTCACCATCCAGCTGACTGATCACAGGATGAAGTATCCCCCACCCAATGATTCCCCCAACATTTCTCACCTTCATACCCTGAAGCTGAATTATCAAAGTTCTACACAAAATCAATACTTTTTTTAAGCTTTCTGACCTTTTATAGCTTCCCTCATGTTTTCATCCTCACAGTCTTGTTGCTGATAGCTCATTGTTCTCCTGCTGCAAATGAGTTGCTCTGGGTTTGAGTTGAGCCATGTCCCACCACAGTGACAGCAGGGATGGAGAGCCAAAAGCCTTTCTGAAAACACACAGTGATGCTGCTGCTCCTCCTCATGTGTTAATCTGGATTTTAACTCTGTATTTTGTACACCAGGGAGGTTTCAAAAGCAGGTCACCATGCTGATCAAAGGATAGAAATACAAATCTGAGGCAAATCTTAGAAGAGGAAATGTTAAAATCATTGTCACCTGGATTAGGCTCATTAACTCTTGACAAAACTAAAACTTCTTTTTCTTCTATAGTACATTACTTGACAACTAGAAAGGATAAAGTAAAATGTAAAATATATTTCTAAAGGAAGGAAAAAACCAAATATTTCCCTTCTCAAAAGGTCAGGATAACAGATCATTCCACTAAAATTCTGGGAATACAGGACTGGGAGGAACAATGTGTGTCTACAATTGCAGGTACCAGGTGGCGGAGGTTAAGTGAAGCAGTGAAGTTAATTGACTCCATTCTTACATGACAGAGGATGATATTTCCCCCTCTAAAGTAGTCCAAGGACCAAACACCCAAGACACTGCAACATGCCACAGCAGAATAGATCAAACGTGTTTTTTCATTTTTCTTTCTATTTCTTGGACCTTAAATTTAGAAACACAGCATCCAGAGTTTTGTGCAGAAAAGTCAACAAATCCAGAACTTGCCAGAATCACTGTGGGTTGAAATGTATAGGTTGCTGGTTTCTAAATATCTGAAGTGTTTCCTCGTTTTAGGCCTGATAAAGAGGCCACATGGCAAAAAAAGGGGCTTACTTCTTCCTTTCCTTGCCAGGACAAAATTCTGTGTGGAAAAAGATCCATCTTCTTAGAAAACTGGGTCTAGAGTAATCCCAACCTAATCCCCACTGTAGAAAAAGACATAAAGGTCATAAAAATATCAATTTTATTTGCCAATTAAACCCAGGGGGAATTATTTCCTGAATTCATCCTTGTGTTTTATTGACAGAAATAGTTACGATCCTTATAATGGCCTTATAATTCCCTGTCTAGCTCTAAGACATAGTATATGCTGAAAGAAACTAATGAAGCAAAAGATACTTGATACCATCCTTCAAATGAGCTGTTTAGAAAATCCTTTCCAAAGGAAAAATAAAACAGCCATTTTAATAAATTAAAAACCCTAATGCACAGCTTGCTGGATGGCAGGTCCAATCAAGAGGGTTGACATGTCATGCTGTAAATACTTCCCAGTGAATGATGACATAATTTTCAGATTTGCCCTTCTTACTGGAATTGATGCATTCAGGCAAAACAATATATCAATCAGCATTTAGGACCTAAATGCCTGTTATGAGTCAATCTTCTGGGGCTCTCAGCTTCCCACATCTCATAAGAATCTCAGCAGTGATTTGTAGCCTTTTGTGTTCTTAGTGCTTCACATCGCTCAAACTGGTCAGAGCCCAACACCGAGCTCTTGCTCTGTTTCACAACAATCACGATTGGTATAGGACAAGTGTGTATTGCTCTGTGTTCTTCTTCCCACCATGTTAATGCCAGTTTCTAATAGTTAAAAATGGGTGGAATCCAGTGTTGTTTCACACATTTAAGGTGTTTATGGCCTGGTTTATCCTCGGTTCATTTTCACAGCCTTTATAACCCCTCAGCAGATCTGCTCCCAAGCAGAAGAATTCCATCAGTGGACAAAGGAAGTGCTACTGATGACATCTGTGAGGCGTTTGATTTGGTTCCCTACAGCATTCTTACCTCTAAAATGAAGAGATATGGGGGTTTTTTTGATGGATGGACTGTCAGATGGGTAAGGAATTGGCTGAGTGGCCACATCCAAAAAGCTATAGCCAATTGCTCAATGTCCAAGTGCAACCCACTAAAGGTGGTGTTCCTGTAGGGTCAGTCCTGGGACCAGTGCTATTCAATATTTTCATCCGTGGAATGGACAGTGGGATTTTTGACACTGACAGTTTTCAGATGAGTAGATACACTCAAGGAAAAGAATTCCATCCAGAGGAACTGACAGGCTTGAGGAGCGGGTCCATGAGAACCTCATGAAGTTCAACCAGGCCAAGTCTGTGTCTTTGAGAATTGAGGTTGTTCAGTCTGGAGAAGATTCCAGGGGGACCTTTAGAAGCCTTTCTATCTATAAGGAGAAGTGAGGGACATAAGGTAAATTGAGAGAGAGTTTTACCAAGGCCTGTAGTGACAGAATAAAGGACTACAGTTTTAAACTGAAAGGGGGCAGATTGAGTCTAACTATGAGGAAGAAAATTTGTAAAGATAAGAGTGGTGAGATACTGGCAAAAGTAGCCCAGATGTTGCTTCCCCATCCCTGGAAATGTTCCAAGTCAGGTTGGATGGGGTGTGGAGCAATCTAGGGTAGTGGAAGTTGTCCCTGCCCATGGCAGCAGGGTTACAGTATTGCAGAACATAACTTTTAACCCAAAAAATTCTATGTTCTGTGATATCATGTCAAATTATGAATGAGATTCAGAGAAAGGGAAGACAGATAACAAATGGCTATCTAGTCTATTATGTATTACAGAAAAAATTAATAAATTAGATACTTCTACTGTATTACTGGGTGATATATTTGAGACAAGTGCTGACCACACAACTCATGTTCTATCTCAATCAAAAGAGAAGAGGATGTCAGGTAAATTATATACTCTTCCTGTGGAGTAGATCACTAAAAAAATAGATTTTTAAATGTTTTGATTTAGTGACAGCCAAAAGGAAATGTATGACCTTCCAAAAGCATTCATATTTCATGATGCCTGAAAAAAACTCATTTGTATGAACTTTTGCTTGCTTTTATCAGGTTATTGGAGCTCTAATATTGAAGCAAGGGGATACTCACCAGAAAACCAAATTGCTGCACCTCAAATTTCATGACCCAAGTTTGAAATCATGCAAAAAGATCATGATGATCTGAAAAAAACATTGTATTGGCTCTAAGTTACAGCTATCAACAGTGCATTGCAGCAGCTGAAACTTTTTATCGTGCTGAAATGTTTTGGGCTTGGGCCAAAATGCTTTGAGATTTTTTAAATAAAAATTATAATAAACCCCCTCAAAAACTATTAAACAAAAATATTATAATGTTGTCATGTTGTTTAGGTTTGGTATTTTGCTCTTTTCCGCCCCATAAAAAAAGGATTTTGTGGGAAGAAAGAATTTAAAAATATATTTTGATTACACTAAAAATTCCTGTGGTTGATAAAGGAAGACTTTTTATTCTTTTTTTGTCATGACGAGGTGGTCTTACAAAGAAATAAACTACCAGTCTCAAATTAGACCTTTCAGAACCCCATTATACCTAATTAAAACCCTTTTTCCTAGGCTTAATAGAAGTTCTGGGTGTGAATAACTTTTCTTAAGCAGATTCACAAATCTGGTTGCAGTAAATTACAGATGAGGCTTCCCAGGAGCAGAATAAACCCCATCAAGACCCTCATAAACAAAATGCCAGCATCTGGAGCCAGAGAGAAAAGCACAGGCAGGATTGAGAGAAGAATTACAGAGCTGGGATTAGCCTATACATCAACACCATGTAAGGTGAAAAAAATGTCTTTATTTATTGCTTAACAGCCTTCAGGGTGTGAGTGTCACTCAGCATTAGCATTCACCTTTATAACTGTGATTTGATTTACAGCTCCACCCCAGCACAGAGGAAGGAGCCAATTACATGTCTGGGGGAACATGCATTGAGTAGATCCCAGATGTTTCCTCTGCCCTCTCATACAGGATGAATACAGAGAGATTTTCTTGGCCTGAAATAGAGGCATGAGGGATGGGCTCTGACCCGCTTTATGAGATGGCTGCCAGAAGAATATCATGTTCTATAGAAATTTATGCTCACACAGGTTAAGCTGCAATAGAAAATGTAGATGTTAGGCACAAAGGTGGAGTTCCATGTTAGTCAAAGCCACACACACCCTTGCCAAGGCTGGAAAAACACAGAGTTAAAATGCACCAAGGCCAGTGAAGTGACAAACTCTGTATTTCCATGCCTGTAGTGAGCAGGTCCATGACTACTTAGATGTTGTACATCAGATTAAACCCCATTATTAAGGTAAAACCTGAGTGATTCCACCCCTCATCTCTAATGAGATCCTTCCTCCCCTCCACTTTCTGGTGGCTTCTATTGTTTCTTGATATTTACTTCTCTTGGTTTGTCTCACAGTGACAACTTAGGATCAGCTGGGGGTGGCAAGCACTTCTGAGACCCAGCCTCCAGCTCAGATTGGATGCTCAAATATCACTGATGGTAAGAGTTGGCTCTTGAGTGCTCCAAAGTTCACTTAATGTCCCAAAACCCATACTGTGAAGCCCTGTTCATGCTGATCATAGAATCATAAAACATAAAGTGGTTTCATTTGGAAGGAACTGTAAAAAAAGAATTTTTTCCTGTTATCTACTCTAAACCTGTCTTTTGTCAATGTGAAGCCATTTCCCCTTGTCCTATCGCTACATGCCCTTGTAAAAAAATCCCTTTCCAACTTTCTTGTAGCCCCTTTAGGCACTGGAAGGGGCACCAAGGTCTCTCTGGAGCCTTCTCCAGGCTGAACACCCCCAACTCCCAGTAGGAGAATCCTCCAAGTGTACTCCTGAGCCCATTTTTCTATGCTGTGTTTGCAAACCAGTGCTGTTACAGGCTTGCTGCTTTCCACATCAGAAATCCACATCACTAGGGATAGATGGATACTAAATGTGGTGTTCTGACTTTTGCTCTCTGAATTCAGAAGAGCTCCCATGTCAAAGACCTGCTTTAAATTCCTTCCCACCCAGCTTTGAACTCCTTCCCAAAGATATTTGGGAGGCTCACTACAGATGGCAGCTGAACATTTCTTTTTCCAGCTACCCAATCACCAGTAAAAATGGAATAAAGGAGATTTTTTAGTATTTATTTATTTATTTCAGTATCAGTTTATTTTGTTCATAACAGGAAATACTGAAATGTTTCACTTCTACCATTAGATGAGAGAGGAGTCCCAGTCAGGCTGGGTTTATCAGACAAATCCAAAACAGGTGTCCACATACTCAGGTGAATATTATAGGAAAGATTTTCCTTTCAAATATTATTAATCTAATGATCAAAGGATGCAATTTTAGTAGGTACTCATTAGATTTGAAACTCTTGATCTGATCCCTCCGTCCTCCCACATACCCCTAAATAGGCAGCTCCCAAGCACTCCAGAAACTCCCAGGCACAATGACCCGTGCATTACACCAACGTTGAGTCTCACAGCAGCACAAACTTTATCCCTCCCTAAGGAGGAATGAAATTACTAATTTTTTCCCTCAAAGGTGATTCAGAGGACAGACTGTAGCAAAGGTTCTGTGCATGGAGAGAGAATTACTGCTAAGATTTTATTAGCACATAAACACGATGACGTTTTTGATGCCCGGGGCTATAGAAGCACAATCATTACAATGAAGGCCATATTTCTTTCCATCTTTCCGTGGGTTCTGTAACACACTGAGCAATCCATCTTGTTCACATACCCTACAAAATCATAGATATATTTATTTCTTTGCTTCTCTCAATTAGCATTTGACCTTTTGAGCACTGCAGATGTTCTGGGGTATGACAGCACAAACTCTGCAGCTTCTGCCTTCCAGCATAGCCCAGGTGAGGCTCATGAACAGGTAAAGGATAATCACAGCACTATCAGGTACCAAATTTCTGAGAGCTGCTGTGTGAGTTTCCACCAATGCCAGGAATAACCAAAAGCAGCACAGTAAGGATGGCTGGAGAGGAGTGGTAGAGGACTGGCAGAGGTTATGGATTATAGACACTATTCTGAGGTAGAAAATATGTGTTTGCTCACTGACAAAGCAATGCTGATATTTTTGTCATCCAAATGTCATTCAAATGAGACATGAGCCACTAATTCATAGAATCAGAGAACAGCTAGGGTTGGAAGAGACCTTCCAGATCTCCAAGTTCTAATTCTCTGCTACTTCACCTAGAAACAGCTGAAAATGCATAAATTTAAAGATTTAGCAACATTAGGAAATAAAACCCTGCGCTCTCAGTAGCTAAGGGTTCAAAACACATTTAAGAAACACAGGGATAATCCTTATTGAAAATATATGCAATAATTATTTATTATTCTCCTTTTTAGATCATGCACAAAAAAGACCAGTTTTCTGAAATCTTTTTTGAGCTTTTAAATGAATAGCAAATACCTCTGCACACAGTACTTTTAAAGAAAAGTGCAAAACTGAATCCACTCTCAACCTCCATTTCGTTGATTCAGTCATGTAATGCACTTTCTTTTTAATTGAATGATTTATATAACTGTGGAGCCCTCTGTGAATTTTACAATTGAATATATCATTGATGATTTTCTGCAATGAGGCTTGAAGCTTAGAATTAAAAAGTTATTAGTATTTTCATTAGGAAAGTTCAAGAGCTCAGATATTGAAGACCAAATCCCAGAATCCACAGCAGGCTTGTACTGATTTTTTTCTGCAATTGTTCAGAATTTGCCCTTCGTTATGAATTATTTAAATGAAAACCTTCCACAGACAAAAAAATTTCAAGGCCAGAAGAGACCATTGCAATCATTCAACCTGATCTACTTTGTAATGCAGATCACAGCCATCCCTTTATCTTCTCACTGGTCTTACCATTTAGGTTTTGGTGTGTCCTAAACTCCTGTGTTCTGCAATATCTTCCCTGTCCTAATGCTCAGCACATCCTAATTGCTACAGCAATAATCTCTGATGACCCCTAATCTACTGGGTCATCAGAGATGAGGTGCTTTCTACCTACAGGTTATTTTACCCTTTGGAATATTTTTTATACTTCTCAACTCTGCTTTGCACCTTAATTTTTTCCAGTAAGACAACTCTGCTTGTCAGAGAAAGGCAGTAGCCCAGCTGCAGTGAATTAGAAAATAATGCCCATTTTTAACAGCTAAGGATGCTTGTTAAATAACAATTAATTGCATAAAAGCCTGCTGAGGGTTTTTTCTCAGAAGAAACTGATTCCTCTCAGGTGATACCTCAAATAGAATCATAGAGTCACAGAATGGTCTGGGTTAAAAGAGACCTTAAAGAACATCTCCTTCCAACCCCTTCCCTGGGCAGAGACAGCTTCCACTACACCAAGCCCTGTCCAACCTGGCCTTGAACCCTTCCAGAGACAGGACATCCGCAATTCTCTGAGCAACCTGTGCCAGAGCCTCAACACCCTCATGGTAAGGAATACTACTGGTAAAGGGTGATCCATGGATTATTTACTGTCTTCCAGCCATATCTTTAAATGTAGAGCAAAAGGAATGTGAAACTTCATCCTTGAAGAGGAATTTACCTTAATAATCTGGTTTTGGAGTGTGTGGCTGCATGACAGAGAAGTGAAGATATTTTCCAGCTTAATCGGGGTACCAAAAGCCCAGACTAAGACTGAGCCTGTCTCATGGGAGTGAATCAATCATCCATCCTGATGCATGGACACTGTAATGCTCTAATGGCTTTCCATCTTACAGTGACCCTTCTCCACAACGGACGTAGAGATGAAAGAATTTTGTGAATTTTCATCTTGTAATCATGAAGGGTATCCACTCTTGGCTGAAGCAGTCTTGCTGTCCATGAAATGTGAATGTATGTTTGGGGTGTTTTGTCCTCAGGACATAAATCCACTGTAAAAAAATCACATTGGCTTCATTAAGAACTTGACCTTGAATAGAGGCTTTCTCATAGGATCAGTCATAGATTGCTTTGGGTTGGAAAAGATAATCTCATTCCAATCCCCACTATAGACAGGGACACCACCACCCCAAACCCCCACATTTTGCTGAATCATTTCCAATTAAAAAATATTAAGAAGAAGAAAAATATTCACTGTTAAAAAGCCTTGAGTCTTTCTAATGTTATCCCCTTGGACCTTAGAGTCTCAGAAGATCCTAGCTAAAGCACAGAGAACAGTATTCTAAATTTTAAAAACTATAATAACTAACAAAAAAAAAGGGCATGAATAGCAAAATCTTAGATTTTTCTCTTTTTTGCACAATGAAACATTTGTGCTATTTGTTTTATTAACTTGAAATACACTGAGAAGCCTTTAAAAACATGAAACTAAAGGTTCAGCTCACTCTCTGATCTTCAATGATATTTCCATTTTACCTTTAAGGTTACGGTCTTTTACTGCTTTTTGGTTTTTGTTGTTGTTGGTTAATCTTGAGGGATCCACAAGTGCTTGACAGAATAAATTCTGTCCCCACCCCTTTCCAAACAATGATTTTTTGGAGGATGACCTGAGCCAACAGAATGCAATATCAGGAAGTCTTAGTGCATTTTCACTTCATCAGTCATGTCACTGAGAGATAATTACAGAATAAATAAGTCCAGAGATGAGTTTGGAAGTGACGGATGGATATAAAAACACCACAGCACTTTTTCCTCTTTAACACTTTCCAGTTGGGAACAGAAGCCTGTGCTGTTAAACAGATGGTGGGAGATCAGCTCTGCTTTGGAAGTGTGGTGGGAAATGTAATCTGGCAGGATGTTTGCCCACAAAGCAGAATAAGAACTTGAGATCCCAGTGCAGCACAACAGCTGTAGCTGCACTTCACATGGAAATCCTTCATCTCCCTCTCTTCTTCTTTAGGTCCCATCTTCTTTATCCCCTCCTTTATCTTCACAATTATTGATCACTCCAACATTTATCACTTCGTTGAAAACAGTTGTGCAAGAATTTAGAACTTTAAAATCACTGAAAGAATACTTCCAAAAGGACAAACCAGTTTACAAGCTATTCTTAAAAGCTGAATGGGCTGGGTTCTCCCTAGGTAGAAGATAGGTGTGTTAGTGCCACCAACAAAGCCTCACTGATTTTCATCCCCTAGAAGTGCAAACCTTTCTATAATTCATGCTCAGTAAATCATTCCAGATGGGTAATTAAGGCAGAAGATCCCTTTTACTGCTATTGAAAGACTTGGCTTACAATCTGTTCATTACTAGTAGGAACTGCTATTTACACTTATTATTTTTCTCCATGCACAACAATCTCAATTTTTTTCTACTAAGCACAGGGGCTGTGCTGTCCTGATCTCACAGCCATCTTCTGAGCTCAGCAAGCGACCACCAAGAGTCTGTTGGGAAACCTTGAAGCAAGAACCAATGTCAGCGATTTTGGAATTCCTTTCAGTTCTATGCCCTAAATATTCAAAAGATCCTCAAAGGCACAAAATTCACCCACTTTCCTGGCAAGATCTGTGTGTACTTTCCCAAGATATATTCTTGGATTTCAGAGGATTTGTATGTATTTAGTGTCCACTTTTCTATAGCAAGCAGGAAGGAAATTGTAGTAGAAACACTGGAATTCCACAAAACAGCTTAAACTCTCCCCAGAATCCAAGAGGAAGACTTGTCCCAGACCCTCGTTCACTGCAGAGCTCTGATACCTTTGAGTAATGAGGGTATTATGTCATTGCATAGGTAATTGTAAGGAGCATATTGGTGACAATTTATTTCTTTTTTATCTTGTATTATGTTTGAATTCCATTAGGATACAACTGCCTGTCCCGGAAATAACAAATCATGTCATTAGAGAGGCACTGAGATTCAACCCCTTTCCCCCCCAAGACAAGTCAAGCCATTGTCACAGCAGAGGTGGTTTCTTCTGCATTCCCATGTGATTAATATTCATTGGAAAAGGCACTGTAGATGATCCCTTAGGAGACAAGGTGATACAGGCCATGAGGGATGAAATGAATAAAAAATGTGTCCTAAATGGAGCACTGTGTATACTGTCATTATTTTTATGGTCTTGGCACTCAGGGATCTCTGTCACAGCCATAGTGTAGCTTCAAAGGCTGAAAACCTGTCTGCACAGGACGCTATTTCTTATTCCACTGATACCAGTTTTCTGGTGTAACTGCAATATTGGCTTCTTTTCAATTTTATTTAGACCATTTAGAAAGCAAAGTAAAGCAGAACAAGGAATGCTATTCTTAATTAGGGTAAGATTATCTGAGTGGGAAGGACTGTGAATGAGATTATTCTGCTTACTCCTGACATCAAACAAGTATAATCGTATAGACATTTTTTGGATCACTCAGTCCATCTACCCAACATGCCTAATTTAAGTCAAAATTCAGATCTTTGTTGAATTGTGTCCAGTTCTCAGTGCAGTCTTACCACTGCCAGCAGTTGGAAGTAGTACTGGGGCTGTCTAAGCGTGGATGTGCATTTCGTTCTGCCACCTCTGATGAGACAAGTTTGGGATAGAAAGATCCTAAAGTGAGCAAGACTTCTGTGGATGGCAAGGTTTTAAAGAAACTGAATGAAATACACCCAAACTCCTCCACTGGAACTTCAGAACAAGATAAAAAGAAATAAACAGTTGCCAATGTGCTCCTGATAAGTACCTATACAGTGACAGTCATGCTAAAGATTTTAGCTTTTTATACATTTTCCAGATGTTTGTAGCTTTGTAGACTGTTAATATATGGTTATAAAGGTCTGGGTATTTTTCCTACACTTTCTTTTAGATATTAGAATAATAACCTAACCATTCTAATACATACTTGAAATTCTGTTTAGTCTTATTCTTAAGACTGACAAGGACACTTGAAATTCTGTTTAGTCTTATTCTTAAGACTGACAAAGACACTTTGTTTGCCATAAGGACTTAGAAAAAAAAAGCTCCTGAAACAACTGCAATGGAGCAGAACCTAGGGGAAAATTACCTAACCAACTGCTCTTCTAATTGGACAATATTTGTTAGATATGCCAATTTGTTAAACTTACAAAAGATGTAGAAACTCAATGTTGGGTCTGCCCATAGCCATGGGGAAACCTGAAAGCTTGCCTTAAAGACCTGCTTTTTATGTTACTATTTGAACACTGCTGCAAGTTTTGCATTGTTGATTTTGGGCAACAGGGGAAGGCCCTTTGACACCTACCAAGGTGAACTTGTAACCCTTCACTCACCATAAAAAAGCCAGGTGAAAAACAGGACGCGACCTTCCTATACGGTAATAGCTCCTATAGAATGGATTCTTGGAAATTCTCAAAACTTCTCATGGTGGAGTGACTTCTAAATTGGAGACTTGAAAGACTCAAGTAGGAGATTGGACAGTCAAAATCAGAACCCAAGAGGTTTTAGCTAAACCAAGTCACTTCGGCCTGACACAGTGCCAGGCCTGTGGAATTACTGCTGTTCTATTCTTACAAAAAACCTGTTGTAGCCAGTTGAAATAGCAAATGGAGTTGATCCAGTACATTTTAAAGAATTTATTTTTATAAGGATAAATCTGGACAGAAAAAAAATTACTTGCTGTGTGTAGGCAGAACATGTAAAGTGTCCATGGACCTGGTCTTACTCCTCAGAAGTCAATAGAAAAATTCCTGTGGCAAGAAAGACGCAGGACTGAGCATTTCCTTAATACTGAGCTATTTGGAGATTGCCCTATCAACATCAATTTCAGATATGTCTTTATATGCATAAATTTTTTCTGCTTTCAGTGGAGAAACAAATGAAAAAATATTCTTATTATTAAAGAGATATCCTATTGTAAGGAAGTTCCACATTTACAGCCCCTTACAGATTAAATTACTATTGCTGTGGATAATTAGAAATTACTATCTAAACTCCAGAAGAAATTATTTTTATTTATGAAACTGTTAAAATATATCCCACCCACAGAACAGGGGAGGATGTTAAATTTTCAGAAAATAAAGGGTGATGACCAGATGACTGAGGGAAAATATTTTAATTTACATGTTCTACCCACTTCTTTTCAATGCCAGTCCTCATGTCTTAATTTAATAGATGTAACAGCACTTGGTGAAGTCACCCAGAGCAGACACAGTACAACTGAATCTTGTTATTTGTTCCTAAACAGAAAAAGCTCTTTGCCCACACCTGTTAAAAATGAGATAAATGTGTGAAGTGTAACAGAACTGATACTCAAGAACAGCTTTGATTATCTACTTTACAACCTAAATAATGGAGAGAAAGGGAATAGCAGATGCCTCTTATCCATTCTTTAAATAGATGGTGAAGGAAATACAGACATATTATATAGTTTTAATTGGATTTCCTCAGACTGTGTTCCAGTCAATAATTTTGGTGGGAGGAGAGGAAATCATCTCCTTGATGCTTTCATCAGCATTAATCACAGCTCATTTGTTTCTGCAGAGGCCAAAGACAAAAAAAACCTGGAAAGAAATTAGAGGTACCAGCAGCTTTTAGGTTCAAGGATTAAATACTCTGAGATTCTCCTTGCTCTGCTGAACTTTTCTCCAAGTATTCTAGGAGCAGCCAAAAATGAGAAAGCATAAAAATTACATAACTACCACAGTGTTGGAATATTCAAAGACATCTCACCAGCACCAAGCAATGCCATTTCCCAAACTGTAAACATCTGAATTCCTGAAATTCTCAAAGGTCTCTTAGGTTGCAAGCACCTGGCATGTTTTCTCTCTATAATCCACACTACTCTGATTCTTTGCTTTTGGAGAAACCACATGCTCTAGGCTTTTAGGTTTGACCCAATAATCCCTTTCTGATTCAATAGATATGGATAATGAGTACAGGATTCTAAGGTTCAGCACCTTCTCTCTTTTTCTGTCCCTAGGCTGTCAGTTTCTGAGGTCATGGCATTGCATCCCATGCACTGCTGTATCTTCATGCCAACTGGTTTGCATAACCAGAGGAATTGTTTGAATACAGAGCACAGAGCTGGTTGTCAGAAGCAGCACATTCCCTAAAGAGAGACAAAAATGAAATATCATTTAGACACTAAGAGAAAGCTGCAGCAAAATGAGATAGTTCTGTTGTTATCTAACATTCATCAAAGGGATCACAGTGCTTAATTGCTGGTTTGAGAACTCCTTTATTATATCATCTGCTTTTCAGTGTTGGAAAGTACATAATAATTTAGAGAGGCCTGTTCACTTTGAAGCAGAAAACATGCACAGACTTGCGTTATATTTAATCAACATCTTCATTCTGCCATTCATGGCTGAACAGATCTACTCCTTCCAGAACAGAAGGTCAGAGAGAGTCTGTCCATCTGAAAGTGCTTTCCTGCACTCAGAATCTGTTACCATGGAAAACAGCTAAACATCCAAATCACCTTCTGCAGGAGCCTCCTTGTCTCTACTGGTTTTCCAAGGAGCATAGGGCAAATACACATCCCCTGCAGATGTCTCAGTTAAGTGATTGATTTCTCCTTCACATGTCTAGAAGGAAATTTCTAGAATTTGAACATGAAGCTTTGGTTACCGGGGAAACACCTATAATTTTGTCATATTTACAATAAGAAATGCATCTCCAGGTTCTTCATACCATTAGCTAATTAATTAATTTCTATCAATGCATTCTAATAACTAAATACCAGAGAAAGGGAACATCTTGATAGTAAAAAAAGATTCAGTATTTGAAAGCACTTGGGCAAAAAAGGATATAGAAGAAAGGGTTCTCATAGTGGGTGAGCTCCTTCCTGAAGCATGGAAAAAGTCATTTTTAGTTTACTAGCCCATCTCTTCTTTGGGCTTTAGAGTAGAATGTTCCTTTTTTTCCACCTTGTTTTATGTGGACTTTCACAAGGCAATTTAGTGCTCAAAAGTCTCTTCTGCTTCATATAATTTTAGTGTGGTGAAGAAATTTTAATATTCTGTTATTTATTCATAACTTCAGGTAGCTCAGGTGGTGGTTTGGGGTTTTCTTTCCTTCTTGCTGCTCTACTTTTAAGATCAACACCCCAAAGTCCTTAGCAAACTGATATAGTCACTTTGAAGTTCTTGGTTTCTTAAATCATCTTTTTAATGTGTGTTTTGTTTCATTTTTGCAATCTGTAGGGTGGAGACTTTCACTTTTTACCTGCCTATTTTATGTTCTCATGTCCTCTTTTGCATCTATTTCCCAGATGCCAGAGGACAGACCAAGTGGCCTCTTTATTTTTCCAGTTGCCAGTTTTCGTCTGTGAACCTGTGATATATGGGGGAAGGGGGGGCACAGGAGGGGAGGGGTCACTTGCCAAAACAGCTCACATAGAAATGGCATTCATTTTAAAATAAATTGTGTTTCCCCCTTTAAATGTCACATTAAATTACATAAGTCAGAAAGTAGGTTTAGAGTGCAATACATCTGCTTTTCTAACTTTGTGGGAAAACAAATGGTGGGGCAAAAGACACTGTCTTTGTGAGCTATGGATGTGTTCCTGGGATTTATGAGACTGTCTGTCATTAAAAGGACTTTACCTGGTCTTAAATGCATATATCTGCCTATCCAGAGCAAAAGAGAGAGCACAAATGAATCTTTAATGTGTATTGGCTTTGTCTTCCTAATGTATTTATGGCTGCTTCACTTGCAGCATTTTTCATAGAGTTTTGTAGGTAATTCTGTTTAGTGGGCCTTCCATCTTTCAGCCTGTGCTGCCCTCCTCTCTCGTTTTGCCCCATCAGTCCTGCAGAAGCAAAGCCCAAGGCAGCTTAAGCCACATTTAACAGAGATGTAAATGTTTCAGAGTTACAATTTTGTGGAATTTTACAGCTGGCCAAAAGGATGTGTTAATTAGTAGCACACTCACTTTTGGGACCTGATTCGTCTGGTCTATTCTGATATTTAAAATCCATCAGATACGTCTGGCCCTAGAACACTTATTTCTTGCCAGCTGGAATAAAATGAGTCTGGTCCATTAGATCACACCTAAAAATCTTCACAGAAGATAACTAAAGATAAGTGGCTGAATCCCACCCTTTGAGTTCATTCCAGGATAAAATCCAAAAGGAAAAGGTAGCATAGGAAACCTGGATTTCATAAGGCTTATACCTGGTTTTCTCCTCTACTCACTGGCCTGTTGGGCTTTGGTGTTTCCTGTTCCACTGGTACTTCATGGTGAGACAAATCATCCCAAAAATTCACTGACTGTATTGAATACATCTTCATCAGTTGTAGTGGGAACTGATGGCCATATTTATCTTAGACTGAATCATGGCCCTGGGACACCAGCCAGTTGCCTAAAAAGAGGCTTTTTTTGTGGTAGTTCAGACATCCTAACGTATCTGAGATACCTCCAGCTGTTGTGCCAGTCTGATGTGATAAAGAAGATGCAACAAACTAAGTCTTGCTCAAACATCAGTGGGAGGGAATCCTAGGAAATATTAGAACATATCAAAGTCTCATGTGTAGACAAATGACTCTGTGAAGAGCAGAAGGAAATCACTCATGACTTTATGCCTTCCCATGCTTTCCTCTGCCATTTAGATTCTCTTTTTTCCCTAATACTTGTCAGCTTACCCCAAAATCTGCCAATGAGGCCCTGGCACACGTTGTGGATCCCCCATCCCTGGAAGTGCTCAAGGCCAGGCTAAATAAGGCTTGGAACAACCTGGCCTAGTGAAAGATGTCCCTGTCCACAGCAGGGGTTTGGAATTAGATGATCTTTAAGGTCCCTCTCAACCTGAGCCACTCTATGATTTCATAATTCTATGTTCTCTCTTCTTGTTGTTTTATTCTTCTGCTCAGCTTCAAGAGTGGATCTCCTGAGTGTACTTGGTCTTCCTTTACTCCACCTTTTGTAAAATTTATCTATGATTTTGTGATGAGGACTCAAAAGAGTATGTTTTCTGATGCTATCAGCATAATTCAAAATAAAGCATTCAAATGATTCACATCAACCACCAAAACTCTTTAATCTGTTTTATATGTCCAGTCAGAAAATTTTAAAAACTCCATTTGGCCCTGTTGCTCTGTCATGCAGAGGTGGTGAATGTCCAAGAGCAGATGTGTATGAAATGTGTTGGCATGAAATATTCACAGTTTTTTTCTGGATACAGACTTAAAATAAAAAAAAAATGCAAGTGTCTTTTTGAGCAGAAATAAAAGGCAAGATTAATTAAACACATGGAACAAAACAAACTGTTTATTCTGTGTCAAATGGCAGAAACAAGGAACAGCTTTTGAAGTTGGCAGAACCACCTTTCTGCAAGGCAGAGAGAACAACCAGCCCACTGAAATCTTGTGGAAAGGGCATTTCCCCTGAGAGTCAGAGCTGAACGTGTCAAATCTCATTTCTCCTGCAGAACAAAGCCATTCACAACACCAGCTTGGCAGCATAACCACCAAATTTAGCAGGGTGGGTGTCAGCAAGTTTCCACTGAAACCAGCTGGGAAAAAACTGTGAAGTGGGAATAAGGGACTGGGATTGGTTTATCAACATTATGCTGAGGAAACTCAGCTCTCTGACATCAGCTGATGCAGTTCACTGATGCCCACTGCAATGAGATATGAGGAGCTGGATTTCAGGGATCCCTTCCAGCTCAGGATATTCTGATCTGAATGTCAGTGAGGAATTGTGCTCATGGGCTGGGTTCTGTGACTTGTGTTTTCAGGCAGAATGAAGGTGACACTTGACAGAAAATACAAAAGCTTTTAAGAATTGGCAAAATGACATCTTTGCCTTCTTCTGAGGAATTCAGCCCTCCCTCATCAGGCTTACAGAAAAGCTGAAAGGTCTTGTTCAACGAGAAACAGCAAGAACAGTTCCTCAATACCAGATTTCAAAATCCCTTTTGTCTTTAGCATTCAAATGTATGGTTTCTCATCCAACCATGGTGGCCATAGTGGACCTCGGGCTGGAACACCCAGGTTTACGTTGCCTGATGTTTAATGTGGACCTGATGCAAAGACTCCATCTGGTACCTGTTGAACAGTGGCTGCACTGTTCCATGGCTCAGCCTGTGTTTGTATTTTGCAGTTGGCTTTTCACTGGCTCCTGGTGCCAGTGCAAGGTCTGCATCTTGATTTTCAAATAATTTGATTATGCATATCTTGGAGATGTATCAAAACTCAGATTCTGCACAGAATTCAAGCAGCAGCTGTGACCCTCTGGGGCAAAATGTATCACTGAGCATAGGGCTGAGCATAAAGCATCCTTAGTTAACAGGATCAGCTTTGGGGCAATCTTTTAGAGGAGATAAGTCATTTGGCACTCCTTGAGAGTGCATTTGGCACTCTCTAAAAACACCCTTAAAATTTTGTCTTCAAAAATTACTTTCCTTCTAAAATACTGTGCAGGTTTTGAGAGTTTCATGTTCTTTCCTAATATTTCCTAACTGAGTGCAAGCATGATCTTTGCCAAAAAGAGTTTTGAGCCCAGAAGTTATGAAAGGAGTACCCCAGACAGTTTGGTACCTCAGATTTCTCAAGAAAAAGGAAAAGCAGCACCTCAGCCTGTTCTGCTTCCTGCACAGAAGCACTGCTCAGTCTCTGAGTCCTCCTCTCCATCATGTTCTTCCTCACATGGCCACTGTTTTCTGTTAAAGAACATTACAGTGGGTATCTTGAGAAAGGACATAATTTTAGTCATGAGGAAGAAGTTACTCTCAAAAAATTCTCAGCCTACAGCCAGCATGGTACCTTCTGGTTGTGCCAACAAAGTCTTGAGAAAATGCCCATCACAAATGGTTTTTGAGCATCTCCTGTGGTAAATGGGACATCCGCAGCAGCACTTTCTAGAATCATAGAATCAATAAATTTGGAAAGGAACTCCAAGAATGTCGAATCCAACCTTTACCATGTCTCTTGCCAAGTGCTTCCTTATGATAAGGCCAAATATTTTCTGTGGCTAAACACAAAAAATCTCCATCTGCTCCCTGCATGGAGCCTGAGGACAAAACAGCCCAATTTGCTTAAGCATGAGATGAATTGATCCTACAGGAAAACAACTGCAGAGTTTTGCTGTGGCAAGTTTCAAGAGAATATGCACTTGAGCAGACTGGGGGTTTTGCCATTTATACTAAGAAGTCATCAAATTTGATTGTGAAACCAAAAATAAATATTCCACCCCATCCAATGCCCAGCTTCTAGGACACAAGTACCAAAAATTATCCACGTGAGTTCCTATAATCTCATTAGGACTTGACTTCCAATTTATGTTCACCATCCTCACCTAGGTGGTTGAAAACACTAATTGTTCTAAACATTTTTGGGGAGGAAACACAGATCTGATGGATGCTCTCCACCCAATTCTCCAATGCTGATGGAAAGGCAGCGTGGCTAGGCAAAAGCGCCATCCATCAATGAGCAGTCCTGCATTTGACTCTGGCTTATGGTGAAATGTCCTCTTTGCTGCTCTTCCCACTCCAAATCTTTGTCTTCTTTCTACAAAGTCTTCAGGACTTGGAGGTCTCTTCATGTGCATCCTGCTTAATACAGTAGTCTACAAGAAACATGACTACTTTACAAATTTATCCCGCTTCATTCATTTGGTCTCACCAGATGTAATTTGGGATGTATGAAAGTATAAATGTCACAAAATCGCCCACAGTGGGCTAAATGTCATCTCCAGCTGGACTAATCAGGCATCCCTCTGATCCAAATTAAAATAAGGAATAGTAATTGCTAAGAAGAGACCCTGGTCTGTCAGTGTGGGAAGAAGATTTCCAAGGCCCAAAGATTTAGATGGTTAAAAATTCTTTTTTAAGTGGTTTAAACTGTTTCATGATCCAAGCCTTCTGTTTCCCCCCCACACAAAACCTTCTCCTCTGGATGTATATCCCTCAAACACAGGCCCACATGGCCAAAAAAAAAAAAAAAAGAGATACTTTCCTTTTCAGCTAGCTCAGGGTATTTTCAGGGAGGGAGGGATGCACCCATCAGTCAGAGGAAGTGTCTGTCCGTACTTCAGGGTGACAGCCACTTTGTTATATTGATAGACTCTAGCAGGGGCTGGGAGTAGACTTACTCACTGATGCAATTCATTACACTTTAAGGTAAGATGTTCTCTCACTGCTGTCTAGAAACATTGACTAAGTAGAAGTCCAGCATACTGATTTATTGGAGCTGGCAACTGAAGTCCAATGAAGAATCCTATGCAGGGAACTTTTTGCCAATACACAGTAACTTTGTTTACTCAATAGAGGATATATCCATCTTTCAGCTGGCATTGATTGCCCTTCCATTTTATTTTTTTTTCAACATGCCCAGGCTGTGAAAGGAAAAAAAAGAAAATCCCATCACAGAAAGTGATTTGTTTTGGTAGAGTAAAAAGTGTTAAACCTCTCCACAGATAAACCAAACAGGGTGAGAAAGAAATAACTGTGCACTTACATAGCATAAGGATTTTAATTTGAAGCACACCTCACACATCTGATTATTTCCCAGCTTACAATGGAAACATTCATTCAGACAGGAGCAAAATGTCAGCATTTTTCTGCACTGAAAGGCCTTGAGTGTCATAATGGAAGGAGATGGGGAATGAAAACAACAATCATGTTCTGGCACACAAGTTACCAAGAAAATCATGAAAGAGGGTGGAAGTCCATGGAAGACTTCAACTTTTAGACACACATGTGAATACCTTTAAGCCAGCTGTGGTAGGATGAAGGGCTTAAACATGAGAAGCATCTGGTCTGGTTTTGGACAGAGGGTTTGTGCTCTCGCATGACAGACAGGGAGGCCACAGGGGACTGCCAAACACATTTTCTACCTATTGACCCTATAATCACAGATTAACAGAATGATTTGGGTTGGAAGAAATGTTAAAGACCATTCAGTTCCAACCCCCCTGCCATGGGCAGAGACACCTTTCCATGGTCCCTTCCCACCTATCCCAGGCTGTTCCAAGCCCCATTCAACCTGGTCTTGAATGCTT
Source organism: Camarhynchus parvulus (assembly GCF_901933205.1). Classification (NCBI taxonomy): domain Eukaryota; kingdom Metazoa; phylum Chordata; class Aves; order Passeriformes; family Thraupidae; genus Camarhynchus; species Camarhynchus parvulus. The sequence continues at coordinate 148,195,480 of NC_044572.1, read as the reverse complement.
CCAGGGATGGCACATCCACAACTTCTCTGGGCAACCTGTGCCAGGGCCTCACCTGCCCATGGAAGATGGGTAGAAAAAGATGATTTTTGGGGTCCCTTCCAACCCAAACCATTCCATGGTTCTGCAACTCTGCACATAAGTATGATTTTTATTGCTTGTCTAAGGGGCCAGAATGTGCTGTCCCTTTGGAGAAAGAGCTTAAAAAACATCTCTTGACTTCAATCTTTCAGAACAACTTTAGCATTTGTAGCAGGGCATCTAACCCCTCACAAGACCTTATCTGTTGATTGTTATCCAGTCAGATAACTCAAGCAGGGCAAGCTGTCTTGTAGGGAGTTACTTTGGTTCCATGGGGCTAACAGTGGTCTGGCTTCTCCCAGCTGAAAATAAACATCTTAGTGTTGAAGTGAGATTTGAGAAGATAAGCTGGATTTCTGACTGACAGACTCTTACTTTACAGATATAAAAGTCACACCAAACTTTCAGAAAGTGGAAATCTTCTGCAAATTTCCCTGGAAAAGTTTGGAGTTTCTCCCAAGAGTGAGGATGCTGCTTTGTGGTTCCTCCCAGGGGCAGAGTTAAGGAATCTGTAGATTATCATCTTTTGCGGCAAGTTACATTCAACTCCTAATCAATACCATTTCTTTTGCTAGATTTACTATAGATACCTCGATATAGAGCACTGTTTTATTGTATGCTGTAATCTATTAGTAATTCTTCTAGTTTTAGTCTGTGCACTAAGTAACTCTGATTAAGGTCTTTCATCTGTTACCTCCTATCTGTTCAATAAATTATTCATTTTTATGAATAGACTTGATTTGCTGTCCTTAGCACTTGTGAGCCAAAGTGATTTCTTAAATTCAAGCTGTTCCCAAAAATCTGAGGCAAGAAAGGATTTAGCTTTATTTAAACCCCTTTCCAGTGAAAGAGTTTCAATACAAAAATGAATTCTTCCTGACTGTCAGAGTCAGTGGCAGGGCTTCTTTAGTGAACTTTGTTCTGAAACTTCTACTCTCCCTGACATTTAATCATGGTTTCCCTGGGCTGGGCTGATGAAATTGTAAATAAAGCCACTCACAGAGCATTTCTTGGTGCTTATCTGCAGCCTCTGCAGCTTGAAAAGTCTACATCTTGTTTGTTTCCTGATTCACAAAACACAAGAAGACAACTTTCTGTGTTTGATTCCTCAGGGAATTTGTCCAGGAGCAGATAGACAGGAGCCAATGAGGTGGATTTCCAGCCTCTCCCACATGTTCTTGCAATGCTCCTCAGGGTTTATGGTCATTCCAGCTTTTGCAATAAGCAAGGGAGACGCAGAGGTTGTAATTGGAGGGACACAGAATTCTGGGATGCAGAAATTTATAGCAATGGCACAACATTCATATTGTGAGGCAGTTTCATGCTAAACAGGCTGCACATTTAATCTGGGTAAGTTATATCTCACCATGAAACACTATGAGTCCAAGGGTTAAACGTTCTCTACTCCATTTCTTCCCAAGATCAGGTTTAGAACACAAAGAGAACAGCTCCAGAATCTCTATCAGAAACTGAATCTACAAGATGGTATTCCGCTGTCTTTATTCACATGGAACAGCAAAGTTCTGTGTAGGACTTCAGTCTTGGTGGTAGACAGAAGGTAAAGAAATTAAAACTTATATGTAGACAACTGCCAAACAGGGCAGTTTTCAGTGCAAAATGTGTCGACAAAAACACTTCAGAATCCAATAGAGTTCATGTGATTTCTGATAAACCACATTAAAACAGCGTCATAATTATGGATAAAGGATTCTCCAGCTCCACACTTCACTCTACATATATTTTGCTAATTTTTCTCTCTGCAAGTGAAAAAACCCTCTCCAGGAACAAAGCAAAAAGAATCTGTTGGCATTCAAAAAACCTTTAGAAACAGTTACTGTGTGCTGCAAATTGCACTTTGCACACACCAGCCCTCCCACGCAGACAGCAATGAACACTTAATGCCCCAGGAGTGCAAGGAGAAAATTCCTTGTAAATGTTAAGTGCTGCCTGTTGCTGCCTTGGAAATGTCATTTCCAACAGTTGTGATTGAATGAGCATGTTCTGCTGCATCCTTCCCCCTCCAGCTCTCCCAGATGCTGACGCATCTCCCTGAATTCTGTACCTGTGGAAATGTGCTGCATTTCTGGCAGGTGTGTGAGGGGGCTGAGTGGACCCCACTAATGCAGCAAGGGGAGGAGAGAGTCCACATGCCTGGAAAAATGTAGGGCAATTTCACCTGATTTTGCTCCGTAGCAGTCAGACTCCCTGAGGTTATTTACTAAAACACATTTGATGAACTAGAAGCCCATTTCCCCCCACTGTGTGTGCAGGCAGTGTGAGCAAGTAGCTCAAGGTTAGACACATGCACAGCAAAAACATAAAACCTGCCTTTAAAAAGTAAATCTATACTTAAAAGTTTAAATCTTTATTTTCTTCATGCGTATCATTAATAATATATTGACAATACTGCCTTATAATAAAAGAAAATAAGACTAAAAGCATCTCTGCTGTAGGCAGACATTTTGAATAATGCAGTGTAAAGGCAGCAATCAGGAGGTTGATCTTCCTAACAAAGTGTGGAACAGCTCAGGATCATCAAATCATCAAACACCAGAAGGGGCACAGCCCTGCTTGGGCTTCAGCAGGAGCCCTTTGCCTGTCTGCACACACAGCCCAGTGCTCTGAGCACTGTTAGAAATGCTGATTTTATGTAAATGTGGCATAGCCCAGCTCAGTTTCTTCAGTATGTTCCAAGTAATAAAAGTCCATGCTTACTAAATGTGGTAGAATTTTTGGTTATCCTGAGAAGTCCAGATGAAAGACTCTACAAAAGCAGTAAAGCTATTGTAAAATATTATACAAAAAATTTTGTTGTGGCTTTTTAAAAAACAAAAGGGAAGATTCTGATTAAGTACAGATAACTTCCGGATAACTTGAGACTTAAGAAATTTGTAGAAAATTATGTTTGTTTTTTTTTTACCTTATATACTGTATCTGAGTGCTTTCAAACAGCTGCTTCCTTCCACTCAAGAGATTTCTGAAGATTAGTAAAGTATGAGAATTACAAATTTAGAAATTGTTAGGGGAACTTCCCGATGTAAGCAAAACCAAAGGATCATGGAATGGTTTGGGTTGGAAAGGACCTTAAAGATCATCCAGCTCTAGCCCCTGCCATGGGCAGGGACACCTTCCACACAACCGGGCTGCTCCAAGCCCTGTCCAACCTGGCCTCAGACACTTGGGACATCCAGATCCTCTCTGGGCAGCCTGTTCCAATGTCTCAATGATCCCAAAGTAAAGATTTTTGTTCTAGTATCAAACCTAAACCTGCCGTTCTGGGCAGATCAACAGCCCATGAGGTCTGGCATTTGTCTCACAAATCACATGCACCAGAGAGAGGAATTTCTTGTCATTAATTAGGATGGTTATTATAAAACAGTGCCTACCAGCATTTTTGATTGCATTTAAAAATCCACAGATCTGTATTCACTACATTCTTTGTCTAAAAGATTGTTGGTCTTTTTTTATAAGAAAGTAATCATAAAGTTAAAATTGAAAATAAGAATGGAACAGCACATTAAAACAGATTTAAAGGAGTTTAATTTTCAAACACTTTTTAATTGTCATGGTTCCCCTACAGTCCACTGAAGGATGGTGATTTTTAGCAGCTGAGTGTCTAAGAAATGTCTGAAAGAGAAAAGGGAGGCCATGAGAGGTTACCTGTATGCAAATCCTGCAGAAACAGTGTGGAACTAGAGGGACTGTTTAGGATGGGTGAGGAGGGCTACAGCAGGTTGTGATCCCTAGAACAAGAGAGGCTGGAATGTGGGTTGGATTCAGCTGTGAGTGTACAATGCAGTCTAACTCCCTAAGCAATTTAATTTCCAGCCAATATGCATGGGATTCCATAGGATGGGATTCCAGAGCACAGTACCTGACAGGAAAGTTAACTGGAACCACTGTGATAAAATTCCAGTGGTTTGGAACCCCCCAAACAGTCTGAGTGGTGCAGCAAGGCTGGAGGAAGACACCATGAGTTTGCTCTTTGACCAGCATTTCTTCTTAAAATCTGATCAAAACCTTTGCCTGAAAAGTGACCCTGGCCCTGCCAGTTCCTCAAGAACTCTTCTAGGAGCATCCTCCACACCCCAAATATTGGTTTAAATAACAGAGCAGACTTCAAAATAACAGCAACTCTCAGATGAAGCTCATGCACAGTGAAAGCAATAAACAATTTTAAACACCAAACCAAACTGTATCAAGAAACCCTGAAGTCCTGTTGTGAAATGAACTCTTCTTTTTTTACTTTAATTGCAGATCTCAGCAGGCACTGTGATATAAAACCCTGTGAGATACTTGATAATAAACTCAAACTGTCCCATTTTCATTTCTTTACCCATTAAATAGATGATCACAATTGGAAAGAAGAAGAACAATTCTCGGCATAGAATAGTTCATTAAGGATTTGTCCCATCCTGGGCAGATTCCCTCTGGGGTGGGGGTTAAGTTGCTATCAGATTGGGTGATTGCCATTCTGACCAGTGGTTGTGGTTCTCAGAAAGATAATTCCAGTCAGGAGTGGTGTGAATTTCCATTTTAATGCCTCCTGGGTTACTGCAAGGTTCTGGTCAGAGAGCATGCAGTTGTGTTTAGTGAAAACCTCATTAAAGATTAATCCAGCAAAGACTGGCCATAAACATTTACCACTGTAATTCCATAAAAGTTAATGGTGTCAGTAAACAGGAGGCTGGGACAAGCCAGGCTCCACAAGTCGTGGTGGGGAGGGAACAAATCCCAGGCTGGAGCAGCAGCTTCCAAAAACACTTGGCAGGACTCACTTTGCATGTGGCATTTGGAAAGTGGGAATTGCTCCCAGTGGGAAAGGCTGGAGTGGATTCTGTCTCTCGATTTGCTTAGGAAAATGATTGTTTATCCCATCTGTTGTTAGGGAATGGTTCCCCACAGAGAGAGGATCCAGTGCAGGCGTGGAGCTGGCCCTGGGGAGGAATTCCAGACACAGGGAAGTCAGCAGAACAGCTTTGCTATGAATTTGTGGTGGTTGATGCCTTTCTCCAGGCAGCTGTACCTGAGGAAGGAAAATTAATTCATCAGCTGTATTCAAAGGGCAGTTTGGGAAAGGCACTTAACAAACATAAACTGGGAAACTGCCCAAATAATTGTGTTTGATGGCAGGGAATTTCTTACTGAACAGAATCCCTTACTGAATTTCAGTTGAAATGGTTGCAGCCCCACTCATAAATAGCATTTTTCTTTCTTTTCTGTTGCCATTACTGATGATAATTCATTGCATGCTATTTATTATATGCTAACATTACACACACAATGGGACAAAAAGTCATATTTTCCCTTAGAAAAGCAGCCTGAAGTACAGACAATGTCATTATACATATTTATACCTACAAGCTGAATGCCACTGCTTTTATTATGCTTTATTAATCCAGAAAGAACTTCACAATCTCTTAATGTAACAGTTATATTCTATTCAACTGTCCTATAAAAATATATCAAAGCTGGGAATGGTAAATAATTATCTAACCCATTAAGACTCAGAGTATAATGAGCAGTGACTGTTGTTTTATTTGGGGATGTCTCAAAGCAATTCCCAACTCTTCCTCCTACTACCCCACGACATCAAGGATAGAGTTAATAAAGGAAAAATACCTCCAATTAACTTACATGTTAAAAGACAACAGAGAAAACCCAAAATACACTGGGAAAGTTCAAAAGAACAGTAATTATTTTAGAGTGATACCACCAAAAAAAAAATCTACTGCTGCATATCAGAAAAAGCAAAGCAGCATGAATTATGCACTTATGTAAATAAAGCTAATAGGCGATAACATTAATTAATGGCATAAAACTTCTGCTCATCACTCTGCAGATAGCAGGTATTCATTTGTGAGGATTAATTTATATTTTAATTAGAAATTTACATATTTAGCAGCCTTGCCATCAACAATTAGCAACTCCAGTGCATTTAAGGATTTTCAATTTAAACTAAACATAGTGAATTTCAAAGGGTCATTTTGGAGCAATTCGTTTCATTTCACAGAAATGGGGAGCTACACATTCCCTTCATATCCACCCATTACCTTCAGATAAAAACTTCTAAGAAGTAGTTTGTAATACCTGAAACATGATTTGGTCTGTTCTAATTTACTTCTCATGGAACATTTATGGTAAATACTAATTACTAGAGAAGGTCTCTGTGGAGGCCAAGGAAGACAAAATTATTTGTGATTAATAAGTTTGGAGTGACAATAAATCAGCCTTATGGGTGCTGGGTGAGTGGGGAAGGGACAGGAGTGGTTGGCTCCATGCATAATTAAGTTTTAGGTAAGATTAGTGAGTCAAAGGTTAAATAAATTTCAAATAATTCCATAATGTGCTGGCAGCATGAGGTTTGATCTATATACAAACAGAAGAAAAGTCTGGGTTGGAAACCTTGCATGATTCATCCCAGATAAACAGATGGAAAGATTTGGGCTCTGCTCTCCCTACCATCAAAATGAAGGCAGGGGAACTCCACCGCAGACACAGCATGAGATGTCTCCTAACACACCACAAGCTTCCACATGTTCACATCCATCAGAACACGGCCCAAAACACTCACTTCAGATTTGTTTCATAGCAAGAAGTGGAATAATTTTTCATTTCTGAGGAACCAGGGTAAATTCAGATCAGAACAGGTATATTCCCAACTGACCTGTGCTTAATCCCCATCCTGCAACAGAATCTTGGGCTGGAGGACAATCCCTTGGAAACCCAGAGCAGAACCCCAGCACCTGAAATCTCACCCAGAGCAGAGCACCAGTACCTGAAATCTCATCCAGAGCAGAGCACCAGTACCTAAAATCTCATCCAGAGCAGAACATCAGCGCCTGAAATCTCACCCAGAGCACCAGCACCTGAAACCTCACCCAGAGCTGGTGGGATGAGAAAATCCAGCCTCTATCTGCAGCCTTTGGTTATCATCACGCAAATAACATTGCAGGCAAGATAAAGGAGGAAGAAGCTGACTGGGGAAGCTGACTGATGCAGCTGCCCAAATAATATTTCATGCAGGGAGTATATAAATAACATTTGTCTTCACTCTCTTTTGCCACTGCTGTTGGCAATTTATTGTATACTATATGTTATATAGAAATATTACATATACAATGGACCAAAAAGTCTTATTTTCCCTTATAAAACCGACCTGAAGTGCAGATTCAGGAGAAGCAGGATGCTGTATGATATCCTATGATAACTGGGCTAGTTTGGCTAGGACCAATGTTTCTGATGAAGATTGTTTTTAATCAAGGCAAAATTTCCATCAAGACATGGTCATTTCTGTGTGCTCCTCTCTCAGAATGCTGCCATGGGAAAAATCACATGCCAGGATCAGGAACAGTGGTTCCTTCCCACCAGCTCCTGCACAGGTACAAGGGCACAATCTTCACCCTTATCCACTCAGGGTCTTGTATTATCCACAGCAAGATGAGCCTTGAAACTCTCTTAGATTCAGCTTCTCTAAATGCTTAATAAAACTGAATTCTCATTATGGTTACTGAAGTATATTTATTTCAAAAATCGAGTTTTGAATTCCCTTGAGGCATAAGGAATATGACCAGAAGCACCCAGAAGTGGGATGCTGTACCCTGCCATCAGTTATAATTCTGGGTGTTAATTGTTTCCCCATCCCAGTTGTGCTCATTTGCTCAGCCCAGCTGTGCCACACAAAGCAGGGCTGCACTAATTGTGGTGTGCAAAGCTCACTGATGCTGCTTAGAGAAATCAAGAATAGGGGACACCTCCAGAGATCTTCTACTCCACAGCTGCTGACACCTTCCCCTCTGCCAATATTTCTTTTCCTACATAAACAGCATCTTTCCTCCTTGGAGTGGGCTCTGAGAAGTGCCTGCAAGAACTGCAGCTGGAAACATCCCTCCTTTGAAAAAGTGAGGTATTTGGAGCAATTATGTAGCCAGCACTTTGCTGGCTCTCTGCCTTGCCATGAAGGATGGAGCAGGTCTCGTCCAGTATTACCTTTCTCAATAATTCACAAACTCCTCTGAATCCTTGTGATCCCTTCTAGGCCCTTCTCTGCTAATTGAAGGAACACTGGCCATCCTCCTCACTTCAGTTCATCTGAGAGACCAATATTTCACTGACCAGCCAGGAGGAATTAAAATATAAGCAGTTAACTCTTGGCAGCTGGTGCACAGCCCCAGTCCTCTCTCAAGGCACTGCTGACACCTGAACCATTTCTCCAGTTATTGATAACCTGTGGCTAAAAATGGGCAGTGATGGATAGAGCAAGTATTGCTTCCACAGGTGCTCATTTTCTTTGCTATTCTCCTCATTTTTTTTTTTCCTGAGAACTAAATGAAATCTTTTTGTCCTAGTCAGCGTGTAGAGACCTGTATTCTCTTCTATAATGGAACCAATCTCTTTATTGCAACCCATCCTCCTTAGTCACGGTTTTCTTTACTAATTTCCATTTGGCCAAATATTTGTGGTTTTCCCATTTTTTCTGTGCTATAACAAGAGCTTGAAGACCCAGCCAAGGTTAGTAATGGATTATGCTGGATGCTTAGCGTTTGCAATTTTGTATGTACAAGCACATGTATTGAGGGAAAGGCCCCTGTGCCGAAGACTTGGATTTATTCAGGAGGAATAAAAGGCCAGTGGATGCTCAGGAGGAGATAAACATCACCCAAAATCTGTGTCAAACATGGGCAATGAGCTCAGGTTTTGGGTAGCATCAAAGTCGCACACAGCAATGTGTCCATTCAAGGTCATTAATGGATTTAAGTGTCTGGCAGCCAGTGGCAAAGAACCAAAGCAGAAAAGGGGAAGAAAGGAGAGCCCTGCAATGCAGAGGAGTTTCTCTTTTACCAAATGCTTTCTTTTCAAAAGAACCACAGAACAAAAAGCACCTTTAATATCCTGTCACTCTGGTGAAGTACTTCACAAAAGAACTTCTAGCCAGGATTCACCTGAAATTGGCAATTATTGATCATGATTCTGTCATATTTTCATTTTGGAAGGTGCCAGATGTAGGCCCATGCAAATTGTGCCATGTTTTTTTTCCCCTACGGTTATGATACAATCACTTTCCTGCCCTGAAAGCTACTACTACCAGCCATGATACACTTCTCATTCAAGCAAAATTAAAATCTCAGAATCTGCCCCTGTGTCAATAGCTGTTTACAGAATATGGCAACTTCCAGAAGAAAATTAAGATAAAAATTCCCATGTAGAAAACAATGCTAATAAAAAATTTAAAACAAAAATTAAAACCACCTGCAAGGATTTGGGTTTGGGTTTCAATATCTGCCACTTTCTGGGTGGAATTCTGTGATTCCAAGCATAGGACTGCTAAGAAGGAGGACATGTTGCCAGCCCTGGGAAGCATCTACAGGAAAATTGTGTGGTTTGGGGTGCTTCTGATTATTAGGGACTTTTCACAGGGGTGTATAGTGAAAGGACAAGAAGGGATGGCCTTAAGCTGAAGGAGGACAGATTTAGATCACACATTAGGAAGAAATTCTTTACTGTGGGTGTACTGAGACCCTGGCACAAGTTGCCCAGAGAAGTTTTGGATGCCCCATCCTTGGAAGTGGCCAAGGCCAGGATGGACAGGGCTTGGAGAAACCTGGGATAGTGGAAGGTGGAACCATGACAGGTGGTTGGAACTGGAAGAGCTTTAAAGTCCCATCCAACCCAAACCATTCTATGGTTCTGTTATTTATAGGAGACACTTCCTGATGGTGCTCAGTCCCTTAGATTCACTGAGAGTCAGCCTGGGAAAAGTTAACTTTTAGTCATCAAATCCTTTAGAATGACAATTACCCTATAAGCCCAGAAAGACCTGGGTCACTGCTGTCCAAGAGTGGAAGATCATGTCTGGAGTGGCTCCTGCCTCCCCTAAGGTATTGGAAGAATTTTGATTCATTCTGGTGTCAGAACCATCAGCATAGACATGGGTGTCCAAAAAAAAAGTCACAGAATCATAGAATCATCATAGAATGTTTTAGGTTGGAAGGGACATTAAAGGTCACCCAATTCCAATCCCCTGCCACAGCACTAAACTGAGCCAAGCCATAGACATCTACTGATATCACTGGTGAATTCTTGGCAGCAGAAACCCCTACAAGAAAGATTTGTGGAGTCCCAACAGCACAGTCAAGCCTAAATTCTCACATCTTGGAGGAGATGTCTAAGAAACCCAGCATAAGGAAGTGTAAGAAATCTGGGATCTGTGGTCAGAATTACACCGTGGACATAACATAAACTAGACTGGATACAATTTCTCTAGGCATGGTAGACAAACATAAAATAAACGTCCTTGTTCTATATGATTAGAATGGACTAAATACTAAAAACATAGATGTGAAAGTAGGAGTTGTACCTGGCAATCCTTGTGGGTCCCTTCCAACTAGGATATTCTGTTTCTGTGAAAGGCTGCTGTTTATTGACAGGGAAGTGTGTGCTTGCTGAAGGAAGGAACCTTCAAAGAATTAACAGTAAGACAGAAATCCACACAGCAAACAAGAGAGACAGAAAGTAATCTTTGAAGTTCTGTTCTAACCGAAAACATTTAACAAAATTAAAATACAAAATGTCAGTTCTTCATTCCTTCCTTCTAATCTCTTTTGAATAATAAAAGAACAAAACTAATTTCTTATTAAAATGTTCTTTTCTTCTTTTCAGCTGGTCTAGAAATTCAGGTTCTTTATCAGAAATGCTGTGTCTGCTTTTCTCTTCTTTATTCAATGAGAACACTACATTGGGTACCATTTTCTTTTACTAAATTTTTTGTGTGTATGTGTGTATGTGATGGAAAATATTTTGGTTTTCCGTTTAGGAAAAATGCTTTTTGTAGTTTTGTAGGATCTTGAACAGAAAAGAAATGAAACCATCCTACATATTAGCTGTTCCTGTCAGTATTTCATTCAGAGCTATAACCATCTGTGAAGCATCTCTAGTTGTAAATATACATAAATGACCAATCAGACAAAACAATGACACTGGAGGTTTTTCAATGGCCTGAATTGCAGCCTGTTTGCTTCCAAAATGCTTGAGCAATCTTCTACTGCTGGGAGAAATTAACAGAGCAAATTACTCAGATGCAGAGCATAATCTTCTCTGTGTTGATCTCATTCAAATTGATTTGAATGGTCCTGATTTGAAGCTGCTGTGAAATCAGCCACAGAGGCAAAGCAGGTTGTAGGTCTTGATATACAGGAGGTATTTTCCAGGACAGCAATGGGCACTGTGACCATCTCACCCTTGTAGAATCACAGAATCATTAAGTTTGGTAAAAACTCCAAGATTATCAAGTCCAACCTTGGAGCACCACTTTGTCAACTGGACCAGAGCACTGAGTGTCACATCCAGTTATTTCTTGAACACCTACAATCATGGTGACTCCACCTCCTCCCTGGGAAGCCCCTTCCAATGCTTGACCACCCCCTCAGTGAAAAAATTCTTCCTGATGTCCAACCTTACTTTCCCCTGGTGCAATTTGAGACCATTTCCTCTTGTTGTCTGGGAGAAGAGACCAACCCCCACCTGGCTACAACCTCCTGTCAGGGCACTGAAGAGAGCACAAAGGTTTCCCTTGAGCCTCCTTTTCTCCAGGCTGAGTCCCTCCAGCTCTCTCAATCACCCAAAGTGCAGCTTTCAGAAAGATCTCTGATCTGGGCTTTATCTCAGCTCAGTGAAAATGTTTGCCAAATGTCAGTCACTATTACACCAACCGGCTCTGCAACACATGCTCCTCCACCATAATGTCAATGATTTGAATTTCCTTTGGAAAACTTCATATTTACCCCACAAAACATGACATAAAACCAAATTAAAGAAATGGCATAAGTTATTTATCTATGTAAGAAGACCACTGTGGGTTGAATTTACAGCTTGATACCAGGGTTAGCTTTGAATTGGTGCTGCAGGCACTTCAGAATTTATTACTGATGGATTTTAGATTCAGGGGGATAGATGAGTCTTTACATGAAGCTTTTGTTGGCACTACTTACTTCAAATATTATACATCTATCTCCTCTATTTAATCAACCTTCTTCATCTGAATGATGAATTGTGCCAATGCTCCCTGTAGGATTTTTCCAAATTGAGCAATTTAGGAAATGTCTGACAAGCAGCATAGAGGAGTGGAAGCTAGAAGAGGTATCAAGGAAAATGACTTGGTTCCACTGAAGGCTGGAATTATTTTTTTTTAATTGGGACCATAGTTTCACTTCTAGACACTCTTAGTTCATCTACTGACTCATGGGGTGACTTTGGACTGACCTCTCAGAGTCTCAGATCACACATCTGTGAAAGACAATAACCTTTCAAATTAAGTATTTATGTTGAATTTGTGTAGGATTTAGATGAGCCTCACAAAGCCCCATTCTAGAGTTTCTCTCATGCCTTCCTACTTCCTGGCATATATTTGCATCCAGTTGGCCCCAAAGCTGTTGCCTCTTTCCTGCATTTTGCATGCAGCTGTGTGGTGACTCACAGCCATCACCAAACACAACAAAACCCTTCATGTTTTCTTCCAGATGTTGTCTGCGCTGTCCCTTCACTTTACTGCACATCCTATAATCTGTAGCATTATCCAATTCACAACATGTTTATCCACAATGTGCTGCTGGGAGGTTTTCTCACAGATTGCAATTGGACAATAAAGAAAATCAACCAGACAGGAAGTCAACTTGCCAGACATCTGTAAGACAGCTTTGAATTTTTGTGCTCCTGAGCTGAAATTGTTTGGGCTGACTTTATAAAAAGAACTTCACAGTGAAAGAACCATTCAGCTATTCTCAACATGGACAATTAGTGCTTTTAATTGGAATAGTTTTAGCTCCACTCTGGTGAGATGCCATCTGCAGAGCTGACTCCAACTCCAGAATCTCCAGCACAGAAAGGACAGGGAACTGTTGGGAGTGAGTCCAGAGGAGCCACCAAGATGATCAGAGGGATGGAGCACATATCCTACAAGGAAAGGCTGAGAAAATTAAGGTGGTTCACCCTAGAGAAGAGAAGGCTTTGGTATGATTAAATTTTGGCCTTCCAGTACCTGAAGGAGCCTACAAGAAAGATGGAGAGGGACTTTTTATAAGGGCCTGGAATAACAGAACTGGGGCGTAATGGTCAAACTTATAGAAAGTAGCCTTAGATTAAATATTACAAAGAATTTCATTAGCTGGAGGGCGGAGAGGCCCTGGCACAGGTCTCCCAGAGAAGCTGTGACTGGCCCATCCCTGGAAGTGTTCAAGGCCAGGCTGGATGGAGCCCTGAACAGCCTGGTCTAGTGGAAAGTGTCCCTACCCATGGCAGAAGGGATGGAACTCAATGTCCTTGAAGGTCCCTTTGAACCCAACCCAAGCCATTCTGTGATTCTGTGGTGGCCACATTCAGCAGCCTGGTCCAGATGATCATCGGCCATCCTAACTGCATTAGAAACTCTTTGAGAGATGACTCCATGTTCCAGGCAAAGCAAGTGCCAGTGTCTGAGAGCGTTCCTTGTGCTGGTTCAGTTACTGGTGAAGAAGAGGTTTATGTACTGCAGTATGTCTGCAATGTATTGACCAATTTGCCATATACCATGTTCACTCACCACAAATACACAAAAGCCATTAGGCCTGGCATGACCAAAATTAATATTCCTCCAAATATATTTACATTTTGTGCTATTTGAAAACATGATCAGTCTTCAGATTATGAGCCATGACAGTCTTCATATGAGCCATGACTAAAACTGGGCTTGGGTGAGGATGTCCAAACATCCTACTCCTTGTTTTTCTTTCCTTGGCCTATTAACATTCTTAGCATCTAGCTTGCATACAGCTACAGCCTTCTGCAGACACCAGAATGAGACAGATAAAACAGGAGATGGCCTTTAAGGTCCTTTCCCACTCAAACCATTCTGTGATTCTGTTAAATCAGATGTTCTGTATGTGAGCTGAAGTCCTTTTGTAGTCAATGCAGAGGGGCAGCTCCCTCCAGAGTGCCCATCATCTCATCCTGAGGTAGGTATCTGACCTACTTCAGATGAATTTGCACCTAGACACACACTTTTATCTCCACCAAGTCAAAAACAGTGAGTTCACTGAAGAGATGTAAGCTCAAAATATCTGAAAAGAGTCAGGGGACATCTCTAAACCTACCCCAAAACTAACCCCAAGCCCTGAGGGCATGCAAGGCTGTACAGCAAAGGATAAACCCTTTTCCTGAGGTCAACACTATGCAGGGTGGGCTGTCAGAAAACTGCACATTCCCATCCCCACAACCACGTGTCCCAGTCCAACCTGCCAGCACAGAAGATGGATTGACAATGACATGGCTGATAGACACTGATGAAAGTGTAAATGCATTTTTGATGAAGTTTGCTCCAGGCATCTGCAGAGCCTTTCTTCCTGCTCATGTCAGACCTGCAGTCTCTGTGCCAGCCCATGGGCAGCAATGACACCACACTACTTCCTGTCCCATTTTTTTTGGTTGTTCTGGGGTTTTGCCCAAACATATTTTTCAGAGCAGGTCTCCTTTCACACAACAAAACTGGGCCTCAACAACAGGCTCTTTCACCTCAGTTGTGCATTTTCATTGTGTGAATATTTACTTCCATCCTTCCCTTTGTCCTACTCAATGACAACCTTTCAGAGTACATCCAAGGGCTGAATTCCAGTGTTTGAGTTTAGCAAATATGTCTCTTGCAGATGCTGCTTATTAAGTATTTACCAAGTCATTACCTCTTAGGATGTATCTTCTTGCTTACCCTGGAACAGCTAGGGAGTAGAAGGGATCTCTCAGAATTTGGTTAATTAATCCAACTGCAAACAGTAATTAGATTTTATCGTAATCAACTAATTAATTCTTCCAACTCAGTAGTCGATGTAATGAGCAAAGAAAACACAACCAGCTTTTGCAAGACACAAACCTCAGCTTAGAAAAGGAAGGAGCAAAGGCCTTCTAAACCAATTAAAGGAGAGTATATATCAAGTTACTCAGAGGGGAGGTGATTCTGGGATACGGGACACAGCTAAGCTGGCATTTTTCCTTTTCAGAAATGCTTTGGATCTGATGCAACTGCTCTGAATAGGAGGATGTTCTATTCTGAACATATCAGAGCCTCCTCCTTGCATAAGGGCTTTACTGGGATGTCAGTAGGAGCACAGTGGTGCATTTACTAGCACTTTGTTGTGCAGACAGCGCTGCCTTGCTGGTCAGCTCCAGCGCTGGTGGCAGGAAAAAAATGCCATTATCACCATTGTTCATGCGGGTTTGCTGAGACCAGGCTGGGTAGTGCCATGTAAAGACTTGTTTGGGAACTTAAACTTGTTTCAAGCCTCTTTTAGGGCCAGTTCAGGAATTTTGCAGTGTGAACACATCTAAAAAAAATTAACTTGTTTAATCATGTCAGCATGGGAGGTCACTTGGACTAAGCAAAAGAATCACAGCAGCTGTGAATGTAATTAGCATTTGTATGTAGATTCATACCCCCAGAACCACAATTCACAGTGGTTGTGGCACCTGTACAAATGTACTTATGTTGGCACTGTGCAGGCAAAGCAAGTTCACCCTCTCTGCAGGTGCAATATTTGGGAACTATCAATATTGGATTTTTAAGTGTACAAGACAGGGAAAATTACTGAATTACTGTAAACAGTAATTAATGCTGTGTCTCATAAAATCTTTCTGGACAAAGGGGTGAAGTATGGACTGCATAAGTGGGCACTGAGGTAGACTGAAAAGCAAGAGAAAATGTAGGGTACAAAAGTTGTGGTCAGTGTAGTGGAATTCAGCTGAAAGCCAGTCCACAAGATTGTCTGCTAAGGATCAATACTGGGGACAATACTGGGGACAACACCCTTTAACAACCCTGTTAATGGCATGGATGGTGGGGCAGGATGGACCCACAGCAGATTTGCAGCTAATACAGAGCTGGAGGAGTGGTTGTTACCCCAGATAGGTGTGCTGCCAATGAGGGGGACAATCTGTGGGAATGGATCAGTAAGGAAATAAGGAATATTTTGCCCATGGGGAAGATTAACCACAGTAGAGGCTGGGTGCCATCCTCTAGAAAGCTCTGTCTAGAATGACCTGGGGATCCTGGCAAACACCAAACTGGCCACAATCATGACAGGAGTGTGCCCTTGTAGCCATGATGGTCAAGAATATTCTGGGTAACGTTGGGAAGAACACTGCAAGCAGTTCAAGGGAAGAGATTTTATCCTTCTAAAGATCTGTCAACCTAAGGAAAAGCAAAGGGAATGGGTTAATAGGACTAAAAGCCGTTGTGCTTCCCACCAGCATTATCCAGTGTGCCATCCACCCCCCAGTTCATGCCCTATAATTCCCACAGCCCAGGTCAGGACTGTGGGATCCAGGGAGCACTGCTGATGCAGTTGCCATCAGAACTGTATAAAGCCAATCCCAAAGGTTTCTGGAGAAGAGCAATCTGCTTAGCCAATGTCATAAAATGAAAAGATATCTCTCCTGCCCCACTCTAAGTGAGGGAAATATTTGGAAGATGTTTGAGTCAAAACTTTCCACTCTGCTTTCATTACACGCAAGACTCATGCATTCAGTCATTAGCAGCATTCAGCTAATGAGAAATACCTTTTTATGCTGAGGTGACTCAATTCCTTGCACATGTCCACAAATTGCCCAGCCACCTCCACAGCAATAGGGTTCTACCCTGGGTAGTGGCGCGACTGTTGTGAAAGAGCATTTTATCTTTGTCAAACAGAAAATCCATTTAAACGCTTCCACCCAGCACTCATTTGCCCACTGCATCCTTGCATGCCCTTTAATTAACTCAGAGAATTTCTGAGCAGCAGTAAACCCTGCCCACTCATCTCTCACCTTCAGCAAGCTCTTGGTCCTCCCTGAGATCTGCCCCAGCCTCCTGCTCATCTCTTGGTGTCTGTGGGGTCTGCACTTCCACAGGTCTTCAATTCTATGCTGAGATTTGCAAACCCGCTCCACTGTGTGTTCAACTGCTGCCCATCTAGAGTGGGTTAGGAGGAGTCCCAAGGAAAGAACAGGCTCTTCTTGTTCCTGACAGCCCATCTGACGTCCTATTTTCAAGAAACATAAATTCAGACATATAAAACTGACATTATCCATCACAATACGCTGCAAAAAGTCCTTCCTGCTATCTCTGTATCCTCAAACATTATCTCAAATCTTCCTGTCACTCAGATCTCTGATATATTTTTGCTGAAGACATTTGTGGTGTTACCACCTTCAAAGCCATCATCATGTGAAAAATCCAGGGGATCATTATCACAGTGGGCTGTGCCCTGACCTCAACAGGCACAAGCAGAGATGACACTCAGCTAAATTCCCTTACTGGAAGCTGCTGCTGCTCCTCAGCGGAGCAGCACCATCAGGCCACAAGGCACACCCAGCCAAGCCAGGTTTATCATGTCACTGCACTTCGGTGGGCACTTCAGTCACACATCAGGCTGAGCTCAGTGACCAAAATCCAGACATCTGCATCCTTCTGCATCCTCTTGCCCTGAAAATCTGACAGTCTCTGGCAGCAGGTGGCTGCCTCTCACATCTCTGCAGCAAGATTTATCTCCTCCTGTCTGTCAGAGTCTTAAATCATCTGGCAGCTGTGTAGGTGGCTAAAGGGACAGGAGCACAAAAGCAATAAAGAAATAGCTTCCTATAATTCTTAACTACTTTACATTTTGAGAATGAGATGAGAGAATGGCTCAGCTTTGCCTTCCCTCTGAGAAAGGGCTGTATGTCAGCTGTGATGCTGTGCAGGAGAAAATAAAATTGTTACCTCAGACAGCAGCACTGCTGTGAATATTGTGTAACTGATGGCACTATTCAGAAGGCACTGTGTGAGTCTGGGCAGGGCAGAGAGGAGCCAGAGGAGGTTATAAAGGATATCTAATCATGCATGATGTTTGTAGATGAGGAACATTTAGATAGATATAGTGGTGATAGATGAATTACAAAGGAAGAGAGAGAGGGAGAAAGAGTGGTGTGCTTTACAAAGCAGCATATAGAAAATCTTTTAATGGTGAAAATTTGGCGCTAAGGAGCCAAAAGAAGGTAGGGAGTCAGGAAGAAGAGGGTCACTTGTAGCCCCCTCTGTCTGTCTAGGCATTGGTAGTGATAATTTTGCACTTAATTATCAAAAATTGGGGCTGGCAGGACACCAAGAATTCACATGCTGGCCTAGTTTCCTGTCCCTAGGTCATTCCTCCCAGATGTTCACCCATCACATTTATAAAGCCTTGTGGGACAGAGTCCACATTTAACTTAAGCAATTTGCTCCATCATTTTTTAACTTTCAGTGTCAGAACTTTCCTTGCCAGTGTCTAATCCAAAACTCCTTGGTTGCATTAACACTGCTTACTTCGTGATGTGCTCATGAGGAGCATGAGAGCAGGAGAACAATTCCTTCCCTTCTTTCAACTTCTGGACTGCATCACAGGATCATGGAATGTTCTGGGTTGGAAGGGGCCTTCAACATCATTTAGTTCCAATCCCCTGCAATGGACAGGAGGACACCTTCCACTAACCCAGGTGGCTCCAAGCCCCATCCAACCTGACCTTGGACACTTCCAGGAATGGGGCAGCCACAGCTCCTGTGGGCAACCCACACCAGGGCCTCACTACCCTCATGATAAAGAATTTTTTTCCTAGTATCTAATCTAAACCTGTTCTCCTTCATGCTAAGGCCATTTGCCCTTATCCTGTCCCTCCATGCCATTGGGAAAAGACCTTCTCCAGCCTTCATGGAAGCCCCCTTTAGGTATTGGAATGCTGCTGTAATGTCTTATGCAGTATTACAATATTTTTCCTATGCTAGATCATACTTCTTCTATCTGTTTTTAATTTTAAATTCTGGCAATGAATCCTCTCGCTTAACATCATGGCAAGTGACTCCATCCTTCAATTAACTATTCTTTTAATATTCCTGAGGATTTCCTGAGGACCAACTGCCACTCTCTTTTGCCATTTTGCCATTTTTACTCACTGGGTGTTCTACTCAATTTTAGGTTTTATTGTGCCTCAGTTTCTGTCCACCAAATGTAGGCAGTAATTATTCATGTCCTATCACTGCTTACCCTTGGAAAAATCTCCCTCTCCAGCCTTCCTGTAAAGCCCCCTTTGGGCACTGGAAGGTGATCAAGGTTCCCTAGAGCCTTCTCTTCTCCAGGCTGAACAACCCCAGCTCTCAGCCCATCTCCACCAGCAAAGTGCTCATCTCTGAACATCTAAGATACTTGTAGGACAGCACCACAAGCTTTATGCCAGCTTCCTCCATGGTTCTCTGTACACAAAAATAGATCCTTTCTCCCTGTAAATGCTCACAGTGCGCTGGCGTGTCATGGGACAAAGGTTTATGCTTTGCAATATCTACGTGAGGCGCCTGAGACAGTGAAGGGTTAAATTTAGTAGAGGCAGATCCAGAGAGCAAACAATTGTTACCAAAAAATCTCCCTTCCAGACAGGTTCATTTCTAGCTCTGCACCAAAGCACATTCGTCAGTTTGTGGTTTGGGTCCCAGTTCCCCTCCCTCTTGGCTTTCTCCTTCATTTTAGTATTTTATTGTTTCCTTGATAAATCAGGAGACTTTCCCATTGCCTTGCACTCAGCCCTTATCAAGAAGCTTTATAAATAACAATAATGACCAGGCAAAAGATGCAATTCCGTTAACAGTGTAATGACTAGAGGGATTAGCATTGCTGTATACTTTTTATGGGTGTAATATGTCGTTTTCATTCTGTTGCCGTAATGAAAATAACAAATTAACAGAAGCATTATGCAAATTATACATTAAAAATGTCATGTTTATTAGTCCATCTTGGCAAAAGAGAAACTAAAGCAATAGCAGTGTTAACTGCTTAATAACCACGTTATAAAACAGAGAAGAAATTCAATTCAGCTCAGTTTGGTGTGGCCTTGAGGTTGTTTTCAGTGACTTCAGTGCCAGTGTTTGTGTGCTCAGAGCAAAGCATATGCTTAAATACATTTCTGGAGAACAAGATTTTAGTAGCAATTTCAGTTCAAGGATATTTATCTCAATTACCTATTTTTGGAACAAATTCCCCACAAAACATCTTACTCTTTGCACCTGCAAAATACTTGTGCAACAGCATTTACTGGCAGCTCCTTAAAACCTTGCTGGGACTTCAGAAACTACTACAAATATTTATCCAAACATTAACTTTATTACGTTTTCTGCAGAAGACTACTCAGCCTTGTTCTCTTTGACATTAAGGGACGTGGGGAATTTCTTTTCCAGCATGCCCTGAACTTAATTTTGCTTCTAACCTTGAGGCGGTTTATTGAAAATCCAGAGGTGATTGTTTTCTTACAGCGTAAGTGATTAACACTTAGTGGTAAAAATTTCTTTGTCCTTGTGTAAAGAACTTTTTAGTCACAGGAGAAACAAAGATTACCAGAAGATTCAAACTTTGCTTTAGTTTAATAAATACTAGCTCAGTTATAAAATACAGTTATGAGATTTCTGTAATGTACCATATTATTGACATTCATCAGAATGTAAAGACTCAAAAAAAATTATTTTCTGTATGAGATTCAGATTGGAAAAAAATATATATATATAGTGCTGGGAGTTGTGTATTTTTTGCAAGAGAAAGATTCTCTTCAGTTTGGATTTACAATTAAGGAGCAGAGAGACACTGGGAAGCCACAGACCAAAAGTGATTAAAAGGGACAGTGGCTTGTCCCAAATGGGAGCAATGATGAAGTCAGGATGGGCATCCACATTTCAAGGCTTTCATATCCCTTCCTCACTGCCTGAATCCCGTCACCTTTGTGCACTCATGGCTGTGAAATTTCCATATCTCCTGGAGACTCCGTTTGGCATCAGTGAAGACCCGCAAATTGTCTGTGCAAGGAGAACAGATGCTCCAAGCTCAAAGACTAATTTGAAAAACAACAATAATTATCATTAAAAATAAAGGGGAGAAAGGGAAATAGCCATCGGACAAGTTCAAGCACAAACCAGTCTAATCACAACTTGAAAGAAAATTGTTTATTTCACAGTTACTGTATTGGAAAAACATGTCAAGTTGTTTTCACAGGAGTCTGAAACCCAATAATAATAAATGTGAAGCTCATAGAAACTTGAGAATTCCATTTTGTGGAAATTATGACATCTCCAGAAGAGATTTGTTTTACTGAAATGAAACAAAGCCAATTTTTGACATTTCTCACAAAATTTAATTGCCTGAAACATTCCTTAATTGTTTCAGCTCGATCAAGGCATTTCATTTTGTTTTGATGCATTTGAATATTTCTAGCTCATTTCACCACTGAAACTCAACATATATGTATAAAGAGAGAAAAATTATCTTTTAAAATTAGGCTTTGGTTATGTTTCCTAAATTAAAAATGTAAAAAGAAAATAG
Source organism: Camarhynchus parvulus (assembly GCF_901933205.1). Lineage (NCBI taxonomy): Eukaryota > Metazoa > Chordata > Aves > Passeriformes > Thraupidae > Camarhynchus > Camarhynchus parvulus. Next base: position 148,174,037 of record NC_044572.1, on the reverse strand, counting down.
CACCCATTGCCTATTCTAAACAGGCACTTGGCACTCTGACTGCACTGGTAACCTGGAGTTAGTCTGGTTATCTTTGACAGTCTGATCTCTCAGTGACCAGTTGTCCCCAGCTTCCTTACTGGTAATTGCAGAACAGGGCAATATTTATTTATCAGAAATCTGTGAGCAGTTTATCTGGATGATTGATTCCTGTTCATGTAATGCAATCAGGAGGCCACATTTAGGTCAGGAGCCCCAGTCCCAGGTAGGTCTCAGGCTGCTCAGGAAAGAGTTCCATGTAATCAGACTCTGCTAAAGCCATCAGGTTACAAGAGGAGCCACACAGGACTGGGTAAGAAAATTAAAACCAGGAATAGCAACGCTCAAGCTTTTCTAAAATCAGAAATCAAACTGCTGAATTATTCCTAGGATGATCAATTTTTCATACTTTGAAAACAAAATATTGTCAAAATCATCAGTTTTCAAAAAAATTGACATTTTACAGCAAAAGTATATTTCATATATGAATTTTAAAGACTTTTGCTCTCCAAGGGTGGGATTCAACTCCATATTTCAGCTGCAAGCCTGGACCAATAAAATGGGGTGGAAAGTCTACCAAAATTTCTTACTACTTAGTGTGAGATCTAAGAGTATCAGAATGCCAGGGTGGGGGAGCAAAAGGGAGGAGAAGAGGGAAAAAAGGAAGATATTATGTTTCTGCTCTATCAATAGTGATCAGTGGTATGGGAAAACTGACATGCAGGGGTGGAAAACAGAAACTGACCTTTTTGTCAAAGGAGGAGAAATGAAAGAGGCAGAATGTATCATTCTGCATTCTGAATTAGGTGGGAAAAAGGGGTTTGGACTGAAATAAGGGAATTTAGGCTTGGTACTAGGGGAAAAAAATTATTTAGAAAATCCACAAAGAAATAACACCCCACAAAAAGCCCCCTTACTGAAAAGAGCACAGGATAGACTGCACAGACATGGGCCATTCTCTCTACATGTCCAAAAGTATTTCATGTTCTCAAAAACAGTCCAAACATCCATCACAGAGCAGTTAATAACAATACAGAATAGTTGAATAATACAGACTAATAAAGAACAGTTGATCCTGTGCATTTTTTTTAGTGCTTTCCAGCTCTCTTTTCTCTTGTAGTCTGGTAGACACAAAAAGGTGAAGACATGAATCCAGATCATACAAATTTTACAGGGGTTAGCCTTGATTAAGAAGCAAAGAGGTAAAGATCTTTCTTAGAAGGCTTCCCATCTAGGGAGCCATGTTCCTTTGGATATCTCAATTCCCTGGGTGGTTTATTATGTCCCTGGATTTTTCACACCAGATCCTGGCAGCAATTTGGCAAGAGCAAATAATTTCTGCCCACTATTTCCATCAGTACCTCCCACAAAACTTCCTTTGATGCTTCTACTCTCTGTGAAGGAGGGAAGAAGGAAATCCAGTCCTGATGAGCCTCAGCCTGCCAACTTTGTGGCTGAAGCAATGCATTATTCATGTGTTTGTGACGGAGAGTGGTGAGTTTAATGTGCAGAAATGAGCCTGGAGAGCTGTGGGGCTGTTACATGCTCTGCCTGGCTGTGCAGTGATTTGTGCTGGTTGCTGCTGCTGTGCCAATACTCCTGTGTAAAATGCAATCCCACCATGTCAGGACTGCTAGAACCTCTTGTTTGCACTGTTGTTTGGGTTGTAGATCCTGTCATCACTCCATGTTTATGGTATTTGCCAGTTGAAATTGTGAAACCTTAATGAGCTGAAAAAATGTTGTCTAATCTCATTGCAAATCCCTCTGGAAAAGCAAATACAGAAGCACAGAATGAAAGGAACCTTAAAATCATCCAGTTCCAACCCCTGCCATTGGCAGGGACAGCTTCCACTATCCCAGGTTGCCCCAAGCCCTGTCCAACCTGGCCTTGGATACTTCCAGGGATGGGGCAGCAACAGCTTCTCTGCCAATATTTCACGTTGTCCCTCAAGTTGTTAAAATCAAGACAAAAGAGTCCAGAATAGGGTGAAGTTTTTTATTTTAGCTGAAATTGAAAGTATAGACATAAATTTGATACCATGTTATAAAGCCATGAAGAAATTTGTGGGATACCAGAAGAAAAAAACACAGGATCATCAGAAGAGGCTGAAAGGTTCTTCTCATTGCCAGTGTGCAGGGAAAAGGGAGAATTATTTTAACAAAACAGGGAGTCATCTGTCAAAGAATAATAAAACCTTGCAATTAGGCACCAAAAACATGTAAGAGGGATGAAAACTCCTCAAATTGCTGGGGGAGTTATCATGAGAAGGGTATTAACTTAACTGCAGCTTTAACCAGTCAAGGCTGGGCAAGACTGAATGTTTCATGGGGTTTCTTTAAACACCACTACACTGCCCTTTGTCACATCTGCTGGGGCACCAACCAAATAAAAGCCTGTTTATACCATTACTCCTTATATTAACACAAAGCAAAGGTAATATTTCTTCAGCCAGCATAATTTTGACCCACTGCATTGACTTCCACTAGGACTGTTTGAAGACCTTCCCCACAGTTCCTAAATGTTGAGCTACTGTTTTACAGGATAGTTTCTTATGCTACGTGTGGTGCCACTAAAGTCATTAGTTTCCAGTGGAATAAGCAATGCTTAGTCTAACTTGCAATTCTCCGCAGTATATTTCTCCATGCTGTAGCTGTAAAGGCTAATAAGGACCTTGATTGTGCAAATCAGAATAGATTAGGGTGGTGTGTTAAGATTATTTCCCTTTCGTTTAGTTCCAATAGCCCCTAGTGAAACAAGGAGCATTGCAAATCATACAAAGTTCAAAATATGATATAATGGCAGAAAATTAGCCTTTGCATGAAAAATAGAAAGAGCTCAATTCCTTTAGTTCAGCCCAAGGAATGTTAAAGGAGCCATAATGAGATTACAAATTTCTGTGAAGGGAAAATACATTGTATAACAGGTGCTTTCAGTTTAGCAAAATTTTGAGTACAAGTTTAAAAATGCTTGTACCAGGCACCCAAATAATCATTTGGCTTCCTCTGTGTTGGAAAAGTGTCTAACAAATAAAGCAGAGGTTAATGTTGGCAAGTGCAGAGGGAAATGAAGTTAAGGCTTTTAATTGCAAGGGTAGTGAAGCACCAAAACTGAAGTCACAGTAGATTCTCCATTACTGATCAGGGGGAAAGGGTTTCCTTAAATTTCAAGGTATTGTTCAAATTATCATGAACTCCAAGAAAACTCCCGGTTTCTCTGCTATGGGAAATCAAATTAGGAAACTTCAGTAGTTCCTTCTGACCATGTGAAGTTGTCATTGGTGTATAGAACAGACTGGTCAGGATCTTTCAGCCTTTGCACTGCTGTGTCTTCCATCAAACTTGCAAAAACAAGAGAGGAAAAAGGGCCATGAGACTTTTGGATATTGCTGAACTGACAGAGCTTCCTCCAGAGATGGGCAAATAAAAACAAATTAGCCTAAACAGATGGCACAGAATCACAGAAAAGGTTGGAAAAGACCCCTAAGGTTGAATCCAACCACTTACCCAGCACTGCCAAGCCCACGACTAAACCGTGTCCCTAAGCAACACAGCTACATGTTTTTGGGAAGACTTCCAGCATGTTACACCATCATATCTAGGACTGCTAAATCTGAGAAAACAAATGCAGGCACAGAACTCTGGGTTCCCAAAACTGGAAGAACCACCTGCTTCATCTCCTACCCATCCCAGAACACTCTCAACAGCCCAGCAGTTGATTTATTCAGGGATGGTACATTTATTGCCAAACATCTTTCATCATGTGCAGAGGTTTCACTCAGCCGAAAAATCCAGATAATCATTTCCAGTCACAACAGTATAATGCCCATTAAATTGTCCAGTATTTGTCAAATTAACACTCATCCTGATGAGCTAATGTATAATATTAGGGTGATCACCATTTTTATGCTGTCCTTGTTGCCGTTCAATGCTCAGTAAACTCAACTTTTGCAATAAAAGCACATTTGTAAATAAACAATCCCATGCTTCCAGGGCTCCCTGAGCACCACATCAAGCATTAAATGAGGTTGTTATTAAAGTGGGTTCCAGCACTTCTGGTGATGAAGCTGAGAATCTCCAGGCTGCAGAAGGATGAAAGCAGAAAAAATGCAATAAAGGTCACTGTGCTTTAGCCAACAGCGGTACAGACCAGGCTTTGACCAGGGTAAGAAGAATCAGTGTTTGCCTCACCTTTCCTATGAATAACATTTTTCCTTATATTTACAGGAATTTCCTGTATTTCTCTTCATGCCTATTTATTCTCACCACTGGACACCACTGAGAAGAGTCTGACTACACCTTCTTTATGCCCCCACACTGGGTGTATATAAACATTGATGAGGTGTTTGCTCTTCCTGTGGGCAAAAATGTCTGGTCAGTTCAGAGATCAGAAGACTGGAATGGGGGATCTTGACATCTGTGGAGTGGTTTCATGTCAGTCAAAATGAAGATTTAGCTAATTTCTTCCATGTTTGAATTACATCAGATTCTTTGAGATGATGAAGCTTCTCTGTCCCTCTGAAAAGTAAAAGTGGTGTCAAGGATGAGAGTCCAGCCCTTCGCCCAGTGTCTGGGCTGCTGCATTTATTCCATTCTAGGACAGCTGATGAGTTTTAAAAAGCCATCAGAAAGTCTCCAAACCAGGAAAAGCCAGAAAAAAAACCCATCAGATGCTGCTGTTTAACACAAATTTTACTGTTCTTCCAGCTTGGAAATCAGATTATTCATTTTTATCCAGCTCATGACACCTATCCTTGCTCAAGTCCTGGCATTAAGAGTTAAGTTGTATCCCTCCAAAAATTCTTAGGTCCAGTCTTAGATCCTAAAATGGAAAATAATGAGCAGCCCTGCAGATTCCCCTGGGCCGGGCACAGACAGCAAACTCTCCTTCCACCAGCCCAGCACAAGGAACCCAGTCTGCAAATCCTATAAAGGCAAAACCTTGCAGACGTGCCTGGTTAAGATGTTTCTGTTGCTGCATGATAGAGTCAGTCTGAAAAACATGGATTTTTCTTCATGCTCTCAGGACCTAACATTAACTAAGCTCTGCTCTTAACCCAACTGCTTCCTGCTTGACATTTGTCTGTGGCTTTGGCTCAAAAAGTCAGTCTGCACCGTCTGTTCTGTTTTCCTGCAGGGAAATCACCATCTGTATTTGCCACTGTTTGATGATTAGCTACAAGTAGCACCAAATTCTGCTTTTTCAGGTGTTTGCTCTGTAGAGAGATTCAGTTGTTTCAGCGGTTTGACCTATTATAGGTTCAAATTCTCATTAATCCAAAACTTTCTGGTTTAAAGAGCCTGTTTTGTCCCAGTGGTGATGGTTTCCAGCCATGGGGTACCACTGTCAGGAGTGACTGTGAAGATCATGTTGAGGTCCATTGAGCTGGCAAAAGTCAAAGCCCAGACCACAAATCCCTGTTCACAAAAGATGCAATCCATCACCCTTGCCTCATATTTGTTAACTGCTCTTGGCACTAAAAAGCATCAAAAACACATATGGAAAGAAGCAATAGGGGAATTCCATGCTGAGAAAAAAATATTTCAAAACTGTACTTCACTGTAACAGTCATGTGGCTGCTTTTAGTGTCTCTGCAGAAGAAGGAAGTAAAATATGCCTGGTGAAAGAAGGTCTTGCTCAAGAGAAATGCCTTGGAAAAATAATTTTAAAAAATTAAAAGCACCAAAGTAATAAGGATATTTTTTTTCCTTTCCTGGCAGGAACCCCCTGATTATTAAGGAATTCTTTATGGAAGAAGCTATTAAAATGTAATATAAGATACTTTTTCCACAGAAGCTACAAAATTTGCTGGCCAAGCTCTCCCTTGAAATAGTGAGAATTCTCTACTGGTGGAATAAGGAAAGATATCAGTGAATTGAAAAACAACTTTGTTAAAAGTTAGTTATTAAACTTTGTACAAAAAACAGTTTAGTGAGGTTATAACAGGAACTTCATGGCATGTTAACATATTTTGCAGGTTCTGCACTTACCAGCCATGGCCCAAGGATTAGGGGAACCTTTTCAGCTCAGAACATGAGCAGCAAGACTCTCAAATCCAAGAGCAGGTTTAGACTGAGATCCAGAACTTCTTTTCAGAAGAAAACAAAGACTATTTACAGGAGCATGTAGTGACAGGACAAGGGGAAATGGTTTTAAACTGGAAGAAAATAGATCTAGATTGCTTATTAGAAAAAAAATATTCACTGTGAGGTTGGAGAGGCCCTGGCACAGGTTGCCCAGAGAAGCTGTGGATGCCCCATCCCTGGAAGTGTTCAAGGCCAGGTTGGATGGGGCTTGGAGCAACCTGGGATAGTGGAAGGTGTCCCTGCCCATGGCAGAGGTTGGAACTTGATGATCTTTGAGGTCCCTTCCAACCCGAACCATTCCATGTTTCTGTGACGAATCGTCTCCACCCTGCTGGGATGGTTGGGTAAGGATTTGAGTCCTTCTCCACATGGTGAGAACTAAATGTGGGGGTTTTGTCTATTGTTGCTTCTCCATATTGGCGCTTCAGCCATTGTTTTTCTCTCCTCCCATTGTTTGCTTCTCCTTCTTTCCAGGGTCACCAAACCAGCTCAGTAATAGACTTCTCATTTGCATACTCATTACTCAGGTGAATAGAAATGCAATGTACTGATACTCAGGAAGCAGCAGACAGTTGTGTGCCAACACCCAGCAGTGCAGAATCCCTAGCACCCTTTAAACACAGCACCTTTCTTTAGGAATCTTTATTAATTCCTGTCCTGTTAATGTGCTGCATTCAGCAGGCCGGTACCACCTGCTTACCTGGTAAACCCAGGGCTGTAGAGCCTGAAAATTACCTCTGCACTCTGTTAATGAGGTGAAAGCATCCTGAATGAATCCTAAACATGATGTCCTGTGAACACTGCCTGTGTCTTCACTCTCACCATTGTACTCCAACCCTTTGTGCCCTTTGAAATCCTTTGGTAAGGGACATGTGTCACTGTCATATTTTCTGGAAAAATGCCTTTGCCAGGATTTCTTCTCCTGGGAAGCTGAGAAGCCTCAGAGAGAAATTAAAACAACAATTATCTGATTGCTTTTCCCTGTTTTGCTGCTTTGGAATGTGGTCTGGAGAGTGTTTATCCAACAGGTTTGATTGATTTCATGTGAATTGTTTTGACTAAATGACCAATCACCACCCAGCTGCGTCAGGACTCTGGAAGCAGCCACGAGTTTCATTATCATTCTTGTTAAGCCTTCTGTCTGTATCCTTTCTCTGTTCTTTAGTATAGTTTTAGTATAGTATTATTTATTATAATATAATATAATAAAATAATAAATTAGCCTTCTAAGAACATGGAGTCAGATTCTCAATTCCTCCTTCATCCTGTGGACCCCAATAATACCACAGACATGCCTGCCCAGCACTGACAGCTGGGGCAGAAAACCTCCTGGTGATGCCAAACCTTCTGCAGAAGCACCTGGAGGCCATGAAACATCCTCAAAAGCATCTGAAAGGGCATGAGAGAGAGCTGTGTATGGAGCCTGAAATATTAATTTACAGTCAACCAAGCACAATCTTCATGGGATCATGTTGACCATATTTATATTAACAGAGAAAATATGGGGTTTGATTTTACCTTGCATTTCTTTAGGTTTGCAAACTACAAACTGAAAGGACATGAGACAAAATTATCAGAGGCATGAGGGATAACCAGAGGCATCTGGAATCCACAGCTTGACAACAAAAGACCCCACAGTGGGTTTGTCAAAACAGCCACTGTTGTAAAATTTCTCTGCGCAACAGAAAATCAGAGCACAGCAAAAAACAAATGAAACTAATAAAATGAAAAATATGGGTAAGCACATAAAGGAAATTTAAAAAAAAAAAGGAAATAGCATGAGATTTTATGTCATCTAATTTTTTTTTAATATCCAAATCTCATCCGCCTAGAAAAGAACACGTCATCCCCATGGTTTATATTTCTCTAAGAGAAGTTATTAATGTGTTTAAACTGCCCCAGGCTGTAATTATCACCCTTTTCTGTGAAAGAAAAGACTGAAAATTTTGGTCTTTGGTATTATTTACTGAAGCTGTCCCTGACTCAACAGCACCCTCAAAATAAAAACTGTAATCAATATCTTATTATGGATTTTTTTTTTTTGAGGTAAATTAGCTTTTATTCCACAGACACCTATACATTTTCTTGTTTGAGTGAGCCTTTTCTCACTGGCTACCTACTCCCTTTTCATTTAATCTCAAGTCAAAAACCAGATCTCAGGATTTATTTTGAAAGGAAGCAAAACAAATGGAATTTTCAGATGAAGAGGAATGTCTGTACAGTGGAAGCAAGAGGAACCCAGGAGACCTGAATGCTCTCATCTGGCTGTGATTTGAGAGATCTGAGACTTCATTTCAAGCTGTAGTCACCTCTTCTCTTCCAGCCTTGGCGGTACTGCGAAAAACCCTTATAAACTCTGAAAAAATCAAAATCCAGAGCAGACCTCTTGCTATCAACCTGGTTTTCCTGAGTCATTATTTTCAATTAGTATTAAAAAAATATCTTTTTTTTTCTTCCTTATTTTGTTAAAGCTGCAATAAAAAAACTGCAATGTGCTATCAAATGAATGACCAATATTTAGGACTGAACCTGTAGCAAAATCAATAAATTTCTATTATTCTGGTTGCTGGGCAATAATGTTACAGTAAGGATACTTCAAAATTTTCAAAGTCTTTATCACAACTTTAATTTTAAAAAAATGTGCAGTTTGAAACAGTCAACAAATTATGTTCATACTATTATGCAATGTGTTAAAATAATAGAAATTAAATTGGGAGTCTTCCAGCAGCAACGCAAGATTGAATTGAAATGTGATAGATGGGTTCAGAGATATGAAACTCATTGGAATAAAAGAGGTAAAAGGATGAAATGACAACAAGAAACTGTTCAGAACCACGAATGAGCTTGATGGAAAAAGAAAATGGGAGAACTAGCAGTCTGAAATTGCAGAGCAGGAGGTATCTTTACTGTCGTGTTGCTGCTGCCTCAATCTGATGTCCAGGTTCACAGGGCCTTTCAGTCTCTGGGTGCTCCAGGGCTTCTTTAAGGTCCCTGCATTTGGCCAGGGAAATCAAAGCAAAGAAATCAATGCCCTTATTTTTTACCCCATGTTTTTTTTCATGGACAGGACTGAAGCAGACCTGCTTTCCACCAACCTCCTGTTTCTAACTCTCTGCACCCAGGAGCCCCAAGGAAGCCAAATTCACCCTGGCACAGCAGTCATGGGTGATACAGCACAAGCTCATCTTTATCCTGCTCCAAAATTTCCTTCTTCTCCAAAGGCTTTGCCAAGGTTTCCCACATCACCAACTGAGCAGACAGATAAATTCAGCCCCCCACTTTCACTTCTCATTCCACTGCCAAGGTGAAGGAGTCAGGAGCTAAACCCTTCCCTGCTGGACCCTCTACAAACTCACAACTCAATTGTTTATTGCCGTAAGAGGTTTATGTTTATGTTCTTTATAAGACTTTTATAATTATTCTCTTTTTTTTTACAGGGGTAGATGGTATTTATGGTGTGTTTAGGAGCTGCGGGGGGAAAGGGACAGAAAATTTATGCTAACCTTCCCATCCTGCAGTGTCCAGGACATTTTCAGTGCGTGGAAATGCTCAGCTCTTTGGAGGAAGGCACTCTGAGGGATCTCAGTGCAGCAGCCAACATTTGCTTAACGTCCCATTAATATTTAAACAACAAATCTGTCAACAGATTAATTGGCACTGCCACTTTCCAGCAGTTTTATGGGTACTTCAAACCACCAGCAGTCTATTGCTAAAAAGAAGCATGTAGCATTTAAATATGTATGCATACAAGACAATACTGATATTAAGCACCCTGAAGAAAAAGCAGAATTGTAATCATGCTGTTCTTGTGCTGAATTCCCAACGCTTCCTGCTCTCTCCAGAGAAGTGTTGACAGAAAGAGGTCATCAAAAATATTTAGGAATTACTTGGGCATTTTTTCCCATGGCAGAGAAGACATTGATGTCAAGGACCAAACATAGACTGGAATGAGCAAGGAGGGAGAGAAGATTTTATATCATGTGAGAAGCCATTTTGTGGGATCATAGCATCATTAAGGTTGGAAAAGATCTCTGAGATCATTGAGTCCAACTGTTATCTCAGCACCAGCCCTCTCTGGAGGCTCTCCCATCCCTTCCCCAGCTGCTACTGAGGGAACCTGGACAGTTTAGATTTCAACTGATGCTTAAAAGCTGATGTTTGGTGAAGGGAACTTTACCTCTGGTATAGAGCACCACTCAAGCCTCATTTATTAAATTCAATGGCTTTCCCAGCTCTATTTTGACAGGCACATCACAGTTAATTACAGGAATTATTCAGTGAAGTGGGCATAGATTAATGCATGTGCTTGCTCAGATCCATGCCAATAGATCTGGGAAAAAAAATTGCAAGAGTGACAGACACTACAGTGCATAATTCCCCTGCTTCACTCATTAGCCAAGCATGTAGCAGTTTCAGGAGCAGTGATCCAACCTTATTTGCTCTGCAGAGAGATAAAATCCACAAATGTGTGGGAAAGTGAGGAAAATGGGCACAAAGATAGAGACTGTAGCCCCTAATTGATCTTTCACAAAATGTATTTACTCTGCTTTTGTTCCCTGGTGAATTCATTAGCTCTCACTTAGCAGCATTCTTTGGTCAAATGCTCAGGGAGGAAATAAATTGAAGCAATTTATTCTAGGACTCATAAAATACTGGTTTATTTCCACCTTTTGACTATGCAAGCCAAGAAAGCAGTTACTCTTTGGAAGAGCAATAATTCTCCTCCTGACCTCCAGAGGTTTTTTGGAAGAAACTCACACTAATGTGTGTCTGTGTGTGGGCACACTCATGGCAAATTTCATAACAATTTCATGGTGTCACTACCAGCATCTTAGGAACAAAATACAATCAAGGCACTTGAAGTTTTCTGCCAACCCTCCAAGCTTTTTTCTGGAGTCTTTCCCACTGGCAGTGCAGATTAGAGGCATTAATCACACCCTCTTGTGCTCCATCAGATTTCCTTCCTCAGCCAGAGGGTGAGTGAATGAGACAGAGCCACGTTTCATGTTTATAAAGACTCACAGCTCTTAATTTTACTTTTAATTTTAAGCAATCAAGTAATACGTGTGTTCATTCAGCAGCTGTTCTGTGCCTCTTTGGTGAAGGAGGTACCTGCCCATGTGGGAGCTCAGACCATATTTCTGCAACATCTAAACAAAAAGGATTTTGAGATTTACCACTGGGAAAACTTTTTAAAGTTTAGTAACTTACCCTACCAAGCCATCACTCCTTGTTTAATGACTTTTTTTCTGGCTGCATCTCAGGTCTCTTTCTTCATTGTGGATTTCTGTAATCAACATTTCACTTCAAACTTAACACAATTATTTGGCTTTACACCTGGTGTTTGAACTGAAAACTGATTTTAAAAAAAATATATATGTATTTTCTGAGATATTTGCTGCTCACTTTTATTTCCCTTGCTAGGGTGTTATTGAACACACACTCCTCCCTCCTGTAGTGCAATATTCCAAATACCAGTAGCTTTATTTGAGTTTGAACTTCAGAAATGGGCAATTTCTGAACTTCCAAGAGTCTTTGATCCTCTAGATGCTCATTAAAGTTGCTCCTGAATACAACACTCTATTTTTGCAATCACTTTGCCAATTAATGTTAAAAAAAAGTCACATATTAGTAAATGTGTGAGAGGCCATGACCTGATTATCTGGAATAAGAGGCTATTCCTGGTTTTAACAAAGGAGTTACATCAACAGAGCCTTGATAAGATTCTGTTATATGGCTGCAAATAAACTTCTCTGTACCGATCCTGGAGAGGCTGCCTAGAACAGAGTCTAGACAGTGTTAAAGGAATAAAGCAGGGATTTATTAAAAGGCCTTTAAAGGACACACCTTGGGTAGTACAAGAGCCCGGCCATGGCTCCACCCAAGATGGACTCAGGGTCATGAGTTTTCACACTTTTATAAGTTTTGGTCCATTTACATGTGGGGTTAATTGTCCAATTACAGCTTCAGGTTATGAAATCCCATCCTCCCAGTTTACTCTCCTCAATTCCCTGTTGTTTGCATCTTTTGGGCCTGAAGCTGCAATGGTGTCCTTGGTTCTGGGGCTGGAAAAGGATTGTTTTGTCTGACAGCTGTGAGGAGAACTTGCTAACACTTTATATGAAGTTCAGAGTTATATACTAATGCAGTACAGAATCTGGAAAATATGAAAGCTAAAACTTAAGGAATCAACACTGTGTCAATTATTTAGTGGCAAAAGAGACAAATTGTCTCAAAGAGCCCCCCCTTGGCTGGAAAGGTGGCATCATTTCTCCTTTGCCAGAGTCTTTTCAATGGAAGAGAGGAATATTATTTCCAGATAATTTTTTATTTTTTCAATTATTATTGGTGGTGGTGATGGTGGTGGTGTTGTTTAAGTTACTATTCCATTACAATTTTTCTTCCCTCTGCACATGAGGGAAGGAGAACATCAATAATGTGTGGATTTTTGTCTTCAAGAAGAGATATCAATGTTTGATGAAGAGATATAATTCCAAGGAAACCCAGGCATGGTTATAATTAACACCTCCAAGTGTGTCCATTCTCATTTCTTTCTAAGCTGTGTTACAGCTTTAAGTATTAGCAGAAGTCAGCCGAGAATTTACAGCTTGGAGGCTCAAATAGAAACAGCTTCTCCTAAACTGTACCAGAGCTTAAAATGCAATTATAAATCATGTATTTAATTACACTGCAATCTCTCTGTATACACAGAATATTCCAGTTAGCATAATCAATATGAAAGACAGAGAAAGCAATAGTGTGAACTCTGAAATCTCAGAGTTAATTTACCCAAATGAGCACTAAAGCCAAAACAGCTCTCCTCAAATCTCAGTTGCAGCAACAAACTCCTGGAGAAGAATTTTGCCTTCAGAATACTTTTCACTTAGTTTTGAAGTTCATAGTTCAGAAAGAAATGAGAGGAAATGCTCTGTTTGCAGTCTCCATCCATGCAGATACTTGAAGCCCAACAGGACACAGTCCTCTGCAGTCTGCTTTCACCAGGCCTGCTTGAGGGAGTTGATCCATCCCTGTATCATCCTTTCCATGACTCTGTGAAGTTAGGGATAGCTATACCAGGACAACATAAAAACAACTATCAGCCAAAAATGGTTTAATGGCTTATATTTCTAAGCACCTAAATTTCCTAACAGCACCTGTCTCATACCAACACACAACAAAAAGATCAGGAATCATGTTCTAACAATCTAACAATAAAACAATCTTAAATACCCTTAAGAAGAACTTCAGCAAAGAGCAAACACACACATGGAAGTGGTTTTTAGGTTTTGGGGGTAATTCCAAAGAGATCTTCAAAAGCAAATTTAGCAGAACTGGACAGAGGTTTTCAGAATATTGCTTTACCAGGAAAGCAGTTATACTAGTACAAACAGGTAGGACAAAGTAAGACAAAAAATAGCAGCTAAATGACAAAAGAATTAACCTTAATTTACTCTAATTAACCTACAGATTAATTGGTCTTTGCCACTATATTCTGCCATCACACTATGGTTTTTATAAGTTATTTTTATTGGCCAATCCATCTTCAATTCGACTTTCCTTCTTAAGTCCTCATTACTATTCTACAGCTCAATAGCTTTTTTTTTTTCCACTGGACATGTTAAATGGGGGGAAAATAAAATGGATCAATATAGCAACTCAATTAATTCCTCATCTTAAATTCTAATAAAATCAATTTGGAGAAGTGTCGTATCGTTAAGCTTACATCATAATGCAGTAATTAGAAACAACTTTCATCTTGCTTGTTCCTTTGAAGATTTTAATGGCAATCAATTAAACATGCTTTGCTTCTCCATTAAAGACTTCCAAAATGGAAATTGGATGGGAAGTTAAAGATAAGGTGGCTGATTGCACAGTCCTCCCATCCACCCCCATTTCAAATATTCCCCCCAAAATGTGCAGACTCACCATTAAAAAGTTAGCATGAGCGTAGTAACCAGCAATAAGTTTTCAGTGAATAGATCATGTTCTAATAGAGTGCTGCAGGACTTTGGGATTTGCATATTTACCAAGCAGAAATTTTGGTGATGCTCACTGAGCTCAAATCTATTTTCAGACACCTTTACATCTCTTACCCAGACCCTTTAGGAGTTTAGCTATTTTTTAATTAAAAGGATGCAAAATAAGCTTCTCTGTGTACTATTTACATTAAAATGTTTCTGCAGGTTTTAGAGACAAAAGGATAAATTTTACATGCTGTTTCATTAACAGTAATAACTGAATCTTAGCAGTGATTCCCCCTATACCAGGTGCTGCACAAAAAAAAAAAAAAAAAAGAGGACAGGCCCAAATTCAATTTTTCTGCAGTTTAAGCATAAACAACCAGGAACCGCCAGTAATTTTTCTCCTGCTAGGGATTTATGCCCAGGAGGAATTCACATTCACAAAGAAAACATGCACACCCAGTCAATGGCTGAACATCCAATTAGCTGCTTCTCTCTGACATCAGAGAAATCCAAATTCCTTAATTGCTTGTGTTCTGCCTTATTAAATTCCAACAGCATCTCTGCAGAAGTCAGAACTGCACACGCTGGCCCTGGTGGAGTCCCAGCATGAACCCCACATCTTCACACCATCCTCCCCCTTGTTATCACCCCATGGTGCCTGAAATGGCACTCAAGGGGGTTTTTTCAGGTTTCCTGAATTGTTCACAATTTGTGTATTAACACTTACACAAATTAGAGAATCACAGAAATGTTTGGATTGGAAAAGGACCTTGAAGATCATCTCGTTCCAATCCCCCTGCCAGGAGCAGGGACACTTTCTACTAAACCAGGTTGTTCAGAGCCCCATCCAGCTTGACCTTTAACATTTCCAGGGATGGGGCATCCACAGCGTCTCTGGGAAACCTGTGCCGGTGCCTCACCACCCTCACAGTGAAGATTCTTTTTCCGAATGATCTAAACCTACTTTCCTTCAGTTTGAAGCCATTCTCCCTTGTCCTGTCACTCCATGCTCTTGTGAAAGTCCCTCTCCATCTTTCTCTTTTAGCTTCTTTCATCAGAAGCAGATCAGAGCTATTGCAATTGAGATCATCACAGCACAATAGAAGGTTTGGATTAACTCCAAACCATGAATACCATTTATTCTGCAGGTCTCTCCATTGTCTCTTGTTTTTTTTTTTTCATTCATTTAACTATCTGTCCTTTCTACAGTCAAATAAAAGACTAACATTTAAATAAAAAGCTCTTCCAAGAATTGAACAACTTGTTCTTTAGTCAATGTCATTGGAATTTTATAGATAAAACTATTTCTGGATATGTCAGTAAAAGAGACCTCATTGTGCCAACATTTGCAGTCAGTCTGAGTATTGATGAAAATATGAAATGGTATAATTAGAGTTCATTGTTATAATTAGAGTTCATCACTCTTTAGTTCATTAAAAGTTATCATTTTGCTGAAAATGTAAGATCAGCTTTTGTTGAACAATTTTTAAAATTCTTCCTTGGACATCTTATGAAATATTAGTATGTGAAAGCAATTCTGTGCTTAACTTTTCCTGAACTTTCTTATGCTTTGTATAGAAAGTGCAGAAAAAGTTAGGAAACTGCTTTAAGAGGAATGTAATGCAGTCATAGCTGGAGAAAAAAATTTAAAAGGAGGAACAAGAGCCAAAGAAAAAAGGACAAACCAAAAGTGGAAGAGAGGAATTTTTTTAAATGACACCTCAGAGAAAGCACCACAGATTAAAAAATATTAATTTACAACATTTCTAAATAAAATTTCATTCTTTGGTCAAACCCTTGTGTGATTTGGGTTCATCTCATCAAAAGGTCTAAAGGTATGCACCTGACCTAGAAATAAATGTGCTTTTAGAGTCAATGAAAAAAGTAATAGTTCATCTTGAGCTATAACTCAGATGTTAGGAATCAGTCAGATGGAAAATGCCTGTTCCTTTGAGTGCCAGCAAGGTGAGCTGGTGTTCCCAACACTGAGCAAGGCACCACCTAAGGGAGGTGACATTAATGCCACCTCTGGATTTTCAGCCCTGTCAATGTCACAGGAAATCTTGTTTAGAAGGAAAAGAGGCACAGGGTCAAACATCCAAAAATCCACAGGTAGGTGGAAGGTGTGACAGGGTGGATTTGTTGGGTTTATGAAAATCACAGAATCACAGAATGGTTTGGGTTGGAGTGGATCTCAAAACTTATCTTATTCCATGGGCAGGGACACCTTCCACTATCCGAGGTTGCTCCAAGCCCCATCCAACCTGGATTTGGACACTCCCAGGCATGGGGCAGCCACAGCTTCCCTGGGCAATACCTCAGAGGTTTTCATGGCTGCAAAACATCACAACTGGAACCATCCTCAGGTCACTCTTCAGAAACTGGTATTGGCAAGAACTTAACCTGGACTTCACTTGGAGTTTATCAGCACTCCGAGATTTTGCATCAAAAGATCAAATGGTTGAAAATCACTTTTTACGTTGCTCAAGTGGTCTTTGCACTCAGGAGAATGTTGTGCTTTTACTTCATAAAATTGCTCCAGACATCCACAGGTTTAAAGGAAAGCATGTTAAAGAAGGGTGATGTAAATGTCTGACAAACTAATTCCACATCAATGTCAATGCCTGAACTTGACTTTGAACAGGTTATCAGAACTGAGACATTTTCAAAACAGAAAATGTGAGACACACTCATGGATATTTCACAGAAAGCCTCAGCAGCTGCATTCCCTAGGCCACTGTCAGTGCTGCTGCTGGGTTAAATAAAGATACAAGGGCACTGGTAATTGGAATCAGGTAAAACAGAGGTCTAAGAGAACTCCCACACACCTCTAGAGAGATCAGCACTGCTTTTAAAATTATCAACCCACGGCAAGTCCATCACTGAGTTTGTATTTTCTAGACAGAGGATAGGGAGCTGCTAGCTCAGAAAGTTTGCTGAAAAAAATTAAACTGAACTGGTTTCCATTAACCCTGGCCCTGAATCTGTCCTCAGGGACAGCAATCACAGGATGTATTTGTCAGCCACAAAGCCCTGGAGAAACTGTTGGCTTGCAGAAGTCAGATCACAGTTCAGGAGTTGGATGTACAGACCCAAATCTCACAAACAGCTCACTGGCTGAGCAATAAATCCCATTTAAACTTGTCCAGACCGCTGAGCTGGATGTGAATTCCCTCACAAAACAACTCTGTAGGTCCTTTCTTACAAACCCTTCCCACAGCTCTGCCTTGCTAATGCTTTTTTGGCACAGCAAATACCTGTGGATGCCATCCCTGGAAGTGTTCAAAGCCAAGCTGGAAGGGCTTGGAGCAACCTGGTCTAGTGGAAGATGTCCCTGCCCATGGCAGAGGGTTTGAACTGGGTCATCTTTAAGGTCCTTTCCAGCACAAATTGCTCTGTGGTTTTATGATTACTCAGTGTTTTATTCATCTATTCAAGAAGTGTAATCCAAGCAACTGTAATGGTATCATGAGTCATTGCAGATGCTGGGAGAGAAGTTAGGATAAGGTTGAGTCAAAACATTGAGCCAAAAACACCTGAGCAATGCTCTCCTTAAAAACACCTACCGTGGGATATTCACCAAAGTCAGAATTCATACAACCATCCCATGAGGACTTTGTGATGGGGCTCCTGAGCTGTTAAAGGCTGTCCTTTTACTGTGCTCTAGAGACAAATCAAGCATGAAGGAAAGATTATTTGATACTAGAAAGAAATGCCAGTAGTTCTGTTCTTGCTGTGTGATTTAAATTCTGATGGAGTGTCCCAGTACTCTGCTAATCTGTTCCATTTCCAACCAGGTATCTGAGATTTCACTAATAGAGAAGTGCAACGCATCTTCTACCATTCCTTAGCAACACAAGGCTCCCCAGATTTTGGAACAGAAGTTTTACGGACTATTAACTGTCTAGTGCCTAAAAGTCCTCCAGGCGTTATTTTGCAGTATTAACCTAAAGGAATATGACAATCTCTGATTAGAAGATGAATTTTCATGTAATGACCTGATAAAAGTATTAATTAAAAAACTTTTATAAAAGATCTTTTTGACTCTTTCTATTTTTAGATAAACATGCAAGTCTCTTAAAGAAGATCACATAACATAACTGCATCAGGCACTTATAGCCACAGCTGGAATCTGGTCTTTCTGCAGAAGCAACAATACAGACAAAACAGAAAAACTAAAAAACATTTTAAAAAAACCAAAGGAATGGATTGCTTAAGAGAGAGACAGATAATTCTTAAAGAATTTAATTTTACGAAGAAATTAGGAAAAGAAATGGAAAGCCTACAGAAATCCTTTTAAATGGGGAAGCTGCAAAATTTTCATCAGCAGAGATATTTAAGGAAAGGTTAGACTGGCATGGTTTGAACTGAAGTCAGTACCCTCTTGAGGAAATGGCTTGACCAGAAATCTTTTTTAGTCCAGCATTATTGACAGCTTTCTCCCCGTCTTCAGCTCTTCTATGGCAATTACAAAAGCTGAAATTGCACAATGGGAATTTTGCATGCCTGATTTTGAGCAGAGCAAGGGGTTTCTCCATGTCAGACCTGCAGGAACCAGCAGAGTGTGTTTTCTGTGGCTTCATTTTCTGTTTCCATTGCCCACATCCTCAAGCTGTTCTGGGCTGGGTGACTGCTGCTCCCACAGCCTGGACAGGTGGCTGTACCTTAACCCTTGGGTCATCCAAAATTTCTTCTCTGTACCCACAAACTTCTGACTTAGATGCCACAGAGGACACTTCCCTATATGGAAATGAGTTGCATGCAGGCTGTAAAATGAGATTTTTGCTCTGCTCTTCATGTAAGAGTTCAGGGATAAACACCAGGTTTCAAATTTTTTTAAAACAAAGCGGATCATGTTCTTTGTGTTATTTTCTGCACATGGAGGAACTCTTGTGCCAGGGAATGGCCTAAATAACAACCAGACAGAGAGCAACAAACTTTAAAAATGTTAAATATTATAAATTGCTTTAATTTATGTGTCCTGTACTGCTATTCAGCAAGCAGCATCTCTTTCTCCTTTCTCCTTTCTCCTACCCCTGAAGCTACTCTATAATTAGGAAGGGGTCACCTGGCTGTCCATGTTTTCTGGGTTAAATCCTGACCTGAGACATTTAGACTCAAAACCAGGTGTGCAGTAACTTTCAAGTGTTTAATCAGGTCCTAAATTCAAAAATAATACTGTTCAAGCTCCTTGTTCTTATCAGGGGTGGCCTGTAAACATCTCACTTGACCTTTAATATGCTCTACTTAGAAATTAAACCATCTTAAGCAATGGTTCATCAATATTGTTAATATTATCTCTTCCTTTTTATGAAATCATGTTTGTGTATAATTTTCATGCTTATGAAGCCTTGGTAGACCTTCACAAGGATTTGGCTGAGGCTAAGCAGCACAAGTGGCTTTATCTGTCCCTAGTGGGCAGTTTTCCTCCTTTACTTCTCTCTCACTGGTTTCAGATGCTGTTCCATGCTCCTTACTCCCAAGACTGAGAGCTCTGCTATTTTTTATTCCTACAGATCCCCACCAAACAGAGTCCTGACCCTCTCCTGAGAATCCCTGGTGCTGCAGTGATACAAATTCCTTTACACAAGGCTCGAGAGCTCCTCTCCTGCGAGGCAGCTTTGCATTAGCATTCATAATTTCCAGGAGTGCTTCAGTACAGCAAGAAAAGCTTGGGAATGAGAAACAGGCACAGAAAAAGCTCTGAAGTGTGGAGGGCACAAGCTGCTGCCCAGCAGGGTTTGCTGTAGGCATCTCAACTGGGAGCTCTGCTCATCCATCATCAACTCCCAGGTTGCTTTCAGAGCTTGGTGTCCAAACCTTTGCCCATCTGAGGACTGGCCCAGCCTCTGCGGCAGCGGACATTTCTGCTCAGGAAAAAAGAAATTCATCTGGGAAAGAACACCCCCAGAGTGGGAAGTGGTCCTTGGAAATGTTCAAAAGGTGGTGTGGATGAGGCACTTGGGACCATGGCTAAATGGTGGGCCTGGAAGTGTTTGGTTAACAGTTGAACTGGATGGTTTCAGAGGAACTTGATGGTTTTAGGTCTTTAACAGCCTAAATTATTCTCTGGTCCACTTTCTTCACAAAGAAAACATCTGTGAAGTCTCTGTCCCTGGGCCTGTGACATACCTTAGAACCTGGTGGCAATCAGGACTTCAGGAGAGTCTGGAGTTTTCCCAAAATTGCAAAATATTAAATAGAGTCAAATCATGACCCATCTTTCCTGCTGCCACCATGCTGGTGTCACTGTGCTCTCCTGAGACTTGCCTTGCAGAGCTTGGGGATAAAATGGGAAGCTGTTAGAGAGCTGTTTCATAATTATTTATATATCATTCAACTCATAGAGATTAGGGAAAATATAAATTTTTGTTAGTGTCTGCCTCACAAACCAAAACAGCCACAGGAATTTTACTGCTTCCCAAGATGACAGGAAAAATCAGAGACATCTCATTGTGCATTAGTCTGTTCTACTGTACATTTCAATTACTCTTGTCATTGAAAACATCTTGTCATTCATTTACTAAAGAATCAACATCTCTGCTTGCCCAAACCCAAATTTCTCTTTCCTATCCTTAATCAGTACAGCTGGCAGAGACAGTCTTGATTATTTTCCATAAGATCTGATATTGATTTGAACAAAATGCCTGTCTGAGGAGGAGCTAAATTCAGAGAGTGAAAATCAGTACCAGATAGGAATTACATCCCTTTTCTACTGCTAATGGAAATGTGCAGAGAAGGAGGTTGAAACAGTGGAGGAATCAGAAGAATGAAATTTATATTTTTCTACAGTACAGAGACTAAAACCCTGTGCAGTTGCCAGAGACATTCAATCTCATCTTTCAAAACACCTTTGCCAGGAATAAAAGTTCTACTTAAAGTAGAGAGAGGTAATTACACTAAATTGTGCAGAGGTAAATGAGATTCAGTCATGCATGAGGGTCTTAGGAGGAGAAAATGGGGCAGATTTTGCGGTTTCCATGGGATTAGTCGTCCTGTCAATCAATTTGATCTGAAAAGCTGGGCTGAGCAGTCTTTCTGGCTTTTATTATTATAGCATCAGGAAATTGCAGTGACTTGAGAGGCTATCCACAAACCAAAAAACACTTTTACACTTCTCAGACACTTTTGCAGCCTTTCAACAAAATTTAGGGATTTAAAGTGCCTGCCTTTCGGTGTGCTGTACATTTTCTGAATTTTGTTGTAAGTGCCGCCAATTGATTAAATGAGCTGCTTTTATTTATTTTTGTCTTCAAGCCCTGCCTTTTTACCACCATCACTACCTGCAATTTTTTGAGAGTTAAGGTAGGCAAGTGAAGACATCTTCTCTGTGACTAGCAGTTTGTGATCCAGAGGGGGATGAAACACTAATGGATCCTCTGAGAAGCAGAGAATGAGGGATTGTGCTGTACCACAGCAAGTAGAAGAAAACATCATAAAGGATAAAGGAAGCCATAAAATGACCAAATTCATGTACAACAGTAAAGGGCTATTAAAGGCAATGCTGGTGGGACAGTAGAGACAGGAATCAGAGGAGTGGAAGGGTTATTTTTTCTGAGTGCTTGCCTCTTGTCCAGGTTTTCTTTAAATGAATCCATATGTAAACAAATAGATCCCTAAATCATTTATTTGAGTAGGAGGGAGTTCTGATCTCTGCGCCTGTGCAAACACAAGCACATGGATTAACCATTTTATTCGGGACACTGTTGGGGCATCAGAATGAGGTGAACAAGTGAGGAAAGAGTACAGGAGGTCCTGACAGCAGAAGTGCCCATAGTCCTTCTTTGGACAGAGCTGTAACACAGAGAGGTGCGGAAACTCTTTAGGAAAGTCAAGGGCAGGCCTGAGCAAAACCTCTGCCTCTCATATTTCCAGAGAGCTGGAAGTCAATTGAAATAACCTTTCAGGGTCAGTTTACATACCTTCAGAAATACAAAAATTGCTGAATTTGTGAGAGCTGAAACACTTGCAGGAACCTGGAGAGATATGGGATCTTAGCAAACATAAACAGGGGAGAAGCCTCTGAACTTGGCTCTGGAATTTACCTCTGGAGAACACCTTGAGAGAGGTGCAAGACATTATACTCTGATTTCCTCTGCAAGCCAGGTCTGAGTGAAAAAATACTAGCTGGTGTCCTAGAATCATGCCAGTCATCTCCCCATCCAAACCTCATAAAATCTTAGATGGGCATCAGGACAGGTTTTCTCTACATGTTACCACAGCTGGTCCCTTTTCTTGTCTCCTTGTCTGCATGTGGCTGGGCTCAGATGAGTAATTCAGGCTCTCTTCTGTCTATCTGCAAGCTTTCTGCATCACAGCCTTTGCCTGGTCTTTGAAGCTGCTGAATTTAAGCAAGAGCTGCTGTTTTTCAAGCTCTCTTGTGTCTATTACCTCTCTGCAGGCTCACAGCTTTCAGACTCCCCTGAACCTTTATTGCAAAAACAAACATCAGTCCCTGTGACTTTCATCCATGGCACTCTGCAAACGAAGGCAAATGTGTTACATGAAAACAGATTTGGTTTTTTTCCCTGGAAACCTGAAAAGGGGAAAAAAGCTCTAATTAAGAGTAAGGTGAAGTTATTTTCATTCCTTTTTTTTAAGCTTAATGAAGCCCATGGGAAAGAGGAACTGCAGAAATACAAAGCGAGGAACCTACTTCAGTGGAAGCTGTCTCTGACCACAACAGGAGGTTGGAACTAGATGAGCTTTAATGTCCCTTCCATCTCAAACCATTCTATGATTCTACAACAGCTCAGTCATGACTGAATGCAACACTATCAGGAAAAGAGAGAAATGAGAAACAGGTCTGAATTACTGCAGCTCCACAAGCTATAGGTCACTCACTGACAAAAAAATGGAGGAGGTTTACATTGACACAATTCTCCTCACTTGCTATATGTCAAAAGAAGTTCCTGTGAGTGATAACCTATGCAGCCAATGCAGGGTGAGCTCACTTTGCCTTGCTAACTCTACTTCCTCAGGGGGACTCTGGGATGACCAATTTAACAAACTATTTAAAATACTGACACAATGAAATTTGGCTCCAGGGTAATTTCCTGAAAGCCGTATCAAAATGATATCACAAGCCCACTGTCTACTTCTTTATTTCTCTTAAGGACCAGAAGAAACCCAACAGAAAAATATGGTGCAAAAAACCTGTCTGGATGCTGCTGCTGCAGGTTTTTTCCCATAAGCTGTTCTATTTTCCTGACAGACTGCAAATGCTCTCTGCCTTTCTCAGAGCCTTAATGCATCACGTATCTGCAGCAGCAGAGTTTCCCTGGGATAGGTCCCTTTGCTTGGCTGTGCAGCTCAGGTTGGAGATTGTTTTAGATTAATGGAGCCTGTCACTTCTACAGTAACAGCTGTTACTCACAAAATTGGACATTTTCCAGCTAACCACTGCTCTGAACAGAAGAGTAAATAGAGACCACTTAGCAGAGGCAAGAAGCTCAGCACTGCTGGAGGATCAGGACTGTCACAGGTGACAGGTGTCCTCTGAGTGTGGAGTAAGGTCAGGCAGCAGCAGAGTTCCCCCATCTGCTGCTTCTCCAACACTAATTGTCAGCCTTATGCTTTACATTGGTGATTGCCTCGGGTTAAATCAAGCCCTGATGTCTCTTGTCTGGAATAAGCCTGCAGAAAAGAGAACAGAAATTTTTGAAAGATGTTTGCAAGCTGTTTATCCAAGCAGCCAGACACTGCAGGAGCTCACCTAGGGAAAGGTGTAAGCCCTCCCTAAAAGAGCTTTCAAAAATAGGTTCAATGAGCTGCTGTAAGGTGACAGCTCTGTTTGTTAACATTTCCATGGAACAAGGAGACAGCTTCAATATTCCTCTGTTTCTTGTGAAAGACGGAGCTGCTAAAAGTTGCTAAACTGCCCTGCTATAAAAGACAGATATATTGAAATGATTAAAAAATCAGTGGTCCAGCCATATGCTTATCTGAGTAGATTATGTTTAAATAATCACCAAAAGAAGTCATTAAATCATATAATCATGGAATGGATTGGGTTGGAAGGGACCTTGAAGATCATCCAGTTCCAAACCCCTCCCATGGACAGGGGCACCTTCCACTAGACCAGGTTGCCCCAAGCCTCTTCCAATCTGGTCTCAAACACTTCCAGAGGTGGGGCACGTACATAATAATAACAAAAAAATAGTAATAAATAATAACAAAAATATTCTTCCAATATCAACATGAGGGTCTAGAACTGACCTACTGTGAAAGACACTACTCACTTTAGACCATTTTCTGTCAGGCACATCACAGCAAAGCAACTCTGGAAACATTCCCCAGGAGAGCCCAGAGATGAGAGGTGATGGCAGTGCTCTTGGTCCAGCACAAACAATTAATTTGTGGCAGAAATTTCCAACTGAGGAACCATGCCCAGAATCCCAGGGTCATCTCATTCCAACTCCCTGCCATTGGCAGGGACACCTTCCACTAAACCAGATGCTCAGAGCCCCATCCAGCCTGGCCTTGAACACTTCCAGGGATGGGCAGCCGCAGCGTCTCTGGGCAACCTGTGCCATTGCCTCACCACCCTCACTGTAAAGAATTTCTTTCTAATATCCAATTTGAACCTGCCCTCCTTCATCTCAAGGCCATTGTCCCCTGCCCTCTCACTACATGCCCTTGCCAAAAGTTGCTCTCCACCTTCCTTTATGTACTTCCAATATCCCAAAATATCAATGCATACTACAGAGCCCATCCCTGGCCAAGATCTTGTCCCAAACTGAATTTTCACATCAACTATTGTCATGTCCTTTGTGAGAAGAAATTAGAAGAACATGAGAAGAAATATCTATGAGTATCATTTTAAAAGGACACAGTGCCCTCAAGCAATGTTCAGGTCGGGGCTTTGTTTTTAAAAGTATTGAATGAAAGGCAGTACCTGTGGGAAAGGGCATGCTGATGCATTTTTTTATTTATCAGACAATGTAGGGCTTAAAAAAAGCATTATTCTCATATCTACTATGTATCTAACTTCTGGTGAATGAGTTCCAGCAAATGCATAGAATTTCATCATCATAATTTTTGGTATCTTTTCTATTGAGTAGTGAGGCATGACCAAAAAGTCCCTAAAATCAGATACTAATTTCAAAATGTTGATGCTGACAGAATTTTCTCACAGGTTTGCCTGAGATAAACACCCCAGAAGGCTGCTGGCATCTGATCTTCAGGGCACTCCCTGGCAAGCAAACCTCTCTTTCTCTCATGAACGTTTGTTTGAGCGCCTCCCAAGAGAGGTCAGAACTGATGTGTGAAGGGTGCACCCACATCACACACCCAGGGAGTGACGTGCTGTGCTTCCTCAGCTCCCTGCCTGCCAGTGCCAGAGCTCTGTTCCCTCACACAGCACATTCCCTTCTGCTTTATAAGCTGAAACTCAGCCCTGTGTGAAACACAAAGAAATGAACTCCCAGGCCTTTTTTTTCCCCTCTCCTTTTTCAGTGCCTGTACTCTCATGCCAGCTAATTTAGAGAGGAAAATGTGCTGTGAGCAAAGGGAGCAAAATGAATGATTCTCCTTTCACTTCAGATCACTTCCAATTTCTCAATTTAAACTGCATTTGCATTGAACATCTCAGTGCAACCTCATGGGCACAAACAGGAGAGCCCCCCCAACACTCCTGCTCTATCATCACCATCCCCTCAATCAGAGATCAGCTCATCACTTGCTGAAAACATGTTGGTTTTATGACTTTTCTGTGAACAACCACACTCTTTAGAGATCTTTATATCAAGCTATAGGCAGTGTCTTACACATAAATGTGTGGGTGGCAGTAAGATCTCCAGAGCCACAAGGAAAGCAACATAACAGACACTGCAGATGGAAATTCCTTTTATATCCACATCCCAGAAAATCTCTCATACACCATCCACAGAGCTGTTTCCCGAGTCAAAAGACCTTGGCAAGTGCCTCTGCTGCCAGGTAAGGGAAAATGAGGCAATATCAGGCTGGGAAAGGCCATGGCAGCATGATAACTCTGCCACAGAGCAGAGAGAGAGAGAGCAAGGAGCAATCTGCCCTCCTTGCTGTCTCTGTCCTGCTGGTGCTGTGCTGCAATGGTGGGCAGTAACTCCACACTGGTATCCACACGTTTGCTCCTGTTTCACTATGTGATGACAAGCAGCTCTGGGGTAGAGTGGAAGAAGGGAGCAATGTGGGCAGGAAATGAGGGAGGAGGATTTGGAGAGGGGAAGAATGCTAATGTGCAGCTGGAGAGGGATGTGGTCATAGTAAAACAATGACAGAGTGGAAAAAAAATAACAACAGAAGGGAAAAAATCCAAAACTCCAAGAGTTTCATTATTTAACCAGAGTCCTGAGGAGAGTGAAAGCAATGTTCTTGTCAGGTCGGTGTCCAGTAGGACCCCTTTAATAAAGGCCATCAGCAGCTTTGCCATCTGCCCTGTTTCCACTGAATTTGTCATCAGAAATTTAAACCATTTTAAACTTGCAGCCTCTGCAGGGAGCTGCTGTCTGTGGGTCTCACTGATGGCTTGAGCACAGTGGGGACAGGGGTGACACGAGCTTGCTCCATCCATAGATACTTCCATGCCTTCATTTTCTGCCTCTCAATCCCTTCATTCCTCTGTGTCTGTACCCCTTCATCCCTCCCAGGGAGAGCAACAGGGACAAGGCTTGGCTGGGCCTGCCCTTCTCTTGTGCCCTTCCTCCTTGTTGGAGGAACATGTCCCTCCTGGGTCCCCTCAGACACTTCTCCCACTGCTGCACTTTATTCTTTAAGGGGGATAAGACAGAGAAGGAGAATAAGAATGGGCTTCAAATTCTCCCATGGAGAAAGTTCAAAGCAAACCCAAGAGAGTTCATCATGAAGGTGGGGAACTCTTCATCACAAGATGCTGTAGGGGCTGAGAAGTGGTGAGTTTTCGGGGGTATGTGCATGCCAAGAGAGCCCCCAAATTTACAAAATACACAGAAACCACTCCAGGAAAATCTCTGAACACCAAGTGGTTGGATACCAGAAGAATAATTCACTGAAATGTGTTTACCTTGCTCCTACACCTCGTGTCACTCTGGGCACTGCTAGAGACAGGACATGAGGCCACATAGCCAATACAGCCTGTCCATGTCCTGTCATCCCAGGACCTGTTCCATACTTCATGGAAGCAATATCTCCCCTTCAGTAAACAAAGAACCCTTCCCTCCAACAGGCAGCTTTTGATTTTTAAATATGACCAATACCATCCCAACCCCTGACCTTTAACATCTGTGTTATGCCAGGCCCTCAAACTCTGCTTCCCAAATTGACCCTGTACTTCAAATGCCATTTCAATCACTCACAGTCTGAAGGGACTGTGACACCAGCTCTGCATTTATCCCAAGGTTTTACTCCTTCTTCCTTAGGCCCCCCACCAACAACCTCAGATTCCCAAAGTCAGGTTTGGAAGATGGAAGGAAGGTGTAAAAGCAGGGAGAAGTGATTTGGGAAAGGAAGGTTAAGTTAAATAAATCCACAAAACCAGCAAGATGTCTTCTTCTCTGCTACTTTTCTGCACTGTTTTTTTACTCCTAGCTTACACTTTTTTCCCTAGTCACCAGTGCCAACATACCCTCAGAAAAGATGCCTTTAAAGATTTTTTTGCTCGATAAAATGCTATTTTTGTTGTGAGGTTTGATGAGTACCTTAAAAATCTCTTCTACTCCTGTCAAAGACAGAAATCTATCTAAGGAAGAGGTCTTTTCTTAGGGAACAGCAAAAGCTCAGTCCAAAATATGTCTATCACACATAATTGCTTCCAATAACTTGGACTGTCTTAGTCTTGGCAGTTGTTGGACAAAAGCATCTTGTGTAAAGGCAAAAAGCACAATATTTACAGGTTGGCTTAGGGCATCTCATTTAACAGTTCACAAACTATTTGGGTTTTGCTTGCCCACAGATTTACCCCCCACTTACTCAGACAAATATGTCTGCAGGCAATACATGCACTAAGATTGACCAAATGCCATTGACTCAATTCTCATGCCAGAAGGGAGGTGTAATATACACCCAGTACCCATTCAAGCACAGAAATTTCATCAGTCCCACCCTGGGGTTGCAGCATCTTCCTGCAGACTCATAAGAAATTGTTTGCTTTGATGACAAACATCACCACAGCAGAAAATCTGCCTTTTCATGCAGCATTGCTGGGCATGGCTCCTTTTTTCATTTTGTGAAAATGTCTCTTTAGTAGGTTTCTGTGATCCTGAAACTCCACCAGGGTAGTGCGTGTGTGTTTGGGAGAGAACAGGGGACAGGTAGGCCACCCTCATTAATAGGACAATGATGAATAGTGTCCACGACCTGAGTCATTATTTGTGTTATTCTCACCTCGATCTCAGCAGAGCAACCACTGGGTCAGGGAACTGATGTCACAGGGCTCTGTGCTGCATTTTCACATGCAGAAACAGTGGTTCTTTTTTATTTGTGTCACATTTCAGGGCTCTCTGCTGTTTTCCCTACGGCAGGAGAGGGAGGTGAGACCCTGCTGGTGGAGGTCTATGCTCAGAATATTTATTTAACAGGACAAGAGTAAGGAGAGGCAGTACAGGACATGCAGATCAAGTATCATCCACAGAGGTTGCAGAGGTTGTCATCACAAGCTTGACAATGTGTTTAACAGCTTTCCTGGCATGCTCTGAATACAGAGGCTTCCCTGTTCTGCATCCAAGCCTTTGGCCACTGTGATCTGCACTGGAAAAGTAAGAAGCACTCAGACTTGGGCACTGATTTATCACTGACTGGACCACTTCCATCTTGGAGTAAATTTCAAGCCTTTCAAGGAGGTCTTTCCCAGGCAGTGTGTAAATATCATTTTAGGAGCAGCACAAGCCAGGGACTGCTCCCAAAAGGCAGAATGAATTGCCCTTACAAAGTAAGGATGTTTAATTGCACACATGCCAACCTGCTGTGTCCTCTGGACCAAGGAATGGACTTTGCCCCTTATTTGTCCATAACACAGTGTCATAGAAACCAGACTCCAGACACAGCTGAATTTATTTGGGGATGAATATTATAGCCCAGTGGTATTTTGGAAATAAAATTAAGACCAAATAAACCATAAGCAGATCTTCTTCCTCCATACCTCTAAAGACTTTTGTCCACTGTAGCAAACTGCAAAGAGACAGCTGCTCATCTGTGATCACTGAAGGCCACCCCTCCCCAAATATACCTTCCAACTGGAATTAGGACCATGACAGGAATTTGAGATTAGATAAAGAGAATACTATTGTCCAATCATCCCAGGTCTGGGGAGGAGAATGTGTCCACCACTGATACTGGAAGAGACACTGGAATGCTGATGGTTCCAACATTCAGGCGGAAGCTGCTGATGTGCAAAGAACCTGCCCAGGTGCCCACCTCAGGCTACAGTTTGTGTTGAACAAGATACGGAAAGAGGCAAACCAACATCCAGCTGAAACTCCTTGCCTCAAGGGAGGTACCTGGGCATTCCCACCAGAATCTGAGTGGATGTAAATCCAGTAGAGTTGGTGTTCCTGGGATTTCTCCCAACACTTGATGAGTCTGGTCCATGATCATCACTTTGATCAACAACATCGAAATTGCAACAACCAAGATTTATTGTGAGCCCTACAGGTGGTGAGATCTATCTTATATGCCTGTGTAAGTGGTATCTTTATGCTTTTATATTGTCATTTTACTATAGATAACAACAAAAATGGGTGCATACCCATTTTTCTGTGCAGACAAATTGTTCTACAATAAACCCTACATGTGTATATTTGCAAAAACTGATCATTCCATGTTGTTTCACTCTAATCTCTCCCAAGGGATTTATAAAGAACCTGGGTTATCCTGGCCTTCTAGGACAGGTCATAACATGTGTCCAACACTACTACAGATATCCAGTGTTTTCTTTCTGTGCTCCTTCTGTTGCACAAGCAAGCAGAATAAAAAAACTTAGGATAATAACTGTTCACTAATTACATGCCATGGCTTTGGCTAGTTTGGTGAGATATCACTGCTTTCTAGAGAGAAAAAATGTTGGACTTTTTTGGCTTTATGTTTATATCTTCATTGAAATTTTAATTTTCCAAATGAACCCCAGCCAGTGCAAACTCATGGTTTCTACAGGGTTTGAGTCCAGGAGGGAACACAGATTTCAGTACACTGCCTCTGCTTCACTGCAGTGGCTGGAATTAAACTCCTGAGTTCTTCAAATGGAAGGCCCTGGGATATTCAAAGGACAACTGCTTCATCAAGAACAATTGTTTATATTAATTAATTAGAGCTTTAGGACACAGAACTCCAACATGGAAAAGAAAGAAATCCAGCCTGGGAAGAATTAGTGACTCTGACAAGGTCAGTCCTGGGCTCCAGCCCTTGCTGGAGAGTTGCAGTGCTTGAGAGCAGTACAAGAAAGATACCAAGAGAATGGGAATACTGACTTTGTCAAAAAAAAAATCTTGTCTCCTGATTTCTTTATCAAGGCAGAGATTTCTTTTGAACAGGTCAATACTGTCCTGCTCTGACTTTTTTGTACATGTGAAGATGGGCTTTGCACACTGCAGTAAATTTTATGAGATGAGATAAATCATAAGTTACATGGAGCCCTGTGAGTCAGGCAGCTCCCTCCAGTCAAGCAACTTTCCAGCCAAGGAGAAGGAGCAGTTCACAGTGAAATCCATTGGCACTTGTCTCTTCAGTCAGATCTGTGGGGTTTTTTGGGCTTCTTTGCCTGTATTCAGACATTTACACCTGCCTAACACAATGCAGGAGCAATTGTACTGACCACACTTCAGTGGGATAACTCACACACTTGTTCCTGCAAGGCTGGGATTTGCATTAGTAGGAATTTTTGATTTTTCAGTAGCCATATTTATCTAATAAATTAGACATTTCTGAACAGTGTTTAATTGTGGATCAAGCTTCCAAAAATGTGTATTAATAAAATAGTCTGGAGCTCTAAAGGACATAAAGGGAAGTTTTGAAGATGTGAAATCAATTCAACAAACAGGATTTCAGAAAGAGAAGTTAATAATTAATTCCTTTTCCCTCCATGAGTAAGGAAACAGATGGAAAATGATGCAGAGGCTTCAAAGGGAAAAATCATGAAGCTGTGATCCTTAGGAAAAAGCTGCAAGATCCATTCAGATGTGTCTCACTTGTTCATCAAACAAAGGCAACCAAAAGATCTGGTGAAATCCTGCTCTGTTGGATGCAGCTTTGGGAATTCCAGCTTTCCCTTTCGTTTGGGTTTTTTGCAGGAGACAGGGGTGACCTTTCCCCATCTCCTTTCCACATTAATGCTGCAGAGCTGAATGTGAGCTGACATAAACTGGGTTTACCAAGGAGCCTTTCAACTCATTGCTGGGGACACCTCTGAAGTCTGCCAGATGCTGCAAGTGACCATTGTTCTTTATGGCGAAACATACCCACAAGCAGAGCCTTTGCTGGCATAAATTACCAGTTTGCAGCATCTGAGGACTTGCTTCTACTTTGGTCACTCAAAACAGGCACTTCAACCCATTTCTGATGCACTGAGTCATCCTGGGAGGTGTGAGCAGCCATGTCTACTTTCCCTCTGTTCATAATTTAGAGGTGATCTTACAGTGTTCAACAGGTCCATAGGCTGGGATATGGAAACCTCAGAGCAAAAATCTTTTTCCAAACATCTCAGACTCTCTCAGCTGAGGAAATTGAGGTTTTTACAGAGCAAGAAGTATTTCAGGCTAGGAATAGTATTTCAGCCTGAAATGCTGGTGAAAAAGGAATGTATAGCTCCTGAGTGCTCCAAATCTTGCTCATACAACTCAAGTTTCAGTCTTGATCAGGCAGAAGAAAGAAGTTGCCTTCTTTCTTAGTAACTTGATTGGCTCAGAACTTGCTCGGAAAACCATGGATTTGACCTTCCAGGCACATTAACGGCACAGAAATTCTTTCTCGACACTCAAACTCTTCTGAAACCACCCAGTAGAAGCCAATTACTATATCTGGTAGTGTGCGAAGAATTATTATGCACAAAACTTTCATGCATGCTGAGGGTTTAATATTTTCCTTGTTTGTGGTGGGATTTATTGTAGTCTTAATTTCTAATTGTAAAAATGCATTTCTATAAAGGGCACATGTCAGAACAAATTCTCAATAAAAAGCATCTCTTTGGAAACCTGTATTCATTCCATACAGCATTGGGCAGGGATAAGATTATCTCACACCTAAGAATATCTCTGGTACATTTAAGGTACAATAGCTATTGATTCTATTGCACAAATGGAAGAGTAAATATGACTGAGATGATTTCACTGCTTTGAAAATTCCAGGAAGGAAGAAAAATAAATAAATGGAAACAAGCCAGCATGTGTTTTGTCAGATGAAATCAGGAGGGAACAATATGTGCTTTCTGAAAATATAAGAGAGTCTTAAATGCAATGAAAAGATTCATTTGTTTGGTTTTAAACAAGAAGGAAACAATAAAAGCACAGTTGTATCCACTGATAGTCACTCTCTGGGCAGATGGGATTGGTAGCTTTCTCTAGTTATGTACAGCACATTGAAAGGAAACTTAGGAAAAGTAAAACAGGCAGTTTAAGAGGAAAAGAACAAATAACTGAGTAGTCTGCAAGCAGGAGTGTCAGCACCTATTGTCTTTCTGAGTGCCAGAAAGGTATCTGAAGGTCAGTAACACTAGGAGTGCAGCCCCACAAAGTGTAGTGCGGCAGTTGTGGGTGAGCACTGAATGGGTTGGGTTGGAAGGGACCTCAAAGATTCGCTAATTCCAACCCCCCGCCATGGGCAGGGACACCTTCCACTAAGCCAGGTTGCTTAAAGTTCCATCCAACCTGGCCTTGAACACTTCCAGGGATGGGGCAGCTATAGCTTCTCCGGGCAGCCTGTGCCAGGGCCTCACCACCCTCCCAGATAAGGATTTCTTCCCCAAAGCTAATCTAAAATCTCTCCTCTTTCAGTTTAATGCCATTCTATTCTCCCTTGTCCTGTCACTCCATGACCTTGTCAGGAACCTCTTTCCAGATTTCTTATAGCCTCCCCCCAGGTATTGAAAAGCTGCAATCAGGTCACATTTTCAGGACAAATGCAAGTAGCTGCAAGGTCTGGATTCAAAACAAAGGCTTTCCAACCCTGACATTAATTACAGAGCAACTTCTTGAGTTGGACCTCTCTCTGGTGAGCTGGGGCAGCAGTTGCCTTGCAGGAGATACATTTATCTTCCAAGATGCACAAGGAGTGATCACTATCCACTTTACTCCAGGTCTGAGAAGGATCTCACACATCTACAACCACAGGGAGAGTGACAAGCACGGTCCTGATGTACAGTCTCTGGGCCCAGGGTGTCCAGGGAGACCAAGCAATTGAACTGGTTGATAGATTCAGTGTGTGCTCATGCCCAACCATGGCTTCCTCTAGATACTTTCTCCCTAGGGCAACTGTGCCCATACTCCCATCACAGCCCCACCTTGTCCATTTAGGGCTGATAATCATGTTCTTTCCCAAAAATACACTGCATTGTTTGTCCCCTGTCTGGCAGCTTCAGTGAAGCGCTGAGGAAGCAGCCTGATTGAGTGCATTTGCTCACCACATAAATTCCTGAAAGAAAAGGTTATGCAAATATTTCATTTCCACAGCAGCAGGCTTTGACCTCAGGGCAGCCTCTGTGACTGTGTTATCTCTGCTAAAGGCTTCCAACTATGCTCAGATCTGGCATGTGAGATTAATGGCCATGTAAAGGGGTTAGGGTTTGTGCTGAAATATTATTGAAAGGCATCACAGTGATTCCACTGACTCAAGAAAAAGGAGTCTTGCTATACAGCTTCAGTTTGGCCAGTGGGATCTTTTCATTCCAACTCCTTCAGAATTAAAAGTTCAGGCTCTCTCTGCAGTGCTCTGACATACAGCTGCTCCAAGGCAGCAGGTACCCAGTTGTCAGTAAATAGATGTTTAAGGAAAGCAACCATATTCATGTTACCAGACTCCTTGAAAGGCTGAGAGAATTGGGATTGTTGAGTCTAAAAAAGAGAAGGCTCTGGGGAGACCTTGGAGCCTCTTCCAGTACCTGAAGTAGTCTCAAAATGAATCTGGAGGGAGACATTTTACAAGGACATGTAGAGAGAGGACAAGGGGGAATTGCTTTAAGCTGAAAGAGAGTAGATTTAGATTAGATATTAGGAAGAAATTCTTCCTCGTGAGGGTTGTGAGGCTCTGGAACAGATTGCCCAGAGAAGCTGTGGATGCTGCAACCCTGGAAGTGTTCAAGGCCAGGCTGGATGGGGCTTTGAACAACCTGGTTTAGTGGAAGGTGTCCCTGCCAATGGCGGGGGGTTGGAATGAGATGATCCTGGGATGCTGGCCACAGCTCCTCAGTTGGCAATTTCTGCCACAAATTAATTGCTTGTGCTGAAACAAGAGCACTGCCATCACCTCTCATCTCTGGGTTTTCCTGGGAAATGTTTCCAGAGTTGTTCTGCTGTGATGTGGCTGCCAGAAGATGGTCTAAAATTAGTAATGCCTCTTACAGTAGATCAGTTCTAGACCCTTATATTAAACTATGTATTAAACGCTTATGGAAACAAAAGTGTTGAGCAAAACCTAGTACAATCAGAGATCAGTTATTTGGCTCAGGGCCAGCACACAGTAACAATTTTCTAGCATTAGGGACTTCCTCTGACAGAGGTGTGATCCTTACATTTAATGGGTTTTGATACATTTTTTTCCCCCACTTTTAATTTATCCATGGTTGTTTTACTGCCTCCAGACTTTTGGCATTCTCACTTACCCGTGGCAATAAATTAAAAATATTCTTTAAAAAAAAACACATGAAGAAGTGAAAAAAATATTGTTTGATGTGCAAATATTGAGATTTCTCTCTCTCTGTGTCCTCTATTCATCTGATTTTCTGTAGATTCTTCTGTTCTTCTGCTGGACGAAGACACTCTTGTGCGTTCCTCTCTGTGGATACATCCTTGTAGGTGACTGTCCTTGGAGCCAGGCCCTCACAGACATTTGAACACATTTAGCTTTCCTCTCCAGCTTTGGTTTGTCTCCTATTAAGGTGACAGTCCTGCAATCCCTCTTCATTAAAACAGGCAATTGGAGAGGAAAGTGACTCCCTGCATGTCTTATCTCCGGCACTTCACCAGCTAAACAACAACTTGTTTTCTAAGGAAAGGGCAACTCCTTCATCTCCCACAGCTCTGTACATCACCCAGTGTGAAGTGCCTCTCCTGCTGGTCCCAGTGTTTGATAAGTCCTTATATCTGCAGGTGTCTGTACAAGCACACTGGATACAAACCATTACATGGTATATGAGTATTGCCCATTATGGTGTGTCACCTTTGAGCTGAGCAAAGATTTCTGAACAACCTGGGACAAGAATAGGTCATGGCTTACCTAAAAATGCTTTTTCTTATGAAGCTGTAATTTTGTTGTCCCTGCTGTCCTTCCCTGTACCTTCTGTAGCTCGCCCTCTTTTAAGAAGGGTGCACAAAGTTTTCAGAATCAAGTCAGAAAGAGCCTCAAGAAATCCTCCTGTCCAAAGCCCTGGTCAAAAAAGGGCTTTGAGATTAGATCTGATTCCTGGCCCAGAAATCTGATTAATATCTCCAAGGATGGAAACTCTACAGACTTTCTGGGTAACCTCTTTCAGTATCTAGACTAGCACTGATGGCAAGGAAATTTTGGCAATAGAATTTCCTCCCAGTTTTCTCTAACCAACGGGTTTACACATTCTGGAACAATTTTTGGATGGGCACCTGCCAGCCTGAACTTGATTAGCATTGTATCTCTGTGTCTTATTATCAACATCTCCAACTAGTCCTC
Source organism: Camarhynchus parvulus (assembly GCF_901933205.1). Lineage (NCBI taxonomy): Eukaryota > Metazoa > Chordata > Aves > Passeriformes > Thraupidae > Camarhynchus > Camarhynchus parvulus. The sequence goes on along the minus strand of NC_044572.1, from coordinate 148,138,168 downwards.
CTGCAGTTTTGGCTCCAGGGGCTGTGACTACTCTCAGGCTGATTGCCCATGGTCACTCCTTGTTCAAATCCAGTTTCAGAATATTTACTTTGGCTTCATGGGCAGCATTCTGGAATTCGCATCCTTCAGCCTTTCTGCCCATTGATGTAAACTTCTTCTTAACACCATAGAAAAGAACAGCCAATGGATCAAACCAGCTGTCTGAAGACCCTCCCCACATTTTTTTCTAGCTGGAATAACTGGGAAAAAGAGAGACAGTTTTGATACTTTCTTGCCTTATTTTTTCAATCTTTCTTTATCAAGACTTGAAAAACATCCTGTTTTCAGGTTTCCAGATGGCCCCAACTCTATGATCATTTATTGTGTGGACATGAGGAGGCTGGTTAGCAATAAACAAAGGTCCACAAATTTTCAAAGGAATTCAAACCACTTGTTGAAAAACTAATTAAGTATCATACAGATTAGATGCATGCTACAGTGATTGCAAATGCTTTGTGTCTCAAGTGCTATCTTAGCACAGACATCAACTTCATAATTTTAATTTCCTTACACTCACCCTCTCTTCAGTTCCGCCCGAGTGATTTATTTGGGTTTTTCAAGTGGTATAAATTAGCATAAATTGAAATATCAATATCAGGGAAGAGAAAAAAAACAACAATAAAAAAAATCACTGTTGGGAAAACCATGTGTCTTTTTCCAATTCCCTGAAACATCCATACTTTTAACTAGGGAAGCATATCTACTTAAAAATGCTCTGACCTCAAGTAGTTTAGTTTCTCTCATGAAGCAGGAAGGACTGCTTCAAAATCACAAAAGAGCTTTATTAATCTGTTAGTTTTATGCAAAACTCTAAGGACACTAACAGTTGGTTTTTGCACCTCTTCCATATACAGGTTTTAGGAGCAGATGAATCATTGTCACATAAGTCTCACCAAAGCACAATCAAAATGCTGGTATCAAATACACACAGTTTTCACAAATATCATCACAGGTAGGCAGGTTCTGTCAAATATTTCTGTCAATTATTTGGATGAGGCACCCTCAGGCAGTTTGCAGCTGACACCAAGGTGGTGGGAGTGTCGATTTTCTGGAGGGTAGGAAGGCTCTGCAGGCAGATGGGGCCAGGCTAGATGGATGTTGTGAAGCCAGACGAATAAGATTAAGAAGAACAAGGCCTGGGTCCTGCCCTTATGTCCCAAGAAGACCCTGCAGTGCCCCAGGCTGGGGGCAGAGTGGCTGGAAAACTGCTCAGCAGGAAAGGTCCTCAGAGACATCAGAGACAATGGTTGACAGTGGCCAAATGTGAGCCAGAATGTGGACAAGGAGGTCAGTGGACTCCTGGCCTTCTGTGGCCAGCAGGACAGGGCAGTGACTGTCTCTCTGTGCTGGGCACTGGGGAGGCCACACCTTGAATGCTGTGAGCAGATGTGTGGCCCTGTTAAGATGTGAGCAATGATGTCTCTGCCCGAATTAAGGTGCCAACAAGACCATCTATCAAAGTGAACAATGGGGATTTTATTTAACAATAAATGTGGTGTAGAGAGATAGGGATGGGACAGAAGAGGGTGAGAAGGAAAGAGGGAGAAGATCAGTGGTGAGTTGGCTGGGCTGGGCTGGGCTGGGCTGGGGAAGAGTGGGAGTGGGGAGGGGAACAGCAGGACTAGGGTTGAGTGGGGAAGAGTGGGAGTGGGGAAGGGAAGGAGTCAGACAGAGGAAAGTCCAAGATGCTTGTTGCACGTGGTGTGCAGTTGGTCCTTCCCCTCTCTGAGCTTCTGCACTGGGGTCTGGTGTTTCTCGTGGAGTTGAGGAGACCAGGTCATTGATCCAGGATTAACGCCTTTCCCCAGTCTGTGTTGTTGCTGGTATCAAGGGAGGCGTTTTCCTAGTTGCCCTGTGAAAGAATGGGTTTGCCTTCATTTACCTGCAATGCAGAGGCCCAAGGAGCATTCTGAGCTGCAAATGCAGCCCGGGCAGGAAGGGGATGCACCTCCACAATGCAGCCTGGGGCTAAAGTCAGCTTCTGTGGGATTTTACAATGCAGTGCTGTCATCCTTCCTCAGCCAGCTCTCCCTGACCAGGCTGCCTTGCTGGTGCCATTGGCTGAGGGGCTGGGGCCGGCAGCAGGGCCTACCTTTGGCAAGTGCTTGCCTTGGCCACCATCCACCCATCCATCCATGCATCCCGTCTTTTCATCTCCCTGGAGCCGTTCCCTCTGGGACCTGCCACTGCCCCTGGGAGCAGGCATCCCCAGGGTGAGCCGGCATCTTTGGCCATCGTGCTGCTGCTGGCCCCGGGCTCACTCCTCCGGCTGCCCCCTGAGGCAGCTGAAGGAGAAAAGGCAGCGCAGAGCCCGCCGGGCTGTCTTGGCCATGGAGCGCCATGGCCGTGGGGCCGGGGGCTGCGGGACGGCTGCGCTGCCAGCGGGGCAAGCAGGAACGCTGCGGGCCAGGGGCTGGGCAGGCACCGGGCAAGCTCCTGCCGGGGGCTCATCCCCGCAGGGCTTTTCCTGGGGAGGGGCGGCCTGGGCACGGCCAGCCTCCATGCCTGCTGCCTCAGCCTCATCTGCAGCATCGGCAGGCGAGGCACAACCCGCAAACCCCTTTGGCTCTTGGGGCAGTGCCCTGGGGAGAGGCTCGCTGTGCCCCTGGTCGCTGAGGCCGCTGTCCGGAGGAGTAGGCGCTGGCTCCAACTCTTCATCTCGCAGCGGGATGGACAATGGGCTCTCTACCTCTCTGTCCCTCTCTCCCACTGCTGCTTCTTGCTCCCACTTCTCCAGGAGCTCGTTCAGAAGAGTGTCCAGGGACAGTGAATCCTCAGAGTCAGACCCCAAGTCTGCCAACAGCTCAGGAGACACAAGCTCTGAGTGGTTTTGTGTCTCTGCTGTGGCGTCTTCGGTCACGCTGCAAGTGCTGTGTGGCACTGAGGGGTCTGCAGCTGGTTTCAGGCTGGCAATTGATGGATCCCTGAGGTCACAGCTGGACATCACTGGGCTTTCTTCATTATCCACAGAGGAAAAGGTGTCTCCAAAGATCTCTGCGTACATTTTCTCTTCCTCCACTTTCTCCAGCTCCTCTCTCTTTTTGCACATAAGATGAAGCAAATTTTCAGGCCTCACCCACTGCTGCTTGTGAGGCGCAGCATGCTCAGCTAGATGACGACTTGCCCTCTCCTCACAGGGGCCTCCAGACAAAGGAGAAGCTGAGAAACCTGAGGTTTCCTCAAGCTCTGATGTGAGGAAGAGCTTGCTGCTTCTCTCAAATGAGGGATCTCCAGCCAGGGCACAAGATTCCTCCTCTCCCTCGTCCTTCAATGGGGCAAGCAAAGTGCTCTGCAGGTCTTGGTCCCGTTCTCCTACAGGCTGTGTTTCTGGGAGCTCTTCCTCCTCCTGCTTTCTCTCCAGCTCCTTTACAGAAGAGTTCATGGGCTGCAGGTTTTCAGAGACACAGCACCACACGGACTTCCAAGCCGACCGTGTCCCAGTGCAAACTGGCACGCTGCATGCAGGTGTCGTGGGTGGCCGGGGGTGCCCCTGCCTTGCTGCTGACCCAGTCCAGAGCCCTCCAGTTCTTCTTTCCAGGGAAGGTGTTCCCTGGCCTCTGCCCACAGCCAGAATGCCCCATGGAGGAGGTGGCACACGCTCTGGCTGGCCCCTGGCCATGGGGCCCACAGCACGACCTGTGCCTCTGGGAGAGGATCCAGAGGCTGCTGCTGCTGGCAGAGGGGGCAGCTTGACGCAGTCAGTGGATGCTCTTGAGCTTTGACCACTGAGCTGGCGTGGAGGAGCCAGTGTCAACTGAGGGCCGTGGAGAGGCGGCAAGTCCAACACGGACAATCTCTGTGGCCCTGTGACACGGCTGCGGGGCACTGAGTGCCCGCCCCCTGGCTGCCCCTGCGTGTGCAGGACATGGTGGGGCTCCGGGACCGGATGGGGAACAGAGTGGGCCTGTTCCCCAGGGATGGGTGTGATGGTTGTCCAGGTGACCTGAGGTGCCGTCTGTGGCTGCCTGGGGGTCACCTGTGGGAAGCAGGAGGAGGCCCGGGATGGAGGCAGCTGTGTGAGCACAGTGTCCCCCACGTGCCTGCAAGCCCGGGCCTGGCCCCAAGGCAGGTGCTGGCCACAGCAGCCAGGCTGGGCCGGGTTCCCAGCTGGGCTCGCTGCCTCTGGGCCATTGCTGTGCCTGGGCCATCCCAGTGCTGGGCCCTGCACAGAGCATGGCCTGGTGCCAGGCCTGGCTGTCCCTGCCCCAGGGCTTCCCCCAGGTCCCACTGCAGGCTGTCCCTCCATTCCCAGCCCACACCTGTTGCCGCCGCTGGTACAGCAGTGGCTGCCCCTTACAGGGCAGGCCATGGGCATTCGCTTCTTCCTTTCGTGGCATTGTGGGAGTGCTCTGATGAACACTGGCCACAATCTCCCAGGTGAGCTGCTGCATCCAAAAAAGCTGCTGCCTTCTCAGAGAGCTGCTCTCCTGGGAGTGGCCACTGCAGGGTATTTATAGCCCCAAGGCTCATGACATGCACCTGTGTCACAATGGCCTCAGGGCTCGATGTCACCTCAGGTCACAAAGGCCTGGTGGGCATGGCCGCCCTTTCTCCCAGAGGCCTAGCGGTTTCCATGCAGATGCCCCTGAACACAAAGGCGTTTTAATGCCTTTGCCCCTCAACTTTGCCTTCACTTGTTCCTCTCCCAGTGACTTGCAGCTGTCTCTTTTCCCACCTTGTGTTCCTCCCCGAAACACACCCAAGGAAGCCCTGTGCCAAAGTACCAAAGTGCTTTTCCCACCAACATCACCATGTGTCCCAGCCCTTGGCACCAACCTCATGTAGAGAGACCATCAGAAATGTAAAAGCCTTATTTTAAGAACCACATAGGCACCGTCTGGCAGGCACCAGTTTCATGTGGTCAAAACACCAAACCCCAAAGTATTTTCATTGTGCCTCTTAATAACAAAGCGAGTAGATGAATGTGCTTCTTGCCTGGGTGCCATAACTTAACTTTCTTGGTTTGGTGAATAACCCTTGCTCCATTTTCACTGGTGACTTTAACTCTCCACAACCCAGGTCACAGATCCTGCTTCTTGGCATCCTATCATGTTAGTGCTGAAATTTGTGCTCCCAATCCTATTAGAAGTTTCAGCAGATATTTCAAGGACCAACTGGAATTAGATTCAATTTATTTTAGTGATGGGTATAGTCTTATCACAATCATCAGGATCATCCCAAGTATCACCATCCCAATCTTCTGGGGATACTGTTTCCTAATTTGCATGGGGTTAGGTGAATGTGAGGCCCACATGGGCATCATCTAGATATTTTCTTCCAACTTTTGCATTTTCTCCTTTTCTTCCTGCAATTACTTCTGTAACTGTTCAATTTGCATGTACGGTAGTAACTCAGCTGCTCCCCTGCCTTCTATTCCCTCTCTCAGATCTTCTCTGTCTACATCGTCCTTTTTCCTGTCCTCACAGGTGGCTTGTAGGCAGCTGCCTAACATCTTACAAATAATTCCTTTTCCTCTACCATTTTCAATATTTCCTCTTGCTAATTTAATTTGCTTTGTAGTCGCACTCCAGTCATGTCAGTGGTGGTGAGCCCATTCTTCTGACAATCTGGGACTCAGACTTATTCCATGCTGCCATAAGCAATCAGTGATACTACTCCCCATCCTGACAACTGCACTAATATGTTGCGAATGGGTGATTTAGATCACTTAAAGAACCACTGTCAAAGGTATTAGCAAAAGGTGATTTTTTTTTTTAATAAAAGGTTGCAAAAGTATGACAACAAAGTTTGAGGTCAAGAGTCACTCTCTTAATGATTGGGATAATCAGTTGAGCATTGATTCTAAACTGCCAAGGCACAAGTCAAAGTTGCCAAACTACAAGGTTATGCACTATATCAGTCAATTACCAAAGATCTGCCACCAGTAAAAAAGTCTCTCTGACTTCAGAATCATTCCAGCTCAAGGGGACATTGCAGCAGAGCAAGGCAGCTCAGCTCCGAGTGGTGCCAGTCACCCCCTCCTGGCACAAGGTACTCTGCCTGCAAGGGTAATCAGAACACATCATTATCTTAAAGGCAGCAATGAATATATTAGAGATGACGCACAAAGCTGGTAAAACTGCTGAATGTTCTTTTTGACAACTTATGAGCTCTCCAGTTGCTCAACTGTAGAACTGCAGCAGTGTTTAGGGCAAGAGACACTTCATTGCTTATAAGGTTATTTTTCCAGTTCTTTTTAGAAAGAGAAGAATTCCCATTTCCTAAGGCAAACTGTTAAATATCTGTGTCTATGCTTATTTTTATGATATAACAAAATTCTGGAGCCAGCTATGTTAGTTTATGTGCCTGAACAAGTAAAACTTCTCAAAATAGGAAACCGATTCATTTTTCAAACTCACTGCACTAAGGGGAAAGCCACCTCCCTGAACTACTTTTCTGCATGTTGGTGACAATAAACCCAAAGAGCTCATTCTCATCTCAGTTAAATTAGCATCAACCTGCTCATTTTCCATCATTGCCCAGTTAACTTCCAGTTTCCAGGTGCAATACTGGTACCTTTTGCACTTGAGGACTTAGTTTCATTTTTATTTTGGAAAAAGAACTTTTCTCATGACCTGCAACCCTTGGCTCTGCCAGAAGCTTTTATTTTAAGAATTTTCTTATTTGCACAAAGATCTAGATATTAAGTTCTATCTGAAAGTCAACAAAGTTTGAAATGGAAATGAAATACTTATTTTAACAGAGAATAAGTAATTATTGGAGCTGATTATGATGGGATGAAGGGAAATCTCCACTGTTTAACCTCCTTAATCAAAGTCAGATATTCTTCTAAAAAAAGTTGTGATAGATCATTAAGCAGCAATCTGAATAAAATTATAAAACCATGTGGAATCTCTGTTTTTCTCCACACTCCAAGCCTTTGAATCTGTTTGTTCTTTTGGTGGATCTAACATTCAAAGCACTGATCCATCACACCATCCAAGCTTATCAAGGAAATGAACCCTTACAAGTGTTAGCTTAAAACAAAATTTGTTATATAGTATCAGTGGCAATCTAAAGGCTTTTAAAAAGACTTCTACAGACAGGTGTGTGCTTTTCATAAAAAAAAAAAAAATCAGAAATCAGCAGGATATAGCCAAGCTGCAGCACAGAAAGGGATAAATGCTGTCAGTGTAACATTATCCCCTCCATTCTTCTGTCAGTCTTTTCCCATTCTGGATTTTCTCACTGTCAAAAGACCAGATGCTTCATTGCAGCACCTCAGGGAGAAATGGCCTAAGAATCTGTTTGCTGGGCAGACAAGACAAAGGGGGCTGTCCATCTTCAAGCAAAGAAAGCTTTATAGGGATTTTTCTAAAGCATGCCTAGAAGTTGGGGTAGAACTGCTGTTGACATTGAAGGAATTCCTTTCCCTTTCTCCTCCTGTTCAGATACATTAACGCAAGATATGAACATCAGGGAAATGGAATCAATCTTCACCTCCTAGGATCGTACTGGGGTTTACAGCCTAGGCACTCAAGGACCTGAGGCAATGTAAACCTCCTTGCTCTTTCCTGCTTTCTACTGAGAATCTCACCCTTCCCTAGGTTTTTAGTTTTTTTCATTACATATATTAAATTTGTGAGAAGATGGCAGGCAAAGTTTGGAAGTGGAAGGATCTACCCTGAATACTCCTGCCCCATTTCAGACCCAGCTTTCCGTTCTGTGGCTGAACCAGCTGCTGGACACAGTGATGTCATGGATCACTGCTGACCTCTGTTAAGCAAAGGTCTAAGAAGGCTAAATCAATACCATGGGAGACTTAAATTTTCCAAAAAAGTGGACCAGTTGCAGGTCAGAGTGAAACCTCAGTGTTTCTTCCCCAGAGGAGGATAGAAACCTGGTTTTCTGGCTGACATTGCCCAGCCATCAGCACTGGAGACTCCAGAGGCTGGGAGTTCCTGGCAGGCAGAGTCCATCCAGGATGCTGCTGGCACGGTGCTGGCAGGCAAACCCCAAATAGAGCAGGCTTGTGAGCAGTTTGCTGAAGGGAAAGAAAAACCACACTAAAGCCTTCCTCAGGATGTTGCAAATGACACAGATCAGCAAATTTGGTTGCAGGTGTGTTTTTCTCAGCATTTTCCCCACCACTTCTCCTTACAAGTTGGATATTTCCTGCTGTATTTCTTGGTTCCCAGAGACTCATTGCTGCCTGTCAGGCAGAAGGATGTTTCAAGCTATATCCTGCCCTGCTGCGGGAAAAATCCTCATGCTGGTTTTGGCTAACTTGAATTTCCTTTGAGGAGTGTATTCCCAGGCGTTCAGTTTAGTAACTACACAATTTTCTGGATGATCTTATGTTTTACAAATAGCAAAAATTATCTTTTAACAGAGAATGAATAAGGAGAAAGCTACTCTTGACTGCCTGAGGATTGCAGCTTTAGCTAACAGTTAAAATTTAGAGATGCTGCTTTGAAGGAAGGACTTGGAACAGGGCCTATCTTCCCTCTGCAAAGCAAAGACCCGTTGCAGCACAGGAGCAACACTCAATAATGTGCTAATTAATCAACTTTCCTTAGAAAGTTATCAGAGAGAATAGTTCCCAGACAATTCAGCTGGACAAATGCTTCTGAGCCACAAGAATCAGATGTGATTGAGTGGATTAAAGGAGCAAAAGGGCAAAGGCACACATGGTTCCTGCAGATTTACCCTTCCCATTTCAAAACACTGCCCTAAAATACCGCTCTGGGGCAGATTTGCTTGATGGGGAGAGATTTAGGGTAGCACTTTTCCACAGCACATCCCCATTTCACTCTAAAGCAGCTCCAGTTCTGAGCAGCAATAAAAAGTAAATTACAGTTATTAAATCCCTTGATCCCACCTTTAAGGACTGCCAGTAACAGAATTTTCATAAAAGGAAATGTCTCTCTCAGGTTCCAAATCTTTCCATTTCTGCTGTAATTTAAAGTGGGGAATAATTTCTACAGAAAAGATTTCTGCCAATGCCTGGCATCTATGTTAGGCATATTTAATGTTTAATAAAATGTTGGACACACCATGCTGTATTTCAAATTCTTCAAAGCTAGATACTAGATGAATATCATATGAGTGAGATTTCAGCTTCATGGAACAGTTTGGCTTGGAATGGAACTTGAAGATCATCTCATTCCACGATCTTCTGCTCAGGGCCTAATTATCAACCTGGTCTAATTACCAACAGCTCATTGCTACTGCTCCACAGACTCCGAGCTTCCGAATCCCTTTGTGTTTTGGGGAGATTTTTGGATGGATCCCCATCCATTTTGATCCCATGATGTTGGAGCAGGTAAAGTTCCTCTTGGAAGCAGGAGGGGTCAGGAGGCTGGACACACAACACAAATGCTCCATATTGACTTCAGGACCCCTTGGCCATTTGTTTATAACCTTGAAAGGTCTCCAGAACTTGCAGATAACTAATGAGATGAGCCTCTGTAGAGGCCAAGATCAGAGCTCCTGGTGTCCTACCCCAGGGTGTGGCAAGCACAGGGAGTCATAGAGGGGTATAAGGACAGATTACAAGAGAAAAATAGTTCTTCTCTGATACACTCTACCATCATCTGGTTTGGTGACTTTACTGATTTAGGAACCTTCCTACTTGAGGATAGGACCAAGGCATTTTTGACATACCCCATACATTTAATAGCAGAAAATCCAAGAGATGCACGGGCTTGCTGGATGAGTGCAGCTAGCACAGCAATCCTAAGGGAAGCAGTGATAAACGCAGTGGATAAAAGTGGAAGTATGCGACACAGGAAAGCTGCTTTGTTCCTCCCCATTCTCTGCTCTGGGCAAAAGCATCATCAGAACCTCATTTCATCGGTTTATCATTTCATGGCAACCAGATCTACTTTAGAATAGTCAGAAAATAACCCTGAGTCAGACCATGGGTTTGTTTCCCGAGCAGATGAAATCAAGGGGATCCTCCTCGCTTGCAAATGGGAAGGGCACTCTCAGTGACCACCCCACTGCATCTCCTCTTCTCCTCCAGGTGGAGGGAGGACTTTGTGATTGCATTATCACAGTGACACCTCCACCTCCCCATGAAGCAGCTTCCAGGAGCTGTGCTCCATCTCCAGCCCATTTCAGTTGATAACATCCCACCTTCCTGCTGAAAAAATACATCTGTTGAGACCAGCTCCTACCACTACTTTTTGTTCATTCCTGGTATCACCATTGCTCATTCTGGTTTTAGACTCCCACAATCATCTTTAAAGTCCTTAGAAAAATGAAATGGGCCTCTTCAGTGAGCTCATTTCTCTACTGCAGGGCTGCAACAGCTGCGGTCAACAAAGATGTGAGAGGACTTTGAGACCCTGAGACTTTGCTAGGGTGATGGATGGTTATTGGACTCAATAATTCCCTGGAAGTAGTTGTGTGATGCAATTCAAGCCTAGCAAGGGCAGTACATTTCCCAACAGGGATGGCAGGAGACTTAGGCTCCAAATTTATCTGAGAAAAATAAATTCAGGTTATCAAAAAAAAAAAGGAGGAAAACATAACAGTCCTTTGTCCTCCATGTGTTGCCACAACAATGTAATGATCAAGGAAGGTATTATTAACAACACATGCAAAAGCAGAAAACTTGCATCCAGTTCTTAAATCCTACTTATTTTTAAATAAAATCACTTACTAGAACAAGATCCTCCAAACAAAGAGGTGTGTTACTTTTTGGACACTTACAAAGACATTTAAATAAGAATAAAAATTAAACTAAAATATAAATATAAATATAAATATAAATATAAATATAAATATAAATATAAATAAAATATAAATATAAATATAAATATAAATATAAATATAAATATATAAATCCTTGCAGAGAAGGAAGGGTACTATCCAGCTGTGGAGATTTTTGTTTATTTACTGGTGAAAAGACTTCAAAATCTTTTTCAGGTCTCTTCCAAAATAGTCTGGGCTGTAAGGCAGAGCCCATGTTTACTCAGTGTGGCACTGATTTAGCTGTGACTCTGGGAGAAGAGTCCTGCAGGGGCTGAAGGGTTGTGGCTGCCTTGGATTTACAGAAGGAAAAGCCTTTGGATCATTTATCTCTGAAGATGAAGTGCCTTGTATTCACTGTACACAAGGGAATAACAAGGGTATCATTATATAACTATGGTGCCAACCTAATTAATATTTGACTAAGAAAGAAAAAGAGAAAGAATAAAGCTTTTAGAAGTTCAAGAGTATTAGATAAAACCTTGGACTTAACAGTCTTCCTCTTTTCATTTCCCTGCTTTAATCTTCAGGTATAAAGAGGCTAGTTTGAAATAATTTAGGGTGTTTTTATGGGAAGATCACAGAATTGTTGAGTTTAGAACAGAAAACACCTACTCCAACCCTCTTATCAAAACAGGATCAGCCAGAGTAGTTTGCTTGTCTGAGTTTTGAACATCTTCAAGGAGGGAGACACAACATCTCTGGGCAAACTGCTCTGCTGTTTGTCCACCTTCAAAACAAAATAAAAAAGGAAAAGAAAATATTTTCTCATGTCTAAATGAAATCACAGAAGCATAGAATGGGTTGGGTTGGAAGGGATCTTAAAGATCATCCAGTCCCACACCCCAGCTATGGAAAAGGACACCTTCCACTGACACTCCAAGCCCCATCCAACCTGGCCGTGAACACTTGCGGAGATGAGGCAGCCACAGCTTCTCTGGGCAATCTGTGCCAGGGTCTCATCACCCTCACAGAGAAGAATTTCTCTCTAATATTTACTATAAACCTTCCCTCCATCCTAAGACCCTTCCCCCTAGCCCTATCACTGGATACCCATGTGAACATCTCAGCTGAGAAGGGACCTACCAGGATCACCCAATGTCTAACCCAAGCTTGCAGAGGCTGTGGTCAGCATGGAAAAGGTGGAAAAGAGGAGACTGAAGGAGAAATAGGACAGGGACCCTGCAGAGTGTCTCCAGGAAGAGTGAAATAGCTGGCAGGATTCAGGCAAGGACCAGGCACTGAAAGTGCTGGTGAAGCACTGCTGGTGCTCAGTGTGACAGCAAGAAAAATTTAAAATAAAATTTAAAAAAAGGTGTAAAGTAATAAGGTTTGCACATTAAGGAATTCCTCCAGGAGGAATGGCAGCAGACATGAGCTCACTAATGCCTAACAGCTTCACAGCACAAAAACTTCTCTCCCCTGGATGTCTGCTTTTCTCACAGAGCCTGACACACTTTTACCTCTTGACCTGCCTGTCCTGCCTTCAGCCCTGAGAGAAAACAGCCCACACTCAATAAAGGTGTGGCATTCCCTCTGGAAAACACAGAGGTAAATTCTCAAAATGGTGTGGTGGAACATTAAAGTATCTAAATACAAGTACCGTTTTCAGGACTCTCAGATCAAATGACTTCATAGCATTCAGGTGGATGAATGCTGCACTTCCACCCTTTTTTCATTTCTGGTTTGTTTTGGGGATTTTTTAATAAATAGCCATTTTTAATAGATATCCAATATTCTTTTAGATTGCCAGATTATCTCCCAGTAGTTCACATCATCATTCAACATTTGTTTTCTCACTAGCAACTCAACACTCAAACTGATTTTTGGGGTTCCTGTCAAACTTCCCTCTCCTCCTGTAAAAAAAAAATCTCTGCCATTTAGATATGGAGGATTCTTTTATCTTTTGGACATCTCTATGACTTTTCTCTTCCCACCACAAGTTCAAAATTTCCAAAATAATTTTAAATAATCTGAAGTATAATAAATGAAACAAGGTGGGCAAGGCACAAGGTCTATTGGTGAAAATCTAAGTTGAAGTCCTTGTGCCAGAAGGCTTTTTCACAGAATCTGTTGCTGATGAAGATTCCTGGCTCTGGTGACTGCAGATGCCATGGATTTGGGAAAAGCTGTCTGACAGAGTTTTAAGGAAAACAGGTTCTTCAAGGAAAATAAGTCCTCCAGGCGTCCGTACCTGAGTTTTAATATCAAAAAGCATTTTGCAATATTCCTCCATGCAATAACTTTGGAATTCCTTCTTCTGAGAAATAATGAGAGAAAGCCCTGAATTTATTTCCATTTTCTTGAAGACAAATTAAGGGGAAAACAGAGCAAGTTTCTGGTCACCTCTTTTCTGACCACCTTCCTAATTGTACGCCATCATCGGGTCTTTAACTACCACAATTTTTCAGAGGTGACCTGGTAGAAAATCCAACCTAATTCCTATGGTTTTAATTAACAGACAGACCTAAGAGACCCTGAGACTGTTTATTTCTGTTACTTAGATGAGCAAAAACATTGACTGGCACAACAATATTTGTCTTCTTTTGGATCCCTGGTTCAAAATGATAGCAAAATACATCAAAACACAATGTGAGGGTACGAGATATTCGTTATTGCAATTACACATGGCAGCCACATTAATTAGTCATCCCAGCATAGATGGTGGAGAGGGGAGATTATAAATTTAAACAGCTTGGGTCACAACATAACAAAGTCAAAATATAAACCAAAATGACTTGTGGGAAAGAGATAATATTTTAACTATCTCTATTTTGGAAATGTTCATCAATTGTGAAATGCCATAGGAGTTAAGAAAACATTTTATCTACTAAAACTGATTGAGTGTTGTTTCTCTATAGAGAGGAAATTCTTGCCTGTTTCTATTTTTTGTTTCTTCAGAAAAATTTTGTCTCCAGAGACTATACCAGGATTCAAGCCCTCTTGAACCATTGCTACTAGCCATAAGCTTGAATATTTTGTTTTGTTTGTTAAGGAATAAACTTGTAATTTTGTCCCAGTGGTTAAATTAACTTTGCTTTCTGCACAGTTCCCCAAGCCCAGAAGAAAACAAAATATAAGCACTCATTTATTAAAGAAAAAATATCAGAACTGGAAGCTGGATTTTGCTGGGTTTTTAGCAAGAGATTTTCTTCCTTCTGCAAAAATAAAAGGAAGACAAACAATTTACCTACAATCTGCACTTTGGGTTCCAGAAATCTCAGTTATGAACAGTTCAAGAACATTTGCCTTCATCATGGATCAAGGATGAACAACTTAAGGTGCCACAATATGATTCCTTTTTCCTGTAAGAATCCATCACCCTTTCATAGCTCAAAAGTTTTGAGGTTTTTAAACTATGATTTTGGAAGATGTGAACAATTTGATTTCATTTTCTGGGTACACATCAAAAACACGGTGCTGGGGTCCCTGCCCTAAATCCCGGCTAGCAAAATGGGCAGCACGCTTCCAGCAGTCCCAGGGGGTGGCTAGCGGCAGCAGCGGGCGATAGCTCCGGTTTGGAGTCGAGCCTGGCAGGCTAGCCACCTGAGGATGTGACCCCTGCGTCAAGGCAGTAGGCTTCACACCTCGACCCTCGGATGAGGGATAGAGAAGGCCGCCAACGAGAGCCAGTGAGCGAGTAGAAAGGAGGCAGCAAACCACCTCAGCAGAACAGGGTAGGTTTATTAACCAAGGGACAGGGAGGCAAACACGGGAGCGGCTGAGGAAGTTTGCCAATGGAGATACAGTGCACAGAGGTTAAATACAGAGTAGGATGACCCCTACTAGGTGAATGTGATTGGGCACACGAGAAGAGTGGCAGAGCATGAGACAAATGAAACAGGCAGAGAGGAGGTACAAGGGTGTGGCCAGGGATCATGGGCCAACCACGACTCAGTCAGGGAAGAAGCTTCTGGACTCTGGGCCGGGTTGGGAGATGACAGACACACAGGAGGAAGGGCGGGCACTTGAGACAGACAGGTGAACTAAAGTACCAATTGGACAATACGGGAGAGAGAGAGCATGAGTGATAGAGTGCAACTTGCTCAACCATGAGGGGGCGGGTGGGGCTGAACCAACTTTGAAACAGTATTAAAAACAGGGGGGCAGAGAGGGAGGGAAGTGGAACAGACCATTGAACAATACATAAAACTGAACCCGTACAATAATCAAACTAAGAAAAAACGCACGCACCGCAACAACACGGCTTTTGAGAACTTCTCAAATAGGATTTGCAACAATGTTATCCTCCTCTGCCTTCCAAGCCCCTGTTTTTCTCACAGAATCATAAAATCATTAATGTTCAAAAAGCCCTCAGAGATCATGGAATCCAACAGTTAACCCTGTACTGCCAGCTCCACCACGAAACCATGTCCCCAAGTGACACATCCTTTGGTGATCCCAACCCCTCCCTGGGCAGTCTGCTCAACTGACTGACCACCCTTTCCATGAAAAACTTTTCCAGATATCCAATCTAAACCTCTTCTGGTACAACCTGAGGTCATTTCCTCTCATCCTGTCACCTGGGAGAAGAATCTGCCACCACCTGGCTACACCCTCCTGTCAGGGAGTCGTAGAGAGCAATAAGATCCCCCCTGAGCCTCCTTTTCTCCAGGCTGAGCCCCCTCAGCTCCCTCAGCCACTCATCAGATGTGCTCCAGACCCTTCCCCAGCTCTGTTGCCCTTTTCTGCACACACAAATGTGTCCCCTCTCCTTCACCACCCCAAAACAGGGTGCTTGTCCCCACACACCACCTATGACATTCGCACAGCTCTGCTGTGGAGAAAAGGGTGTCTGTTAAAACTGAGAGAAGGCTCAGAGCTCTGGCAGTTTCTCAGGATAAATTCAAACCCTTCACTGCTGTGGTGGTGTAGGAAGTTCATCTCTTCACAGCTTTTCATTCCAAATCTCCTGCAAATTTCCATCCCAAATCTGCTGCACAACACAAGATCTTCTTTCTCCTATAGAAGGAACAGCTCAGCTCCTGACCCTGCTCAGTTCTGCCTCTTGCTAAGAAGCCTTGAGCCATTTTTAATGCCAAAAATGGCATAGCAAGAACTTTGAGACTCTATCAAAACTAATAAACCACTGACCAGAGTCGTGAAGGATTACAGAGGGGATGTGATTGAGTCTTGCCATGTTTTCCAACACTGAAGAAGAAGGGGTTTGGTGGGAAAGGCACCTGGGAGGCCTCAATAATCCCATAAGTGCAGCCAGAGTGAATTCCCTGAGCTGGAGGCAGGTCTGCAGCCTTCAGCAGCAGATGGGGTTTGCCAAAGGGAGGATGGATCTGTGCAACCTCAACATATGCAGGTCCCATTTCCAACAGCCACTCACCTCCATTTATCTCCTGCATCTCTGGGGATCTGCTTGCCTTGAGCTTCAAACCTGAGATTTCTGTAACCTAAAAAGGGCAGAAAAATAGTCAAGAATCATGTATTTCAGTTTGCACTTTTTGCTGTTGGGGGAGCAGGGGGGTACAGGGGAATTGGCTGGTGGGCATGTTCTTATTTTGGTCAAGATAAAAAACGTTGCAAATATGAATGTAGAAAATAATTAATTATGGAGTAACCACTCCTGCTTCTACCTTCTTGCAGATGCTTGAAGACTATTTCTCACTAAATGGAAGGACAGCTGCAGAGAGGTAAATTTTTGCAGGAAATGCATCTCTTATGAACACCAGTTGCTGAATTTCCCCTCTGTCCACCCTGAAACATTTCACCTGTTCGCCTAATGGCTTTTTGGAGCAGCAGGGCTGATTTGCCCTTGCCACAGAGTGAACTGGCTTTTAACATGGATTTAAGCTAACTTCATTTTACAGGAGGCTCAGTTCTCTTTTCCAGATCAAGTCCCTGTGTCACATAAAACCCAGACATTCTGGGACATGGGGAACAGAAGACCATACAGGAAAACTATCAGTGACCCCTGGGACCACAGCAGCTTGGGTTCAGTTAGCTTTCCTAGGAAAAAGAACTCACATTTCCTAGAACAAAAAAACCATAATAATACAACAATCAAGAAGCTGCAAAGTAAGGAGACGCTCTGGTGTGTAAAATTCCCCTATCCCCAAAGGATTTTGTTTTAGGTAGCCTCAATTCCATGTGGGAAGACAGAAAGGGATAAGAGACAGGAATATAATAAAGGATTTGATATGGAAGCTCCCAAGATAAAAATCTTGCCCCAAAATTCATTGTGTAAATTGAACTTCTCAATGTGTGCAGGGTCACCATGTGAGCTGAACAAATGGGGATGTGAGGGTGGGTTTGATTTGGTTTTCTGGATTTTAATTTTTTGTAAGTACTTTGTGCTGCAAACAGAAAACATGCAGAGATTCTGACTGTGCCACAGGCTGGGCTTACAAGAATTTCGCTGAGGGGACAGAAATTTCAAAGAGTTCGGACTGGTTTGGGCTCATTTGGCTACAGCTGGAGGAGAATGCACAAAAGTAGATCTCGATAATTTTGTGCTAGGTTTAAAAAAACCTCCATTGAATGCTTTGCTTGTTGCATTAATGATTTTTTCTATTGTTATTCCATAAAAGTAAACAGATTTCTGCAATTCCAACTTAGAGATGTCCACAAGGGTGATATCCCAGAGAGTGATTCCTGAGGCAGTATCCAACCATTTCAGTGGGAATTTCATATGAATAACATGTCCCAGTTATTTCATATGTCCCAGAATTTCATATGAATAACATGTCCCAGTGAAGAGCTGGATTTCAAGTTGCTTTCTGCGGTAAGGCTGGGACAGACAGGAAATTCTAAGGTAATATCATTGAAACCCTCTACAAAATATCAAACTCACGAGACAGCTGATCACCTTGGCCTCAAAGAGCCAAAATTTAACTGTCTTTTTTGGCCAGTTTTATTCATAATCATAGCTAATCATAATTTTCCCCCTTCTATAAATTCAGAGCCATAAAAAAATCCTCTTGGTCTCCCTTATTTCCTCTTGTTGGTGTAGATAAAGGCTACTTTACAAAACACTCCATGCCTGTTTATTTACATGTAGCTTAACATAATGAGCCACTAATCTTATTTGAGGCCTCTGAGTAGTATTGAAATATAGATTGTCACTAATAACCACAGCACTTCCATGTCACTGGTGCTGAAATGGCAATCCTTCCTTCTCTGCTTCCCCGTGGAGCAGAATGTTTGCTGAATTTCCAATGGGCACGTCAGGAAAACAGCATCAACCACAGAGGAAACTCCCCAATTTACTGAACGTGTTCCTTCTTTGAGTGAGTTCTTGTGATGGTTCCCTAAACTTAAAAAAAAAAAAAACCAAAGTTGTCCAACTCTGTTGGCCACAAAAATCCCATTTTCAGGTGTGCTTCCAACTTTACAATAAGTTGGAAGCATCTGTTACACAACAATTTTCCACCTGTAAACAACATTTCTTGGAAACAGACATTGTGCTGAAATATTTTGATTTTGGTGAAACATCTGACGGGAAATTTGGATTGTTTTGACTTCTTCATTTCACTCTGGTGTTGAAGTGTTTTGTTTCAGTAAAGCAGAGATGGTTTGTTTTGACTTTCTTACTCTGTTTTGTTTCACCCTAATTTTATATTACCATCCTTCCAATACTGTGTTTATGTATTTGCCTGTTATAGTAACAGTTCCTTTGGCCATCTGAAAATATGCTGAGATGAAAGAAAATGAGTATATTTCATCTTTTCTCTGAGTAGTATTGATTACTTCACAACATAATGTTTGTACAATCACTGATGTTTGGGGTGGTTTTTTTCCTTTTCTCATTTCACTGAAGCTCCATTTTGCTGTAAAAGCAATTTTCAAAATGGCACCTTTTCCCACAGACAGGGACATTTATTTACCATCAAAACTAATGTGCTAACTAACAGTGTCAAATCACATTCAGCTGCCACACGACAATTAATTTCCCACTGCCTGGCCATCGCTGCCCTTTTTCCTCCTGATTTACAGGCACTCATTGTACAACCTTCCCCTTGCATTGGAATAAGTTATTTGGCCCCCTTGCTGGGGAAATGAGGTGCTATTTCAGGCACAATGGAATACTGGGAGGTGTCCTTGCCCATGGAAGGGTGTTGGAACTAGGCGACTGTTTAGGTCCCTTCCAACCCAAACCACTCTATGAGTCTGTAATCCTCTACAAAAGTGTCCACAAAAAGGCAGGTTTTGACTTCTGATTCAAGGCAGTGGAAAACTATGGCAGCAATCAGGTTAAGCTGCACATTAATCCTTGTGAGGGTGTGCAGAAAACCTAGGAATATTCCAGAGATTTGGGAACCTTGGTTCTGAACAGCATCCTTGGGATGTCAATGGACAGTGGCAGAGTATCTCCACCACCCTTACCCCGAGAGTGTCACCTCATGTCAGCTTTTGATCCAAACAAATCCCAGGAATTACAGCTAGGGAAGAAGATCTGTGCAGTCAGCGAGATGGGAGTAGGATCTTTGCTGAAGATTTGTCTCCACCTGGAAGTTTAATAACTAAATTACTGAGCTCAAAGTCAGGTCTGTGTATAACACTGTGTTCCATCCTATATCCCCACACAACCCTGGGAACCCCTTGCTAATTCCTACCACTGTCCCAATGCAATAAACTCCTTTCCCATTCTTTGCCCAGCTGGTGCTTCCTAATGCTCTGGGATGTGACTCCAGGGTGTTTCAGTATCCATTTGATCTCTCCTGTGCTTTCAGATTTATAACTATTTCCCCCCACTTAACTCTTAATATTCTCCATATCCACCATGCATGAAAACTCTGATGTTTATTCAGGGGCAGCTGTCTCTGGCCATACTTCTGCCAATTAAATACCAGCACCATAACAATGCTGTTGCATAGCTTCACCTTTAATTCTCTGACAATAATTTTATTGCTCCAGGTTTTGACTCACATATTCATATTTCTCGATGCTTTCCTTGTTCTCACTTCTATTTCCACCTCTGTACTGCTGTTATCTATTATTACCAGGTTGCCACAGTAACTGCATTCCTCAACACTCCTTATTTGTTCCACACCAATTGTTATATGGACTGTGTTTGTTCCCATCATTGCCAAGATCTTGATCCTTTTTTTTTTGTTGTTGAAATTTTGTCCTCTTCCGTGGTTTGGAAGCTTTTGGCTGCACATCATGGGGCAAGAAAGAAAAGAGGTAACTCCTCCTCCAAGGCCCCACATTCACAGTTCTCACTGAAAATATTGCTGTTCTCTGAGGCAGTTGGCTCTGACATGTCATTCTCTGCAGGTCATCAAGTTTTCCACCTCTCTGACCATCCAAGGAGCAGGGATTCTCCCTGTTCAGCCTGGTGTTCTCTGCAGGATTGCTCTGGGTGTGAGCTACAGCAAACTGCCCATCCCATCAGACTTGTCCAGGCTGCAGAAACATCCCCACGGGCAGCACCAGAAAATCCCAAACCCCACTCCACACCAGGGCATCCTTCCTGAAACTATGATATGAAATCCTGCATGCTCAGCGAGGGGATTTCTTTCCCTCTCAACCTCTATGTTTTGCTGCCCTCTCCTGCTCAGCCAGGAAACCTCTCAAACCTCCCAAACCGGAGACTGCAGAGCTCACCTAGAAATTTGAGGCTCCCTCATATGTTTGACAAGTCTTGCCAGAGCAGAGCATCCCTGATGGGAGCAAAGTCGCAGAGGCAGCAAGGAGGTACAGGCTATCAGTGAATACCAAGATTCACCCTTCCCGAGTATCTGTTCTGGAAAGAAAAACAAACAAAACAAAACAAAACAGAGCTGTGAGGAAACTGCTCTACAAAAGAAGCAGTACTCAAATGCTTCTACAGCTTGACCCAAGCACTAAATGGGGCATTATGCCCTTCTTCTTTAACTCTCAGGAGCTCAGGATGTGGTTGTGGGAGGAAGTCAGAGAAGTCATTGCAGCATAGCAGCCTCTGCTGTAGTGGAGCCTCTGAGCTCACAGTTTGGAGATCCCAAATGGCCCCTCCATGTCCTTCACTCCCACAGCAGCAGCAGCAGCAAAGGTTGGTGACTGTCACCACCTAAAACAGCAAAGGGCAGTGCTGCCACCCTCTGCACACAAACTCTGTCCCTGGGAAGCACCTCACTGCCAATGTTCCAGTCTCAGCTATGTTATTGCCTACAAAAATTCTCCATTTCAGGCATCACTGGAGTGATTTCATGGTGCTTTTACTGGTTTGTTGATTAATGACCTTGCTGTGCTGCACAACAAAAACTTTCTTGGGGCTGAAACAGAAGCCCAGCACTAAGGACATGAACTGCTACACTGCCATCCAAGCACCAGGAATGGAGCTGCTTTCTCCCACTAAAAACTATCAGAGGTAAGAGCAGATTTGGGCTGATTTTAGTGGGTTCACTCACTTTATTCCTGAAGGGAAAGCAAATGATTTCCCCTAACTCACTCCTTGGGCTGGGGTGCCAGGCCATCCCATGGTAATGAAGCCAGCCAAGTCATAAATCACTGAATCATGGACTATTTTGGGTTAGAAGGGACCTTTAAAGGTCACCAAGTCCAACCCTCCTGCCATGATCAGGGACACCTTCAACCAGATGAAGTTGCTCAGAGCTCTGTCCAACCTAAACCTGAAAGTTTCAGGGATGGGGCAGCCACCACTTCTCTTCCTTCGCTGCTCTCAAATATTTGACAGTTGTACACATTATTGAACCCTTGGCTTGCTTTAGACATCAAACTGTTTTCCCCACCTGAAAACAGAATGGCAAAAATTTATGTATTGCAACATGTGTTTTACACTCACAACTTCCTTGTATTCTTCATAACTTATTTTCTCTATGAAGCCATGGTAAAAATATTGAGAAAGGCAATAGGGACAGCAAAAGATAGAATTTAATTACAGTAAGAGTTTATTTACAAGAAGGCTGGAAGGGACTTTTTACTACCCCTTCCCATAGTAACAGGACTAGGGGTAATGGTCAAGGAGAGGGGGTTTAGATTAGATATTAGGAATAAATTCTTCCCTGTGAGGGTGGTGAAGCCCTGGCACAGGTTGCTCAGAGAAGCTGTGGCTGCCCCATCCTGGGAGGTGTCCAAGACCAGGTTGGATGGGGCTTGGAGCAACCTGGGACAGTGGAAGGTGTCCCTGTCCATGGCAGGGGGGCTGGAACAAGATAATGTTGAAGGTCCCTTCCAACCCAAGCCATTCCAGGATTCTCTGGATATAATTCCCAGCTGACTAACACAACCACCAGCTGATCCTCATTCCACACAAGCAGGGAGGAGAGACCAGGCCAGGGTGGTGCTACAGATGCTGCACAAACATGGACATGGGCATAAATGTGACAATAAAAAAGTCACAGAGAAGAAAAGCTGAGAGAAGGTGACCTTGACAAGTCAACTAATGCAATATTTATTGGCTTTTGAAAGAAGGGTTTATTGAGCAAGAAAGAATGACATCAGCCAACAGAGGATGAAAACAAGCACTCGATAAGAGTTGGCTTAAAGCTCTATCCAAGCATAGGTGGAAGAATATAAAGCAGGAAGAGGGATATATCCAAGACAGGGCTGGTGGATATGCTGTCCACATTCTCAGCACTCAGGGAAGTGCTGCAAGTGAACTGGAGCAGTCAGTACCATGGAAAGGACATTGCAGAGCCAGCCTGTCACCAAATTACCCCAAATCTTTACCAAGAACACAGTCCCTTGTGACAATGTCCATATACGAAGTTTCTAATCCTAACTACCTGGGGGAGTAACAAAAACAATTAAAATTAAAATCCAAAACCCATAAAACCTGGCATCAGGTAGAAAGTACATACACGCCTGGGAAAACTGGAAAAAAAACACCCACCAGTTTTATTTTAAATTCAGATACTAACATTTACACTAAAATGTCAAGCCATAAGAGAATGGAATCAACTGAGCCTGTAAAAGCAAAATAGGCCACATTATTAGACAGTACTTTTAAAATTAGTCTTGATGTTCACTTAATTATATCCCCTTGGCTGAGTCAGGAAAACAGAACCTTGCCTTATTATTACCATTTCTTATCATTATGAAGGTCTTTGATTGGGTTCTGTAGATGATCTCAATGGGATCTGTCAAACAATGGGATAATCTTCACTTCAGTGAAAAAGCTGTCTCTCCCAAAGGCATGGGGTTTTTTGATAAATGGCTCTTTCATGTAGACACAAACCTAGCAAGACATTGAATCACGTGTTCAAAATATAATGGCTTAGATGATTAACAAAAAGTTAACATGGGAAAGATATAATGTACTTAAGAAAAATCTCTTTATTCCTGAGAAGGAAAAGAAAGATGGGGTAGACAAATAATATTTACTGCCAGCTCCACAGCAAGTACATCCACACACAGTATAATTATTCAAATTCCACTGCCCTCCAGTAAGGGGGGGTTCCAGGGAACTTAGGACAGTAGATCACCTGGAGTTGCCTAAAAATGTTACACTATTGGAAGGAAATTCTTTGATAAGTTTATCAAAATTATGAGCAATTTCTTCCAACACAGTTAGAACTTGAGTGTAAAATGAATCAAATCAGTGTAAGCAGAAAGGTGCATTTGTCAAAGCAGTATTACCAGCAAGGAAGCACATTACAGCAAAAGTGTGGAAAACTGCACTTTCTTTGCTCAGAAAAGCTATAATTTGGCAAAGAACTTCAGTGTGTGCCTAAGTTATGAAGTACATTACATATGATGGAAATCAAGCAGTGAGGTTGTTATTCCCCAGAATGTTGTAACTTAATTTCCTCCATTTGTCAATTAGGAGTACATGGGAAAAATACTTTTTAAATCCAAGAATAAATATATCCAGAGAAGTAGGAGCACAAGTGTGATTGGTACAAGACTTCTGGCTGTGATGTCCAGACCTCACAGAGCTTGTACAACCACATCCATTTCTGATTCACCTGCAATTGAACATGCTGCAGTTCTGCCAATAAACCAGAGTGCCTCAGGCCTTCTGGAAAGCCATTTTATATGAGAAACATGAAAATCCTGACTTCACTTATTTATGATTTAAAGCAGAATCTCCAGAGCTTTGTCAAGGCTGAGAAACATGCACACCTCAGGGCATGTGGCCACCTCCAGCTAATAGAGGTCAGGAGGAACAACACTTCCCCCCTGGCCCCAGGACTACCTGCAGCACCTCAAGGTGTGTGCTATGGGCTACTGTACAAGGCAATTAACTGCCCTTTCTCTAATTCCTCTCTCTCTGCTCACCAGGGACATCTGCACGAGGATCTCAAAGGCAGCCAGCAACAGGATGAGAGGACACAGCCTCAAGCTGTGCCAGGGGAGCTTCAGGTTGCACATCAGGAAGAATTTCCTCACAAAAAGGATCCTTAAACATTGGAATGGGCTGCTCAGTGTGGTTGTGGAGTCACCATCCCTGGAGGTGCTTGAGAAATGACTGCACATGGTGCTCAATGCTGTGGTTTAGCTGACAAGGTGGTGACTGGACAAAGATTGGACTCAATTATCTTGGAGGTCTTTTCCAACCTTAATGATCCTATGATTCTATGTCAGCTTCCAGGTTAAAGCTGAAGGATGGCAGGAAATGCAGCTGTGCACTGGGAACTAGAACTGGAAATGTGGGGAAGAGTGGGGAGGATAATCAAAGAGAAGTGGAAAAAGGAGATTGGTGTGTACAGTGTTGCCCTTTCTCTTTTCCAGTCAGTCCTGAAGCAGCCTTAAAACTGTGAAGATGGCTAAGCAGAGACCTTTGGACTCAGGTCTCACTGGCAATGTCCCTACCATCATATAAACTAACTTCTCTGTCCCCTCCAGGGTCCTAATTCCTGATTATCCTCAGACATGTAAACATCAATTCCGGGCAATTTTGCAATAAAGCAGTCAGTCTTCCCCAAAACAGTTTCTCATGGATAGTTTTTTTGCTGTAAAACTCTCGCTCAGTGAGCAGTACATAAGATTTCACCAGGTTTGGCTCTCCTTGCCTTACAGTGTGTTCCAACAGGGGCACCCCTGGCTTTGCATCTCCAGGGCACAGAGCCCAAAGCAGTGTAAAAGCAAAAGGTCTGTTCTGGAGGAGACAATTCTTGATCACTGTGGAGGAATGGTGGGCGTGACCAATGAGGGGAATATGGAAAGGGATGAAAGAAAGGCAGTAAATGGCTGAGGAGACACAGAAGATAAGGGATGTAAACCCCAGACCTAATTTCTCCATGCACAGCGCCCCACTGTAAAGCACCCAGTTCCCAGTTAAAACTCAGCACTGCAGCTCCTTTCCCCAGGGTGCTGACCTCCCATCTCACCTGCAGAAATCACGGCCAAACACAACAAAGCTGAACTCTGCAGGGCCAAAATTTCTCGTGGAATGGTTGCAGCTATGGTATGCTCCAGTCTGTCCCAGTAGAGCTGTGTGGAGCTTTGATAGAGGAAATCTGGGCCCAGTCCTCAAGAGTTCATGAACCTTTCAGTAAAACTGGCCCCCAATCCAAAAAATCCTGGGCTCACATCCAAGAAAAACTGCAGCTCCAAGAACATCCTGCCTTACCATAGCTCTTCTACATCCATCCACCCAGACCATGCCAGGAAATGCTCGATGCTCTTTTCATCTTGAATTGCACACAGAGAAACAGTGAGGGATCTTGGTAGCAGGAAAGCAAGCAAAAGCAGAGGGGCCAGGTGTCTGTTAAAACCAACTTGGAGGATTCTTCTTCCTCCCTGGTAGCTGGTTTAACAACTGGGTATTACTTCACATGAAATTACATCTGCATTCCTGTGGAATTATACACTCCATCCATCTGTTCTTGCACTGAATATCGAGGAAGAGGCAAGGAAGATTTTAGGCTTTTCCTCCCATTCTGCAAGAAGAAGGGCATTTGGCTTTTCATATTTGTCAGCCTACTCTGGGAAAATTACTTTCAAACACATGGCATGAACCCAGAGAGCTGCAAATAGAAAAAGGGATTTGATGGTGTGCGCCCTGGCAGACAATAGCTTTGCACAGGCATTGTTAGGACAGGCATGGCCAGCTTGCAGCTGCCAGGCTTCAGCTGGTTCCCACACAGCCCAGAAAAGGCTCTCGTGTACATCCCTGGCCTGGCAGCAGTGCAGAGCTGCCAGGACCTCCCAGGCTATCTGGGTCCTCAGACACTGTAGGAGATCAGAGGATGGACAACCCAAACCCTCCAGGTGGCTGCTGGGACTCTCTTTTGCAGCCCAGATAACTGATGGTGGCCCAAGTCCCTGATGTCATCAAATCATAGAATATCTCAAGCTGGAAGAGTCCCACAAGGACCATTGAGTCCAGCTCCTGGCCCTGCATAAAACAGCCCCAAAAATCCTACCATGAGCTTGAAAGCATAGTCCAAACACTCCTTGAACTCTGGCAGGCTTGGGGTGGTGTCCTGTCCTGCCTGTGGACTACCCTTGGAGCAGTTCAAACTCTCCAGATACGTGTGAAAAACCCACATTTTTCATCCCTCAGCAGTACAGAGAGCCTGATATGCTGCAGGGAGGTTTTTACCCTGGAATGACAGTGTGCACCCCAATATCTGGAGTCTCCTTCAGCTCCTTCTTTCAGGAATAGGGAAGGCAAACTCAGGGGACAGAGACACCCACCTGGCCACAGGAAAGGGCAGAGTGCTCTGTGCCAGGGTGTGAACTTCCTTCGACCCCAGGACACACAGCAAATAGCTCAGGGTTTCACAAAGAAACCTCGAGGCGGATTTTTTCAGGTTTAGTCAGACAGGGTTAGACAAGCAGACTGCTGTCATTTGCACTGTATTCCTGGCTACTGCATGCTCAGTGAGCAGTGAAACCCTGCCCAACACAGATGTACTAAATGGGCAGGACAACAGTGGAACAGCTTAGCACAACATCACTCTATAGCCTGTACCACTGACATGGATTTTCCTTTCAATAAAGAAAAAGCAGGGGAAAACTCTTCTGCTACCACTGCCACCTCCAGCAATTTCCAATCGTCCATGCAGAGAAGCCCGTTATCATCACTTTGCAGATTATAAAGGAAGCAAAAATCCTGCTGTTGATTTGACAAGCAGTATCAGCCCTCTGAGAAGCAGGTTCAGGTCTTCCCGACACCTCCCATTCCCTCCACGGCTCTGAGAATGTTGTTTGATCTCTCTGTGTCCTTCAGATCTGCCTCTATAAAACGAAGCTAATGCTGCTGACCCAGAAGGCTCTGTAAGGAGAAAGGTCTTCACTTATCTCTGGCGCCACACAGAAAGAACCAAGAGAGAGCCTAAGAAGACGAGAAGGGCGTTATGTTCTGCTCTGCTGCTTAATTGAATAAGCTGCTATTTGCAAGTAATTAAGGGAAAACTCAAGTGTCTGTGAGTGGGGTGAAAGAGGAGAATTCCTCTAATTTACATCTCATTGCCACTGAGATAAATATGCTTTTCTCGTTCTTATCAAAATGATTAACGAGACCTTCCTTAATAGCGATGCCTTTTAACTACTGTTATCACCTAATGATTAAACTAATTGGTAGCTAAAGCCTGGAAGTTTCACCTGCTTGTTTCATGAAAAAATTTTTCTCCCTCCAACCTCTTATCCAGTCCCAGTTACAAATTCCAGTTCTGCTGCAGATTTACCCAATAATGGAACTGGGAGAGGTTAAATCCTGTTTAAGTGCCTCACTCCGTCTGTGACAACACGATCTGGCCCAGTCTACATTTATGGTTGTCAGACTGTCTGTAGCCCAGACAAAGCAGACACATCATGATTCCAGAAATCCAAGTTCAGGTACCTCCCCACAAGTTGCACTTTCCCCTCACATCCTCCTCAGTCCATGTCATTTGGATTCCAGAATTCCTGCAAGTGATGAGAACGGTGTTTGGGGTTGGACCCACACATGTGCTGGATGAGCCACACGAACAGACCTTTCCTGACTGGTTTCCTTTCCTGGCACATGGTTTTGGATGAGGATCCATCAAATCCAGGCTGGATTTGAGCCTCCCCAGGCTGACATCACAGGCAGCACTCAGGATTTAGGATACCCACATGTAGGCGTTGGCTGTGTGATAGTGTTTGATCTCCCTTTAAAATCAAGGCAGACCATGGGCAGCACTCAGATGCTTAAAACAGAGATCTCCAGTGTCCCTCTGCCACTCCCAGGCAGTTTGGGTATCACAGGCCATATTGTGAAATTGCCCTGGAAGTCCAGAAAATCAAGTCCTTTCTGTGGTGAGCAGAGTCAGCTGGAGAAAGATTCACTCTAGCACAGATGCCTTTGAGCTATTGATCCAGGAAGAGATTGGTCACTCATAAGTTCTGGGCTATTTCTGTCTTGCCCACAGAGATTTTTAGATCCTGCCAGGCATGTCAGATAGCATTGGGCATCTTAATTTGGCAAATGAATCCCACCTCTATGCTGTAATTTGTACTAGCTAAAAAAACAATAGAATGTTCCAAAAAGAAATCATACCCAGTGTCAATGTAAATGATCTCATGAGGCATAATGCTGGTAAAAAAACCCATCCTTTTGGGTCAGTTTTTCTTTTCTCTAAGCAAAATTCCTACCTGACATTTTAAGCTTGCAAGAGTGCATTAAATAGCAGCACAGCACTTAACTAATTTTACATTTAGATTGCTTCCCCTCTGTTTGCTGTATGGGATGCTCACCCCGCTCCTTGCCAATAAGCCACCCAGAGAATCAGAACGACATTAATGATCAGGGAAAAAAAACAAAAGCTCGTCAATAATAACCTCAGTGGTAATTTCCTGATGAGAAATTCACTCATTTCTTTATTTGTGCCTGGGAGCTCTCGTTGTTCTTATTATGAATCCTCAGGCATAAAAAGTGGAAGTGATTTCTAATTTAAATAGAGTTGGTATAACCCTCTGAAAATGAATCTTCATGAAATGATAAAGCAGGGCTCTAATACTGTGTTTTGAATGGTGCCACATGTTCTGAATAATGTTGTAGGTGCATAACTGAGCAGGCAGCACTGGCTTGAACGGGACAGAAATGGGACCCCTTGAGGTTCCTCAGAGACTCCATGTAGCCACATGCTAACATGGAGTGGACAGAGGATCTTTGCTTTGGAGAAGACACATTTCACTAGCCCAGGTTGCTCCATGCCCCATCCAAACTGGACCTGAGCACTGCCAGGGATGCCTGTGTTGGAAGGGACCTACAAGGACCAAGTCCAACTCAGTGCTTTGTGGAATGTGCTGTGGTGTAAATGATGTCTCACCTGAAAAAGAGGGACACCTATAAACCTAGAAACTACTGACAGACATGAGACTCTCCCAGGAGTAAATGGAGTTTTCTCAATTGTTTCAGGTTATCTAAAGACATTTCTTGCTCTGGCTTGACACACCAAGCCCTCACCAAGCCAGTGTTGGCACTCTTCGCACACCACAAAGCGATGTGGCATCTCTCTCACTCAGCAGAGAACCAATAAAGCACCAGAGTCCTGCTCAAAGGATTCCCAGACCCTTAGAGATATGACATAAAAGATGAACTAGCTCCATCACTTGACAAGGTTAAAGCAGGAAATAATATATTTATTTGAAGATAGACTTGCATCACTGTGCTAGAGTTAGAGGAAACTGTGATGTCAAATTTTATTTCAGTTTTGCAGAATAAAGACCTTCCTTAATTGTTGCAGTATGTCAGCTTCTATCTCCTGTCCTGAGGTGAAATCTTTGTCCATGGATTCTCTGGTGTTCACACTGTCTAAAGCAATTTGAGTGTCAAATACAAGCTTTGAAAGTGTCTTTTATGTCCTTCCTTCTACACCCATCCCCTGCCCAGCAGTGAGAAGGAAGAGGGGTGGTACAAAGATTTCAAGATAATTTAAAATATCATTTCCCAGCCTCACTCGCCTCCTCGTGGTCATTTCCTTCCTATTTCCTCCCATCGGTGCTGTGTTTGTACCTGACTTAGCACCTGTCTGGCCCCACCTCCCTGTGTCTGCCTAAAACACATTTGTAAAACTCCTGAATGTTGAAGAAATATTAAACATAATTCTGCTCACTCCTACAAGGAAGACAAGGACACAGGGATCTGGGCCTTTCCTGTAACAGGGAATTCCTGTGCCTGGCAAAGCAGAGCCTCTGTGAAGGCTAAATAAATCCTGAGGTGCATGAAGAAGTAAGCAGGACTAAGAGGTGGTTTTAACTTCTGTACTGTGATCTCATGCACAGTCTGGGATCAACTGGGCTGAAAAAATTTTACAAGCCTAAATTAAACACTAGTCACATTGTTAAAGAACTATTAAAAGATACTTTGGGGAAGGTTTTGAGGAACTGAGCACAGAGGATGAGGCTGATCTGGTTCTTACAGAGCAAACTGAAGATATTATTTCACAAAGCACAGAAAGAAATGGCAATAAGCTGCTTTGTCAGTCAATATACCATTTCCTCTTCAACCCTGTCTCTAGAATTCAAGGAGAATCACTATCCAAGGAACCTGTGTACCTCCATTTAAAAATTAAAACTAATCCTCTACTGTATTTTTAACAGCAAAAAATATGATTAAACCACCATTATTCTGATCCTGGGGAGCATTCAGAGCTCTGATATGACAGAAATAACTGCAGAGCAAGTGATGGAGAGTCAGGACCCTCGAGGGGAAAGGTTTGGAAAGTACCTCTGGGATTCAGAAGGGTGAGCAGGTCTCGAGCATGTGGCTGAAGTAATTGCTCTCACTTCCTTGCTTCACAGAGCAGTTCAGGATAACCCAGCATGGCCTCCCAGCACAGTGGGGGAGAAGTCAGAGCATAAAAACCATATTTCTCTTCTATCTTAGTAAAGAAGAGCACATGATTTGCAAATTCAGCATCAAATGGGCATCAGTGACATGAAAACCAGGTCATTGCCAGGATATGCTAGAGGTTAAGGTAAACTTGAGGAAATGCTGGATGATGGACATGAAAAAAAAAAAACAACTTGAAATCAAAGGTCTGGTATTGTTGAATTTCTCTATCTTGGGAAAAAACAGTTCCTAGCAGGAAGAAGTTTTTCCAATGCACTGGAATGTGAATTAACCCCTCCCTCTGGAAATAATTTTGTCTTGCAAGTGAAAAATTATCAGTTCTATGGCTGTAGTGATGCCAAAATCCACTTTAATGACAGGTAAAAAAATTAGCAGGAAAAAAAAATCTCCATCATATACAGAGGGAAATGGTAGCAAGGAAAGGGACTGCTGGGGGCTCAGAGGGGCAGGAGCTGGAGCTCAGGGGTTTGTGGGTGGCAGCTTTTCTGCCTGCCTGAATCTCTCATGGCCCAGAAACTTATGGTATATTCTACACTTCCAATAAAAAGAAGAAAGGCAGTTAAGAATCTTTTAACAAAAAGCTCAAGGATTGGACAGAGCCCAGAGATCTGAGCCAAAAAGAAACCAAAAAAGCCATCTATAAAAGTTGAATCTTCAGAGATGACCCCGCAACTCCAGCACTCATCCACACGAATCTGCTGAAATGTGGCAATTTTTTTTTTTAGAGAAGAGGTGGGGACCACAGAGAAGAGGGAGAAGGGAAATTCCTGACTGTGAGTGGCTCACTGATGTCAAGCAGGGGGGTGGGGTCACCCACCTGCCCCCCTGAGCTGACTCCCCACTGCTCCACACTGGGAGGACAGCCCAGATCTCCAGGACATGAGGTCCAGCTCCCTTACATGGCAAAAACAACTGACTAAACATTTGTGTGTTTTTAATTGGATCATAGATCAGCTTTTTGGGTGTGGAAATCTTTATCAAAGGTAGTTTGTGATTTCATTGCAAAGGTATATTTGGAAAATAAAGTAATTTTGGCTAATTAAAAGGGGAGAAGGAGAGTACTCACCCTCTTACTGAGCAATAAACAGGGGGTAGAGAGTTAATAAAAAATAACTATCATGGGGGAAAGAGATGGTATTTTTTCAGCTTTCCACAATCATCTCAGAAAAAGGCAAGGGTAACCAGAATTCACCAAAGGATGATAGATGGCTAAACACTTCCCATATTTCTTCTCTTGAACATGTCCAGTAAGCTTCACAAGAGAAACTTTAGCAAGCATCCCCTGTATGCTACTCATCAAATCCATCCTACAGCTGCTGTGCCTTTCTCCATCCCTTCAATACTCTGAGCCATGACCATCAACACCTGGCAAAGGAGCAAAAGGAGCTGTGCCTGCAGTGAAACCTACTGCAAAACAGGTGAAAATGCAAATCAAACCAGCAGGCACCTAATGGATTCTTTACTTCTTTTCTGCCAAGGTCAGGATTAAATCATGAGAAGGTGTTTCTTGTTTGGATTCAGATATTCACCAGTTCCCATCCATGTCTCACAAGCTGTGAGCTCTACAGTACTTTAACAAGGTAAAAAATGGCAATGTATCTCTATCTACAAGGCCTTTTAAGGATAAACTGCCCAATTAAGAAATGACACCTAAATTATTTTTACTTTTAACCCAATAACCAATCACCTGTGGCCCAAAATGTGTACTCTTCTATCCAATTACACAATACCACCCAAATCCATGAAGAAGGTGAAGAAGAAGGTGAAGAAGAAGGCGAAGAAGAAGGACCAGCCTCCTCCCTAAAACCTCCATCTTTCTTCATGCATATTACTATATCCTAAAACCTTAAACGCTAAGTTTTCCACCCTGTGATATTACACACTTCTATTCAAACTCCACACCCATAATCTCAGTTCTGTTGTTCAATTTTGGAAGCCTTCTCCATGGCCTCAGGTTGAATGCAGCATTCTCTTGGGGGTCATTGCCTGACAGCACAGAAAGTCTAAAATTCTCAGAATCCAGGGTTCCAACAGGCACCTACAGAGTGTTGTTAAACTGGAGGGGGAAATATCCTCCTGGGGAAGGCAGAGGCTGTGCAGGACCACCTGAGAGCCCCCGTGCCCCAGAGAGGCGCTCAAGTAAAGCCCTAAAACAGCTCTGCCCGTGCTCTGTGGCGTGACAACCCCCACACCCCAGGCATCAGCAGCTCTCCCTGCCCAGAGCAGGCTCCCAGGGGAGGATGTAAATCTCAGGCAGGGCACGGGTGAGGCTCTGCCCTTGGCTCCAGGTCCTTGGCTTCGGCCGCAGACGGCAGCGAGGGTGGGCAGAGCAGTTTCACACGACCTTCCTCCCTGAACCAAAGCTGCTGACGTCCACCCAGCCCCAGTCCCGGGCACGGGGCCAGGGCCTGCCTGCCAAAGTCTGTCCCCCTTCCAAAACACATCAGCTGGAATTGCTGAATCCCTGAACCTGCTCCGGGAACGGCCCCGGGCTGTGGTTTCATCTACACATGAGCACAGCCTGATGCACAGTGCTGCAGCAATAACCTGCAAACCTCCTCTACACCTCTGAAATAGGGCTTTGGAGACAAAAATCACCTTGCAAATTCACTAGGGCAATCCATAAATGAGACTTAAAATTAAGTACTGACATCCTCATTTTATAGCCCAAACCCTGTCTGTCCTACAGAGTTGGGGTTTTATCTTTTTTCTTTCTTCTGTTACTCTTATTTTTCACCTAAAATAAATAAGGAAATTATTTATTTGAGAGTTGTCCTTATCTCTAACAAGATACCTGGATTTTCATATCAGGGGATTGTTTCTCATTTCTTGGAGATAACAAAAAAAAACATGCTCCAGGGAATTCTGATTTACATTCAGCAGCTTGTGAGAAACGTATTGATAAAAATATTCAAGGAAGAATTGAACAGATTGTGTCTGAGGATTATCTCTACACCCAAATGTATGTGTAAAAAATAAATAAAAGCAATAAAAGCCATTCCATCTGCACAGAGATAGAAGCAGGCCTCTTTTGCAGTAAGAAAAGCCATTAATTTAGTTATTATTTACAGAATAAGAGAAGTTTGTGTTGGAAGGAACCTTAAAGGTCATCTCATTCCAACTCTTCTGTCATGGGCAGGGACACCTTCCACTAGACCAGGTTGCTGTCTCTGGAACAGGGGAGGAGAAAAATAAACAAATACTGAATTGCAGAATAACTTTGCAAAATAACATTGAAAAAATTTAAAAAGTGGTTTAGCCTCTGTCTGCTTATGGGCTGGAAGGAAATGAGTTTAAAGAAACCTGATCAGATGATAACTGCATTATGCCAATTCATTCCTCTCTCCAGCACAGATTCTTTAATAAGACCATTTTTTGTAGCTGCCATCCCTTGGCTGACAGGCCAAACCCTCTTCTCAGTGAGGTGTTTAGTCCCAGATCATCTCCCTTATGGAGCTGCAAGTATCTTCTGCAAGATTAAAGCAATTTCTTGGGGAGATTTTCTGAGATAAATTAATTTTATTGAACTATAATTTGTCCTTGGGAAGATCAGCCTAGTCTGGGGGGCTTTCCAGTGGAGAGGGCAGGGGCAAAGACATCCCAGTGCAGAAGGTCTGAAGAGCAGCACTCAAATGGCTAAACTACTTATTTAAAGTCATAAAATCAAAGAATGGTTTGGGTTGGAAGGGACCTTCAAACATGATCTCATGCCAACCTGCTCCCTTGGACAGGGACAGCTTCCACTATCCCAGGTTGTTCCAAGTCCTGTCCAACGTGGTCTTGAACTCTTCCAGGGATGGGGCAGCCACAGCTTCTCTCGGCAGCCTGTGCCAGGGCCTCATGAGCCTCACAGGAAAGAATTCCTTCCTAACATCCAATCTAAATCTCTCCTCTTTCAGTAAAACCATTCTCCCTTGTTCTATCACTAACTGCCCATGTAAATACACTTGTCTGGATAGACAGCCTTGGAAACCTGCAACCTCTGGTCATGCGCAAGAAAAGAAAACACTTAAGGCAGAAAAGTGATATCTTCCCCCTATCAGCCCTGCAGCTCAGCCCTGGGAGTAGGAAAAGATTCAGAGAACAGAATGTTCCCAGGTGCTCATGCACTGCAGAGCATCCCAGCAGCAGCAGCAGCTCCTTCCAGCCCTCCTGGTCAGCAGATGAGCAGCGGCTGAACCCATCAGGACCGTGCTCCTAAAAAGTGGCATCAGCAAGGAGAATCCATCAGCAAGGAGAAAAGCTCTTGGAAATCTGGGAAGACACAGAGGGAGGCGTGTCCAGGGAGGACTGCTGGCACTCCAGAGGGGTACAGCGGTGGTGTTGAGTGAGGATGAAGGCAGATAGGATTAATCACATCACAGCCATGAGCTGTGACCTCTTCCCAGCCGAGCCCTGAACAGGAAAAGACCAAAGCACTTGGGACAAACTGGGAAAATGATCCCAACTCCAGCAAGAAGCTTGAATGGGAGAGGGAGGAGAAGGAGCAAAAGAGACAGGATGTTTTCAAGGCTGGAGAAGCCCCATCTCTTGAGGAGCCAGGGGTGTGCCAGCTCTCCAGTGGGATAGCTCTGCAGCTTCCTTGTTTTCCCTGGATTTTACCAGCACAAACCTTCCAACCCCATCATGATGTCAACTGAGAGGATTAAGGACTGAAGTTATTATTTGGGGCTGTACCATGAAGATGTTCACGTCTGAAAAGAGACGGGTTTTTTACAAGGAAAATGAAACAACTGTCTCCCTGCTTGGCCTTGGAGTTCCTCAGGGAGGCAGATGTTTGATTCCAGGATTTTGGCAGAAATTTGTGCACTTGAGACATGAAGACCACAGAAGGGAGAGAGCAGAAAGACAGACACATACACTGAATCCCAAGTATATTTGCCTGATGGTGGTGTAGGACATACAAGAATTTCAGCAAAATTCCTGTTAATTAACTAAAAAACTAATTTTATAGAAAATATTTCATACTTTTGGAAATTAGTAGCAGTCCTATTTAAGGCTGCCTGTTCATAAACAAACCTGTATCAGCGGAAAATTTTCAGATTTATATGAACCTTAGGATTTACATGTTTTATTAATGATCAGTAATGTCATATTTATCAACCTATGGGCCAAAAAAGAAATTAACTCATGGAAGCTAAAACCTGTGCTTGGTTGTGCTGACTGCTCCCACCATGGTGACTGCCATTCCAGTCAGCCCCAGACACTGAAAAATCCTGAGTCAGGCCTTAAAATCCACATGCCCCGCTTGAAAACCACAAGAGATTTTGACATTTATGAATAATAATAACAAAAACAGCAGCAGCAGCAACCTTGGTATCTTACCCTTGGCATTCTGCTGTATTTCTAGCTTGTATTTCTCAGCTAGAACTTATTTTTGATCATGAAGCCTGAGAATATAATGGGTTAGAAGGTCCTAGAAGCTGGATGCATCAGAAAAAAACCCTCATCTATTGCAAAACAAACAGTAAAATTACACAACAGCATCGTGCTTGGCATCTTTACAAAGCAGGAATATTCCTATTTTCTACACTTACCTAGACAAATCTACCAGACATCTTTCCTCACCAGCATCTAAGGGACTGTATGGGGCAGTAAAAACTGAATGAATAAACCCAGATAAGAAGCAATAAATTATTGGCTTGGGGAAAAAAAAAAAAGAACATACTTGTCTTTCAAAATATTGGAGCTGTTAAAACAATCAGGGAAGAATTAGGTAACTTTATAGCTGATTTCAGTCTGTGGGCTATGGGAGAACAGGGGTTTGCATCCCAATAACCTTCTGCACATGAAACATTTACAGACCCCTTTTTGTGTTTGTGCATTTGGACATTTTTAGTGGTGTCCTTCTCTCAATTTATTCAGTTTTGCATTGAAAAGATGGAATAAGAGAGCAGCAATGTGAAAGCCAAAAATACCCTTGATTTTCATTTTCCAAAAATGGCCAGTTTGGAGGGAAAAATAAAACCAAAAATAAAAGAAGTTTTATTTGGTGGGTTAAGGCAAATGGCCCATTTTGAAATAAAAAAAATGCTGTTTCCAATGCAAACAAACCCTCTGGCATTAGGAATTATGTGATTGGATTGTGCAAGTCGAACGTGTCTCAGCGGACTGAGGGGCAAAGGGAGCAGCTTTGGGCATGTTCAGGGCTGCAGTCACAGGGCTGGCCTCTGTCCTCTTCTCCTTCCCTCCTTCAACAACCTTCAGACTGCTGCCTCAGTTTCTCTCGGTGTAAAACATGCTAAAAATAGCACTTCTCCTCCTGGAGGAAGCTCTGAGGAATAATTAACTAATGCTAGCAAAGTGTCAGCCAGCACTAATTGCTATCATTATGCAGGAGAGGAGCAGTGGGGTTTGCTTTGGTCCTAGTGGGGCTTGTTTTCCTGGACTCGATGAGCCACAGCATCAGTGAGCCACTGATGGGGCTCTAAGTAACTCCTCAAGGCATTGCAGCAGGTTCTGAAAATATAAACATTCACAAATTAATTTAGCTCTCCAACAGCCTCCGGGAAAGTGAAGCCTCCCTCACAATGTGGAATGCTGAGGAAAAAGGAAAGAAAAGTTATTCCTGCTATTCCAGGCTGATGAAGTGCCTGGCCTGAGCTGTACATCCCCCTTTCACCCTTTGATTTCCTCTGCAAATCCAATGTGGTCACACCTGCACTGTGGTGGCTCTGGTGCAGCACCTGGAGCTGTGCCCTGGCAGCAGGAAATTGGGAATGAAGCCAGGATGGTGCAAGAAAGATGGGGGAAAGTAGCTGGGTTTCAAAGCAGTGGAAGAGAAGGAAGAACTTAGCCTGAGGAGCAAGTGTCAAGGTGTTCCCTGCACCTTCTGGTCAAAAATCTGGCCAAAAATTGGGAATGGTTTGTGGAAGAATCAGAGATAGAGACATTACCAAATTCATCTATGGAACAGGAACTTCTGGGGCAGACAGGCCTTTCATGAACATGGAGGTTTTACAAAATACAGGACCCAAGCTATGGTGTGTCCAAATAAACATTTCTCTGCCTGGGAGGGCAACAGCTTCTCTGTCATCCTCAGTTTTCACATCAGGAGAGGCTGCTGGGTCAATATCAACTAGAAATTGTTGATCTCATGGCGGAGGGAGGGGCTGTAACTAAATTATCTTTAAGGTCCCTTACAGCCCAAACTATTCTATGATTCTATGAAATTACAGCAGGGTCCAGAACAAAGCTGTTGTTTGCAATCTGCAGAGATCAACTCTCTGCAGGGACTTTCCCAAAGGACGCTCCAGGGGTGGTCATCCCCCATGGCCATGGCACCACCAGAGCCTGCAGACTGTGAAAAGGCTTTCTTCAGGTTTGAAAAAGGAATAGCCATATTCAGGCCAAGTGCAGAGCTCAAATTTAATTGCACTCCCCATTTACACAATTGAAGGGAAATAGATTTGCTGACTGCTGTTCATCCATGAAGACCTAACAAAGCAGGGAGATGGGAATAGTCCTAGGTCTGGACATGTTCCAAGATGGTAGCAGTAAAAACAAGGACCTATTCCCACAGGAAGAGACAGTGTGAAGGAATCTTCTTTCACAGTTCTTTCCTCTCTGGCAACAGTTTCGCAAGTTAAATATTTATATATGTATATATGCATTCATGTACATACCCTCACAAAGCAAGGCAAAAAATCAAATCTTACTGAAAAGTGGATCTAGTCAAGTAAACTATCTTCAATCTCGAAATTCCCCTAACAAGACTCCAAAATGTTTTATTTTAAAGTACAACCTCAGCTTTCTAAGTACAGAGTCATTTATAGATTAACATTTTAAGCATAAAGCCTTTGAAATCCCTTTTAAACTTCCCAAAATACTTTGAAGATGGGAAGGTTCAAACTTACAAACCCCTGGGAAAGAAGGTGCTCCTTTAGAGCCAGATGGGCCTGATCATCCTGTTCACTCTAAAACCCCTACAATTAGTAGGATAATTTGGAAAACCCAGCATGTGTTACCCCAATATGACATTAGATGTCACCCATGCACTGCGTTTACTGCCTGTCCCCCTCTCCTGGTCCCCACATGGGAAAGCAGCAGCCCATTCCCCCCTCACCCCAGGGCTGGTGATTCAAGCTGGGGAGATCTCAGGATATCACACCGGGGAGGCCCCTGGAGTGCCAGGAGAAATGCCCACAGCCTGGACCTGATACCTGAGCTTAGAAAAGGTGGGATAGGAGCAGTATCCATGTCCCCATGGCCTTGCAGGACAGGGGTGGGTCTTTGGACTCAGGAGACGGTCCAAGATGCCGATGTTTAACTCTGTACTGTCCCTGACCCGTGCCAGCCAGCACTGCCCATGTCTGGGCAGCCTTGGGAGGGCTGAAGGGTTTGGAGACCAGTCCCCACTGGGATGCACCCCTAATTTAGTAAGAGCTGTGTGGAATTTAGAGGTTCTGTGTCACACACATGTCCATGGCCAGGAAATGGGTCCCCAGAGGAGACTGGAGCCGGAGATGGCACAGAGGTACAGGGAACATGTAAGGCAGCCAGGGTGCTCTGCAGCCCCCATTCCCCTGGCTCAGGGTCTCCTTCACACGCCCTCTCCCCCAAGGACTGCTTCGCCCTCCTGTTCCCTTGCTAAAGGAGGGGAATCAAAACCCTGGGAAGGTGGCCACCACCAGGCTGGAAAGCTGGGAGGGAGCCAGCTGAGCAGCCCCACGCTGGGAACCACCCCCGGTGCCATTTGGGCACTGTCCCAGCCCTACACCAAGTGGGGCAGGATCTCCCTGAGGGCTGACAGGAGCCGACAGGAGGAATCCCATGGACTGGAGAAGGAGGCCAACCTCATTAAAGCCATGGAAATCCCCTTCCACATTCCCGGCTGCGGCTGCGGTGTTTCCTCTCTTGCAAGAGCGTGAGGCGGTGGCAGGAGGGGGGAGGCACTTTGGGGAAAATGTTTACAGAACTCCTGCCAAACCACAGGAAGTCCCAGCTCCTGGAGATGGAGAATGGGCGGAGGAGGAGGCAGATGTGGCCAAGGCTCTGTCAACTCCTCTCCACTGCCACTGGCAAACAAAAGCCAGAGCCCAGCAGCACTGTTGTGCCTAGCCATGTGGGATGCAGGAGGGCCTGGAGTCTTCTCCCTTTGCTGTTTTATCTCAGAGCAGCTTCCAGCAAAGGGAGAGAAAAGCACCTGAGAGATAGGTAATTTTCTGCACACTAGGGTTAAGCACCCCTCGATGTGCTTCTGGCTGTGGCAACTGAGAACAGACTCAGAAATGGGATCCAACAGCTCACCATGCAAAAAGCTGACACTCAGTTGTACTAAAATATTTTTTAATTATTTCTAAACAGCATTCATCTGCTGCACCCTGTTTATCCACCCAAGGAATGCCACCTTGTGGGGTTCTGGTTTCTCTCTGAAGGGCTGGCAGCTGAGCTGTCCATGTAAACCAGGAATCTAGAGCAAGGTGTTCCTTCCCATGGGACAAGAGCCTGAACTACATCATCTTGAGTGGTCTCTTCCAACCCAAACCATTCCATGATTTTATGCATC
This sequence comes from Camarhynchus parvulus, assembly GCF_901933205.1. Lineage (NCBI taxonomy): Eukaryota > Metazoa > Chordata > Aves > Passeriformes > Thraupidae > Camarhynchus > Camarhynchus parvulus. The sequence continues at coordinate 148,098,260 of NC_044572.1, read as the reverse complement.
TGCTGCCTCTGCCACCACTCACAGCCGTGACATGTCACTCGTCCAGTGAGGCTATCAAAGGTTTGGGCATCAGCTTGAAGATGCTCCTCCTTGATCAGATGGTGTTTGTTGCAGTGTGACCGCTCTTCAGTTCATAGTTTAGTTTATTATTTAAGTTATGATTTCCATGTTAAGATTGGCATGCTCTGTTCCCTCCATGTTATGTTAAAATGGTTCTGCCTTGGGCTTCCTCTCCACCTCCCCCTCCGGGATGTGTACAATCCCCCGATTGCCTAGGGAACTCCCGCCATTTTGAATGTCAGTCTTTAGTCCCCTCCTTAGTTGCCATGGCTTCTTTGTAAACCCCTCCCATGTTTCCCCAGTAACCTCCCTGTCCATCACTTTCTGCCCACACCCCGTCCCTAGAACCTTCTACCCTGGGCAGAAGGTGATTGGAGCAGAAGTTGCTGCCCCTCCCCAACAAGCCTCCTATTTGTTACCATGTTAAATCAATCACTCAGTTCTGTTATGTTACTGGCCAGGGGGTGGGTCGCTCCTCCCCTCTGGAAGCTTTTATCCCGCTGTGGAAGTTCCTGCACCCGGGGGTAGATTTTGGCGGCCATGCTCCTTCCCTGAGTAAACCCGGTTCCTGCTGCTGACACCTGCCTGCCTCCTTGCCTCTCTTCGTGCCCGTGCTTTGCTGCCGTGTCTGTCTTGCCTGTTCTACCAAGGTGCTGCAGTCCCCGCCATGATGCGAGGGAGAGCGCCTTAGGCAACCACACGCCCCGCCTGCCTCCTGCCGGGAGCCAGCGCTGAGCGGCCACGTGGCTGTCACACCGAGGCTGTTGAAGTGCCTTTTCTGTGGGCTAGTTTCAGGCTTAGACTTCCACGCACAGCAGTAGCTGTTGGGCACCCCTAAAAAAAACATTCTAGAATGGCAATGAGCTCTTGAGACTGGGCACCACATGGGTCTCCTCTGCTGACACCTGCTGAGCTGGATTTGGGCAGCAGGTCCACAATTCAGCACATGTTCCACGTTTCTCTTCTAAGTCATTAGGGACAACAGCCTTACAGCAGTCAAAGATGTTTCTTTGTCTCACACACTCTCACACTCCTGGTGGCTTTGGTCGCATCCTTGGTGAAGACCTTGCACTTATAATGGCTTTAACTTGAAGGTGGGTAGGTTTAAATTAGATATTAGGAAGAAATTCTTTACTGTGAGGGTGGTGAGACACTGGAACAGGTTTCCCCGGAGAAGCTGTGGCTGCCCTATCCCAGGAAGTGTTCAAGGCCAGAATGAATGGGGCTTGGAGTAACCTGGTGTAGTGGAAGGTGTCCCTGCCCATGGGAGGGGGTTGGAATGAGATGATTTTTAAGGAATCTTCTGACCCAAACTATTCTGGGATTCTATGATAGGTATCTACAGAGAAGCCACCATTCCCCAAAGTACTCAGCACAGCCCTGTCCTCACCATTTCACTTGTTTGATGAGGACAGACACTCCACACCCTGATTTATCTATCAACACCTGCAGGGGTACAGACAGGCAGAAAAACAACCTACCTACCAAAACATTGCCTCATATTGCTCAAGCCAGTCAGAACTGCAAATTAATTCATAACAGACTGAATTTAAGACCTAAAGAAAACTGCAAGTTCGTTTATTGGACATGCTATTTCAAAATGAATAATATAGTTCTTATTTTAAAGCCACTAAAGAGACAGATTTAATAAAAGAAAAGAGCAAAGTTTCCAAGAGGTTTCATCTGACAGTGAATATCATATTGAACAGAGTCAGGAAGAGAAATTATTGTAGTCTATATAATTAGTCCTTCCCTCCACCCCTGTTTGGCAATCACTTTATCAAATTACAGATGTCCAGACTGGATTAAGTGTTGCTGAAATACCTTGCAGTCAAAATCTTTGCGCAGTGTTCATTATCATTAATTAAGTGTATGCGATCCCAGTTCCCAGAAGAATGTCCTTTTCTGTTAGCTGAGCTATATTTAAACTCAGGAGAATTCAGCATACATTTTTAATAGAAATTCAACAGACAGTATTGACATTTCTTTTCTGTTTACAGCAGCCTTTTAACATCACAAAAAACATTACAATGACCCAGGGAGATTGTGCTTCTCCTTTTCAGCTAAAACTCCCAGTTCTTTAAACCAATTTCTGAGATCTTTCCATCACCCTATTCTAGACTTAGATCCAGAAATACCTTGCCCCATTTCTGAGTAATAAACTCTTAGTTTACTACTAGGTGATGTGCTTGTTTACACCTCCCAGTACTACTCTCTCTGCTCTCTCCAGAGGGTGGATTTCCTGACTCACAGTGCCTCTAACCCATTGCCCAAACCGGTTGCTCCCCATCCTGTCTTTGTGCAGCTGAATGTTCCTCCTGCCTTATTCCACCCCACATGCCTCCTGACTGAATCTCACCCTACTTTGGAAAGGCCATTATTCCACAAACTGAGGGTCCCTCTCCATCTCAATCTCATCCTCCAGTGCTTTTCTCAGTCCTTCCTGACTCTGCATGTACAGTGGATTGAATAATCCTCTTCTGCATTCATCCACCCACCGTGCAGACCCATGTTCACCAACACCATCCTTCTCAGAAGTCCTGTTAAAAAGCATCTGAGCTGTGCTTCAGCTGTATTAGAAGATTAGTGATGAAAGCCCTGCTGGAGCCAAGGCAGCTACTGCATCTCTCCAGAACAACTCCTGCAAATGGAATTTGATTGATCCAAAAATTTTCTCTTGACCAGTCCCTAATGGCTGATATTCATTTCCTTCATTACCTGTCATGTGTTTGTAAAATGGTCATTTAATTACCTGTCCTTCACTTGTCTTTTGTAAGAGTGTGTGTTTCCTACCCTTCCTACTCTGTTGACTCTCCCACTTTACAGGTCTGAACACCCTGTCTTGCTCTGCCTCATCATCCCAGATCCTCAGCACGAAACAGCCCTGTTACAGGTCACTAAGGGGAGAAAAGCCCCTCCAAAACACATCTGCTAAACATTCCCAGTGCCTTCAGTGAATCTTTGGGTGCCATTCCTAATATCAGTCCATTAAATAACACTTTAAGTACACAACACATCACCAGCTTCCCCACAGGTCTGCAGAGCTTTGGCTCTGGTTCACAACATTGTGGAGATTAAATGTCTCCATCCGTGGGTTAAAAAAATGCTGGTGATGTTTATCTGTTCCAAGGAACACCTGTGAAATGGATTCACACATTGAAACAACTTGTGTTCACCTCGTTGGAGAAATGAGAACCCAGGATTTCTTCAGTGCTTCCCAGCCAAGCCCATGCCCCTGTCCTCCTGGGAAGGAAAACATTCCCATGAAGGCTGGGCTGAGAAGCAAGGAGAAAATCCACATTCAGTGAAGAATTCTCTCCCCCAGCAGCATCCCAGAGGGTTTTTGTGTAGGAGCTTGTTCATACCTGATGATGCGACTGAGACCTGTGCTAAGGTGGTCCCAGGGGACTTTAAAACACACTTGACTGAAGCACCTCCACTAAAAGCTGCTCACTGGAGTCCTTATACAACCAAAGAAATGGCAGAACATCACTCCTGGGGGTCTTTAGGGATCCTCAAGGTAGCAAGCATGAATCCCTGCTATTGGGGATAGGGATTCTCTACCATTTTGGGGCAAGTTGCTCACAGTTTCAACAGAGAAGAATCAGAGCTTGCCTTTCTCTCACTGCTCAGCTGAGACCATCTTCAGGCTGCTCATCTCTCCTGTGTGAGATAAAATTCATCACAAAGCCAGTCCCTCCTTGCCAGAAGATGGAAGTGGTCCAATGCAAACAGGACAAATACACCAGCTAATGCCAGCTCTCTGTCAGTCAGAGCCTTCCCTCTGAAACAAAAAGCAAAGCAAGTCCCAGAGGTCTCTCCTGCTCTGAGCATGGCTTTACAATTATAAATTATCCCAAGATTATCTCTGTCCCCAGCAGTGCTGAATTCACCTCTGCTGTGTTTGCTGGGGGATTAATTGCTGCTGCATTGGCTGCACTGCAAAACAAAAGCTGGGGATGCAGCAAGCTCCTGATTGCCACCATCATTCAGCAAGGGGTGACAAATTTACAGCCAAATACACAGGAAACACTCTTTGATTTAGCACAGTCTGCAATTAGCCAGCACAGACCACTGCTGGGGAGGAAATCAAGGCAAACAAGACCAGGCATCCAAAGGATGTGAGCAAGGACAGGAATTAGGGTGGCACTGGGTAAAACAGCAATGCCCAGAGCTGATCATCCTGGCTTCAGGAGGCACCATCTAAGGATGAACAGGTGCTTCTTCCTCTTCCCACATCCTAAGATGATGTCTGACAGTGCCTGGATGCAACATCCAACTCATTCCTTGATACCTTCTCCCACACTGTCAGGAGATTGCACTGGTGCCAATTTCTAGGACTCTGCATTCAAAAGAGATGCTCCAGGACAGCCTTTCCATCCCACCCCTTCCCTTGATGGACCACACATCTCACATGGGGAAATGTGGAGATATCTGAGGAGGGAAGATGCCCAGAGGTCTGGTGCTATTGCAGAGCACTGGGCTTGCTTTCCAGATCAAAGTCTCTGGTTCCATCTTGGATATTCTGCCTGAGTGTGAGGAAAGGAGGAGCTTCATTTCCAGCAGAAAAATCTCCCACCTGCAGAAGTCACCCACAGCCTCACCATCCTTGTCATGGTGGGAACAAGCAGCAAACACACCATTCCTCACTGAATCTGGGCTGGATCAGAGGAAAGCTGAGATCCATGGGATTGCAGGAGGGCCCTGGACATCAGCTCTGCTGTCATCCCCCTCTGGTGCTGCGGGACTTCCAGGCACATGGAAATGTGGTGAGAGCTCTGGGCCCAGAGGCTCAGATGAAACACCAGAAGCTCCCCAGCTCTGAGTGGGACTGGGCTGAAAATCTGTCAAGCTTTCTCATGAGATTTCCTCTCTCCCTCCTGGTTCTGTTTGGACTGGAAACACCATGAGAATAACTTTCCTCCTTGCATTTCAGCAGTTTTGCTTCCGGGCCTGGGCTAAACAAGGAAGTGCAGAGGCGTGGGAACAGAGGGGAGACACAAACACATGGGAGCACAGGATGAATGGCTCCAAATCCCTGCATTCAACTCACTGCCTCCATCAGAGCTTCTCCTGCCAGCTGAACTCCTCTGCACGGGCTGGCACTTTCAGGTGGAGGTGGTTATCTGTGGTTCAGATCCTTCTCTCCCTTAGGCAGCAAAGCACTCCCAGGAATAACTCAGCTTTTACTGGTGTGAGACAAGAACGTTTGGACCAGGATCTTGGTGCCTTTCAAAGACACATCACCCAGCCAGCAGCAGAGCACTTGGACACAGAGCCCTGACCTCCAAACCTTTGTCCTTCTGTGGTAATAGGGTTTGACTTCTTGATGCCTTCATCATCTCAGCACACTGAAAACAGAGTCCATTTCAGGTGTGGAGTACCACAAACCACTTCATTGGAGGCTGACCCATTCCTCCAGGATCCAAACTTCTTCACTGCTCCACGCCTTCAGCATCCACTGACAAAACAAGTTGTGCCCACAGGAGCAGGTATGGCATGCAGGGATGAATAATGATCCTATCACCACATACATATTTCAGGATAAAATTCCAGCTACACCACAGCCTAATGCACCACCCAACATGTGTTTACACCAAACAATCAGTAACTCAAAGCTACAAAGAATGAGGAAATGGGAAGGAGTTTTTCCCATACCAAGCAGCTTGCAATTTAAGGCATTGCTCTTTCCCATAAGTCTCCACTCCACTGGCATGGAAATCTCTTTGGGATTATGTGGATCTATTCAGCAGTTCAAAGGTTAATTGGAGCTACCCCAGTATTATGAGCAGAAAGGAAGGGACAATTTCTAGCAGCAAGGTCATGTATCTACTGAGCGCTTCCCTCTGGAGCATTCATCATTATTTAATTATCACTGTACTAATAGCTAGCATGAATTAAAGTATTCAGGGTCTCTAAGGCTTTGTGGAAGAAGAAAAGTTTCTGGGTTTTTTAAGAACCTCACAACAAGAGATAGTGGAACATCCTCCTGGCCCAGCTGGCCCTGTCTCTGAGCACTTGGGGCAAACAACTGAGCTTACTTGACTCTACAACTTTTAGGAAGGACTGGCCCAGATCATGAGCAAAGAAGTTCCAGGTGCATCTCAAGGACCTGCAGACAGCACTGGCACAAGCCAGGACAAGACTCAGTGACTAGAGAGGCCATTTAAGTGGCTTTAATTTGAACCAGAATAGGTTTAGATTAGACACTAGGAAAGAATACTTAACAGTAGGGGTGGTGAGGCCCTGGCAGAGGTTGCCCAGAGAAGTTGTGGATGCCTCATCCCTGGAAGTGTTCCAAGGCTGGATTGGATGGGGCTTGGAGCAACCTGGGAGAGGGGAAAGTGTCCCCTCCATCCTGCCAGAGGCTCCTCACTGAACAGGTCACATCTGAATTTGAGCCCCTTAATACCTGTTGCAAAACCACCTTCCCTTCCTGGGGGCTACCTGGTAGCAGCACCTAGACAGGTTCTGCTGTCCCCTTGTCTGTCATGTTCCTGCTCTGAACACATCCCCAGAGGCACAAGCACAGCTCCTCCGTGGCCTTGGCTCAGACAGAGAAGCACAGCCCAGAGCTGCATCCTCCTCTCCCTGTCAGAAGCAGCAAGAGAGGCAGAAATGCACCCAAGAGACACCCTGTGACTCTGGTCCCTGCCAGCTCTCTCCAATCTGCCCTGCCCAAGGCACTTTTTCCTGTCACAGTCTGGCACATCTATTTCAAATGCTGAGGATTGCCACATATCACAGGGAACAAGAAACAGATTCCCACTGGGGAAGCAGGGCCCTGGAGCAGAGTGGCGTCAATGACATACCCTTGAGGTTCAGAGAAGGAGGACACAACTGCTTGTTAATCCTGCTTCCCAGCTGGTGATTTCTAGGGATAACCTAGCCAGGGAATTCTAGGGAAAACGTTAAAAGAGCTTCTAATAATGCACTGTGAGAATAAAATCCCCGTTGCTGCAGCTCATAGGGAGGCAATGCTGCTGCTTGCACAATAAACCATGTGAACCACTGGACAATGATCCAAGGATCAGGAAACAAGCAGCAAAGTCTCCAGCAAAATCACCTCTTTCATTATTTGGTTTTAGGAACCCAGATGTGACCCTCTGTGTTAGGGTGGGTTACATGGTGGTCCCAAGCCTGCCTTTCAACCCCACTATTCATGAGTCCAATATTTTCTCATGTTATCTTGTGCCTTTAATTATTCATGTTCACATGTTCACCCCTACCACATTTGCCTCCTTGCCCTTATCCCAGGCCTTCTCCCCAGCTTCCCCAGACACCATGAGCCCTCAGCCTGTTCTTGACCTCTCAGAGTGGCAGTCTTGAGCTCTTCAGACCTTGCCTGTGACTTTATGCTTCAGCACTTTTATTAATTCAGAGGTGCCTTTTCTTAAAGGACAGAATATGTAGCAACCTGAAGGCACAAGGTAAGGCCACGTGGTTGCAGCCCCAAAAGACAAGCACATGCTCTGTGCCCAGCTGGATGCTACCTGGCACAGTCCTGCCTCTGAGGGCCAAGAAATGAATCAACAGCACAGTGCTCCACCTTTACACAGGCAGGGCAAAGAGGCAGAGGTGAAGGTAAGTCACGAAATCAGAGCTGCATTACTCAGCACGGTCAGTTTGTCATTGCAGCACGATCTACCACCTGAGTCACAGGAGTAGAATTCATTCCACTTAAATTTAGATCTCTAAAATGTAGAATCTTATGTCTGGCCACACAGATACAGCTTCCTTTACAGTCTGTGATTCATCTGACCTCTCTCAGACACTATTGTAGATTGAATCACACTTTGGTTCTTCCTATTTTTCTGTATTGGCAATGAAGGGAGCCAACGGTGACTAGTTCATCCAAAGCCAGACATCTCAACTCTATATGCCAAAATAAGAGCAAAGGAATCCCACTCTGGGTATTTTCATTTCTCCCTAATTGAAGGGCTTAAAACTTTCAAAGCAGAAGGACAATGACAGCTGAATTTGTGGTGGGCTTTTCATGCCAACATTCAGAGACTGTTTCTTCCCTGCCAGCTCACTCAATTTAATTCATGGGAATGTCCAGAAACAGGAACCCCTGGAGCACAGCAAAAAAATGAGCCAGGCTCTGGCATTTCTGTGAGCAACCAGTTCTTAATTATTTGACTAATACGAGCATTGTGCAGCAACCATATGCATTGAGCAGTTTGTGAAGGTTTCTTTGTCACCCACATACAAATCTCCACAAGGGTCTAGGGTTTCTGCAGAGGTTTGGGTACAAGAGCACAATAGCAAACTGCAACTCTTCTAAGGGTGTTTGAGGAATTTATAATGAAACTGACCTTAAATGTAATTTGGGTCAGGAAGGATCAGAGCACCAGGAGAGGCAGGCTAATGCTGATCAAGTATATGTATCATGGGCATGAGGCAAACCCTCCCAAGTTCTGGAAAGGGCAGGAGCATGCTGGGAAAACCACACGAATGGGGGTTTCTGCACAGAAGGGACACAGCTACCCTGGGAGGAGGCTGCAAAGAAGCTCTCTGAGCCGTGAAAATGGAGACAAAATTACTCACAAGCCCCTGGATGTTGGATACCTGTGGAGATGTGGGCTCTCCCTTCGCAAAGAAATAGGTCAAATGTGGTTAGAAATTAGGATTTTATCATTTCAGCTCCCCAACCCCAGAAGTATTGCTAGTTAAGGGTTCTGAGGCAGAGCAGAGCCAGGAGGGAAGGAAATGTCTTGGGCTGTGCCCAGGGGCTGCACTCAGACCCCAGAGGGCTACAGCAGGGCCAGGAGGAGAGCACGGGGGAAGGAAGTCTTACAGCAAGGTTGGACAGCAGCTGTCCCAAGGAATGAATCCAGGAGCAGCATCCTCCTGGGATGGGCCAGGAGGATCTTGCATTGACTGACTGCCCTTCCTGAGTTCGGGAGGAAATTAATCTCCCACCGTGGGCTCCAGTTTATTTTTACATTGCAAGTTAGCCCAAAGGGAAAAAAAAGAAAATCATAAAAAAAGTTCTATTCCCTAAAAGGAATCACAAATTTCACAGCGACCTAAGGAGATTAGTCAAATCCCTGTGACCGTCAGCAGTTTCACTTAGGTCAAAGCCTGGCATAACTCAATCTCTGAGAAGGGAGGAGTGGCAATGTGGACTGCCCAGCTCTGCAGGCTGGCAAGCCTCTCCAAGAGGGCCCTTCTGCAATATCTGGAGGGAAATATCCCTTTTGCAGTCCCACAGCAAGCAGTCGGGCTGACCCGGAGTGCAGACTGCGAAAGGGAGCGTTATCTCTTGCAGATACCACAGTGAGACCTTCCAAGCTGGGAAGCAGGAGGAGGACAAATTTCCCAGGCTGGGAGACATCAAAGGCTGTGTGAAACCTTCCGAAAATGCTCACCCTGAATTTCTCATGCATGGGTGGGCATATGGGATAACTCTCCATAGGGCCAGGGAAATGTAGAAAGTGGAGGAGTCGGGTTCTGATTCGCCTCTTTCTTTGAGGGAGAAAATGAAGAGAATTTAGCTCAAAACCTAAAAATAAATATGACACCCATAGGTTTGGCTCTGCACAAAAACTGGCCTGAGTTAGGTAACCTAAGGCATTTTTTGGATGAGTTCATTTCCATCCCCTGCCAAACATGTCTATGTTAATGGGCTCACAGAAGCATCAGCCCTTCAAGCTGTGCCTCAGACTTCACCCAGAGGATCAGTAATGTGGCGCTGCTGCTGTGGTGATGCTGCTGCAATGCACTCAGTGAGCAGAGAGGTGCTGGAGAAATACATTGAGAACAAACTTTCCCATTTGGAAATGTTCAGGACCAGGTTGGATGGGGCTTTGAGTAATCTGGTCTAGTGGAAGGTGTCTCTGCCCCTGGCAGAGGGGTTTGAATCTTTAGAGACCCTTCCAACTCAAATCATTCTATGCTTCTATGATTACTCTAAGGAGAAATAGGACTTTCAGCTCATACTCCACAGCTTTAAAAATAATCTCCCTCCTTTTCAGTGAGAGGAAACCCAATGGAAAGATGGGTGATTTTCTGTCGTGCAAATACAGAATTTGCTTTACGTGGTATCATGAAGCCAAAAAGGACAGAAGTTCCAAGTGTCTTTCCTCCACTTTAGAGAGGCAGGAGGCTTTTGCAACTGTTTCTCTCTCTCTGAGGAAGTTGTTGGTGCAGTTCTTAAAAGAAATAACAACTTTTGCAATTCTTAGCTCTCCTCCCTTGCTCTCTCATTGTGGCTTCTCCATTATTTGAACTCTTCCAGTAGTACCAGACCTGAAATTTTCAAAATTACGAGTCAGGAACTAGAAAATCCTTACATTGATTTAGAAACTAAAAGATTAAAAACAAAACAGCAAGAGAGACCTCAACTGCAGGGACTTTTAAGTTGCTTCTGGTCTTAGAGGTTCTGAAACCAAGAGTGGGACAGTCCCATTGCATTTCTTCCAAGTATCATCACACCTGCTCTTCTATGTGCTGTTTCTCTCCTGGTGTTGAGCTCTCTTTAGACCAGAAAGCATCTTTCTGTCCTATGAACGTGCAGCATTTAGCACAAGGTGGTCTTCAGGCAGGATGCATCTTCTGGGCATGGGAAAAATGAAGGTGAATTGTTACAATCAGCTGTTTTACCTACGAAATACATAAACCCAGAGTAAACATTTGAGAAGTGAAGACAGCAGCTGGGATAAGGAAGACAGACAGCATCATTGTCCATCACAGCTGGAAGCACTCTCACTCTTCAGTATTTGCTCCTGACCCAGTGAGAGCTTTCCTATGGGGGAAAAGGAGCAATAAATAACAGGGAATGATAGAGTTATAGAATGGTTTGGGTTGGAAGGGACCATTTCATTCCAACCCCTGCCATGGACAGGAACACCTTCCACTAGACCAGACTGCTCAGGGTCTCATCCAACTTGGCCTTGAACACTTCCAGGGACGGGGCAATCATATCATCATCATCATCATCATCAAAAATATTACTCATCCTCAACACATCAGAATATCCTCTGCTATTCCTCTAACATCAGGGTGACCAAAAGCATGAGTTTGCACTAAGTGGGTTCAGATTAGTCAGAGGTAACATGGCCTTTTGCTCCTGATGATTTCACCAACACGACATTTGTTCTCATGCCCTTCTCCAGCCTCCACCTCCCTCAAAAAACCTGGAAATGCAGTTTCCCTAACTGGAAACACACATTTCATAGTAACATTTTCCAGACCACTTTGCAAGAGGTAAAGTGAGACGAATTTTTTCAGCACAGTTTTGTAGAAGCTCACAGCTCTTACCTGGCCCTTCCTGTCTGTATCCTGACATATTCCTTCAGTAATCCCCAGGTCCACTTGGTCTCGTCTTTTTGTGGTGTTTGTTTCTTTGCCCTTCTTAAATAAACTATTGCCAGTTCCTATGGTAACATGCCTCATTCTTTCTCTCTCCTCCCTAAAAGTTTCTTCCCATTTAACAGGCTTTTAAAAAGGCTCTATTTATACTTTCTTTTGTTATCCTGCCCCTGCTCCCTTGCAGCCAGACAAGGGCAAGCACGGAGCAGTGCATGCACTACCCTGTGTTACTAATAATGGCCATCCATAAACACGAGAGCGAGCCGTGGGGATCAAAGCTGTGACCTTCAACAGGAGATGCTCTGCTTCTTCGAGCAAAAAGAAAGGAAACCTGAGACACGGCTGGCTCGGGAGGGAAGCACTGTTTGCAGGGGCCATCCCCACCCCTCCCACTCTCCAGCAATGCACTGAAGGGCTGCAAGCCCCCCAAACCAGCCAGCATGTGAAAAACAGCCTCGCTGTCTCTGCAGGCAGTTTCCACCTCCCCTCTTTGCTCAGTGTCAGACATTCATCTATATTACCAGTAATTGGATAAAGAGAAAAATATGAACTGTGCTTCTTTTTCCTTCCCATTCTGTGAAAAGCTCCCCTCCTCTCTGTGCTTTTTTTGTTTTAAATCTTGAGACTATTACCAAGCATCAAGGTTTATTTCCTTAAGGTTCATCATATCATTTAAATGCAGATTACAACTGATTTTAACCTTAGCTGAAGCAGTAGGTGGATTTTTATGATGACAACTCATTGTTTCTCCGGCATTTCTCCTAATGGAAAACAAAGAGTCTGAAACAGTCCAAGTACAATTTGGTTCCTTTCTCCATCGAGAGGTTTCACTTGCACAGTCAGGCTGCTGCCAGAAACCACACGTTTTTTGGTCATCTTTAGGGTGTTCCAGGAAACATATTGTCAACAGATCTCGATTTTTCAGTAGGAAAAGCAAGTAGAAGAATGACTCCCCAGCCTTCCCCTTTCTTTCTCCACATAAAGACAGCTTTCAGGGCTTCTTTATTGATGAAGAATGACCCCCAACAGTTGTAAATCCATTTTTTTTTTCTTGCTTGTGATCTCTCCTCCTTGGCCAGCACAAGAAGAATCTGTGATGCCCTCCAAGTGCCACTGCAGAAGGGGTTAAGGTATCTCAAACTACTGCCTCAATAAGCAGCAAAAGTGTCCTGTCCCCAGGGTAGGATCAGTGTATGAGAATTTGCTCAGATCATTTAATGTTTGTAACTTGATTTCCTGCCGGAAAGCTTCAGTGGGCGGAGTTTCTGCTGAACCAGACAGAACTAGAGCTATTTCCTTTTCCAGATTGCTTGTGCATGTCCAGTCAGGCTCAACTGAATTAATGGCAATCGGCTTGTTTCCCCCACACACCCCTTCCCATTCACCTTTTGCAGTGCAAATACGGGAAGTGAGTGATAATCTTGCTGTCAGGGCCTCAGGAGATGGGATGGCTCCACAACCTTGGGCAAGTCCTGTTCATTCTCTGCACCTCTGGCCCACTTCTTGTTAAATTCTGGAGAAAGGATGCTCTAATGACCCGGCTCCTGCGCTACTGATTTCCTACATGACCTTGGGAAAGTCACTTAACATTTGCCTGCCTCCACCTTCCATGAAATGGAGAGGAAATCATCAGAAGGCTTTGCTCACTCTGCTGCCACCACCAGTATTAAACCATGGCCCATGAGGACTGAGAGTAGAATTCTTTCCAATTTAAGCTTAAAGACAAGTTGCTATTTTCTCCTGAACAGTGCAGGTCTGTGTTGGATCACCTGCAGCACTTCTGCAAGGGAAAAACAGCCCCTGTTACCCCCTACCATGCTCCCAAGTGCAAATTGACTCATTCACCCCCTGCCTTGGCCATCCCAGCAACCATGAGTATCTTTCACATTCATCACTGAATGCAACCAAACCTCCTGGGAAAGGCCAGATTCTCCTCCAGGTGCTTGTTTTTTTTATCAAAGTTTTAGGTTTCATTGAAGTAGTCTGAGCTAAGCCCCATCAAAGATACTGAGATCATCTACAGAGGGGTGAGTGCAGGACCAGCCAAGTGGGATCCTATGGATCTCATAGGAGAACAAATGGCTGGGGCCAGAGATCTATCCCATGTACAGCCTCGGGACTCTACTGGTTTTAATGGTGTCAGATCAATTTATTTGAGGTTCAGTTGGTAATCCAGACACTTCATTACTGAGGTGAAGGTGGGCAAGCCCCCTTCCCTCAGTCAATTTTCAGCAGCACCATTCGAAAATCCTCCTCAGAGTAAACAGCAAAGTCACCCCAAACAAAATAAATTAAGCACTATGGGGTTTTTTTTTCTCTAGCAGGACCAAAGAGGAAATTCCTCTGAAGCACAGAGAAATTTCTGAGTGCGGTGTTTCTCACCCTTTTCAAACTGCTGTCTCCACACCAGCCTGTGAGCCCCAGTGCTGGATGCCTGGAGCAGCACTCACTCCCCCCCGTTCAGATAGTATCATGTCCTTAGGATGTGTCTACACTCCCAGGTGGAGCTGGTTACACAGAATAGTCCTTTCCTTAGGCCTGGCTAAGTCTGGAGGCCTGGGCGTGAGACAGAAAGTAGGCACTGTTCCTTATCATACAAGGGAGATTATGCAAGAATGTCCTGTAATGAGGATAAGGAAGGTGCTTTGAATAGGTATGTGGGGTTGGCTGCAGGTCCCTTCTGGCAGCAGCAGGGCTCTTGCAGCACGGACCAGCCCTGGTTTCCAGTGCCAGATGAAGTGGGGCAACCAGCTGCTCCCTAAACCAAATGATCAATTCAGCTTCTTTCACAAAAAAAAAAAAAAAAAGACAAAATTTGAGAACAACATCAATGAAGGAACCATCACCAGGACCTAAAACTCAAAATCTTTATCTGCTACTGTTACTTCATCCTTCTTTCTGACTGCTGGCTTGTGTGCCTGGGAATGCAACGTGCATGGTTTCATTTTCTTAATTGCAATCATCCTGCAGACCACCTTCAGGCATACTGGGGACCACCAGTAGTGCAGGGACTGCATGTGAAGAAGCCCTGCCCTGGGAGACCCATCCCTCCTTCCCTGATGTGGTTAAAATGCCATTCCAGATTGTGGTGCCTGCAAGGATTTAATGATGTTCTCAGCCCAGAGGAGAGCCCTGGACTATGCCCTGTGCCTGAGAAAGCAGGACTGAGCTTCAGCTGAGTAGGAGGGCAGCTGTAAGAAACCAGGATATCTACAGCAGTGGTAGAGTTCCCTTCATAGCCTACCCCATCTCTTTCACATGCAAGTGCAACCTTGGAGCCTCTGGACCGAGCTCTTTCTGTTCTGAAGCCTTCACTGGCTATTAATACCTGGAGAATCTGTGAAGCAGGCAAACAAGGTTTTGATGAGTGTGGGAAAAAGAAAGGCGTTACCACATATGAGTGAACTTCAGTTTCGCTCATGTGCTGAATTAGTCAGTGCCTTCAAGTGAATTCCAAGTGCTGGTCTAGCTATTAAATGACTCTTTTTGAAGAGCTAAGTGCTCCATTTTTAGCCTCTACTGGAGGAAAACTAGATTTTAAAAATAATATTTGAATCAGAACTATTGCAAAGGCTTTGGGGTTGGGTTTTTTGGTGTGTTGTTTTGGGGTCTTTTTTTGCATTTTTCAACTTTTTTATGTCTCCCAGAAAGAAAAAAGTAACCAGTAGTCAACATATAGCAGTTGCTGGCTGGAGAAATCCAGGTTGCTTGTCATGCCCATGAATGTGATGTCTGAGTCAGGAAACTTCACTGAGATGTTGCAGCCCCAGAGGAACACGATGTGATAATTGCCTCACCAAAGGACCAGAAGTACCTCGTGTAGAGGGTCAAGACACAAGCTCCAGTGGCTGAGAAATTCAGTGGAGGACTTGCTCAATTTGAACATTTAGTGGATGGAAAGGAGGTATGAGTGCTGGAACATCAACACTGACATCTCAAGAACTCATGTTTCACTTCCTGCCCTGGAGGAGTGGTTCTCCCTGCAACCTTTCCAACCCAGAATTATCACTTTTCTGCTGCTTCCCCCTCTAACACAGCGGCTGTGAGAAGTGCTGTCTGCATCAGTTCACTGTTAATGGCGTCCTGGCTTGAAGAAACTTGAGTTTGGCTGAAATGTAAATGACAGAAGGGGCAGGAGAAAAAAAGATTACAGAAATTTAGACAAAGCAGGTGTATGGATTGCATGTCTATCCTTTCTGCAAACACGGAGCCTGCGTGGGCTAGATCCAGGAAAGTGTCCCAGCTGTAATACAAGCACTTTGACAAGCACACATTAAAACATAGCCAGGCTTTGCACTAACACTAAGGCAAACACAGCCCGCTGGGATTAGCATCTGTGCAGAGGTTACAACCCTTCCACATTGCTTTTCAGTGCATTAGGCTGAAAAACATGCTCAAGGATGCTCACGTGCACAGGAGATTGTCGATATTTGTGCCGAAAATCCATTCAAATTCAGAAATTACAGCTAACATGAAGCCTACTTGATCCTCTTAAGGCTGTGACCTGATTGTGGAAACATCTCTCTTTGCTTGTTTTTCTAAAATACAAAAAGCAAGGCAGAGGCTTGACTGAAGATGGATTCAGGCTTGCCAGGAGACCTGAAGGTGTTCCCCAGTTGCATTACCCATCAATTTTTAATGCCTCCATTTCCCCTCCAGCTCACAATGGACAAAAGCTCCCCTAGTCAGGATATTCTCTGATTCTGTGGTGCCCAAGAGCATCAGCCAAACTGGTATGAATTTACACCCCTGGCCAAGAAGCAACACTCCCAGGCACAGCAACCCTTCAGCCTCACCCATGCAAGAGGGATCAAGCTGGGTTTGACAGCACTGCTGAGGGAATGTGGTGGAGCCCCATGCTGTTGGCCCTTTTTCTTCTGCCAGAGCTGTCAAGCTGAGGTTGTGCTCAAGTGCTACAATTTGCCATGTGACATTTCAGATGGGAAGCAAAAAGAATGGGTGTGCCAACCACCACTTTCAGGTTCTCTGCTAAATAAAAACCAGATTCCTGACATTTGCTGTGTCTGAGAGAAAGGCGGGTCTGTCATTTTTACAGACAATAAAGGATGCAGAAAAACAAACGTATTCCCTCAGAGCCAAGAGCAGTTCCCCATCGTGCCTGGGAATCCCCGTGGAAGGGAAGTGCTGTTCTAACAAGAAAATATTTGACCAAAACTACCCAACCAAATGCAGCAACTGCAACATTTTTCTTTGTGGTTTTTTTTTTTTGTTTGTTTGTTTGTTTCAGTTCTCGGGTTTTTCTGGGTTTTAAAGAAAGCAGTCACAGGCAGACTTCTCCATGGGTCCCACCATCACCAGTGTTAGCAGAGGGACCTCTGCCCCCCAGAGCTTTCCCCAGGCTTTGCCAGACTGATTTTAGCACCACCAAAAGTCACACTCTTAGTTTTCATTAAAAAAACGTCGATGTGAAAACCAGTTAATTTTCTCACTTTGAAAAAGTAGCAGGGAGTCAGACAGCAGAACCTAAATGTCAATAGCAAGGGAAATCACAGGTTTTTTTCTGTTCTCAGCAGACTTCTTTGCAAGGTGTGAATTTGCTGATGCCTAACCAAGGTTAAACTTATGCTCTGCCTTGAGAGGGGAAGGGGAAGGAGAGAATGAAAATCCCTTTCATCCAGCAGCGTGTTTCAAACTTGCAGACACCAAATGTGTTGAATAGCCTTTGAAACCAATCAACAGATTCCAAAGTTTTTATCCAAAGATGCATTTTACACATTTACACATATAACACTGCGTTGCATAAGATTCACAAGTGTTAAAGAGATTTTGGTAAATTTGGTAAATTTTTGGAAATATTTGATAAATTTTTTATTTCCTTTACTCTTTTGAAGCAGTCATATGCCAAATCAGCCCTTCTCAAGCTCTGCTGGAGGACTCGCTGTAGGTCCTAACAGGTTGGGATGTCAAGGCTGTGTTGTGTAACAGCTTGAAGCTGTGCCAGGGAAGGTTTAGGTTGGATATTAGGGAAATGTTCTTCACTCAGAGCACGGCTGAGCACTGGAACGGGATCCCCAGTGCAGTCGTCACAGCACCAAGCCTGACAGAGCTCAAGAAGCATTTGGACAACATTCTCAGGTGTGATTTTTGGGGCTGTCCTCTTCAGGGCCAGGAGTTGAACTCGATGATCCCTGTGGGTCACTTCCAACTGAGGATATTCTATGATCTCTGCTTCCAGGCCATCCCTTAACCAGAGAGGAGGACTGCATCCTTTGAACAATGTTCTCAGAAACATAAAGCACCCTCAGACTATTCTGGTTTAAAGGACACCAGTTTAGTGCCTTTCAGGGAAGAGGTAAAAATATCCTAAAAATGCAAAAACATCTGAGGATCTCCTGATATTCATCTCTATGTGTTTGTGTCTCCTGAGGAATCACCTCATCCCTCTGTGCCTGTGACCCCAAGCCCCTATTATTCTTTTCATTTTTTGAAGCCCTTGGCTTCTTCTGTGCTGACTTCTGCTAAGAAAGTCCACAGCAAGTTAGAAATAAATGAAAACCTGTGATAGCATCGGGTGCTCTGCTCCTGCTCCTTTGAATTTATGGTGGTTCTTTACACCACGGATCTGGACACGAGTTGTAGACACAAAGGTTGAAACCCTGAGGTGAGGGCCTTGGCTGCAAAGTGACAGCAGCTCCTGAATTGTCCCAGCTTGGTGACACACTGGGTGACCCCTGTGCCTCACACGTACTCAGAACCACTAATGGGAGATGTTAAATATATCCTGTACAGCCTCGGGAATGGGCAGCCTCCACCCTTCATCGGTCAGGGGATAAGGGCATCTCCCCCCAGGGGACAGGGGACACTGCTGCACTGAGCCCAGGCCTGTGCTGTGTCTCCTTGACTCTGTCCCCAGGCTCTTCTTTGTCTTCCTCAGCTTCCTCTTTGTCATCTTTGTTTTCTCTTTCTCTTTCTCCTTCTCCTTCTCCTTCTCCTTCTCCTTCTCCTTCTCCTTCTCCTTCTCCTTTCTTCTCCCTCTTCCTTCTTCTTCTTTCTCCTCTTCGTCTTTCTCATCACTTTCTTTTATATTTACCTTCTTTCTTCCTCCTCTTCCTTCATATTTATTCTTTTCCTCCTCCTTTTTCTCCTTGTCATCACCATTTTCTTTCTTCTTCCTCTTCTTCCTTTTCCTCTTCCTCCCCATCATCCTCATTTTCTTCTTCTTAGAATCACAGAATCATAGAATCAAAGAATATTTTGGGTTGGAAGCGACCTCAGAGGTCATCCGGTTCCAGCACTCTGCCATGGGCAGGGACAACTTCTACTATCCCAGGCTGCTCCAAGCCCCATCCAGCCTGGCCTTGAACACTTCCAGGGATGGGGGTTCCACACCTTCTTTAGGCAACCTGTGCCTCACCACTCTCACAGGGAAGAGTTTTTTCCTAATATCCCATCTAAACCTGCCCTCTGCAGTTTAAACCAATTCTTGCTTCTCCTGTCACTCCAGCCCTTTGTCCAAAGTCCCTCTCCAGCTCTCTTGGAGACCCTTTAGGCGTAAGGCGCTGTAAGTTCTCTCTGGATCTCTCTTCTCCAGCCTGACCAACCCCAGCTCTCTCGGCCTATTTCCACAGCAGAGCTGCTCCGGTGCCTCTTTTTCCATTTCTTTCCCTTTTCCCTTTTCCCTTTTCCCTTTTCCCTTTTCCCTTTTCCCTTTTCCCTTTTCCCTTTTCCCTTTTCCTTCCCTCACGCTCCCCTCACCCCTTGACCCCGCCCACCCCCACAAGCCCCGCCCCTTCTCCAGCCACGCCCACACCACCCAAGGCCACGCCCCCTCCGCAGTCTGTTCCCTCCCCATTGGCGCCTGCGGGCGCCACGTGACGCGGCGGCGGCGCGCGCGGGGGCGGGGCCGGGTGCGCGGGTGCGCTCGGGGCGGCGGCGGCGGCGGCTGCATGTGCGGGCGGGGGGCGGCGAGCGGTGCCGGCCGGGCGGCGAGCGGAGCCGGGCGCGAGGCGAGCGCAGCCCAGAGGAGCCGAGCGGAGCCGGCGGCAGGTCAGTGCGCGGGCACGGAGGCGGGCGGGCGAGGGGAAGCGGGCGGCGGCGGTGGCCGCACGTGGGTCCGCCCGCTCAACAATGCGGGCGGGAGGGGTCCGTGCGCCGCCGGCTGCGGGGCCACCGCGGCGTGCGGAGGAGGCTGCGCCGTGGCATGTCCCCCAGCGGAGCGGGGTAATGGCTCTGCCGCAGCCGTCCTGGGGCTCTGGTGGGGGGGCAGCAGCGTGCGTGTCCCCCCGGCCCCCAGCGAGGCTATGGCACCTTCAGATTGAGCCCAGAATGAAGGGAGGGGAGCCGCAGCCCCGGTGTGCGGGGGTCACGCTCGCTGCTTCCTCCCTGCTGGGAGCCCACGCGCGGTGCCGCAGTCCCCCACCCCGTGTGCGGGCACGGAGCATCCCGGCTGAGCCCATCTCCGTGGGTGGGATGCAGCGTGGGCACCGTCAGGGCTCCGCGGGGCCTCTCCACCCCCGTCCGGGGCCGGACGCAGCGATCGGTGTCACAAGGGGCCCGAGGGGGGAAGCGGCGTGTTCCAGGCTGTCCGGTCTCGCCATCCCTAAGGATGTTTCCGTCAAACGGATGGGGCTGCCCTGCATCGGTAGCTGCGGCGGGGGTGGCCTCTCCTGGCTCGTGTTTAGAGCAGGATGCCGACGGAAGTGGTGGAATCACCATCCCCGGAGGTGTTCAGAAAACGCGTGGCTGTGGCACTCGGTGGTGAGCGTGGTGGTGGTGGTGCATTGGTGGTTGCACTTGGTGATCTTGGAGGTCTGTTCCAGCCTGGATAGTTCAGTGATTCCATATTTGAGCGTGTCTCGTTAGGCTGACAAGCCATTCCTGGCCTTGCTATGGCGTGGGGGCTTGGGAATGCCAGTGGTTCCCATTCCCTGGGCAGGCAGGTCGCATAGCTGGAGAACATCCCATGCCATGCCTTTCTCTGCCGTAGGTAAAGTGGATTTTTGCGTGCCACTGGAATTACTAATCCCAGCAATTAGCTGGAATCTGTCAAGTTTGTGCTGCTGCCAATTTCTCTGGTTCATTTGGTTACAGCTTCATCTTCCTGCTCAAAGGAACTGAAATGTAAGTGGGGCAACTGTGTGTCTGGAGCTGTTGGGTTGGGTTTATGTTCATCCTTCTGCCCAAAGGAGGATCAGCAAGAAAACTGAGTCTTAATTAAGTTGTATATTTATTGGCAGCAGTGGAAAAAGAGTAAAGTGGATAAATGGGGCTAGTGGCTTCTTTGTATACGAAGTCTCATGAATTTCCCTACCAGGTTGTGAGCTGGATTTAAATTCCACTGTTGTAAGGATCACTGTTTTTTTTAATCACATCGTTGCTAATAGCTTAAGTTAAAAATGCTGCAGGTGGATTTAAAGCTAAGGGCCTTGTGGGCTCAGCAGTGTTCTGCACCAATATTTATATGCATCCAGGGGCTTAACAGTGTGTTGTCACTTGGCTTCAGAGTGCCCAGCTGGCAGGGGCTGATGCAGCACAGTCCCTGACGCAGCCACTTTCTGGGGATCTCAGATGCCACCAAATTTGCCAGTTGGGCAAATGAAGAGACTTTTTATCTTTGGTAGTGCTCCAACCTGAAATTTGTTCCTTTCGGGACCATTAAAACTTTAACTTTGGTTAACTTGTGTCAGAGGTGTGTGCCATGAACTATCACCCTGTTGGGTCTGCTTAGGGAGATGGGTGCTTGCAAAAGCAAAAAGCTTTTGTTACAGCTATTTTATTTTTATGTGTGTTTTGATGGCTCAAAAACCACTCAGCTTCCAGTCAAGGCAATCCTGGGTGAGAAGCGTCCACTGGGATTGGCCTGTTAAGCGAGTTTCTTTGATTTGACAGCAGAAGTGCCCAGAGAGACATCAAAAACCCCAACATCAGGGCGTGTTTCCAGCTTCATCATCCCCTGCAAGCCATGGAAATCAGTGGCTTGAAATCCAACAGCACTTGATGTTAAAATAGCAAACAGTAAACATCGTCTCCTATCAATAACTTTAATTATGGTTTGGGTTTTGTCTTGAATAGACACACATTGTCATAGGGAATCAAAGTTTAGCATCCAGACGTGCTCAGTGGGGTGGTAGCGTCTTTGGACAGGGTGTAACATGCTTTTATAGCATAAATTAAAATAAAAAAGGGGTTTAGCAGCATAGCATGCTGTTGTGTAAGAAAACTGCCAACTTTTGGGCTGAGACTGCGTGGTTTCTGGGCATCGTGTGCTGCGGCGAGTTGGCAGGTGGTGTTCCCGGGCGGCTTTGGACGGGGAGAGCGAGTTTTACCACTCTGCAGCTGAACCCTGACAGAGTTTTTCATCCATAAAACCAAGTGCAGAGAGGGCTTTGTGTGTGCCACGGATAGCCAAACCGAAAGCAAAAATAAACACCCACGAAAGCTGGGTTTTTTTGGTCATTGACAGAAAAGGAAAGTGCCGGTCTAGGGGAGGGTGTGAAGTCCCATGTTCGTTACGCTCCTAATCTGGAAAATACAGACTGTGGCACATGGCAGCAGCGTGCGTGGCTAATTTTATATCTTGTCCTTTTCCCTTTATCATTTAACCCAAAATTAAGGAAGGGAAGCAGCACCCACTGGCCTATTAAATGTTCATTTTTGCCAAGTTACGCCACTTTGCGAACACGAGACGCGACCAGATTCCTGTGGCAAGGAGCCCTTAAAATTTCAACAGCTCTACCTATAAATACAGTCGCCGTGAAAGGCAATCCGGCTTTAAAAGAAAAAAAAAACAACCATGCTCTTTTTTTAGTCCCACTGTATCTGCCTGACTTTAGTGCCATGCGATGCATCTCCAGCCAGGCGATGAAGCCGAAGGTGGTGTGGAACATTCAGTCTCCTGATTCCTCTTGCTAATTTGTGTGAAGAATGGATGCAAGCAGAGAAAAAAAAATTCATTTTAGTTGTCCTGAAGATTTTTGGGGATGGGACTGTGGGGCTGGATCTCTGCATCCACATCATGGCCTTTTGCAGAGTGATGGTGGTGGTTTGCAGTGTGGCTTTTGGTGATTGCTTGCACCTGGTGAGTTCCCAGGAGTTGCTGCACTGTGGGGCAGTGCAGGATGGAGCCTGAAGCATCTCTTGGCTCTAAAGCGCTGTCCCAGATGAAAATTAAAGGGAAGAAAAAGAAAGAAAGAAAGAAAGAAGCTGGCTGCCACCTCACCCCAGAGGTGTCTGGGCTCACCCGCTGCTCTCTGATGCAAGCACAGCAGCTCAGGGAGCTCAAGGGCTGGTTTTGGACATGCCCGGGGTTGCCCAGGGACAGGCTGGCCTCGGGAGCAGGTACAGCATGTTCTGGGCACTCCTCCAGGCCAGTGGGACCCCCCACCAGCCCCAGATGATGTAGTGGGGTGATGGCCACTGACACATCCTGGTAGAGAAGACAGCACTGCCTGCAGGGCTGGGATTTAGGTGGAGAAGCTGCAAGGGAGGTGGTTTTGCAGCTTAGTGATGCTTTTCAGCGTGCCCTGCGCTTGCATGGCAGAAATCCACTTTTGTGGCCAGAGCAGCTGGGTCACCTTGCAGTGCCAAAACCTGCTGGGTATGGTTGGGATGGGGCACGGGCTGGGAAGCGTGTGGGAGTGGGGCGGGAGAGCTCGGCACGGGGAATTGCTGCGTGTGCACTTGGGCGAAGTGCTGAGCCTGGGCTGCGCGGGAGCTGCAGACAGAACCCACACGTGACGTCTGAATTTCAGATGATTGCTGGACCACTTTGCCAACAGCCTCTCACAGCTCATCAGCTGCAATATCGCTTCTTCTTTTCCCCGTTTTTTTTTTTTTATTTCCTTTCCCCTTCCCCACCCTGCCTGTTTTCTAAGCCGAAGCAGGAGGGATGAATATGACACCAAGGGTGGCTGCAGCTGCGCAGGGTTTGTATCCAATTGGTTTCCTGGAAGGCAAGATTTTTTTTGTTGTTTTTCAATCTTAAAAATATTTTTACAGCAAGCGTCTTGTATCGGGGCTGTTTGGATGTCAGGTTTAGTTTCCCATGACATGGAGTGATTAGAGGAGGGAGGGGAAGGAGGGGCTGGGTGCTGCTTTATGTGCAGATCTCTCTGCAGCGGTATCATTGCCTATTGATGGTAAATGTGTTCCCTCTCATCTCTGTGATAGTTCTCGGAGATTTCCTCTTTTACGTCACTGCAGTTAATAAGATGTTTAACTTGGGAGCTGGGGGCGATGTGCTGTGCTATCGTGTTGCAAGGAACGGGGGGATGACGAGTTCCTGCGCAGACTTGTGCTGGGAAGATCGTATCAATGCTGGGGAGAGCAGCTGGCTTTGGAGTCAAACTATTGCCTTTCACCCTTAATGAACCTGTCCTGGTTGCATCTCTTTTTTTTTTTTTTTGACAATGATTGTTTTCCTTCTAATGCTGGGAGAGGCAACTCAGTCCTCTCTATCTGCTGCACTGCTGGAGTCAAGGGTGCACCTTGATTTTTTTAAACAGATCGTGTCTGCTGGCTGGACTTAGCTCTTTTTTTCTTTTTTTTGGGGACCACTGAAGCATTTCATGAGAGCACCTGATGGCTTTTTGTGATGAAGCTGCAGGTGCAGTAGCTGCAGAGCCGGAGCCCTCTCCAGGAAAGTCCTTGACTGTGTGTTTTGTGTGTCACTCGTTGATTATAGAGTTAAGAAAGTGTTGCTGCTGTACATGCCTTGACCAGGAATAGCCTCCCTCCTGCCACAGTTTGCAAGGCCAGCTCATCGAGGGCAGGCGAGTTGGTCAATAAACGCTCCAAGTGGCACCCTAGGGAGTTGGGAACCAAAATGGGAGCACTTGTGTCCTTCAGCTCCTCCTTTCTAGCCAAGTTGTTTTCTTCCCCCAGCTCCTTCTCCAGATTGCCACTTAAACCCTCTTCATTCTGCTGTGTTTTTCCACAAATGTTTTTCAAGCGTGACAGCAGGGAGAAGAAAGCCACGAGTGCTGCAGGGGGCTGATGCCTATCAGGCCAACCCTTGCCTGTGGCTTTCGGGGCCCCTTCACTTCAGTGACTCGGTGGCTGCAGGTGGGTTCACATCTGGCTACTGTTGGGCTTGGAGTTGTCTCTGTCTGCCACCAGACCCAACCCAGCCACCTGCACCTACTCCAAGGCTCCCAGCTCATCCCCAGGGCTTGAGTCAGGTAGGGTGGCCATGGTGTCCCTATGTAGGTGTGGAGGGGAGAAGGGCTCTGTAACCCTCTCAGGGAAATGGGGACGTGGAAGGTTTGCAGGAGGAACAGCCACAGCTCTGGTGGTGGCATTTTCCAACCTTCCATCAGGACCTGTCGCTTGCAGTCCTGATGACATTTATCTGCTGACTTGCTGTCACTGATTTTGCTCAGCAACCCTTTTCTCTTTAAGACTAAAATGCTGCTTAAAAAACAACATGCCACCAACACGTTGGGATGTTGATTTAGTTTTTGGGAGGCTTGCAGCCTCCCAGTTCTTCTTTTGCTCTGGGGAGGAAGCAACATGGTTAGGTGGAATTTTCAGCCCTCATGGGAACAGGGGATTGAAAGATAACCCTACTACATCGCAGCTCACACCCTCACTGCTGGAGGTGGGAGTTAATTTTTCTCACTGCTACCATGCACAACAGCCCCACTCTCTCTGTGCTTTTGCTGTGAGCTGGGACAAGGGGAATTTTGGGTGCAACTTCAGGCAGTGCTGGCTCGGCACATGTCCCCAAGCGTCCCAGCTGGGCGGCTGCCCAGGGCCCCCTTGATGCGAACGGGGTCAGCAGCTGGGAAATAGCAGAGCAAAGTGCCTCCCTGGTAATTCCCAGCTGCCGTTAAAGCGGCTTTAAAATAAATTCCCTCAAAGAGCAATTCCAAGTATTTGAGGGTTTGAACTTTTCCGGAGAAGGGTTTGGGAGCTGCCGGCTACCGCACTGCACCCTGGCATGCTGGGGAAAGGCGCCAGGGCAATTGCCCTGATTATCCCAACATCTAAAAAACACTTTTTTGATGTCCATATGATGTTTATTTATTAGCTGCATGTGCAGCACAAGTGTTGGAAATGGGGCACTGCTGGAAGCAGAGTTGTGCTAAACTGGGAAGGTGGGTGGCTGGGCAATGTCCTGGGCTGGAGGCAATGCCCAAGGCTCAGTGACCCTCACTGTGCCATCCTACCTGGCCACCAGCCTTACCCAGGGGTGCAGCACCGCTGGGTGCCCCTGGCCGCACATTCCACAGCCGGCTCTGCTTGGTAACATGGGCACAACAGAAAACAAACTTTGCAACAAACTTTGCTCTCCCAGAGCCCCTGAAGCTTGCTTAAAAAAAAAAAAGCAAAAAAAAAAACCAAAAGACTTTGGAGCAATGTGGTCTTTCTTTTTCTCATGCTCATGAAAATTCTCATACCAGACCAGTAACCTCCACTGCCCCCGGTTCATTATTTTTTAAGGTGGCGTTAGGGGGCATTTAAGGGAAGGCTTGTCTCATCCTCTGTGTACCCTTCTCTCCTACATCCCGTCATGGTAAATTACAGCTTCATCCGTGCTTATGTGACAGACACTAAAAGGGGGAGGTTTGATCAACAAACTGCAAAGTTGGTCTCATCCCTGAAAGGCTCTGGATGTCCCTGTGCTGGTGCTCCCCAGGGTGATGTGTTACTGCATCCAGACTGGTGCAACTTCTTGGTCACGGGAATGTCCCCATGAGGCTGAGTACCCCGAGCTGGGGACAGCCAAGCTTTTCCCTGCAGAGTTCTGGGCTCTTGCCCAAGTCCCCTCTCCAGGGCCCTGGCACCAGTGCAAGTGCAGCCAAGCTGAAGGCTGATGATTAAACCCATGATCCAGGTCACTCCTGCCCCTCTCAGTGCCCCAAAAACATAAGGATGCTGATAGCAAGACTATATCCAGTTGGGGATGTTGCACTTCTCTGCACAGTTCAGCAGGTTTGGGGGTGAACTGAGGTAATTTGGGGTATAACCACCCTAAAAAAACATTGCAGCAGGGGGTTCTTCCCCACACACCCTTCATTGCCATGGCTAAGTTGCTTCCAGCTCAAACTGATTTCATTCATGGGCTGACCTTTACTCTGGCAGCTTCTTACTGAACTTTCTATCATATATGTAGTTTTTAAATATTTTTTTTTTCTGTGTGGGCATGACAGAGTTGTCTCCTGAGGTGACAGAAAACACATCTTGCCTTTTAAGGACAGGTAGGGAAACCTACGCATGGCACAGGGAGATTTGCTGTGGATGGGACAGAACTGGGTACAACCCAGTGCTGTCCCAACCCAAAGTCGCATCCACTGGACCACACACTTAGCTCCTTTTTTTTTTTTTA
The DNA here is from genome assembly GCF_901933205.1 of Camarhynchus parvulus. NCBI lineage: Eukaryota > Metazoa > Chordata > Aves > Passeriformes > Thraupidae > Camarhynchus > Camarhynchus parvulus. The sequence continues at coordinate 148,071,595 of NC_044572.1, read as the reverse complement.
TTTCTCCTCCCAAACTAATCCCTCCAGCCCCTTAGGCTTTTTTGTTGTTGTTGTTGTTGCTCCTCTCTGAATTCCTTCTAATTTGCAGGCTCATTGCCAGCATCCAACGCACTATAAAAAGGGGACTTGTTCTTCAAGCTTCCCTCTGGTACAGAGCGTTTGCACAAATAGCAACATACTTGACAAGTAGGTCTGATTCCCCCTGCTATTACTGAAATGCTCGTAGGGTGCTCGGGGAGTAGAGCTGCTGTCTCAAGACAAGCCAAGCTGAATTTCACACAGGGCCCTGAGCCCAATTCCCAGCCAGTGTTTAAGCTCCTGTCAGCTGGAAAAACGGAGCTGTGCATTTTTATTTTCCTCTCCGAGAGCGAGCGGATGCGCTCGCATCCCTCCGTATCCCACCAGCACAGGTGGGATGTGGGCTGTGGCTGCAGACCTACATCCTGCTGAAGGCAGCCCCAGGGCCACCACCAATTTTTGGCTGGTCCCCCCCTGCTGTTTCAAGCAGCCATGACACAAACCCCCTGCCAGCTTCCTTCTTGAAACTAATGAGCTGTTTGACCCTGGCAAGTCCTCTGGGAAAGCTGTTGCCAGAGCCTTGCTGCTCACACAGATACAAACTGCTCTCATTTCCAGCTTAAATTTATTTGTGGATGACTCGTACCCATTTGGCCTTGTTCTTCTTGTACCCACACTGGCTTTTAGCTTGGATGGCTCCTTTCCCTGCTCTGGTATTTATCCTCTGGCAGGCTTTGCCAAGTGCTTTGGGTCTGCCAACCTAAATAACCCCAGAGCTCCTGGTGGAGTATGGCTGGGAGGGGTGTAAGGGCATCTGGGCTTCCTCATTCCTGCAGTGGAGACAGCCCCAGCAACTTGATTTGCAGCTCACCCATTGAAAAGGAAAATCCACCATGCTGCCTCTTGACATCCTCACTGGGGATGGTCTCAGCCTGCAGAAGGACAAACCCAACCATCTTCTCCTCTGATTTGAAACCATTATCTAATTTTATGAGCAAACTTCTCTTTTGCAATGCAAATGCCATTTTGGCAGAAGATGAGCTTTTTTCTTTCCTTCAGGAGCACCTTTCCCTCTCCTTTCTGGTAGTGCCAGGGCTCATGTTCCTGGCCTTGCTAATCTCAGCCCTGGTGTTGTGAAGCTGACATTTCCCATGCACAGCTGTGCCAGGCGCTTTGCTCAAAGGCTGAAGTGGATTTAAAATGTGAAAGTTCATCAGGTCAAAATACACACATCTCCTTACCACTGGCCCCTTTTGGAGTTGTAGGACTATGCAGGATGATACGAGAAGAGCTGCAAGGTGTTTGCTTTCCCCCCAGGATTATAATTTTTCACCATACTTTTCACTGCTGCATCTTTGCCATGGGTTTTCTTTGCCTTTTATGTGCTTATTTGGGATCTCTGTGCTTATTCTTGGTGATGCTGAGCTGCTGGCTTATCCATCCCAATTTAGACCTTTGCCTTCACCTTGGCAGGCAGAACTTGTGCCTGTGATGGAAGGAAGGATGCTCCAGGTGCCCTCACTTACCAGCTCCTTATTTCCTCCAAGTTTCACTTTAGTTAAGAACCCTTTTTTTTCCTTTTTTCCTTCTCTCCAATCTAAACTGCACCGGCATGTGTCCATTTGAGGCAGGATTTCATGTTCCCCTGCAGTGTCCTTCCATCATTCTGTGCCCTCGTTAAGCCACGCGGAAATTGGCATCATCGAGGAGGAGCTGGCCTCTGCAGCTTATTAGCAGGATTATTCTCATCTCCTGGTTTCCAGTGAAGCTGCTGGGCTGGTGTAACACAATTCCCACTAAAGCTCATCTCTACTGTCAGGGAGAGTGATGCTGATGGGGCACTGAGCATCAGCAGCAGGTACCAGGAGGAAACCAGCAGACCCCATCGCATCTTTCCACATGAAGTGATTTTTGACCCCCAGCTCCTCTCCTCCAGGCCATGGTTGTTTTAGCACATCATGTTGGGCATTAACTTCCCCTCCTGAATCTTTTGTGAGCAGCCTGTGGGCTCCTTCACAGCTGCAGCTCCAGCACAGGAGTGCATCACACCCTGCGCTCATCGCTGGGTTTGCTTTGTGCATCACATTTTCTCGCTGCCTAAATCAGCATCCACAGCCTCCAGCACTCAGAGTGGGTACAGCTGGGCATTTTCTGTCTGCAGTGGATCTTCCTTGTTCCTCTCTCCCTATTTATTTGATTTCTCACTGTATTTAAAGGAGAGGTCAGCGTGTGTTTTGCAACCTTCTCCTCCTGTTATTAATTTCTTAGAAACAAAGGGGAAGGAACCACAAGCAATAAAGAGCCTGAGGTTTGAGGACTGGCTGTTTATTTGTCAAAACTAGAAATGCAGTGACTGAAGAGGACAAGAGAAAATCCTCAATGCAGATGTACCTCATTTAAGTTCAGGCTTGTGTAGGTCAGATTTGGGGGGTGTGGATTACCTCCTGCTGTAGTTTTAGATGGAGCTGTTATCACTGCCATTACTGCAAATAGCATCTTAGTTTTGCCTTCTGCACCTCATTTTTTCACTCCCCCAGCCTGAATTTCCTGCACCGTGCCCATCTGATAGTGGTACCCATCTCAGTGGCATCATGGCACCCCATGCAGTGGGATTGGATTGCACGTGGCTGATGGCAAGTGGGCGGCAATAACCAGTCCTAAGGGTGCAAATGCTGCCAAGGAGGCTGGGACTGGCCATCAGCTGCCAGGAAGAGGGGATGAGAAGAAGCAGGGTGCCTCAGATGCCGAAGCCAAAGATGCTCAGAAGCCCAAAAGGGACAAAAATAGGTGTCTGGGTCACTCAAGAGGGTTTGAGGACCACTTAAGATCTTTTCCCTCGGAAGCAGCAATTACCAGATGAAAGGGAATGTCTTCAAGCAGGCGTTTTCGAGCATCTGGTTTGTGTTTGGCACGTTCACTGGGGGAAGCAGGGAAGGCTGGAAGGCTGCTGGGTGGGTTGGTGGCTGGGCAAGGCAGAGGATGTCCTTCAGAGGATGAATCTGGTTGCTTACAAAATGCATTTTGACACCAGGAGCATTCCCACATCTCTCCTCCTTTTTGGACTGTGCTGTCAATAACTTTTCAAAGCTGTAATGCGGAGTATGAGCTGGATTTCTGCTCGTGGGAGGTTAAAGGGTGTCCCCACATGAAGTGGCAAATAGGGGGATGACAATTTTTCTTTTTAGGTTTCGCCCTTCCTTACTACAGAGGAGGCATTGGCATGTAATTACCACCAGCTTTAATCCAGCCAGACCAACTGCCTTTCTGGCAGACCCAAATACAATAGGAGCCAAAGGTTATTGCATGCCCTAAATAAAACCATTACAGCCCTGGGGCCTCACCCAAGCCCAGACCGCAAAGTATCCAGGACTGGCTCCATTCAGTTTTTCTGAGTCTGGAAGATTTGGTTTGATGGCAATGACCCATAACTTTTTTTTTTTCTTTTTTTTTTTTTTTTTTTTTACTTTCCCCCTGCAAAGCCACCTGCACACTTACAACCACTGTGGCACCTGCCAGGAGCAGCACATCTGGCCAGTGTTAGCGAGCCTGCCAGGGATGCACTTGGTTCAGTCTTTTCTTGCTAAAATCATTAGTGGCTTTAATTGAAAGCAGAGGTGGGTGAAGGCACGTCACACAGACGCACCACAGCATGCACAGCTCAGCCCAGCATGTGGCTGTGACCACTGTCCTCTCAAACTGCTGCCAGATACAGTCCAGTGTTCTGGCCATCCATGGGATGGACTGAGATTTCAGGCACCACATAAGGACCCATGTGGCCTGGAGTAGCCACCCAGGAGCCAGTGCATCCCGCACTGTGCTCTTCTCCCAGTTACTGCTCCAAACTGGGATTTACTCTGAAACCTGAAGGGTTTTATTCTCTATCCATAAGCAAATACAGCCCAAAGTGATACAAATGCATGACCTCACCCAGATCTCAAGAGGTAAATATTGCATCACAATGAGCATGCCCTGTATCCTTTCACCCAGTCTGAGACACTCTTGAGTCCATCCTGATGCAGGGGCAAGCCAGGCCAGGGAAGAGCTGTATGATGGGAAAGGCTTTCTCCTCACCTCCCAGTTTAATTATCAGTGTCTCATGTTTGCAGCATGATGGACACTGGTGCTGCCTCTGTGCAAGGCTGCTCTGGCTCCTGGCATCCCCACAGAGCTGCCAGCAGGGAGAAATTGCATTTCACAACCCATCTTTCCAGGCTCCCACAAGATTACTGGAGGGAGAGGAATGTGCTGAAGAAAATATCCCAACTGCTGTTAAAAGGCACAGCTTTCCCTACCCCTTTCTGGGATGGCCATTCCTTCACTGAACCAGACACCCTCCTCCAGCTGGCAGCACCCACTGGAGCCAGCACTGTGTCACCTCCCCATATCACCCTGGGGTGCCTTTGCCGTCATGGCCTCACCTTCATGTACAAATAATTGAAATTATGATAAGCAGGCTCTTTTATGAAGAAATTCTGCTTTTCTCTCAGAGTGCTCCTGGGACAGAGCTCAGTCACTTTATATCTGGGCAATAAATCTCCAGGCTCTCTAGGGCACACCCGCCACACAAGGCAGTAATGGGCCTGCCAGATGCTGTTCTGTCTGGGTGAAGAGCTCTCCAGCCAGTGCAGCATCTGTTAATCATTTGCCAGGAGAGCCCAGGCAGTGAGGGAGTCTCAAGCTGAATCTCTTTTGGCCAATCCTTTTGAATCACAGTGAAGGTTTCTGGGCTACCTGGAGCTGAAACACACTGTGAGCTAAAGCAGCCTGTGATCCTGGGCTGAGAGATGCAGCCCACACATCTCAGGAGGAAGGTGAGAAATCTTTCCCCTTGGTCCTTCTTCCAAGAGGCATAAAATCCTCACCAGGCCAAGGCTATGACAGCCTTTTTCCTTGATCCCTCTCTTCTGCTTTTGCTTCAAAATGCATCAGATGATGAGATGTGGTCCTGGGCAGTGAAAAGCAGTGGGGAATCTTGAACTGGTTTGATGTTGAGTCATCTCTTCCTGGGTGATGGCATATGGACGAGGCTGAAAGCAGGGATGGCTTTCTCTGATGTTTCTTCTCTGTTGAGTCTTCTTTCAATATTCCACAATCCCAGACCACGCATTTTGCCTCCAGCAAGTGAAACACCTCCAGATTCTCCACAGAAGATACTGTTGCATCTGGGGGCGATGGTCGGGCTGTTGTACTCATTCTGATTTCTCTCCTAGGCTAACTCTCTCAGGTGGCTTTGGCAAGTGCTCTGCTTTTCTAGTGCCAGTGCCAGGGAGCCCTGGCCACATCCATCAAATCTTTCCCCAACTATTAGAAAGCAGTTACGTTCCTTGTGTGTCTTTTCATTGCCGGAAGCTGGTAAGTGGATGGATCCTACACAAATAAACTTCTCGAGGGCAGAGAGTCAAAATATCCCTGGGCTTGTTTGGTGGGAAAAGGTTAACCAGCGTGAAGTCTATGAATTGCTGCTGACCTGACTTTGTTGACAAAATACAGTTATTAATTGGACTTGCAGGCAAACTGCCTGGGGATGTTTGGAAGGAACTTGTCCGGCGCAAGGGCTGAGATCTCCCTGGGAGAAGATCTGTCTGGGCTCTTTGGAGATGCACCTAGGCCTTGGCCATGGCTCTGGTTTGGGGTTTTGTTGTTGAGGATAAGATGTGTCAGGGTCTCAATCTTCCACACTGGCTGTGGGGCCACACAGATTCACCAACAGCAGAGCTGTAGCAGAGAAGAACAGGCGGAGCCTGTCAAGAAGCCTGGGACCAGGTGACTGAAATGGTCTCTTGATCTACGGGAAGGTCTCCTTGCTCATTGCAGGAGTAAATACTGTTGGGCTAGACAACATTTGGAGTTCCTTTTCAACCCAAACCATTCTGTGATTTTTGTGATGATTCTAATGAGGCTCCTGCGTCCCTAAATTCAGATTTCTGCTCTCAAGCTGAATCCTATACAAAGCATCATTACCTGGACAGGAGCAGAAGCTTCATGATGAAGGTGAAGTTCCAGAGTGTGCCCTGTGCTGTTCCCAGTGTGCTCCTAAATCCCAGCAGCAGTTCACTGCTGTGTTGACACTGATGACACTCACTGTCACCCTACCCTCAGCCCGGTGGCTCGTTTTTGACTGTGGCAGGGCAGTGGTCAGTGCATGTCCCTGGGTGCCACCACAGCCTTTCAGCCACCATCTTGGCAGCGCCAGAGCTGATGCTCCTCTCATGGCTGGTGGGTTCCTTCTCATCTCATGGCCCTCTGTGAGGAACAGCTTGCTTCCTTCGGCCTGAGAGCGAGCACAACACCCACACTGGCACTGGCCCAAGACAGAAGCTTTGGGAATCCTCCTCGACAGCATGACAGCAAAGGCTCCTGTCCAGCAGGGCCAGTGCTGGGAGGCTCCCAGCAGCAAAGCCCATCCCGGTGCAGGAAGAGCTCGCCTTGGGCTGAGAGGTTTCCTGCACCTGCGTGACTGAACGTGCTGGAAAGCACCTTTCATGCATGCCAGAGTGGTGGAAATCCAGCTGCCAGCAGATAAACATGCCTGTGCCTGTCCTGCCGTGCTTTGAGGAGGGGGGTGGCACCTAGTGGAGGTGGGCAAAGGGCCCCACCTCCTCAGTTTCCCTAAAAAGCTGACAGTTCCCTCCTAGGTGAGGTCAGCTACATCCAGGTGGAGCCTCATACAGGTTAACTGTGCTCCTCAAAGGTGGCCATATGCCTGTAGCCCACAGATGAAGCCACCTCTCTGGGATGCTCAGCCTTGTCTAATTCAAGTTGGGCCATGCCCACATGACCTGGAAGAGCCAACAGGAGCAAGATCCATTTGCCTGTTCCCTCTGGTGCAGCCTCTGGATGTGGTCTTGCCCAGGCTGAAGTGGCCCCACGGATGAAATGGTCCATCCAGGCTGGAGTTCAGAGCAGCTTGACCGTTCCCTGAGAGCAGCCGTGGCAAGCAGCCCACGTTTCACAAGTGGGGTTTTCCCATCAGGCTCTCCAGCTGCTATAAATAACAGGAAACGTTTTGTCGTTTTCTGCTCTGGGGAAGGTCAGGAGCTGGATTCTGTGGTCTTTGGAGCTTTAATAAGGTTGGAGATTTATGCAGTGTACCCAGAACTCCCCTGAGACAGCTTGCCTGAGGCTCTTTGGCTCCTTGGATGGAGAAGTCCTGAATGCCAGCCTTTGACAAAGTTACCATAGCTGCTCTTTATGAGCTGTCAGGTCCTGCTAAATCCTTAATGTGCTCTTCATCTCCAGGCCAGATGCTAACTCTTGGGTTGCTGCCGAACCAGCTCACGAGAGGTTTGAACCATCCTCTGTCAGTGGTAGGAAAAGCTTCCGCCATGGATCCCAGGATGGATGGATCTAGGGACACCTAGATCTCATGAGCTTGCTGGGAGCTCATCTTCACAGAATCACAGAATGTGCCCTTGTGAGACCCACATGGAGAACTGTGCCCAGATCTGGGGTCCTCAGCACAAGAAAGACATGGACCTGTCAGAGAGGGTCCAGAGGAGACCACAAAAATGATCAGAGGGCTGGAGCATCTCCTCATGTTTGTGTTTGCAGCAGGATGGAAACCCAGCAAATCAAGTGGGAAGATCCATCCTCAGGGGGTTGCTCAGACCTCTAGACTGCTTTTCTGGGTCCTGGAGAGCCCCAGGCTCAGGTCTGTGCTGCCTGTAGCCCCAGCAGCCGAGCAGGGAGGAGGCAGGGCTCTGTCTGCTGCCTCTCCCATTTCCCCAGCAGATGCAGGAATGCTTTGATGTCCACTTCCCCAGCCCCAGTGCCCAGCACCAGGATTAACCACCCGTCAGATGTCTCCATCGACTCCAAATAAATCTTCTAAACTCAGACAAGCACCACTCAGAGGGGTCCCAGTGTTCCCCTTTTGCAGAATGAGGGTTAAAAGTAGTTTTTCCCCTTGCACCTGCCCCTCTGAAGCCAAGCCTGTGTTTTATTTTTAAAACCCAAGTTTCTTGGTGGTTGGCTCCTCTCCTGGGGTGTACAGGCCAGGGACAAATAGAAAAATTGCCCATCTCAGTGGTACAAAAAAGGTGAGCCGTGTGGAACATGCTCACATGGGTTGGGAAGAACTCTCCCCCCCAATCTCTTCTTCCTATAACCAAGACAGAAATTCAGCTCTAGGGACGATCCTTCAGAAAAACACTGAATGTTGCTCCTTTTTGCATGTTTATGAAAGTGTTCTATTTGTCTCTAAGGGGTTTTTGGGTCAAAGTTAGCATGCCCTGTGCAGATCTCTGAAGTCTGGCTCAGTCCCACTTAAATGGTTTCAGTGAGGCTGAATTATTTTTTGTTAAAGCCCATGTGTTTACATTTCATAAGCTTATTTTAAAACACATGTGTATACAAGAGCAGGCTTATTTATATGGCAGATTGGCCTGCTGTGTCCTTACCTGACTTAAGTGTCAAGGAAGCAGCTTTTTTTAACTTTTTACAAGCAGAGTTTAAAATAAAATACTGGTTTGCTGTGCGCCAGTGAATCTGCCCAAGAGAGGAGGTCAGGACAAGGTCTTGTTTTCCAACTGTAAAATGTTATTTTGCTTATTTACAGAGCTTCCTCTCACCAGCCATCATTTTAGGTTAGTATGTTAACAACAGCTATAGGTAAAAAAAAAATAATAAATTGTGTTCCCTGGAGTCTTGGCAAGCCAAAATTCCCAAGTAGCCAGGCTTCCCAGTGAAACAGCTTTTGGGAACTTTCCATCAGTAAAGCAGGATTTGCTGGGTGACCCATTCTACCCAGGTTCTTGGCAAGATTTCTGATTTCAAGTACCCCAGGGAAATACTTGAGAAAAGCCTTTGTAGAGAGATCTTGGCATTTTCTACTTGCCCTGGAGGAAGGATTTTATTCTTGATTTTAATCATATGAACTGGTAACACACTAGTCCAGCTGCAGGAAGGTGAGGAGCGCTTATGGTGGTGCAGTTCAGTGTTGTAGTGTGAGGAGATGTGTGTGGACCTTAAAGCAGGATGGGGAGGGTGAGGAGAGCCCCAGGGAGCTATGAATTTACACAAAAGCAAAGGGAAGCTTTGACTGTAGGACATAAAATTCCTCTTTCACAAAGAATGAGAACCCACATGTGTTTTTATGCCTGTGTGGAGAACTTTTCCTTCTTCTGTCAAGCTTCCACATGGGGCTGGTGGATATGGACATGAGGACCTAGGAGGTAATGAGAGAAGTGTTGACATTTACACCCAGGAGAGAGCTGGAGCAGACACAGAGTGAGGGATGGTTTTCCATCCAGAGCAGCTGTAAACCAAAGCCCTGACCACTGGTGGTTATTTAAAGACTCCAGCAGCATTTCCTGCCATGGGAAGGTGCTTGGCCCACGTTCAGCCTGGGCGACTGCTCTCTGCAAAGCCAAATAAACAACAATCACTTGAACTTTCCACCTTGCAGGCTCAGCCAGATGCCTCATGCTGGGCCATGACCAGGCACCACACCTCAGATGAGCCTCTTTGGAGGATCCAGAGTGATTGCCACATTTTGGGGTTGAGGGTGCATTTCCTGTCTCTGAAGGACCCTAGTGAAAGAGTTTTGTGCTGTTTGGAGCTGAGACAGGGCATTTGGGAAGGGAGATCTGTGTCTCCATACAGGTCCACGTCCTTCAGTGACCTTGGGCAGGGCAAAGGGAGGAAATGATATCCTTCAGCTCTAGAAGTGTACTTTAGATGCTCCATCTCCTCAGAGGAGCACAGTTCAAGTAGCCAGGACCAGGAATCTCATCCATCAATCCAGGCATGGTGGTAATGTGTGACTGCAGTGACCATCTGATCTGCAGGATGTCCATGAGGGTGCCAAGGCATCAGGGGTGAGATGCCCATAGCAATGCTTCACCCCTTGGAGAGGTTGGAGGTGGTCCCTTCCAACCTCAGCCCTCCTGTGACAGTCAATATGAGATGTCACAGTCCTCTGTAGGTATTTTGTTGCTTTTATTGAGTTGTAGTCAACACGATGCACGTCCTTCCCCACTTCTGACCCTTCCCCGTGAGCTGAGATGTTTCAGCAGCTCACATGAACCCTGCAGTGGCTGCTCCTCAAGCCCAGCTCCTCAGCCTGGGAACTTTTGCAAGACTTGGCAGCAGGGCTATTGCAGGAGTATTCCACACAGGACCCAAAAATCTTGCTGTCGGTGCAGCGTCGGCCAGCCTGGGCGCGGGGTCAGGTCCCTCAGAAATCAGACTGTTGACGAACAAGCTCGAGCACATTGAAATGTTTCGTCTGATTTTCTTGGACTGCAGAGTTTCCAAGGGAGCCAAAAAGCTGGCTGCTCTTCTTGTTGACACTGCAGACCAGAAATACAGCTGGGTTCAGTGAAATAGGGAAGCTCACAATTCTTGTACTGGTGTAGAAGAGAGGGGAAAAGCTCAATTTGGAAAAGCTCAAATGTCTTTCTAGAGATAAAAACAAGTCCAAGGTGGTGCTCTCTGCCTGTGCTCAGCATCAGGGATGATTGCTCAGACAGCCCCAGGATCAAAATCCTTGCCTGACGTCCCTCTGAATTTCTGGCAAAGAAGCAAATCCAGGGGCATTTCACTTGATCAGGTTTGAAAAGTTTGACCACGCGCGTTTGAGGAGTGCAGAGAGAAGCTGTGCCAGTACTGAGCTGGGATGAGAGCACAGGAGACTTCAGGCAGGAAAAGAGCATCACTTTAAACTGCAAATGAACCCTGAAATGACAAAAAACTTGAAGCAAGCCCACATTTCGGGTCAGGCTGGCCATGAATCAGCTCTAGAAAATGAAAGACAAAACTTTCTGACTTCAGTTCAAGTTATGAACTTACAAACTCTCACTTATCTGTTTTAATGGATGCGAGCCAGAGACATTTTTTGAGGTTAGTGGATGGGACAGCTTCCTGAAAATGAACTCATTGAGAAAGGCGTGATTTGAGACAAAGTTTGTCTCAAATTCTCATATTGTACAAGTCTGGGTTAATGTGACATGGAAATACCTTCTGTATATCCCAGAGTTGCTCTTGAGCATCCTCCATCCATTTAGTGCTCTCTGCTAAAATGCAGAGGCATGATAAATCACTTCCAAAAATGAAAGTTTAAAAAAAAACCAATCAGATTTTAAACATATCTGAATGACAACAAATGTGCAACAAGCTTTTGCACAGGACAGCCATGTAACCTCACTCCATTCCCCCAAGATAACAAGCACAGAGTGGCAGTGAACTGTAGACAAGTGGGGCAGCCTATGGTCCAGCTTTGTGATTTCATGGCTCAGAGATGGGGATCAGAATAGGAGTGTCTCACATGTTGGTGGGTTTTGTCAGCAAATCTTCGTAAGTTTTTTTTTCAGAACAAGGCTATTTCCCCCCTCTGTTTCCCTTTAAAACACTGATTTATTTTTGCCATTGCTTTAAAAATGGCTGTGTATTCCCCACAACTGTCTTCAGGCATTACAAAAATCAGAATATTGCCTGAAGCTAGGCATAAAAATGCAGCAGAGGCGTCATGCAGGCAGCTGGGCTAAAATTGGTATCCACTAAAGTCAGGGGAGATTTCATGGAGCTGTTGTTTTATTGAAGGGGACAGGTTGAAGACCAGGCTTTTATCAATGCCATGGCATCAGAGGGATGCACTACTGGTCCTGCATGCTGTGAATGTTCCTCATCCTGGGTGCTGTGGCTGCAAGCTGGAAGGGTGGCTGGGATGTGCTCGTGGTGAGGAGTTGGTGGTGTTGTCACCAGCTTTGGAGGCAAAATGCCACAATGATGCTCCTGCCTGAGTTTTGCTGGAGAATTGGGTGAGCTCAGAGTTGATCCTTAGTGTTAACTAAAGGCTTCTATTCCTACACTATGCCAGTCTCCTGGGAGCAGATTTGGGGCAGGAGTTCCTCTGTGCCTGAGTTAGGTGATGGCTGCATGGGTGCACCCAGCCAGATGCAGATCACAGTCCTGCCAACTGGTGAGACTCAGACAGGGAGGCTGTGGGTCCAGCCACATGGGACAGGTTGGTTGGAATTTCCAAACCTTGCAGGGAGGTCTCTTGCTGAGGTCCCCACAATCTTTAGGGTGGCACTGTCTGGTGGAGCTTGAGGGAAGTCCCTCTGTTTCTAGTAAATGCCAGCCCAGGACGTGCTAATGACAGCAGAGAGGATGTGCTCCATCTGCGTGACGAATGACACTTACAGGAGATCTGGAAACAGGATGGGGATGTTTTATTGACCAGCTGATAAAAGAAAATGCCAGAGAAATTCCCCAGTGGGAACACACGGCAGAGTTTCACCCCATGGCTCAGCATTGAATTACAGTGCTCATTTAGCAACCCTTGGCTGCCTGTCCCAGTGCTGCCCACAGTGCCCTGCCAGTACAGCTGCCTGTTTGTAGAGACATGGGCTGGGAACAGATCAAGCTGAAAATAAACTTTTTTATTTATTTCTTAACTCCCCCAAGGCATGATCGACTCCATGGTGCCTTTGCCAAGACAGCCTCGTGCTGGTAGAACTGAGCCAAACCAGTACCTGCTGACTTTACACTGAAGCAGATGAGCCCCATGTCCTGTGGCTGGAAGGGACATCTACAGTCCCTCTCTACTCCCTCTGTCCCACTGTGGTCCAGGCCACACCAGGCTGATTTTGCTCTTGGTTGTCATGTGCAATGCCAAATTTAAATTATTTGTGAAGTAGCAAAATATCCTTTGTGCTGGCTGCTGAAGTACTGTGTACACATCTGTGTTTGTAGGGTTTTTCTTCTAGGGTAGTGAAATAGTATGGATTTCATCATGGAGCCAGGTATATTAATAGGAATGCCCTAATTTTGCTTTTTCTCTGTACCAAAGGAGCTTACAATGGGGGAATTAATTGAGCCTTAAGTCAGCACTGAGTGTTCTGCAAAGTCTCCATAGATATTCCTCAATGTTTTGTTTTCTGTTTGCAACAGCCTGGCTCTTTAGGAAGCAGCATGAAAAAGAGGTGGAGAAAAACCCTCCCAGGATACACTCATGGCCAACAGAACAGGGAATGTCTGTCTGCCTCCTCCCCAGGCTGAAACCCTCTTGTGTGCCCCTGGGAGCAGAGGGACAGGGACCATTCTGGACAGATTTCAAAGCCAGTATTTAACCCAGACAGCTCGTTACTGGTGTTGCTTTTTCATTCACCTCCTTTCCCTTTTTCCCTGCTGAGAGGCAGAGCATGTGCATGTGCATCCCCAGAAACATTTGCTATCATCAGTCAGCTTCATCATAAATGATGAATTTGAGCTTGAAGCTTCTTTACCCAGGGAAGCTCATTTGCTTTCAGCTTGATTAGAGCCTGCTCCAGCACAGCAAGGGTGGCTTGGAAATGCCACCCACGCCAGGGTGTCAAAATGCCTCAGAAACCATCCGGGAGCCAGGGAGCCAAGCGGAGCCGGGAAACCAAGCGGAGACGGAGCAGCTTGCGTGTCTCCAGGCCATTAAAGCTCACCCCTGGGGCTGGGGAGGATGTGCAGAGCAGGGATGAAACGCTGCATCCTGCCTGTCCCATCCCTGCTGGATCTGGCCCTAGGAGCTGAGGAAGTTTTCCTGCTTAGCAGGGTGGGGAGGCTTCACATCTCAGGCTTTATTTAATTTTCAGGTGATAAAAGCGTCGCTTCCTTGCCTGGCACGTCAGAGCAGCCAGCACCTTCAAACGCTCCCCTTTCTCCAGGGAATTTGCATTTCCCTATAGGCAGCACCAGATTTATTCAAGAATCTAGATGAAAGAAGAGTCAAAGGCAAAGCATGCTCGTGAGTAAGCTTTCCTGGCTACTTCCTGAACAGTCAGACCCTCTCCTTCCAACCTTTTGGGATTTTGGGGAGAAGTGATGCTGACTGCAGGTTTCTCCAGCCCCAAAACCACTTGGTGATGACCACTTCACCTCCATGTTGTCCCAAGAGTGGTATCAGTCTGGAAAGGAGCTTTGAGGTTGCAACATCCCACTGTTGGATTTGCTTTTCCTGGGTGCACCGTTCCCTCTTGTTATGGTGTTCAGGTGGTGGTTCTTCTCTAGACAGGATGGATTTCTTCCTCATCCTGCCATTCCCCTGAGGATGTGGTCCTTCTCCTTCGATGATCTCCAAAATCACCTGGGTGCGGTCCATCAAAGCCAGCTGGCTGTGCTGCATGACCTTCTCCTTGCTTTCCCTGACAGGATGGGAAGAGCACCAAGTATCATCATCCCGCAGTGGCTCTGACATGAGCTTTTTGCTCATGCAAATCATTGCAATTTCCCTTCCTGAAATACCAGGGCGTTTGCTGGCTTTTACAAAGCCACTGCTGGAAATCCTTCCTGTGAATGACAGGAACAGGATTGGATGACTCTTCATCTTCTGTATCAAAAGACAGTTCATTTAAGTTCAAGAAGTGCCAGGATCTGTATAGTTTGCCATCTTTTTTTAGCTGGTTTCGCCTCCAACAGTGGCTGGGAGCAGCCTTGGCATGCCAGAGCATCTCTGTGTGACAAGTGAGGATGTGATTTAAAATCTGCTCATCTGGGCCTGCAGCAGCTGCTCCCTGCTTCTGGTGTGCAGCCCAGAAAGGAACAGCCTTGATGGTAATTGGGGAGCCCATTTTTGCAGTCCAAAACCATCAAGTCCCAAGCTGCAGCATTGTAGGGCTCCAGCCCAAGGGATTTTTCATCCCATTTTCCTAATTCTGAGTGTCGTGTTCCAGCAAGGTTTTTTTAATACTTTGGTTAAACTTGAATCCAGTTTGAACCCCACTTGAGGAAGTTGCAAGTGGGAAGCTGGGTGGGAGCTGATGTGGAGAACCCAGAGGAAGGGTCATGGTGACACCCAACCACTCTGGCCTTCAGACACTCAGAGAATCATGCAATGGTTTGGGATGGAAAGGACCTTTAAAGATCATCTAGCTTCAACCACGCTGCCATGGACAGGGACACATTCTATTGCAATCAGGTTGCTCAAGGCCTCATCCCACCTGGCACTGAACATTTCCAGGGGTGGTGCAGCCACAGCTTCTGGGGGCAACCTGTTTCAGAGTGTCACCACTCCCATCATAACAAATTTCCTCCTTATGTTCAATATGAACCTGCCCTCTCTCAATTTAAAGCTGTTGCTTTTTGTGCTATCACTACAGGCCCATGTAAAAGTCTTTTTCATTCTTTTTTTTTTTCAACCTGTCTTTAATACATTGAAAGCCTGCAGCGAGGTCTCCCTGACCACCAATTCCTGAGCTGGAGAAAGTGCCACAGCCACATCCTCACCTTTTTATGCCCATCTGAGCCCAACTGCAAGGTCCATTTCCAAGGGGCTTTGGGTTTCAGAAGTTCTGTAGCTGGGGAAAGGCCTCAAGTTGCACCAAGGGAGGTTCAGGTTGGGTATCAGGAGGAGTTTCTTCACTGAAGGAGCACTCAGCATTGGCATGGTGGAACTGGTGGAAATCATCCCTAAAGTGTTCAAAAACGGGTAGACATGGTAGTCAGGAATGTGGTTTGGTGGGGCAGGATGGTACTTGGTTGAAGGATGGACTTGATGAGCTTGGAGATCCTTTCCAACCTGAATAATTTTACAATTCTGTCTACAATTCTATTATTCTGGTTTGTAGACCCTGAGCAATCTGAGTTCTCCACTGCCTTAATTTCCTTCCTCCAGAGTGATGCTTGATCTTTCTTCCTCCTCCTTCCAGTTTAGTCCCCCATCGCCCATGTGGACAAGGTGCAATTCGGGCTGAGGACTTGAGGCATGCTTTACACACCAGGCAGGCTTGGCAGAGGGAGTGGAGACATTGCTGTCCCTCCAGCAAGAACAGCTGTGACTTTCAGCATTTCATGCCCTTTGATCTTCTATTTGAAAGAAAACCACCTTCATTTGCTCTGCAAGCTCCCACGGGTGGGGGACAACTCTTGGCACAGCTTTGGGGTTTTGCACAAGGGCAGCAGGACCATAGGATTTTGTCCCTGTCAGTGAGGATGGCTGAGTCCAGGAAGGTAGGAGAGGCTGCAAGGGAACAGGAGAGGGTACAGGATCAGGCCATGCTGTAGCCATGCTTCCAAAAAAAACTGGCAACTTGGAAGTACCCACCTTTGTCCCTAGAGCTTTGTCAACATGTTGCTTTTGCAGAGCACTTGACCTGTGGCAGCCACAGAGCTCTGCTGTGGCTTTGTGCTGGAGCTAAGGAGTTTTCTGGAAGAGAGTTTTAGGGAAAAACATCTCTGCAAGACCTGGGCTTAGTGGGAGGAGCCAGGAGCATGATGTGCTGGGGGGTCTTGATAACACTGCCAGACCTTGACACATTCTACCCAGGGGCAGCCTGTTTTCCCATCTTCCTTCACTTGCTCCATGGCTTTTAAATGTCCTGGCTGACACTCAATTGTGTTTTCCCCAGGACCTCTCTGTGTTGTTCATACTCCTGAGGGGACACTTCTCACCTACATGGAGCATCTCTGTCCCATCCTGCTGGAAGATGGACATCACTGGAGGGGCTGTTTCAAAGGGCAGTTTCTGCTGATAAAGTGACAATAGCCATGGCTGGAGAGGATGAGGAGGAGACAAATCCTGCAGCACTGTCCCCATGGGCTTGGTGGCTGCCTTCAGAAGTGCTTTGGTGTCCCCCACACAGGAGAGGGCTGGTGGTGCTGCCACTTCCCAGCAGCCTGTTACAATTTGTGTGACCCTGTCTTGGGGTGAAATGTGTGAAATAGTGCAGAGCAACAGCAAGGTGGCTTGGGAGGACAACCCCAAGCAGCACAGGGTCTGGATGGTGGAGGAAGCTCAGAGACCCTCTAAACCTGGTGCCATTGACTTGGAAGAGGTGCCTTTCTCCAGAGCTTGACTTCTCTGGACAATCCTGACCATAGCATGATGCTACCAGAGATCTTTCCATGGGACACATCACAGGCAGAGCATGTTCTGTCCTGTGCTGCATCTCCAGCATGTCACAGAACACTATTTCAACATTGTCTGCAGGTCAAAATCCACCCTTTGGGTAGATTTGAGTCCCTTGGAGCCCCCTTCATCAGCAAACTTCCATCAAAGCCACCGCAGCCTGTCTGGGTTGGGGAATTGTGCAAGAGGCGCCAGTGACGCAGACAGGGCTCTGGTGGCCTTGGGTCAGGGCTCCTGGTGGCCTGACCAGGTAATGTAGGAACAACTTCCCATCAGAATCCCCCACTGAGGAGGGACATTGCAAATAGCAAAGTTCAGGTCTCATGGGACAGAGGTTTAGGCTCAAACTGTACCTCGAAGGGGAGGTCATGGCAGCTCCTCCCTGCCCTTCCCAGGAGTGTGCTGCTGTTTCTCGTGTTACCCAAAAAAAACACATCGTTCTGCACCCCCACCCCCAAGCTTTGCCACCTGCCACAAGTATTAAATTGCTCAAAATACTGTGAGAAACCACAAGAAAAAGCTGAACAGATGTTCAGCTGCACCAGAGTTTCAGGGTGGGAGAGACATGTGGCAGTGGCACTTGTTGGGGGGAACCACTGGGGTCACTTTGCCCCCAGTGTGTGTTTTGGGGCAAGGATGCTGCTTTGGGATTCTTTTCTTTCCAAAGATACTGTTGGACAAGGCTTGAAGCCTGCAAATGCCCAATCACACACAGAATTGCCTTTTTCCCCCTGATTCTTTTGGCCAAAAGAAATCCCTGAAGGATGGGGGGAGCTGGCCCCCAGTATTTGGGGTGCCTGACTTCCCTGTGTGTCGGCCACCAGAGCATGGGGACCATCCATCCCCAAAGGACCAAACTTTCCACCCCTCCCCAAAAAATCCCTCTAGGGCACACCCTCTGCAGATCTGTGAGGCAGCCAGCCTCAAGCCTGTTATTACTTTTCCCCGTGGAGTTGGCCTCTCTTCCTCCCCCCTCTTTTTTCTTTTTTTTCCTCCTTTCCCTTCAAATCCAAGCCAGGAAAAACCTCTGACGTCAGCACACGGCTGTGAGCTCCTCGTGGCTGCTGGGGGAAGGCAGTGGAGGGGATATCCCAGATCATAAAACCAGAATCTCACTGTGAGCAGGGCCACTGGTGGCTGCCTGTGAGTTGTCCACTGCTGGGGACAGGGTGGGAGGGATGGATGGGGGACTGTGTTCAGTTGGGAGGGTTCCTTTTCCCCACAGTGCAGAAGGTTTAGTGCCTTTTTGTGGTTTTTGTGATTCTCTGATGGCTGAATCTCTTCTGGTACAAGAAGGAATTAGGTTAAAAAGCTGTCCATGGAGACTTCAAATTCTAGTTGCTTGGGGGCTGCATGAGAAGGGAAAAGCTGAAATTCCAGTGAAAGGGCTGTTGAAGGGTGCTTGAAGCATCATGTTTCCTCCAGGGCATTGCCCTGTGAGCTCTGGACAGGAGAGGCAGCCCTGACACTGGTGGCATCACAGGAATTCCAGTGTGAGCACAGGGTCCGTGTCCAGGGGTTGTGAATCTGGGTGAGAGGGAAAAACAACTCCCTAAGGACCTTTGTAGACACTTTCCACTCTGTGCTTCAGCCTCTCTTCAAAGACAAAAGGTGCAAATACAAGATAAGAAAGGGTTGATCATGTTACCAGTGCCTCCGGTGCATTCCCAGCTTGCACAGTGCTGGGAAGACTTTGCTCTCCTTTTTATCTGGCTGGCTGGCTCGCTGCCTCAGTTTCCCCATTCCTCCCTCTTTCCTGGTGTCCTGAGTGCCTCCTGCTTGCAAATGCTGGCATCTTTCCCTGCTCTCTAAATGCTACCAAACTCCTTAAGTGCAGCTGGAGCTGTAAAATCAAGGGCTGCACAGCTCTCTTCAGCAAAATTTCATGTTAGCCAGTATTTACTGCACACCAAAAAGGATGTGGGGAAAGATGCATGACTTGGTTTATCTTGCAGGTGTGTTTTCATGGGTGCCAAGAGCTCCCCATTGCTCTCCCTCTACGCCTGTGCATTTTTAATCCTCCTTGTTGTGTTTTGCTAAGAAAACATCACGTACAGCAAGAGAAACAACCTAAAAAAATAACCCCTTGGAGGAGAAATCTCATGATGCTTCCCTGGCAGATGGTGCTGGGCACTGCTTTGCCCCTGGCAGCAGGTACCCCACAGCCACCGCGGTACCCAGCATGGCTTTTCCAGGACATCCCATCTGCTCTGTGCATCTCTGCCCCTGGAGCAGGATGTGCTGGTGGCTGCTTGCACCTCTCCCCACAGATGCCGGCTCCTGCTGGGTGTTTTGTTTCCGTCGCTCTCCTCCCGGACCTTTCCTGTTTCCTTCCGTGCGGATGCAACTGGAGGAAATCTCAGCACATTGGCTGTGTCCCAGCTGCAGTCACAGGCTGGGGACAACACTGTGGCTCTCTGTGTCCTGGGACCTGTTCTCCCTGGCAGTGATGGTGATGGTGGCAGTGGTGATGCTGCTCGTGCTGGTGGAAGTGGCAGTGGTGGCAGTGGTAGTGTTGCTCATAGTGGTGGCACTGGTGGAACTGGTGGCAATGCTTGGAATGGTGGCAGTGGTGGTGCTGGTGCTGCTGATGCTGGTGGCAGTGGTGGTGTTGATGGCAGTGGTGCTGGTAATGCTGGTGGCAGTGGTAGTGGTGGCAGTGGTGATGCTCATGGTCATTGTGGTGGTTGTGGTGGCAGTAGTGACAGTGGTGGTACTGCTGATTCTGGTTGCAGTGATGGTGGTGGCAGTGGTGACACTGGTGGCAATGGCAGCAATGGTGATGCTGCTGGTGCTGCTCATGCTGGTGGCAATGGTGACAGTGGTGGTACTGCTGGTACAAATCTTACGTGTTCAGCTGAGCCTCAGAGACCTGCTCCCCATGGTCACTCATGTCAGTGGCAACGGATGTGTGCAGAAACTTCTGCATGGTGATAACTGGATATACTCAGAAACTTGGATTCAGTTTTCAGGGTGATGGAAATGCTTGTTGGGAGCAGGGAGAGCAGGACTTCATCAGCCTTAAGGGGAAAGGGCTGGTCGGTGTCTTGCTACGTGAGCTGAAAGCAGGAGAGAGGTCAAGAAAGTGTGACACAGCTGGGTGTTTTGTTGGATTTCTCTGAAGATGAACTTTGAACAGGAGATGTGCTCACTCTGAGATCGCTATATTTATGTACGGGTGAGATACACATTGTTTGGGTGAGTGAGAGCCTTTGTTCCGAGTCCCGCTGCTGAAGCTCATGTGGAGCGACACTTTGGCTCTGCACAGCTTCCTTTTCCTTCTCTTGGGGATGTGCTGTGTTTAGGAAAACCTGACTCCACCATCTGTGTCCTGCTAGCCGGGTACCAGCAGCACAGCCATCAGGTCAGGCAGCTGCTCACTGCTCCAACCAAGCTCTTCCAGTCACTGGGTGAAGAAGATCTGACCTTTATTTTCCATCAAGTTGCCCTGAGGAAGATCAGCCTCATTCCTTTGTTGCAGGCTCAGTCCCCGGACATCTGTGATGAGGCCAAGACGTTTGTAGTGGCGTTGCCATACTGCAAAGGAATATTTCAGAGAGCCCTGTGATCCCCTCAACTGTGGGGGTGTAAGACAAGGAGATGATGGCTCAGTGGCCCCCATCTCCAAGAGCAGCAACCTTCACTGCTGTCTTGCCACACTGGTGTGTGTTCATACTGGATCTTCAAACGGCTCTTGGCTGTAAAATTCTTGTGTAAGCATAAATTTCCACACTCATGGTGAAAAGAAAATTATAGAATCATTAAAGTTGGTAAAGATCTCTGAGATCAGTTGTTAACGCTGCCAGGTCCACCACTAAACCATATACCATATCCATGCCTCTTGAACACTTCCAGTGATACTGATTCCACCACTTCCCTGGGCAGCCTGCTCCAATGTCTGAGCACCCTTTTAGTGAAGAAATTTTTCCTTATACCCAATCTAAATCTCCCCTGGCACAACTTGGGGCTGTTTCATCTTGTCCTGTCCTTTGTTATGTGGAAGAAGAGACCAACCCCACCTGGCTACAGCCTCCTTTCATTGAGGTTCCCCAAAATGGGTTTGAGCCTGACAGGCCAGCACTGCATTGCTGAGCATCCTCATCCAGGGCTTGTTCACTGTGTCCTCACATGCTTCCTCTACATCCCCCGGAGCGCTCAAATGAGAAGGATTTCTATTCCACTTGGCAGGTTATTAATATTAGCTGAAATTCCCTTTTCCACATTGTTCTGCCATGCTTAATATGGAGATCAGCATTGCAGCCTGAACCGCCGGGGATGATTTGTGATTGAATACCCATTAGGGATTTATGGGCTTTGGGACTGAATTGCTGGGATGTGTGATTGCCAAAATACTTGAAACACTTCCACTGGAGAGAGGAGACCTTGTGGGAAAGGAGCACTCGCTGTTCTCGTAGGCAGGCGGTTCCCACTGAGCCTCCCTTACTGGCAGCAAGCACACCCAAGCCAATAAAAAATTGTCCAGGATCCAGAGCACCGATGGAGCATGAACTGTGTGCTGGATGATGACAGGGGGCAGCTCTGGCATTGGTGCTGGCAGCAGCTCCCAGCCCCACGAGGCTGCTCAGCAGGTGGGATTTAATCCAGGACATGGGTAAACATGGGCTGATGTCTCTGGCTGCCGGTTAAAATGAGGTATGAGGTTGTTTGGAGGGAGAAAAGTCTTTTTTTTTTATGCTTTCCCTTGTGCACCTCTGGTGCTGGTGTGTCAAATCAGATCAATCATCAGGATCAGATCATATCGTTAGGACAGATGGCATTAAACATGCTGGAAGCCTGAAGAGCAAAGGCATGAAAAGTAAAAGCAAAGTATCCTCAAGTCCTTTGTTTCAGAGAAACTGGGCTTTCAAGCTGATGGTTTGGGGCAATTCCTACTTTGCATCAGCTCTTCCCTTTGAGCAGGCAACTGTGGTTGCCCAACTCTCCCACCTCCCGTCCCTTTTTGTGGTTGTGCTGGCCAGCAGATTGGCAGCTGGACATGCAGGAGCCACACAGCCAAAACCAGCCCAGAACTACCCTCCAGAAATAACAAATTGGTTCTTACCCAGCCATTGTGAGATTGTCTTGGGAAGAAGCAGACCCCACAGACAAAGTGATAGGTGGCATCATCGCTGAAAAAGCATGGTGAACACTGTGGTGGAAGCAGATTTCCCAGCCCATCTTGCAGGATCATTGCAAGCTTTGAGCAAAAATTCCAGCTGCTGTGGTCCAGGTGGGGAGGATCAGCTACCCTGGGGGGTTCAGCATCATCTGTGGGCTGAGCTGCTCTGAATCACACCTAAAATGCTTCAGAGAGGCAGCTCTCACCTCACTCCCATGCCTCAGCCAAGCTCCCCGCCTCCATCAGCTGCTAAAATCTGATTTCTCAGTGGGGAGTGGAAAGTTGAATGTCCCACTCATCCCCTGCAGCCCAGGCAGGGTTTGAACTTTCCAGAACATCCTTGCAGGACTCTGGGATAGCATTATCCCCTTCTTTATAGTAAAAAAAAAAAAATTAGTCAGGTGTGATGGAACATGGTTTTTGGGAAGAGTCTGTGATTTTAGCAGCCAAACTGGGCACATTCAACAGAGCAGCTCTGCTTCCCCTGACACCTCACCTGGCATTTTCCTGTTGCTATTTAACTTTTTCATTCCTGGGTACCACTGGAGAACCAGGAGGCGTTAAACACGTTGTAAATGATGCTCAGGCCTGAGCAAACCCATTGTCAGCACCCAGGTGCTGTCATGAGCTGGTCAGGGCTCAGCTCATCTCCCTGCTCCCACCTTGTCTCGTTGCATAAGGGTGAAACACTCCAGAGGGGAAAGTTTCTGGCTGCTGTGAGGAGAGCCAAGGGGGTGCCTGCTGCCCTGGCTCATGTTACTTATGTGCTTATGGTCTATTTTGAGGCTCTGGCCACCCAGCACTAAGCAGCCGCTGACCTGGGGGAAGGACCAGCTTCAAAACAAGAGTCCAGTGGGGAACAACCTGGGGAGGCTCTGGCTGGGTTTCCCTCTGCTCTGAGTGGGGCTGGCAGAGCCCTTGCCTCCCTGCTGGGCCCATCATCTCATGGACTTGAGTATTTACACAGTGGGAGTTGATTTTCTTTCTTAATTCTTCCCACTGCCATCCTTGAAAGCAAAGATGCCACGGGCGGAGGGGCCAGGCTCCGTTGCTGAGAGCGATGTGCCAGTGGTGTGGGAATGTGGATGAGCAGGCAGGGAGACACATCCATCACCAACCCTGGCAAAACCACACACACACAACCCCCTCCTCGGCCCCCCCTCCCCAAGATAGCTCATTTGCAGGCAGCTTAATTCTCCTAAGAGCATTAGAGGTGCGTTTAGTGGACATGAGCCCAGCGCCAGGAGCATGTGGCCGATTAGCGGCAGCGGCAGCTGGTTTCGGGCACAGCGTGCATTTGGGGTGGAGATACTCAACGTGCTTTTTGGGGACACAAAGGTGAGGTCTAGGGGGGTCTGGATGGGTGTCAGGGGGGATCAGCTGGCATGAACTGGGTGCTTAATTCCACCAGCAGGTGCAGATGTTGGGTGGTATATGGGAGCAAGGCCTTCCCTGCCATGTGCTTTCCGTTCTACAGGTGAAATGTGAGTTACCCTCTCTGGCTTTCCAGTGCCATTCCAGCTCTGCAGATAATATTTCAGCTTTAGCTTTAAATGCCACCTCACTTTCTAATTTGTGGTCTCCTGTTAAGATGAGAATGATCAGGGATGCTCACAGGGGATGTAGAAAGTGATGGTGCCTTTAGGGGCGCCCACACCAGCCAGGGGCTTCCTTGTGGAGGAGCACACTCTCACCACCGCCTTTCCCTTTCTCTCCTCTGCAGCCTTGCTCTGCACTGGGATTTATGGAGGTGCTGAGGAGCAGCTGTGAACCCCACAACCCCCAGCAGCCCGCCCTGTGAAGCAGCAGCCGCCAGCCGCCTCTCCTCGTCCTGCCCAGCACCCCGACCTTCGGACTCAACCATTCAAGGCTCCCGTGCATGGATCGCCCCAGCGAGGCACCGCTGCCCGACGCCGCCCCGTAGGCTCCCGGCCCCCCGTGCCACCCCCAAGTACTCCACATACCCCGATGGGGTAACGTGACGGGGGCCACCCTCCCGCCACCACCAAGCACCCCCCATATGCAGAGGCCTTTCTAGAGCGCCCGGGAGCGCGCGGCACCAGAGGCAGTGGCCGCTCACCGTCGCACACACGCAGAAGACGCCAACACTACAGCAAAGGGATTTTTTTTTTTATTATTATTATTATTATTTCATTAATATTATTTTTCCCCCCCATCTGGCTTTTTTTTTTCCCCCTGGGAGGCTTGTGGTGTCAAGGAAGCCAGTGCGCTCTCAGGAGTTGGGATTATTTGCACAACGTCTGTATATTGAGTTCTCGATCCTGTTTAATTTTTATTTTTGAAGCGCAGAGGGGTCGTTGGGTTTTTCTTTGTTCTTTTTTTTTTTTTTTTTCCCCTCCACACCACTCTTTTCTTGGGTTTTTCCCCTGCCACTGTCAGCACCACCTCACCTTCCCACTGTCCCCACCATGGCCCGGATGAACCGCCCTGCACCCGTGGAGGTCTGCTACAAAAACATGAGGTTCCTCATCACCCACAACCCCACCAATGCCACACTCAGCACCTTTTTGGAGGTAAGGAGGAGAGATTGGAAGGTGGGGACCAGGGTCCAGTTGCATCTTTTGGGGCTAAAAGCTGATGTTGATGAGAGGGCAGCACATCCCCTTTGGTACCACAGCCCCTGGAGGGCAGTGGGTCCGATCATTGCCAGCTTTTTGGGACGGGATGATTTTCAGGACCCCAAGTGTGATGTTTGGGCATAGTAGAGATAGAGCAGAGTTTCCCCATCCCCGCTGCATCCCCTGCCAGATCCACTAGCACATCATGTCACAGGGTTTTGAAGCCATGCATGTGGGTGCAGACAACCTGCCCTGTCCCTCCCAGCACCTCAATAATGGCGTTTGATCCCAAATATCCCAGCATATTTCCAGTGCCTAGAGTGTGTTGGGTAGTGCTGGAGAGTTTGGTGTTGAAGAGCCAGCAGTGGTAGCAGCTGTGTGACTGCCAGTGCCTCAGGGTGACAGGAAGGTGGCTGTGATTTGGGGACAGCCACCCCATACTCACTGCAGAGGGCGATGGGGACCACACCAGTGGGAAGGGAGAAAAATTCCCCTTTCCTCCAGTCTCTTAGACTTTTGGCTGGGCTGCTGAGCATGTGGGGCTCACCACGGTCTGGTGAGCAGCCATGGGGAACAAAGGAGGTGGATCAGTGGGGATGATCTCATGGTTCCCGGCGAGGCCGGCGCACCGGGCGCATAATCCGGGGGCAATCCTCGCACCGGGCACTGAGCCACGCTGGAAGCATCCCAAGACCCACGCCTGAGCCTGCAGAGGGTTGGAGTGATGATGGGATACAGCAGCGAGGTGGAGAAGGAGCCCCTGAGCCATCTGTGAGATGCTGAGCTTGGCTGGCAGGGCATGCTACGACTCCCCCACTGCTGCCTCCATGCATTTCTGCACTAGGAGTGTGACCTCAGCAGGCACAAACAATTTCTCCTTCAGAGGACTGGCACCCATGTCAGGGATGTTTCTTTGCCTGAGGTATAAAATCCCTGCTGATGAGGCTGACAGGGCTTAAAAATAAATGGGCCCATTGGTACTCGTGACTCTGAGGAGTCATGAAGATGCTGGTTAAAAATCCTACAAGGCCACGTGGCTTCGGTGTCCTGGGATTTTGTGTTTCCTTGTGCCTGCCAGGGATGGACCATGAGTCAAGGGTTCAGAGAAGGGGCACAGCACTGTTTAAGGGTCTGTACTGCTCCACATGGTCACAGCAGAGCTTGGATGTGTCAGTGTTAAGTGGGGTGCATCTGGCAGGGTCTGTTCAGACCCCTCCTTCTCCTTCCCTCCCCAGGACCTGAAGAAGTACGGTGCCACCACGGTCGTGCGAGTGTGTGAGGTGACCTATGACAAGACCCCCCTGGAGAAGGACGGCATCACTGTCATGGTAGGTGGGCAGTAGGATGGGCAGCAAGGGGCTGCCCCAACACCACCCTTAAAAATCTCATCCCTTGGGGCTGTTAAACACCCTGGCAGCCCAGCACAGCGTCACACAGAGGCAGGAGGAGAGCTGGAAGCCCAGCTGAGCTGAGCTGAGGCTGGTGCTTTAAAAAGAGACGTGCTGCCCACGCAGCCGAAACTGTGACTCACTGGCTGAGTCGGCAGCTGCCTCCCTGCCTGTTGCTCAGGCTCTGAAGCATCCAGGGATGAGAGCTCCTGATCCCACGAGGAAGATGCACATGGTTCCCGTTCCCCCCAGCGTTATCTTATCCTGGGGCATGCTGTGAGGGTTTTTCTGCTCTTCCAGCAGCTGGTTGGTGCAGCTGGGGGGGATGAAAGGGAGCAGGCAGCAAGCTGGGAAAGGCAGAGCATGCAGCTGCCTGGGCTGTATCTTGGCTGATAGGTAATTGGAGATGATGTCAGATGTGATAGCCCTGCCAGGGAGTTCAGCTCCAGCTGGGAAGTGAGGCTCTGCTTATTATTTAGGGAAGGGTTTGGAAATGCCTTGTGTCTCCTGGGGTGGTCCTCTGTGTGCAGGACCTCTTAATATAGCTCTGTCTGTATAATGTGTATCCTAGAGAGAGGGGAGGCTCTTAGATCCTCAGGGATATGGGTGGATAATCCCATGGCTCTCTAGATACAGATCCTCCAGATGCAGATGTCTCTAGATATGGAGGCAGTCTGTGTCTCTAGTAGATATATCTTGGAAAGATCACTGTATTCCGCATATACAGAATCTGTATGTCTGAGATCATATCTGCTCCCCTACACACCAAATTCTGCATTTTATCCCATTTCTAACTGGAGCCTCCAGTCTGATTTTCTATGTCTAGGATATACATACCTCTTTACATCTCTTATATCTCTCTTATGTGGAGAGATACATATCTAGGATGTGTTTTATATAAAGAGTTAGAGAAACTATACGAGACACTGTATAGAAACTAAATAGCTTCTATATCAACATTTCTATAACCATACAGAAACTATATAAGGCAAATAAAGAGATATCTGTAACCTGGTTTTCTATAGATAGATGTATCTCTGCAGATACAGAAATATCTCTACAATTATATCAAATCTCTGTATATTTTTGAGATATCATGGTATATCTTTTTATTTGATATACACAGTTTGGTATATTTTTATCTGTATCCTCATTTATTTATCTGTATCCTCATAGATATATCTGGCATATAAATATATCTTGGTGCACAAGTCTGATGAGGAGCAGCTGAAGGTATTTAGTGTGAAGAAAAGAAGGCTTGGGGAAGATCTTTCCTCTCCAAAACTCCCTTAAAGGAGGTTGTAGCCAGGTGGGGGTTGGTCTCTTCTCACAGGTAGCAAGCAACAAGACAGGAGGAAATGATCTTCAGTTACTCCAGGGGAGGTTTAGATTGGATATTAGGAAAAATTTCTTCACTCAAAGGGTTGTCAAGCATTGAACCAGCCTGCCCAGGGAAGTGGTGGAGTCACCATCCCTGGAGGGGTTTAAGAGAGCTGTAGATGTGGCACTTGGAGACATGGTTTAGTGGTGGCCTTGTCAGTGCTGGGTAACAGTTGGACTTGATGATCTTAGAGGGCTTTTCCAACCTAAATAATTCTATGCTTCTATATATAGACCATATATAGGCCTATATATGGAGAAGTGAAAGCTCTGGGGAGACCTTAAAGCCCCTTCCAGTCCCTAACAGGGCTGCAGGAGAGCTGGACTATTTACACAGCCATCTTTTGATAGACCAAGGGGGAATGTCTTTAAACTGACAGAGAGCAGATTTAGATGAGACATAAGGAAAAAAGGTTTTTATCATGAGAGTGGTGAGACACTGGCACAGGTTGCCCAGAGAAGTTGAGGCTGCCCCATCTCTGGAAGTGTTCATGGCCAGGTTGCAGCAGCCTGGGATGGTGGAAGGTGTCCCTGCCATGACAGAGGGTTGGACTGGATGATATTTGAAGGTGACTTCCATCCCAAACCATTCCCTCAGGGGATGATTCTGTAGGGTGCTGTGTCATCCCTGGTGTGAGCCCCTGACCTGCACTCATGGCTGCAGGGAGGACATGGCCCTGCAGGAGGAGATGGCCTTGCAGGACAGGCACAGGCCAGCCAGGAGGGCTGGCTCAAACACTGCAAATACCCTGAAGCCCAGAGTACTCCTTTGCTATCAGATCCCAACAGAAATCTCACTGCCTGTTCAAACACTGAAGTGAAGCAGCTTATTTTGCCATCTCACACCAAGGGTGACTCCAGCACAGCAGCTTAGTAACTCACTCCTCAAAATCTAGGATTAGGGCCCAGTACCCCCCACTCTTTGGTGCTCACCAAGCCACATCCTCTCCAAGGGATGCTGCCCTTTCTGTTTCTCTGTTCCAGTGCTGCATGGCCAGTGGCCATGCTCCTCCTGACAAATCTGTTTTGGGAAAGAAATCCCCATTTTGGGACACTTAACCCTCATAACTGAGCCCAGGGCTGAGGGGTATCAAATGCAGAATCCATTTGACCAACTTCCTCACCATGCTCCAATTTTGAACCCCTACAATTTGAGGATGAAGCTCAGAAGAAAATGGGATATTTTTCTTTGTCCTTTAATAGCCTTTCCTGAAGGATGGTATTTAAATGGTGCCATTTGGAGTGATCTCCCTCCCTTTGACTCTCTCTCTAGGGCTGTGTTAGTGGGTCCCCAGACCATTCTTTTGGTCTTCCTCTCCATGTGTTGCAGGAAGCTGAATTCCAGCACCTCGTCTGTGGGAGCTCAGCACATCACTTCAGATGTGCGGAGTCTCCTGAGACCCCATCGGGGGGCTCGGAGATCTTGGCATGATGCCTGGAACACTTGGTGGCTTGACTTTGATCCTGCAAATGAATTGCCAGCTTTGTATGAGAGTTGGAAAGTCACACGAGTTTAATGGGTGTATTTACAAAGTGCACACAGGGTGAAAATACAAGTTTTAGGATTTTTGGTATAAGGGTTATGGGGACAAGATGGAGGGAACAGGGCGTGTCTCATCCTTCTTCTTTCTTCTTCTTGTTCTCCATTTTCTGCTGTGATGTTGGCACTTGGGGATTGGTTTAGAATAGAAATACACTGTCTAACATTGGTGATAGGTATTGGAAATTAAAGGTAAATATGATATACGTAGTTTGTAGTATAAAAAGATGATACCGCCTCGGGGGCGGTCAGAGAGTCCTGTGGCTGCCTTGCTGAACAGACCTCTGCTCGGCAGGGAAAATATTTTATAGATAAGAAATAATAAACAATACGAAGTTCGGACTCCAGAGAGTCCAGTCTCGTTCTTCAGAGCCTGGGGCCACTCCAGGACCACCTAACTTATCTCGGGACAGAGAACAGACAGCCGACCCGAGACTCATCAAGCTCTGATATGTCAACCATCTTCATTTGAGCCACCTTTTGCTCAAATCCCCTACAGTGTGCTCCCAAGTGCTGGAATTAGGAGCTGGCAGGGGGGAGGATGGGAACTGCATCACCCCAAAGTTCAGTGAGCTCATCTGGATGGGGGTGGAGCATGGGGTGGCCATCCTGGTCTGCAGAAGCAGGAGGTCATGGGGACCATGTTGCAGATCCTACAGGTGCTTCTGTAGACTGAACCTGTCCATAGGAGGCCAGAGGACTCCAGACCTAGATTTGTGTGGCTTCAAACCCTGAGCCAAAGCAGCCAGGGAATTCTGTATGCCAGATGATGCCACCTGTATCAAAACCACCTGTATCCCCACAGAGCTATGCTGTGAGCCCAGTTCTGGCACTCTTCTACCTCCCTGCAGCTGAGGCCCTAAACACCATTACCCTGAGTAAAAAACAGCCCCTGAAAGTTTTTCCCCAGAGACCTAACAACATTTCTCTCTTCCCAACCTTGCAGGATTGGCCATTTGATGATGGAGCACCTCCTCCCAGCAAGATTGTGGAAGATTGGCTCAACTTGTTGAAGACCAAGTTCTGTGAGGATCCCGGGTGCTGCGTGGCCGTGCACTGCGTGGCCGGCCTGGGGCGGTGAGTCTGAGCCCAGCACCTCAGCTGCCACCCCTCATGAATGCAGGAGAGGGAAAACCATGCCAGCTCTCCTCTTTCCCTTCCCCAGCCCCCATCTGAGCAGGGTTTTGACCCAGCTGCCACCTCCCCACGAAGGCAAGAGAGGGGCAACCATGCCAGTACTCCTCCTTCCTTTTCCCAGTCCTTCTTCAAGCAGGGTTTTGTGAAGCCTTAGTGGGAATAGGTGTTGATGGGGAGGATCTGCTACCTGAGCTTCTCCTTGAACTTTAAATGGTGGATATCAGCCTCTGGGCTCTGTGACTGGGGAGTGACAGCCGCTGCTTCTGCCTTTCAGCGCTCCCGTCCTTGTCGCGCTGGCCTTGATCGAGAGTGGGATGAAGTATGAAGATGCCATCCAGTTCATCCGACAGTAAGTGGAGCAGTGTTGTGGTGTTAGGGCAGAAAGTCCCTCTCTGAGGGAATGGAGACACCTGGCATGTCCCAGGGTTTGGTTTTTTAGGTGACACCAGGGTTGCTTTTCTCTCCTTTGGGAGTGGGAAAACAATGCATTGGCATGGAGCATCCCTGAGGGGCTTTTGGCAGTCACCCCACCTCTGCCCCACGTTTCCTCCCCAGCTCTCCATGTCCTGGGACTCAAAGGGTGGATGAGCGAGGAAAGCTGCTGGGGTCAGTGCCTGTCTCCATCCCTGGAGGGTGCACCTGGCTTCAGCCTCCAAAATCCCTTTCTACTCCAGGAAGGGGGGCTCAGCACCCTGACAGGGGTGGTTTGAGCTGGGGGGAGATCTCATGCCACACCTCTGACTGTTCTGGCATTTCTCTGTCCCTGCAGGAAGCGCAGAGGAGCCATCAACAGCAAGCAGCTGACGTACTTGGAAAAATACCGACCAAAGCAGAGACTCCGATTTAAGGACCCTCATAACCACAAGAACAAATGCTGCATCATGTAACCTCAATGACCTCTTGCCAAAATCCGTGCACAGACCCCCAGGCACTCGCACACATCCCACCCCTCACCTCCTGGCCCAGCCTTGCACTCCCCACGTGCTGCCCCTCTGCCAGGGCTGGGCTGGGGACATGGAGCATCTCCAGTGTGTTCCAGCATTCACAGCACACTCGTCTTGCTGGATCCCCAAAAAAGGCTACTCTCTTCAGCTGCAGCCCCAAGGAGGGAAGGCAGCACTGCCCTTTTAGACTCTTGGTGTTAGCAGGCAATGAGCTCATGTGACTGTTCATCATCACCATCCTCCTCCCTCCTTTCTCTTCCCATTGCACTGAGAGGGGTGGGCAAAGGGTGCTTGGTTTGGGGTGATGCAGGCAGGGCTCTGCCAGCTGAGGAGGGATGGGGTGCAGAAGGGCCAGAGCACCCCCAGAAAAGCCTTTCCCCACTTCTTCCCCATAAATAAGGGCTGCAGCAGCAGGGATGGAGGTGGGGATGGCACAGTGGCCTCGGGGGGGAAGGTGGTGATAGCAGGGAGAGGTGACAGGGGCTCTTAGCTCAGTGACCCCTGTGACTAGGGAAAGGGCTGAGCTAAGACCCCCAGCACCATTCCCTTTCTCCTGGCCCCTCTGTCAGCTCACCACCTCCTTGTTGCCTCAGTGCCAGCCAGGATGCTGCAGATGGGGCTCACTGGGAACTTGCTCCAGTGAAGGCAGAGCTGCTGGGAACCTCGGGGACCACAGCAGGGCTTTGAGGCGCTCAGCTTTGCTGGGGTGTTGGATCAGTACTGGGTCCCCCAAAGTGTGGGGTGCTCTTATTCACAGCTTCCAAATTCAGTGCCCAGGGTGGTGGGTTCTCTGCTGTCCTGTCCCCACCCCTGAGCTGTGGCACCAACCCCAATTCTGGCTGCAGTGCCCTGGGGACAGTGTGCCTCTCAAGGCACATCCATGTCCTCCACCAGCACTGCATTTTCTGGCCAAGGGGCTGGGCTGCAGCTCTCCTAGGGGATTTGGGGTGTTCCTGGCAAGAGCACATCACCTAATTTTGCACCTGCCTTTTCCATATCTGTACCAAGGCGCCTGGCACACACCCAGCTGGGGTGGGCTCAGAGCTGCCCCTGAGCTGGGACATGAAACATCTCTCAACTTTCTGCCTTTGAACGCTTGCAGCAGCTGGAGCAGTTGGCACCTAGGGGGTGTGGGGGTGGGTTTTTTTCTTTTAATGAGGATAACAAGAAATTTGCTAATTAAAGGAAAAAAAAACCTTGAAAAAATACCCTGTTTGTCTTCCGCACATCCTCTGGCCATTCTTTCTCCTGTCACTGCCCAGTAGAGCCCAGGAGGTGACCCATGGTCCCCCAGACTGATCCCCAGCACTGTGTCACAGCTGGCTGCCATCCATTACCACCAGGGCATCCATGTGGCCCAGGGGATGCTCCAGGTGTCCTTTGGGCTGCTCACACCTCGGCTGCAGAGGATCACAGTTGTTGGGACAAGGAGGGCTGATCTTCCTTCCATTTCTTGGGGTTTTAGGCTGAGCAGCTCGAGATGCCCTCAGTGTCCTGTTGACCCTGAGCTGGGTCTCTCCAAAGGTTTGTGTGCCTTCCAAAATGTAGATACCCAGAGACATTTGCTTCAGGGCGTTCATCTCTCGGGACAGGTGGTGAGGAAGGCTGGTTAGACACCTTCAGTACCTGCAGGAGGCTGGGGCCTGCTTCGTACCGCCACATGGGTGAGCAGCTGAGGTGTTTGGAGCTGTTTCCAGCACCACTTCACCTGTCCTGATAGGGGCCAACCCCACTGCAGGGCAGGGAAGGTCATCCTTTGGGATAAGCTGTGGTGCGGAGTGAGCTGGGGACCCTCCACATGTGGCCCTGGAGTTGTCACACCACACACATGGGGCCTGTCCAGCATTGTGGGTCAGCCCTCAATCCCTTGAGTTTCTCCTGCTCTATCCCAGGCTGTTGGTTCCCATGACTCGTGGAGAAGGCTAAAGGGTCTGTGCTGATTGGGAATAGTGTGGATTGGGCTGATAAAAAGCCCTGACCCTGTATTAGAACAGCCTGCTGGGTGGGTCACCATCCCTTTCCTGCTTGGGTCTGTCCTGCTGCTGCTAAAATAGGTGCTGCTCCTTCCCCAGGGACATGGGAGGTGGCTTGGCATTGTGGTGGTGACAGCCCCAGTCCCTGCTAGCCAGGAAACCTCCCAGTCCCATGCCCTTCCTTGTGGGAGCTGTTGCTTTATGGGCCTGGAGATGTTTCTGTCCTGGCAAGATGAGTTTTCCTCACCCATGCTCATGGCAGCATCACCTGGAATGCTGCCCAGGGCAAGAGGTCCTGGGATTCAGCCATGATGCCTTTGAGTTGGACTCAAGCTGGGACAGAGGGATTTGAATTCAGCCTCCTTTCAGTCCTTGAGCAAGACTTCACTTAGGCCTCAGCCTGGGTGGAACATGAGGGGGACAGGCTTTGCTTTATGTAGCATCAACCCAATCACCTTAAAATTAGGGAGCTTCTGGTATAAGAGCAGTCCTTGATCTGGCCATGTGGCCAAATCCTGAGGGCACCTGGCTGGCAGAGTGGCATCTTGATCCTCCTCAGTTCATGATTCACTGAAAAAACCAACAACAAAAACAACACACCAAATCATGCTGATTTAATTGTCCTAGATGTTTTTTCTTTTTTTTTTTTTTCATGGATATCTCCCCCTTTACCCTAAAATGTGCTGCTTCCATGGAAAGGATACCTTGGCAGCCCAAGAGCTGCTGTTTTGCATGAAGGGCTGACTTCAAAAGTTTCTCTGGGCTGGACTGCCAAATATTTGGGATTTTTTTTTTTTAATATGGACTTGGGCTCCTTCCTCTGAGTTACCAGCTCCTCGATGTTTCAGCCTAGAGAAGGTTACAGAAGCAACAGGCTGGGGAAATTAAGAGGTCTTCCAAGGGGGATTTGGGTTAGAAATCTCAAAGACCTCAAAAGTCTTGAGACAGTTTGGCAAGGGGGAAGGTTGAAACTCAGTAGACAACACCAGACAAGGGCTCATGGTTTGGGCTGGTCTTGGGTTCTCTCCTTGTGCACTAATCCTCATTTCACCTCAAATGCCAAGATGCTGAAAGGAGACCTTTAAAAATCTGATGTATTTGCCAGCACTGTCACTGCTCCGGTTGTTTCCGTCGAGTCCTGGCAGATGTCACAGGGAGCAGACACCCCCATGGCTTTGGCTACAAACCAGCCACCTCATCCTGCCCTTTTCTCCAGAAGCAAAGGCTCAAACTGGGTTTTAATCATTTCTCACCCCTATCCACCCCCTCACCTTCCATGGAAAGCCACCACAATTTGCAGGGATAAGGTTCCAAATTGGTGCAAGAACTTCGGAGACCCAAGGGATGGCAAAGCAGAGGTGCTCCAACCATCAAACCGAGAGCCTGCAGCCTTTACCCAGGAGTCAGTCATGTCTGAGCCTCGTGTGAGGGAATAAATCTGAGCAGGAATTGTAGCTGTGTCCTCTCACCAGTGGCACACAGCACACATATGGCCTCAAATATCCCTTCTGTTATTTGTTTTCCAGTCAGATGGAGCACGTGGAGGGGGTGGGATGGTGGGAAGGCAGGAAATGTGGCCATCACAAATGTCCAGCTCTTAATTTCAGAAGGTTCTGGTGACACACATGTAAAGACTTCGCATTTGAAAATTGATATTATGAGTCTTGCAGTAAGGCTGACACTGTGGTGCTTGGGCTGGGAGCTTCAGAGGTTTGTGTGGAACAGATTTCCCGAGAAAGCAGAGTCTGGCTCTACCCACAATAGAACGAGTCGTTTCCTTTTTTATTTTTTTTCATTGGGTTTGTTTGGTTTTTATTAGTCCCAGTGGGAAAGCTCACAGGGAGATTCGTGACTTCCATGCAGTTTCCAAGGTCTTGGATCTATTTTGCTGCCAGCACGCTGGGTAGGTGCAGCTTGGCGGGTGGCTTTGGATGGGATTCTGTCTGGTGGGAGACAAATGTGGCTGGTTCTTGGCACAGAGGGGAGTCCTGGGCCAGGCTCTTGCAGACATTCCCAGGGAGGGGGCGTTCCGCTGCTTCCCTTCAGACTATGATCTCCCAATGAACTCTCCACTTCCCTGCTGTTCCTTTCTGTGCAACAAAGCACTGCATATTTTCCTTTTTAACCCCCTGGGCAACCATAGGAGTGTGTAGATTAAGCCCAGATTACTTTTTTTTTTTTTTTTTTTTTTTTGGTTTTGTTTTTTTGGTGGGGTTTGTTTTTGTTTGTTTTTTTTTGTTTTGTTTTGTTTTTTTTTTTTTGGTCTGAGCCATAGCTAAATTATTGTACCCAATGCTTTTTGTATCAGATGGCATCACTTTGAATATGCAGGTGAGGTATAGGATCTTGACACTTTATAACCTTTTTAAAAAGAAACTTGTCTGTTTACTTAACGTCTTGTGTAAAAAGGAAAAAAAAAATGTATGCCTTCGGTAATCACTTTTTTTGTGGTTTTTGAGTTTTATGAAATTACAGTGGTTACACTCCAGCAGCGAAATAAAAAAGCGTTCACTGTTTTGTACATCCCTGTGTGCCTGGTGCTGCTACTGGGAATTATCAGGATGTGGGAGGCAAAGGCAGAGCTGAACTCTGGCTAAGGGTGGAAGCATATGGGGGAGTTTGTTCTGGCTGCAGAAGAGAGGGCTTCAGGATGGCCCTAGAGCACCTTCAGTGCTACAAGAGAACTGGAGAGAGAATTTGCGAGGGCTTGGGGTGACAGGACAACAGGGAATGGCTTCAGACTGACAGAGGGTGGGTTTAGAAGAAGAAAGTCTTGCCTGCGAGGGTGGTGAGGCCCTGGCACAGGGTGCCCAGAGAAGCTGTGGCTGCCCCATCCCTGGAAGTGTTTAAGGCCAGCTTGGATGGGGTTTGGAGCAGCCTGATCTAGGGGAAGGTTTCCCTGGTCGTGGTGGGGCAGATGGAACTCTATGGTCTGGAAGGCCCCTTCCAACCCAAACCATTCCATGATTTTATATCCAGTAGAGGCTAACCTTGACTGGACACCCTGGAATACACCCAGAAGACACACTACACACACCTCACCTGATCACATGAAATCAGTTGGGTTTTTAACTCTGCTCCCTGTGACCAAGGAAGGCAAAGACCAGAGTCTCCACAGAGGCTGAGGGGTTGGAGCTTGCACAAACAGGCTGGTAAGCAGGGAAAGCTGACACAAAGTTGTGTGAGCTCCCAATTAATTACATGGGGGTTGCATGGAAGAGTAGGGAGAAAACTCCTTTTGTGCTGCTCTAGGCTCAGGAAGGATTTTAAGCCAGATGCCAGCTGGGAAGAAGATAGAGGTGAAGCAGGGTGGCGTGGCCAGAGCTGTCCTTGGATTCCCCCAGCACTTCCCAAGTGCTTGGCACGGCAGATCCTTATCTCCGGCAGGCTTTGAACCGCAGCTGCAAGGGGCACTGCCTCCTCCTTGTGCAAGAAGCAACTGGGCCTTCAATCAGCCTAATTGCTGCCTCTCTTCTCAAGCAGGAGGGCCAGGGGGACTGCTGAACACAACCTGTATGCTGGAGAAACACCCACCCGTGCTCCTGCCTGTACATGCTGGCTCCTACCTGCTGCATTCCTCCCTGTTCTCCCTCACCCAGAAACGTGCACCGCTTTGCAGGCCAGATCCCAACTCTCCCTGTCAGGCTGCTGCCACTCCATGCACAAGTCTCTGCCCTCCCTAAGAGGAGTACTATGAAATTTAATTAAATTGGGAGGTTCTGGGAAATGCTAAGTTGACCTCTCACAGGGATCAGCCCAGAGAAGCTGTGGCTGTCCCATCCCTGGAAGCGTCCAAGGCCAGGTTGGATGGGGCTTGGAGCAGCCTGGTCTGGTGGAAGGTGTCCCTGCCCATGGTGGAGGCAGGGGTAGAACTGGATGATCTCTAAGATCCCTTCTAACTCAAACCATTCTGTGATTCTCTGATCTCTTCCCAACTGGTGCCATGGTCCACAGTGCCTTAAACCATTCTCAGCAGAGGATGTTGGTACCTGCAAGGCCCATCACAGCCACATATTGCAGTGCTTTCAGTCCTGCCAACAATAAAATCAGTGAACCCCCACACACTTCAAGGTGGACATCCACATCTTGGGTTCATCCCTGACTCCTTTTCCAGTCATCAGAGGTCGAGGGACAGCGCCATAGATTCAGGAAGGATTCATCTGAGTCTGTCATGGACACTCCTTTCAGAGCTCCACCACACAGAGGGACCGCCAGAACTCTCAGCTCACTCAGACACATCCATGCTGGAGACCCCAAAGCCTTGGGAGATGAGCCATGGCTCACAGCTCTCCCTGTCCTTGTCCTACCCCACCTCAGCAAGCCAGGTTTCCACACAGCAAGGAGGCAAAGGTTGCAGGGTCTTCAGTAAAGTCCAGACCAGCCACAGACCTGCCCCATAAAACTGGATTTAAAAATGTTTTCTGAGGGCTGCCTTGGTACATTCTGAACCATGATGAAACCTTCCTTTGATTATTTTGGACTGCTGCTGGCTACCATGGCCAACACTGTCTCTTCCCAGGCACAGCACAGCTCTCAGCACAGATCCCATCTACCTGCTTGGGATCAGCCCTTTCACAACACCTCCACCTGAGGACCTCCTGCTGCCTGAAAGGGTCTCCCCACTTCCCTCTGTGCCCAGGGAGTCTTGAACCATCAGCTGTGCAGGGGCAGAGGTCTCACCTACCCCCAGGACCTGGCAGACCCCAGGTCTGGGCACACGGTGCTGGAAGGCGGGAGGGGCTGCCCTGCTTCAACTGCAGTATCTGGAAACTCCCATGCTGGTAGGGATGAAAATGTAGGGCAACTCTTGGGTTGGAAAGAAAATTCAAATGTTTGCAACAAATATAGCTGAAAAGTCAAGTGGGGAATTAGGCACTGCTTGGCAAAGGTACAGGAACACGGATCACCAGGGGTGGGTTCTGCCCTGGGAGATTTCCCTGGGAAACAGAACAAGGAGGGGAAGGAGAAACTCATTGCCCAGGCTCACAGAACAACCCCCACGGTTCAGAAAGGGAATCCTGCAAATCCCTGCTCCATGCCGCGACCACAGCAAGGAGCCGTGCTGCCCTGTCTGAGCCACTTGCCGGGCAGCACCTCGGGGCAGAATTTGTTTTAACCATGGGAGAGAAAGAACATTTGAGTGGCAGGAGAAGAGGCTTGCGGGGAGCTCGGAAAGGGCTGAGTCACTCGCTGTCGGCGTCAGCAGCTGAGGAGAAAAGCGTGACTGCCAAAGAGCCACCTGGAGCTTTGTCAGCTCATCCTTAAAAAAAAAAAAAAAAAAAAGAAAAATCTCAGCTGCCAGCCTCTCCCGCATCCCAGCGGAGAGCTGAATGTGCCGCACGCAGCCGGGGAGCTCCGTGCAGAAGCAGCAGCTGTGAAAATGAAAATATGAAAATATGAAAATGCCCTTCCCTGGCTGCAGGTGCTGGCTCCTGTTGCGACACCTCCCGTGGGGCTCGCAGCAGAGCAGGGGAGGCAGCACCCACTGTGCTCTCCCACAGCACCCGGGCAGCCTCCAGGGACGTGTCACGGCCAAGCCGGGCTCGGTCCAAGCACCGGGGGCGGAGGGGATTAGAGAGCCCCGGAGCTGGCACAGGGAGGATGCAAAAGCCGCCTCCGCCTCGCAGAGATAACTGCGGCTGACTGACTCACCTGAGCCAGGGCATCTTGTCTGGATATCAGGTGGAGACAGGGAGAAGCAATGCATTTAAATGAGCTTTGATCTTTAAAGCAAACAAGGCCGCCTTGTTTTGCAGCGCTCAGGCAGCCGGGCAAGGACAGCCGGGCTGGGTTTGGGGGCCCAGTTCAGGGCACTCGGTTTTCATGGATGGGTGAAAGCACTCAAAACAAGGGCTGTGATAAAGGGCTTGTCATGAAAACTCACCTGGAGCTACCAAATGCTGTCTTGTGGTTCTGTCTGCATTGTAAATCTGCCAGGTTGAGCGAGACAACACAGCTGGGTAAGGCAGAGAGGCACGGCTGTGACTGCCCCAGCTGCAGCCAAGGCTCACACCTGGCAAGAGGAGTCTGCTCCTTCTGTTTGCAGCTCCTCAATTTGTTCTATCCAGTCTCCATTCTGGGAATATTTCAGGGTAAAGCTGTAAGGAACTGGGCTGACCCCCATAACTGCCCTGCTTTGAGCAGGAGACCTCCTTCCAGCCTGAATCATTCTGTAGTCCTATGAAGATGTCACAGAAGAAGAGGATATCTTACAGCTCATAGGGTGCAAAGTAGGTCATTGAAGGAGATTTTGGACAGATATTGCCCTTGGGGCATGTGCCTTCTCCTGACACTGCACCTGTCCCCTCCAGCTCCGTCTGTTCTGGTTAAAATGTCCCTGGCTGCAGAGGGAACTATTTCCAGACTGCCTCCTCCCCCCACAGACAGCTCAGGATCCTCTCCAAAGTGTGATTGTACTCAGTTTCATAGAATCCTGGGATCTCAGAATGATTTGAGTTGGAAGGGGTCTCAAAGATCATCCGATTCCATCTCCCTGCCATGGGCAGGGACACCTTCCACTATCCCAGGTTGCTCCAAGCCCTGTCCAACCTGGCCTTGAGAACCTCCAGGGATGGGGCAGCCACAGCTTGTCAGAGGATTTCCATATCCACAGCTCCTCAGATGCGGATTCCAGACTCATCTAAAGCAGTTAAATCCCTTCCCTACATGCACCCATAACTCAACCTGTCTTCTGTTTTCTCTTGAGAGTGTTTCTATCATGAGATGCAGATTTACCACACTCAAAGCCCTGCAATGAGATGTCTCTGTCTCCATCAGCTGTGATCCATCACGTCCTGAAGAGGCTGAGCTGGGGCCCCTCACACTTTGATCCCTCAATCCACCACTGGGTCCTTTCCAGCTGGATGGACAGAAATCTGCATGGAAATGCAGGTGCCAAAGCATGTCCTGTCCAGAAAAGGATGGTGGAGCTGAGGGAGGGTCTAGAGAACAAATCTGATGAGGAATGGCTGAGGGAGCTAAGGCCTGGAGGAAAGGAGGAGGTTGGAGCCAGGTGGGAGCTGGTCTCTTCTCCCAGGTTATAAATGACAAGAGGAAATGGCCTCAAGTTGTACCTGGGGAGGTTTTGATTGGATATCAGGAAAAATTTCTTTCTCAGAAAGGGTGATCAAGCACTGGAACAGGCCAGCCAGGGAAGCTGAGGAGTCACCATCCCTGAGGGTATTTAAAAGGCACGTAGATGTGGCACTTGGGAACACAGTTTAGTGGTGAACATGGTGGTTCTGGGTTAATGGTTGGACTTGATGCACTTAGAAGTCTTTTCCAACCTTGATGATTCGATGATTCTGTGAAATGATTTCATACTAAGAGCGATTGGCCAGTCTCTGTGGGTGTTTGTCCATTTTCTACCCCGTTTTTCTCCCCTCACAGCTTCTTCAGGAGCAATTTCACATTTATTTCCAGCTCACTGGAGGAAAAGGCTGCATAGCTTTGGGCCAAGGATTTTCCACTGAAGAAACAGATCCAGGCCTTGGTGATAGCCCACTGATCATCATTTTTGATATCTGTCAGCCAGCCAACTCTTAGCTCATTTAACACGTGCTCTACTGATGTGTGGTGCTTTTCCCCCCACACTGGAACACCACACTGTACAAATCTAATATTTTACAAGCACGTTGAATACACAGTTATGTTTATGGGCCAACCTTATGATCTAAAATAATGGCATCAAGCTGGTACAACAAGACCCCTGCTCCAAAAAACCACGTTGACTGGCATTTTTTATATTTCTGCTATTTCACAGAATCACAGAATCACAGAATTTCTAGGTTGGAAGAGACCTTTAAGATCATCGAGTCCAACCCATCTTCTAACACCTCAACTAGATCATGGCACCAAGTGCCAGATCCAGTCTTTTTTTAAACACATCGAGGGATGGTGACTCCACCACCTCCTTCATGCTTTCATGAATCAGATTCTAGATCAGACTGTTTTTATTAACAATCAGCCTGTTGTTATTACCAGCCTGACATCACCCCTAGACATGTCTGGCCCACAAAGGCAGTTTTGCTGCTCAGCAGGCTCAGCACCACCTTAGCACTGGTACCAGAGACCAGGGGAAGGTGTTGGCCCATGCATCAAGGCCTTTGCATCTTCCAAGGATCTGAGCTCCAGGCTTGCTTGGGTTGAGCCTGAGGCAGCTGTTCTACACCCAAAAACCAGTTTCCTTACTTTGTCCTGAAGTTGGTATGAAACTCAGATGGAAGACAGATATTATGACAGCCTTTAAACTCATGAGGGTTCATTGTGTCTCTTTGCACAGCGGCCAAAGAGAGGAGATGGTTGTGGGGAGCCTGGCAGGATACAGCAGATGAGGCCTGAGCTCAGCTCCCTGAGCTGGAGGAGAGGCACAGCCACAGTGACCCTGCAAAATCCTTGTGTGTGGCAGCAGAGTGCTGTGGTCCTTGACCCTCGGGCTGTGGGACAGCAGGGATCAGGCTGGGTGTGATTATAGGATCATAGAATTATTCAGGTTGGAAAAAACCTCTAAGATCACTGAGTCCAACCATTTACCCAGCACCATTGTGTTCACCATTAAACCATGTCCCAAGGGCCACATCTCAGCGTCTTTTGAACACTTCCAAGAACGGTGATTCAGTGGAGGGTGCACAGCTTTAGGATGCAGAGCTTTAGGAAACTGTCCCTGCCCCAAAAAGATTAGGAAGCAGCAGCATCATCCCAAAAACATCAAATCCTACCCAAAATCAAAAGGTGAAGCAGCTGATCTGCTGAAACCACTGAAGCATGCTCTCAAACCCTGTGTGACCATTTCCATACAGATCCTCCTGTTGCCTCATCTCAGGCTCTGCTCGGGGCTGTTTGCCCTCATTTTATTCCACATATGCAGCTTCCTCCATAGCATGTGCTTCAATTCCTGATCTTCTGGGTCCCCTGAAAACCTCTAAAACTTCAGTGTGAAAAAGAAGATACTTCAGATATCGAACCAAACCAAATCCTGGTGCAGAGTTTCACCTCCTCTCCCTGAGCTCACACCCAGCCCAGCCTCCTCCTCCTCCTCCTCTCGCAGCTGGCGCTCCAGCAAAATCATTTGCACACTAAAAACCCCGCCAGACAAAGACCCAGCCGCCCACCCGTGCTCTCAGCCTGCCACCGGCGTAGAGAATCCCCGTCCTTAAGGACACAGCCTTGAACAAAAGCCAGGGAAATTGAAAAAAAAACTCAACAAAACAATCTTCTCTGCAGCCTGACCTTTTATTGTCTGAACGGGGCTGCCAAACCAAACCCGCGCTGCGGGTCCTTCCCGCTCCCTGCATCCTGCCCGAGATTCCTCCCCTCCCCGCAGCCCTGGCGGTGTCACTGGGGCTTCCCAGCAGTGAGGAAGACAATGGGGGGATTCTCGGGGTGGTGTGGGCGGCTTCCTCTTCCTCCATCCAAGGAGGGCCCGGGGGTTGGCTCAGTGGAGGGTGGGATCCGCAGCTCCTGGCAGATGGAGCCGTGAGCGAAGGTG
Organism: Camarhynchus parvulus; assembly: GCF_901933205.1. NCBI lineage: Eukaryota > Metazoa > Chordata > Aves > Passeriformes > Thraupidae > Camarhynchus > Camarhynchus parvulus. The sequence goes on along the minus strand of NC_044572.1, from coordinate 148,029,211 downwards.
GAAAAGCATCCGCAGCCTTGCGGGCTTGGCAACATCAGAAGGACCAGAGGGGACAAGTCAGGTTTAAATAATCTCCTCCCCCCCAGGGCCACTACAAGACACTTCAGGAAGGGAGGGAAAAAAAAAAAGGGGGGGGGGAGAAGAAATAAAAGATAATCCCCCTGTGAATGCCTGGAGCCGGCTGCCAGAAGAAAAGCTTGGCTCAGGGCTGTGCTTGCCCCAGCAGAGCCTGTCTCGCTTTTGCTGCCCTTCACATTTCCCCACCACCCCCCGGCTCAGCCCGAGAGCTCCTGAGGACACGAGCTGAGCTGGAGCATCTTTGCCAGCCCTGCCCTCCCCGCCTGCGAGCGGAGCCGGGGCTTGTCCGCATCACACAGCGCCGGCTGCCTCTCATTAGCGCTGGGTGATAAATCCAGGGGGGAGATGACAGCCCAGCGGGACGAATCCAAGCGTCCTTCCCTTCCCATTCTCCTCCTCCCATCACACATGGCCGGGCTTGCCTGGTCCCATCATCCACCATCGCCCCCGGATGGGGAATGAGCCCTGAGGGATGGAGCATTTGCTTTGTGCCCTCCTGTTGGGAGGCAGAGCTTGTCCCGGCCTCCCTGTCCTGCTGAAGGTGAAAGGAGACGCCATGAGAGATGCCATGGTCTCTCTCTCCCCTGTGAGGCCATGGAGAGGTTCAGCCACGTTGTCCAGCACAGCATTGCAGTGCCAGCTGGCCTGGAAAACCACTTTGCTTCGAGAGGCAGCTTGGGTGAAAAACCACCTGGTCTCACGGTTTACTCCAATGTCACTGTCCCCTCCTGAAAAACAAGCTGCAAAGAGATTTATGGAAGTCAGTCCTGCTGCGAACAGCCAAGAGAGGTGAGGCCCAGCATCCATCCCTCCACAAGTCTTGATCCAGCCTGACACAGGAGACAAGGGAGGGCTTTAAAAGCCAGAGTGCCATGGGTGAGGATGGGTAGAGGCAGGGGTGCCATGGAGGCTGGGCAGAGGCAGGTGGTAGAGGGGCTTCCATGGATCATTGAATCATAAAATGGTTTGGGTAGGAAGGGACCTTAGAAGGTCATCTAGTCCAGACTCCACTAAACCAGGTTGATCAGAGCCCCATCCAACCTGGCCTTGAATGTTTCCAAGAATGAAGCATCCACAACTGTCTGAACAACCTGTGCTGGTGCTTTACCACCCTCACTGTAACAAAACTTCTTTCTAATACCAAATCTAAATTGACATCTTTCAGTTTAAAGCCATTGCCCCGTGAACCATCACTACAGACCGTGCTAAAAAGTCTGTTCTCACTTTTCTTATATGCCCCTTTTAGGTACTGAAAAGGTCTTGCTGGAGCCTTCTCATCTCCAGCCTGAACAGCCCCAGCTGTCCTGGGCTGTCTCCAGAGCAGAGGTGCTCCAGCCCTCTGATCTTTTTCATGGCCCTCCTCTAGACCCACTTCAAGCATTCCATGTCTGTCTTGTACCTGGATTGATGGCAGGCATTGCCCTGAGCCAGGTGCAGCACCAGCACTTGGCTTTGTTGAACCTCATGAGATTCCATGGCCCACTTCCCAAGCTTGTCCAGGTCCCTCTGGATGGCACCACATCCCTCAGGCACATCCTTCTGGGTGGAGAGCCCAGCTCAGCCCATTTTTGCACCATGGATTCTCTGTCCTCCATCCTTCCAAGCACAGGGAGAGGCCCCTCAGTGCCACAGTCCCAAGGGCAGGGACTGCTTTTCCCCCACAAATCTGGAGGGAACAAAATCTCCTTGAGGGCTCTTCTACTCAGCATCATTTGGGTTGAAACTGCCTGGATTACTTACATAAATCTTGCTTCTTTAGCAAAACAAGGGGAAAAAAGCTGGGCTGTGGTGTCAAAGCACTTTGCTGTGCCAAGAGCATCCCTGCTGGGTTTGCAAAGCCTTCCCTGGGGTCTTGCAAGCCCTCTCTGTCACTGGCACTTTGGGGAGACCATAAACCATCACTGGCCTGTCATGTTTTTGGGGACTGCCAGCCCCAGGGGTGATGAAGAACAATGTCCTCTCTGCAGACCTACACAAACTGCTCTGAGCCCAGCCCTGCTGCTGTGCAGGGCGGACAAGCTGTGGATTCTTCCCCTTCTGAGGGAAAAAAAAGAGCTCACGACCATTTCTCAGCTCTGACCCCTGAAAAGAAAGGGGGCATCTCACTGTGGAGTCTCTGCACAGCCTAGTACAGTTCTGCTTTGGTTTATGGAGCATTTTCCACCAGACCAGACTTATCTGTGATAAAAAGTGAGAGAGGATGTAGGAAGATGGAAGCCTCAGGTTTGAGGTTAAGTCAGGGTGGGATACATGCTGGATTGGGAAGGAAGAGCTGCAGGATGTGACTTCATGATGATGCTGATTTGGGAGCACCTATTTCCTTCTGGAGGCATCTCAGACCTGCCACCAGCCTGGGGAGGAAAACACCACTGCGGGTTGGAGGATGAGGCAGCAGATGAGGGCATGGATGCAGAGGTGCAGCCTCAAACAGCCACTGATCTGCTGGCAGATCAATTCTCCTCCTTTGGAGCAGCCTGACCCATTTTTGGAGCACAGTTTCACTTGTCTGTGGTGGGCAGTGAACAGTGGGGTTGGCTGGCACATGTGGCTGGGGTGGGAGAGCTGCAGGCCCAGCTGCTCTCAGCCCAGCCCAGTGCTGGCCCTGCCATGTGTGGGGTATCAATGGCCTCTTCAGGAGCCCTGCAGCACCAGGGAAGGGTCCTAAGGCAAACTCTGTGGTCTTAGAGGAGAGAAGGGGACAGAAGGGATGTAATTCATGACAAGGCAAGCTCACTTCTCCCTCTTTCCTCCCCACTAAGTTCCCTAAGGAGAAAACAGCAGGGGAAAATAAAAGGCTAAATAGAATAAAACAGACTAAATAGAATAAAACAGACTAAATAGAACAAAAGAGAACACCTGGGAGCAGGTCTTTGTAACCCCAGCTGGAGTGGACTGTTCCTGAGCCAAGCCTAAAACACTTGAACAAGGCCAACCTTGCCATCCCCCAGGCAGGCCACGTGAATGACAAATGCATCAGCCATGCTGGCAGCTCTCTTTCATGAGTTTCTTTAAAAAGAAATATTATATAATTAACTGCAGGCCAATTAAACACATGAAACAATCATTGTTGATAACCTCCATCCCCCTGTGCTGTCAGGAAATGTGAGAGTGGTTAAACAGGTCTGGGAATAACAACTCTGGTGGCTTGAGGGTGTCAGGGATGGGCCATGGCTGACCACCTGGACACTGGAATGTCACAAGGCTCCTCCACATCTCCTGCCTTCCTGGCTCAGGTGGATGCCCTCAGGGTGGCTAACCAAACCTCCTGGCACCACAGCTCTGGGACACAAGAGAAGGAGGACACATCTAAAAATGAAACCAAGAGCCCTCCACAGGCTCCCATTGGGATGGCCAAGGCCTTTTCCAGCCCCTGACGCTCCAGAGCTCTCAGCTTTCTGCTGTAATACCCACAGCAGGTTTGCAATGAGTTTTCTTCAGTGTTTCTGCCCTGCTGCTCCAGGCTCTGGGAGAATTGCAACCACTCACAGCAAACTGATGATGGAAAAGCAACTGGTGTCAGAAAAACAGCCCCAGGATTGTTCCAGCTGGTGCCATGCACGAGGGTAGAAAGCTTCTGTGGGCATAGGTGTGCTGCTCCCTGGGCTCTGCTCTGCAGAAGGGTCTCCTGCAGCCTGAGGGGAGCAGAAGATTCCCTGGGGCTGGTGGGCAGAGCCTGTGCATAGCAAGGGATGTTTCTGTCACAATCCTTACAGGAGATTGTTCATGAAATAACTTCACTGCTTGGAGCAGCTGGACCCAACCCTTCTTGAATGAACTCTCTCAGGGCCAGCCCAAGAAATTGTTCTTGGATCTTGGCTTTTAAGGAGCCCAAGAGTCTCCAGAGCAGTGGTCCTAGGAGGGTGCACCTGGGAGAGTGCTCTTCCACAGGTTTTCCAAGAGGAGAACCACCGCATCCTGAGAATACCTTTACTAAAGCCACACACCTCACCTTGGGCATTCAGTGTTCCCAGTCAAAGCATCCCTCAGGAGTGCAGGAGTAGGAGCTGTCTCCTGGTGGGCATTTCTCAGTAGTAATGTACAGAAAGAGGCTTCCCCAGCCTGGGACCAGACAGCATAGGCTGGGTGCACCCCAAATTCAGCAAAATATCTGAGCACCCTTTCAGCTGATCTGTTCAGTCTAGATCTTCATGATGCCCACATCAAACTGGGTAAGGGGAGCTGAAACCCCTGAGATACCTGGTGAGTGTTGGCTCAGGTTTTTTCCTCCTTTAGGTCATTTGTACTCATTACTATTGTGTCATTATTTGGGGAGCTGACATTGAAAAAATGGTCCCATCACACAGTGAGGCAGATAGATGTGAGAGAAGGCCTTTGATTTTTTGGGCTTTATCTTAATTACACAGTTTAAATGCTTTGGGGAGAATTTTTTTTGGTTTTTTCCAGCACAAATGGAATGGGCAATAATGCCTTGTGCTTACAGGTAGCTATATAATGTGCTTGCTTATTTGGCTAATAATTACTGGGAAAAGATTAATGAAGGGCAGATATTTGAATAGTTAAGTACTATTTTTTTCTGATTTTGTTAAAGGAGAGAAAGGGTCGAGTGCCTTGACTGCTATACCAGCCACTCATTGGAGCTGTAAGATTTGTGTTCCCTGTGCTCTTGGGCTAAGTTAACAAATATTTACAGGCTGGGGCTGTGGTTCAGCAGAGCACTCTCAGCTGTGTGCTCAAATCTCCTTGGCCTCAGTGGCACTTCAATGCAACCTTGTGCAACGTGCTAGATGTGAGGACCTTGGATTTTTTGGATAACAAAGACAACATTTGTCATTGCCAAACCAAGGGTCACCGAGTCACGACTAGCACAAAGCCCTTCATCCCCTTTGTTCTCTCTGAAATGGTGAAATAGTAGCTGACTAGGTGATTTTGAAAAGGTACTACTTTTTTTCTCTGTGTGTTTGTGTGTGAATGTTGTTGATTTCTAAATTACCTGGATGAAAATCTTTTAACCTGGATCCTAAGTTCACACTTACTTGATTTGCTTTTTTTTTTGCTGCTGCTGTAATGTAATCAGGAGATTTTCTCATGTCCACAAGGAGAATAAAGATTACTGAGAACATCTGATGTCCCTTTTTGTGTGAAAATGCAGAAGGACTCACTCACATGGCCAGAATGGTTTCCTCTCCAGAGGGCTCATTCATCCCTGGCCAGGCTCATGGAGCACTCAGATCACACATTCAGTGTGTGCATTTCTCTTTTCCTTGCTCTTGCACTCCCTCTGCTGATCCTAGGGATCTGTTGGAAGAAAAATGCTGGTGCCAGAGATAGGCAAAGTACAGGGGGAAAACAGCTCTATAGCAAAAAAATGAACCAACTCATCCCAGATGGAGAATACCTGAAGTTCAGAGGGCAGAAGAGAAAAGCCAGAGTGATAAATGAAAATGTAGCAAATATAGTTCCTTCTATCAGCTGATTCCTTCCTTCTGGTGACCAGTGACATGACCTGAGGGAGTGGCTGGAGCTGTGTCAGGGAGGTTTAGGTTGGATATTGGGAAAAGGAACAGATGGGATTTACCCTCCTATCCCCTTTCCAAACCGTGACCACGGTCACCTGCCTGCCCCTCACCCACTCTCCTCTCTAGATTCCTCTTGATCCTTTGGGCTGAACTTGAGCTCTACTCACATGTTGAGCACCTACCCCTCAGAAAAACCAAATCCAAAAGTAGAAGACAGAAAAGCTAGGGATGTCCCATCCCTGGAAGTGTTCAAGGCCAGGCTGGATGTGGCTTGGAGCAACCTGGGATAGTAGAAGGTGTCCCTGCCCATGGAAGGGAACTAGATAGTCTTGAAGGTCCCTTCCAGCCCAAACCTTTCTGTGATTCTGTGATTTTTACAATTCTGCTTAGAGGGCCCGAAGAAACACAACCCACAGGGGCTCAGTTAACTTTTCCCCAGGCCTTGCCTTTCATAAGCCAAAGAGATAAAAACTGGTGGGACTGCTGGGAAGCAGGGAAGAAGCACAGAATTGCTCTATGTGTCCTTTGGAAGGTCCCAAAAGGAAAAGGTCCTTGACAAGGAGTTTATTTTCATTAAAAATTACAGGCCCAGCTCAACCAGTCAAATAAACAAAGCAAGTCTGTAAAACAGCAAGTGCAAAAGGTCCTGGGTTATTTATAAAGGGCTTTTAAGTATATTAGGCCTAACACCAAGATAAATCAACCCTGCTAGGATTCCAGAGGCATATCACATGTGGCCCTAGCTGTTGTCAGCTTTGTGCTGGAATATATTTAGTGGCCTATTTCACTACAAACCTTCACGGCTTTTTACCTAGTTATTCCCCCTTGAAAATTAAGACTTTGGGACCAGACACAGGTTTCTGTCTTCAGTCACATATTGATTTGATCAAATCCTTCATGGAATCATAGAATATTTTGGGTTGGGAAATGTGAAAGATCACCTCCTTGCAACCCCAGCCATGGGCAGGGGCACCTCCCACTAGACCAGGTTGCTCCAAGCCTCATCCAACCTGGCCTTGAACACTTCCTGGGATAAGGTATCCACAGTTTCTCTGGACAACCAACTCCAGGGCCTCACCACCCTCACATGGGAGAATTTCTCCATCATACCTAGTCTAAATCTACTCTCCTTCAGCCTAAAGCCACTCCCCTTGTACTCTCTCTGTATGCTCTTGTCAAAAATCCCTCTTCACAACCATTCCAATCCATGCCACTGCATTCAACAGACATTTTGTACCCAGTGTGTCACAGAATGGTGAAGGACCCTGTTCAAGACCAGCTTATTGGATCCAACAGGACTGGGTTTTTTTCCTTGAAACAGGACATTCAGTACAGAGTCACCAGCATCTGCCACTGTGAACTTCAGCGCAAATAAATCTCAGTGATTGCTTCTTAGCTGATCAGGAGGAAGATGAGGATGTTTGGGATCTTGTAGGATTTGTTCGCATGGTCCTTTGAAGACTCTGGGCAAAGTCAATGTTGGGAAGTAGCCATGTGCTTCTCTGCTGCTCCAGCTCAACCTCCTTGCATCTCAGATCACTCCTTACAGTGATCTGGCACAAACCCAGAACTTCTTTTTGGGTGTTTTCTTCTCCAGTCCCACCAGAACAACTCTGCACCTTCCCAGGGTCCAGACCAAGTCCAGGAGTGCACAGAGCTGAAGAGGGTTTGGCTGGAGATTCACGGTGTGAATGTTGGGACTGTCCTGGGAAGAGCCAGGAGTGGGACTCCAGGATCCTTGTGGGTCCCTTCCAACTCAGGATATCCTAGGACTGGCTATGGAATTGTCTACATGAGCTTTACTTCATGCTAAGGGTGCAATTTAGTGTCCTAACACAGCTTTTTCACACCAGATGGGGTGTTCCCATCAACATCCAGCTGCCACAAGAGGATATGGGTGTCTGAAGGGTTTAGTGGCCTTCCATAAATATCTGTAGGGTATTTTGAACAGTACCAGATGTTTAGGCAGCTTCTTAATTCTTTGTAAACCCCCAGAAACTTGGAAAAAACTTATGCCATTTAGTGCCTTGCACTGTAAAGTTGGGGATAGCCCCATTTCCAAGCCTCATTTCTGCTTTTTATTGCTCCAGCTCCTGTTTGGAAAGAAGGCCACATGAGGGAAGGAAATGTTTTGAAGGAAAATATTCTTACAGCAACAACCAGATGGGTGCCCATCACTGGGATCCCAGTCTGCTCCCCAAATAATCTGGCTGGTTTTGCACCCTGCTGGGGCAATCTGGACAACTGATCCACCCTTCCAGAGAGGATTCAGGATAGGCTTTTCTGCCTTATTCTGTGATGAATTCAGACACCTCTGTGATCCCCTGCCTGGGAAGGTGATGATTTTCTTTCACTGCCACAAGGCCAAGGGCAACATCACAGGTAAGTTTCCTGAAAAGGGATGCAGAAATGGAAGTACCTGGTTTGGGAAATCCTTTGGATTTGCTTTTTTGGATGCCAAATTCCTCAGCTGTTTCCAATTTGTTGAAATGAACTCCAGTTTAGTAACACCCAATAATTGCCTAATTGGTTTGAACTAATTGACTACATACAGCCCAGAAGATGCCAGCTGGTGCTCCCCTGCCTTTCTGAAAGGGCTGTAGGAATTGTCTGCAGGAACAATTGCTCAGCAGGAAAGGCAAGTTATGCAGAATCAAGTTTTGCTGTGAGAAAAAGCTGTGGTTTTGCTCAAATAATTCAAATTTTTTTGTTTGTTTTTCTTCCCGGAAAACTCAAATTAAAAAATCTTCATTTGAATAATGTTAGTGCCAAACATTTGCTTTTAACTTTGTGCCATGACACACACAGAGCCCCAGATCCTTATTTCAGCTGAGCTGTGTTGGTGGTGCCTGTGAACATAGTTTTGCTTTCTCCTTAGAAAAGAAGCAGATGAAAACACTGAGACTGAGGAAAATAAAAATTTGGCTATTTGGCTGATGAGTTATATTATATAGCAACTTCTGTAGTTATCCCATGACTAGAAAATAAAACTGGGTTGGTTTTTTTTCTGGTGTGATCTCAGCTCTCCATCTTAAATAGAAAAGATAATTTATCTTAAAAATAAGTTAGAAAACTTTTAGCAACCCCAGAGACTCAGATGCTCCCTATGAAAAACAGGAGTCCAGCCTCCACTGCCCATTACTTTTCTTTCTTTCCTCTATCCCAGCACTCATCAACTTGCTCCCCAAATATTTCTGAGGGGAGAATCAGGCTGGAAATGCTGAGGATGAAGGTCATCTCTCCTTGAGCCCTTCAGTGCAGCAGAGCTGGTGTGGGACCAGCCACACCACCCTTGTTCTGGTCAGGTTTTCAATCCCAGGCAGGTATTTCCCTGCTGGAGCTGCTCGGTTAATTCTGGGAACTTGCACCAGATGGCGATGCCAGCCCATTTCCAGCTTCATCCCTGAAAAGGCAAACTCTGGATTGCATCCCTGGATTGTTTGGTTTGGGGTTTTTTTGTGTGTGTGTTAGTGGCTGATGCCGGCTGAAATCCCTGAGCCAGGTAGGTGTCCCACTGCAGTGTTTCCTGCTAAGCTGTGCTCCCATAGGAATTCACTGCTGTGTCTTGCCATTATCCTGTGGGAACAGACAGGCAGGAGAGAAAACAGCTTTCACTGGGTCCAGGACAAGGAAACATTCACAGGGACCACAGCATGGCTGGAAATAAGGGCTCAGAGCAGAGGGGGGTGGAAGCTGCCAAGAGCAAGGTCAGGGCTGAACAGCCAAAGAAACTGCCCTGTCCACTGGCCCAGTAGAATCAGAATCATGGAATAACCTGAGCTGGAAGGGACACACAAGGATCATCAAGTCCAGCTCCTGGCCCTGCATGGGACAGTCCCAAGAATCCCACCATGAGCCTGAGAGCACTGAAATGCTCCTTGGGTTCTTGTCAGGCCATGACCACCCTGACCTCAAATAAAAATGTAGTTATTCCCAACTCAGTGGGTTAAAAGCAGCCTGCACAGAGCCCTGATAAATGCACATCTCTGATCACTGATCCCCCACATGCTGCAGCACTGACTTTGCAGTGATGTTAAGCAGATTTTGCAGTCTCTGAGTTTTTTGGGGCTCCCCTCCAGCAGCTCCCAAGGGCCCACTGTCAGAGGCAGATTGCAGCCATCCCAGTCTGCCTGGCCACCAGCATTTTCACCACCCTGATGTGTGCTCCCAGTGCTCCCAGAATCTGTCAGGGAGCTGCTCAGTAAAGAGAAATTTGGTTTACAAAGCTTGTTCTTGGATGGGAAGTGCTGGCAGGGTGACAGACAGACCTGCAGGTGCCATCTGATCTCTGTCCAGGTGGGATCACAGCCCCACAGCCCAGAGGGTGGAGGCACAGCTCATGCCACGAGCTCTTTGCCTCATCTCCTGCCAATCCTTTGCCTTGGTTTGGGATGCAGCACGAGCAGGGCTGTGGGCTGAACACAGAAACACCTGCATGGATGAAAAGCAACATGATGAGCAGAGCTGGACACAAAACAGACCTGTCCAGACATTCTCTGGGAAAACTGAGCTGTTTCTGCACAGATCTCTGACATGCTGGTCTGAAAAGCAGCAGCCAGTGAGAAGGGACTGGCCCCATAATCACACTGGGGGTGCAGAGGCTGAAAGTTGTTTGAAAGATGCAACTTCCCAGCCTGGCCCATCTCTGTCCAGCATTTTTTAGGAATTATTTCTACCTGAACAAGAGTGTGAATGTGATTTACCTGTTCAGATGGGAGCCTGGTCACCCTCCTGTGCAGGGGAGGAGGAAGGCTCTGGGGGGAAGCAGGGAGAAGGTGACAGGGCTGAGGAAAGCAGCCTGGCCTCACTGGGACATGACATCTGCCATTGCTACTGCAATAACAACTACCTGCTGTACCTCCCATGATTTAAAAGGCCCAGGTCACAGCCAGTGAAAATTTCCATCCCCCACTTGCCCCTGCAAGCACAGCCTGATCCCAGGGGAATTCTGCATCAGAACCAAAATATGTCCTAACATTAACATGTGCAAAGGTCTAGAGCACAGCTGTCAAACAAACCCTGATCAGTCATTGTTTAGCAGTTATGGATCCAAGCTACATAAACTGGTGACAGAGCTCACTGGCAATTCATCCACCTTTCGCTTCTGGAAGTTCTCAAGGAATTCAGCCATGACCCAGCTGATCTCTCCAGTCAGGGAGATGCATTTGCAGGTGGTGTCAGTCCCCTGCATGACAGGATAAGCAACATCTGAACACAGGAATAGCTCAGGGAAGAGAGATGAAGGGAACAGAGAGCAGGATGAAGGCAGCTGGGAGGTAAATACTGCACAGAGCTGTCTCTCCCCTCTATTCCATGGATGGGTAATACCATGATTTCTATGTTCTCAGAACTTCTGACTGAGAAAAAAAGTTAAATCATCATTTTTATCCCCAGAAAATCAGAGGGAATGGGACAGATGTGGTTACTTTGTCTCACTCAGCCCACAGACTGGTCACTTACCAGAGTTCACATCTCACCCTCATCCAACCCAGCTACCCAACTTCCAAACACTGCCACAAGTGAAACCATATTTACTCCTGTTGTTCCAGAATCCCACAGTCTGGAAAGCTACCAACCTTTCCCAAAGCTGGACACAGAGTCAAGATAACAGAGCCCAGTACATGGTTAATCATCACTGCAAAGCATCTCTACTGTCATCCACTTTCTAACAGCTGATATTCACAGCAGCAGGGATTTCAATCACTGTGGTCCCTGTGCTGTGGGATTTCCAAATCCTCCAGGCTCAGATAAAATGGCACAAAAACTCCCTGCCCCTCTGGTTTTGGCCCCAAATTCACATCAGGACCTGAGAAATTTTTCTCAACCGATGTTTCATTGAAATGGGCATGTTCCCATGGAAAGTTTCAGTTTCAATTATATCAGCACTTTTATGGGGAAAAAAAAATTAATCAGAAAACATTCCAGTCAGATCTAGACAAATTTGCTAATATTTACCCAAAAAAGACAATCATGGCAGGCTTGTGTCTCATTATCAAGATATTTGGGCTTTCAGGTTATACCCAGAAATCTTTCTGATGTAGAAACAAGGCCTGAAAGGCTTTGGATTGATGACTTTAATATGTCTGTCTTTCCTTGATTAGGAGTGTTAGTGTTGGCCTGCCTTTGTTCTGCTGAAAAGCCTTTTCTGGATTCAAAGGCATATTTATTGCAATCTCTAAATTCTTCATCTGAACAGGGAAAGAAGGCTGAATCCTCAATAAAGACTTCCTTCCTCCCAGTGTTATTTATTCATTGGATAAAGATAGGCTAAAATAAACACAAATTACTCGTAGACTTAAAAACTTCAGTGATTAAAACATCATTCTCCTGTGAATGCTCCACATAAATTTCTTGATTTCTGGGACACCATTTCTCAGTTTCTCCCATTCAGGCTAAATTATCTCAGATGGCAGGCAAAGCCAGTCTTTATCATGAATGAAGGTTACAGATTTTTGGAAATAAAGCCTTTTGTGCTTTCTGAGGTGGAATTCCTTAAACTGGGAACCAGTTAGGGCCAAATATGGCCAAAAATTGAATGTTTTCTGTCTGCTGATCATGCTAGAACCCAACCAGTATCCAGAGTCAGGCAGGCAAAGGGTTTGATAGCAGCAAATGGAAAGGGCTTTCCTTCTACACAATGCATGTAATTAATTTGTGGGACTCATTACCAAAGGAGGTCATGAAAGCCAACATTATGCATGAGATTACAAAGGATTTATAAAAAATTGTGGAGGATTTCATTGGGATAACTTAGCACAGTGGTCTGGCTGTGACTTCTACATCAGGAAATCCCTAAAATACTGAGAAACAAAGGCAGGGTCTACCTTGGTTTGGGCATCTGTGTTTCAGATCCACTGAAGGGGCAGCAGACAGAGGTGCACTGGCAGAGTTTAGCAGTTATTTATTGACCAGGGTGACAAGGAAAGATTGGGGATTAAGGACATAATTCTATATTTAATAGGACATGGAGAACAGGTTTTCAACTGCTGTAAATCAGTTTGTGTTCCTGGTTTTCCATGAGCCTCTGGAGATTTTCCTTTCCCAGGGATGAAGTTCTTTTTGTCTTTTCCTGCCTGTGAGGACATCCATTTCCAGCATGCCCAGAGCTTTGCAAAGGGTCCTGGCAAAGCTCTTGAGGCTTGCTGGAGTTTTCCTTGTATCCCTTCCACCTCTGGATGTTCACAGGACCCTGACCAAGTGCTGTGCCCATGCAGGTGTCTGATGGAGCTCAGGCACTTCAGCACCATCCAAATGCAGGGGAGGAGCCTTTCTCCAGTGCCAAGCCCTGCATCTTCCTCTCTTCTCCCTTGATCTTAAGCCTTTTCCTCTCCCTTCAGAACTGCCTTCAGCAGGGAGGGGAGAATTTCTTTGAAGTGCCCCAAGAGCAGCAAAGAGCTGGTTTGGGAGGGTTTTGATAGTGTGGACTTCATTTAGCAATGAGCAATCTGCACCTCTTGGGATCCACCAGCCACTTGGATTTGAGAGGCTGGAGAAAGGTATAAATCAATCCTCCAAACTAACCATGATAAGAAAAGCCAGGACTCAGAAATGAAGGCAGAAACCCTCTCTTGCCAGCAGAAGGATACTGTGTGTACTAAGCACAGAGTGGACACCTGCTTGGCAGCCCCCAACCCTTCCCAGAGGACAGATTTATCTCTTCCTACAGGATTTGCCACCATCTCAAAACATCTTGAGGTTTCTTTCCCTGTCATTCCCTAAATAAACTTTTCCAATATCCATAATATGAACTGGTTCCAGGTTCTCCAAGGACAGATGGCTCCATCACAGATCCGATCAGATGCTGATGTAACACTCCAGAACTTTGCCTTCCTCACTTCCCACCCCTTGTGATACCCCATTTCACCAAAGCAATTCCCAGCCAGCAGCCCAGCAGCTGAAAATGCTGCATGGAGAGGAGATCTGCTCCTGCTCTGAAGGATTGATGCCAGCTGACTCAGTTTCTGGAGGCAGCTAGGGAGAAAGGCTGCCTCCAAACAAGAACAATTTGTCTGGCAAGTTCTGTGCTTGACACAGACTTGGTCTGGGATGGTGGCAGCCCATGGAAAACAGGAGATTTCAGACCTTTCTCTGCTGGTTTGATTAGCACAGATCCCCCACAGAAATGACATCATTTGCCAAACTATTTGGGATGAGAGGCAACATCCCCCATGAGCCAGTGTCTTTCCCTGTGGGAGTCAGGGGTTCAGGACATGGATCAGCCTCACCCAGAGAGCAGAGCTGTGGCCCAGGGCCAGGCTCAGAGATGCACCAAGGCCTGATTCTGCACCCAGAACTCTTCACACTTGTTTTTGCCAGGACTCTGATGTCTAGGAGGTCTTCTGGGTGTCTTGCCTGGCCCATCCACACCACGGGGCGATGGCTGCAGGAGGGTGCCCCAAAGCACCACAGCTACACGAGGCAAAGCGGGAAACATCAGCCTCAGAGGCATGATCCTTTCTGTGCTGCATTCCAGCTTTCCTTCTGCCTCCAGACTAGTGAATCCCACTCCCCTGGCCACTTGCACCAGCCTGCAGATCTGAAATGCTGACAGAAATGCCACAGACAGCTCCTGTCCCCTGTGTGATCCCATCACCCAGCCAAGGCTACTCCATGTGAGTGTAACAGAGACATATTTCAGAGTTAAACATCCTGCAGTTCAGAAGGGGCTGCCAAAGGAAAAAAAAATTGTTTCCTTCCTTTCTTTACATTTTTCTGGCTGGATACACCTCAGGGTCTTCTCTGGTGTTCATTAGTCTTCTCTCCCCTGTCCCCACTGGATGGATGCATCTCCAATCCAGCACAGGCCAGAAGCACAAGTCTAAACACTGAAAATCCCCTGCTTGATACCAGAAATCACTCTCATTTTCCCCACTGCCAGCTCTGGGTGATTATGGAAGCTCTCACTCCCATTTTGACATCTCAGGACAGCACCACTGTGCCCTCTGAGAGCACCTCCTTTCCTAGGCATGATTGGGAGCCCCCTCCCATCTCTGAAATAGAAGAGTAGGGTACTGGGTCAAGCCTCAAAAGAGATTTGAGGTGTCCTCACACTCAGTTTTGTTTTCAGCATCAATTTCAAAGGAATTGCACCAAAAGAAACCTCACCAGGAGGTTGTTGTCTAATGCCATCCAGTTTGCTCTTTGATGTATGTGAAAAAGCACTTCACCTCCCTTTGGGCTGGTTTCTGCTCCTTCTGCTGCCAGCTCTTGGTCCCTTCCTTGTCCCCAAGCAGAACTGTAGGGAGCAGCAGCTTCTCCTGAGCCTTACACCCTGCGAAGGGCTCTGAGTAACCCCAAAAAGCTGAGCCAGTTAAACAACACACTTGTTTTATCCATTTAACTAACTCAGCTTTTTCTTCCTGATTTGTTTTTGCTGACCCTGCAGCACAGTTTGCTGCTCTGCTCTGCAGCCCAGACCCTCCCAACCCCAAATCCCTGCAGCAATCCTGCTCATCATCAAAGGAAGGACCCTTTGTAGCAGACAGACAGCAGCAGAGGGGTTTGCTGACTCTGCCTATGCCCCTGGGAGGCTCCAAGCCCATTTTTTCACCCCATGGCATCCTGTCATCCCTGTGGGTTTAACCATGGTCCCATGGTGGACACTGGCATGGAGGAACTCCCTTGAGGAAAAGGAGACCAAGGTGCCAATGGATATTATAGCCCTGACAGCTGGATTTACACTTTGTTCCTCTGTCTTCACAGCTTGTTGCTCTGCTTTGTGTCCAGCCCTGCTTGAATCCCCCCCTCCCTCCTCTCCCTTTATGTATAGATATTTTATTGCAAACACTCTGCCTTTTACGACCGGATTTTTCACGCTCCGGACCACTTCCCCCATCAATTCTTTTGTCACTTTTACCGTCAGCTGCTCCTGGATAAAAATAACAAGAAGAGCCAGGTTTTGTGAGCTGGCCTGTTCTCTGGGGAGAACCTACAAGAATAACCTGCCAGGAGAAGCAGTTGCTAATAATATGCCCCGTGAAGAGCGAAGAGCCCCGTGGATTGTAACTCACTGTTTAATTGAAATTATGACCTCCTTTGAGACCTTCATCTGACCAGAGTGTTCATAAATCAGCCTCTCACAGCTGTCCCCAGCCTGAGCTGGAAGCACACAATGCTGCTGGAACTCCGCAGTGAGACCCTGTTGCCATCAGAGCTGAGCTTTGTCCTGCTCCCACCCAACCATGGGACCCACCAGCCCCTCCCCCAGGCAGTCCTTAGTGACTGATTTTAAAGGAATCATGAATGAAGTTAATTCCAGAGGAAAACTGATCCATTTCCAGACCCGTGCACCTTGCCTCATACCAGCAGTGTCTCATTAGGAATGGGAAAAGCCCCAGAGCCAGGGGAGGCTGCTGGTTCTCCTTGCTTGCACCCTGTTGAGCTTTGCAGCTAAGAAAGCAGAATAATCCCTAATTGCACACCTGATGTAACTAATGCTGGTTTTCTACCACCTCTGAGTAACTAGCAAGAGACTCTGTTAGAGACAGGGATCTTCATAAATCCCACGAGACCTCAGCCAAGCAGAGCTGATCCTGCTTCTGTTCTTAACCCAAGCCCAACAGTTCCTATTTCTATGTCAGCAGGGAAACACTCCTGGGACCACACTGGAATGTCATTTTTCATACTGTCAAACCACTGGCACAGCCAGTACTCTCCTACATGATTCCCTAACACAAAACTCAGGAGTTAAAGCCAGGCTTTCCCACCAGACAATTTGCACACAGCCACCTCGTCCTGGATGTAAGGAGTGTTCAGCCGTGCCCTGGTCATTCCCACAGAGCTCAGGGTAGTGGGAAATTCCCTGACTCAGGACAATTTACTGTCACAGGCATCAGTGGCCTGTGCAGATGAGCTGGCCTTGGATCTGCTGCCCTTCTTGCCCAAGCATGGGTCAGACTGTAGAGCTTTGTAGGACAATTCCTAACGGGACCAAGGAGTCAGTGTGGCAGCCAGGGACTTTGCTCCAGGTTTGCCTACAAAACCAGCAACTGGAACTCATCCTCCACAGCAGTTCCCAGCTGCTGTGACCAGCAGACCTGTTCTTTGCGATCAGAGAAGTTCCATCTCTCTGCTTGTCCTCCTCCACAGCTGTTCTGGCTTCCCACCCTCCAACACCCAGCCCAGGTTTTAGAAACTCCAAGACAGCTCTCAGCCTGTGCCTTTCTTACCATTACCTTCTGCCCCTCATGATGCTTGTATTCCCAAAATTATCTTCCTTTTAATCTTTGCAAAACGGACCTTCCTTGCTGGCTCTCAGACAGGAAAGAGAGGGCACAATCAAGCATTTTTCTTCTCCACAGCAGAAATCTGTGGGCTGCAGTTTTAGCTCTTTCCCTTCCCTTCCC
The DNA here is from genome assembly GCF_901933205.1 of Camarhynchus parvulus. Taxonomy (NCBI): domain Eukaryota; kingdom Metazoa; phylum Chordata; class Aves; order Passeriformes; family Thraupidae; genus Camarhynchus; species Camarhynchus parvulus. The sequence goes on along the minus strand of NC_044572.1, from coordinate 148,012,311 downwards.
TTCCCTTCCCTTCCCCTTCCCTTCCCTTCCCTTCCCTTCCCTTCCCTTCCCTTCCCTTCCCTTCCCTTCCCTTCCCTTCCCTTCCCTTCCCTTCCCTTCCCTTCCCTTCCCAGGCAGTGTTCATTGTGCTTCTCATGGCAGCTCAAAAGAGCTTCCCAAATTTTTATAGAATGCTTAAATGGTTTGGGTTGGATAGAACCTTAAAAATCAGCCAGTTTTGAACCCCCTGCCATGGGCAGGACACTTTCCACTATCCCAGGTTGCTCCAAGCCCCATCCAACCTGGCCATGAACACTTCCAGGAATGGGGCAGCCGCAGCTTCTCTGGCCAGCCTGTGCCAGGGCCTCGCCACCCTCACAGTAAAGAATATTTTGCTAATATCTAATCTAAACCTGCCCTCCTTCAGTTTACCCTTTCTGCTATCACCCCATGCCTTTGTCTTTCAGTAGATTGACATTTTCTGGTAGAATAAAAGCCGACTCTGAAAAACAAAGCAGGCACTGCTGTACTAAAAAAAGAGAGACCAAAATTCATTTCACTTTACAACAGGCGCCCAACAGTTAAGCATTAAAGATGAGTCCATCATTTAAATTTTTCTCTTATTAGCATCTGAACAGACCATCCCATGTGTATTGTAGCTGAGTCTTTTCAGATGTTAATTATTTCTGATAAAAATACCTTCCTATAAAGATGGAAGTTTCTCCTTTAAGTGTTTGCATATCTGCCATACAACAAGGATTACAGTAAACAAGGGCTGGCTTTGGCATAGAATGCAATTCCTTGCAGGGAAAGAAAAACTTGGCTTAGATTATAATAATTTTCTTTTGAAAATGATGCTGAAAAAATAATTTCTCAGGGTTTTTTCACAAGCATGGAAGGGAATGTGGTACAGCAGCTCATAAACACCTGGAAAATTAAGCAGCTCATCTCCAGAGGTATGAATTTCATTTGTATTACAAACTAAACAGAGATACTAAAGTTGCACAGGTTTTGTCATTTGCATTCGTGAGACTGAGAGTTTCACAGACAAAATGACACAATTGTGACTGTAATTGGCAGAAGAGTGCAGTTCCCAAGTTGACAGGAAAAAAATTTCCTGTCCAAATTGGATTCGTATCAGTAAATGCCTCACTTTTAGTTGCTACAAACTGGAAAATTTCCAACTAAGGTGCACACCCACCAGAGTTGGCATGTTATCAGTTTCACATCAGAAATTGATACCAGCTGTGCTGCAGTGCCACAGGCAGCACCCACGTTCCCCTGCTCCTGGGTTTAATCCCTCTGAGAACTCACCCAGGGCTCCAAATCTGGCAAGTTCCAGAGTTCCTGGCCCATAGTCCTGGCCAGCTTCCACTGAAGCCTAACCTTGGACTCAGTAAAATCACTTTTAACCCAGGTTTTTTTTTTCAAATGAAGAATTTTGTGCTTGCTGAATTGATATTTTCCCATGACTCTTTAACACAAAAAAAAAAAAAAAAAAAAAAGAAAAAAAGAAAAAAGAATTAATATTTCCACTTGCTACAGTGGGTCTTTTATGCGCCTGTCCTTGATTTTACATGAATATCTGTGCAACCTGTCCTACCCAACCAAAGGCCAAGCATGCATAACATAACCACATAGTTAATAAAACTGGTTATTTCAGACAGCCTGGAAACAGGGGATAAAACCACAGATTAAAAATAACCTAAACCCAGATGAAGTTAAGGTTGAAAACTTATCAACAACTTTCAGGTAAGCAAGTTACAAAGTACAGGTGCCAAAAAGAAAAAAAAACCACCAGGAACAATTGCAAACACTGGGAAATTATTCTAAGTTTAAAGAAATCCAACCACTTTAATGTAAAGAAACACAAAGGATAGGCAAAAAATTAACTCTAACTGTAGAAAGTCCACATTTCACTGTGATGTAATTCTATTTTAAGTCATCATATAGATTGAGGTGCCCAAGGTCACATTTGATACTCTCACTTCTCTCTTTTGTGATGCAATTCGGACAAAATTAACAAAATGGACGTCAAGAGCCTTAAAAAAGTGGTTTTGCAGAAGGCCATGTGGGCAGTGGAATTTTCTTGCAATAACAGTCTTCTTGCTGGAGCAGTTTAAATCTGGATGAGGCACTTGAGAGCAAAATGAAGAGAGAATCTCGTCCCGCTCCTGCCGGGGCATGTGGACAGGGTGACCTAACAAACCTTTCCCATCTGCCATCCCTGTGGTTCTCTGAGAAATGAAATCCCACAGGACCCAGGGTCTGATCCTGAGAGGTGAACCCAGAGGACCAGACTTCACCCTGCTTAAGCTTTGCTATAAATAAATTTGTCTCAGGGCCAATTACTGGCATTTGCCTCTTTCTCAATCCTTTCAGTCAGAACCTCTTGGCATTTAATGATGTGATTTTTCCAGCAATATGTGAATTGCTTTCACTTCTGTGTTTTTCCCAGCTGTCTGACTCAGAAATGTGGGCTGATTTGGTTAAATCAAGGGTGCCAATGCTAGAGAGATGGGCAAAGATGTCAAAAAAAAAACAACAAAAAAAAAAAAAAACAAAAAAAAACAAAACAAAAATAGCAAACACCCTTATTCTGCAAATATTTGTGCAAAGGAAGTGAATCTGCCTCTCATGTGTCTCCCCTTTGCTGAGTTCATAGTGAGAATGCCACTGGATGGCTTTTCTGGCAGGAAAACTGGTGTGTAAAGCACACATTAGGTGAACATTCAAAAGCAGTTCAAGAGGGTTAATTTTTGTGATGCAGCCTCATCCTAAGTGTCATTAATCTCAACAAAGATCAAATATTTTGCTGATTAACCTGTGTACCCTGCAAAAAGTTAACCTGACATAAAACTGTCACTAACTGAGAAATGTTTACCGCCACAAGATGAAAAATAATGTCCTATAATATGTACAATCATGAAAACCTTTGTCCCCTAGAGGACAAATTAAAAACAGAAAAGGAGGCTAAATTCCTGGCCTGTGTTATTTAACTGAATTATGTTCTCAGCCTTCCTTTCAATTTTTTCATATGTGCCTTCCAGTCTGGGGAAAGCATTTGACAACATTTTAGAACTGTTGAATTTTTTGTTTTTGTTTTTGTGAGAAACCACTTATGTGCATTAAATCCACTATTTTCTGTCCAACTGGTAATTTACACAAGAAGTTTCTAATTTTTCTGCAATAATTTTGGCCTTCGAAAATACCCTGGGACAGACATCTCTGTCCATCTAATGGATGTTATCAATTTAATCACAGAATCACAGAATGGCTGAGTTTGGAAGGAACTGGTGGGATTATGCGGTTCAACCTTCTCCTTGCAGACTAAGTTGTCAAGAACCTGAAAATTATTTTCACTCAGCTTTCAAACATGGAAAAACTGGAACTTTAAATATGCTAAAAATCATATGAAGTTACAGAAAATGGCTTTTTTCACATGCCCGTCTGGGGGCAGAAGGTGGCCTTCTAGCACATCCCAGGTTCTTCCCCACATGCTGGCCCCACTAACAAGATCAGCAGCACTGTTGATACCAACCTGCTGTGTCCTGTGTCTGGCAGCTCCAAGGATTTGTCATCACCAGGGTTGCCCCTCAATTCTTGATGGAGAATTTCTTCCCCTTCATGTCCCACTGGGCCAGAGGCTCAGGAATCAATGGTGGAAAAATGCTAATGACAAAAATGGCATCTGTTAAAGATAAGAGCTTCCAAGTTATGTTAAGTAGAACACACATATTATAATTTCTGCAGCAAGAGTGGCTAGAGAGTTTTTCCAGGCCTTTTCTCACCCACAGAGGGTCCTGAATCCTGGACAGAACATCCATAATAGGCCTCCATGATTTAATAATGAAACCTCCATCCAGCCCAACTTCAGACCAGAAAACTGTTCCTTGACATCCCAGAACGAGATATAAAGGGGTCTTTTGGGGTACAAATAGGGGATTTTCTCCTTCTGATTCCTTCCCTGGTTTTCATTTGCCATTTCCTGTCCACCCTTCACAGAATCACTGTCCATGGTGAAGGTGAGGGGTGGATCCAGTGTGGGGCTACCTCAAAAGGCCACTGAGCAACAAGATGAGAGGTGAAGATGTCCAAGCTGAATGAAGAAAATGTCTTGGTAGACATTGGTACCTTGACAGATGGTAAGATGGACAGACCTGGGGATGGACAGAGGGATTTTTAAGGTCCCTTCCAACCTAAACCATTCAGTGTTTCTGTGGCACTCCTGGCTCTCTGTACCTTTTTCAGTGCAGGTTGATCTGTGTCCATCTTGGACAGAACCACATCATGCACCTGAAAAAAAGGCAACAGAGAGAATGTCCTCCATGCTCTGCTGTGCTCATATTCATTGTCCCCACCCTTCCACCCAAGACCTGCGTCTGGAAGGTGCTGAGTCCTTCCTGGTGGAAAAACCAGGAAAAGGCATTTTCTTCCCATATCCACACAGTCTCAGCACTTGAAAGCTGGACTGTGTCCTGAGCTTCCACCCAGCCTGAGTATGTGGAAACCCAGGGCACCAGGAATATTTCTCTGTCTGCTCTGGGGTGCTCTGATGCCCAAGGGAGCACTGACTTTGACCCTCATTCATGGAGAAAGTTTCCTAGACTTCAAGAGAGACTAGAATCAACAAAAGTGTGAAACAGAAAGTAGAGTAGGTGTATCATTTGGTGAGAAATTGAGGTTTTGGAATTTTCAGGATGTTGTGGATGGAAGCAAGATGGAGGGCACAGGGTGTCATCCTGGGTTTCCTCTTCATGCTTCTTCCTTCTTCATGGGTTTGGGTGGTATTTTGTAATTGGGCAGAAAAGTCCACATTGCAGCTGTTTGGGATCAGTTATTGGGTTAAAAGGGAAAATAATCTAGGTGTTAGCTCTTAATTGAATAGTTTAGTCTTAAAAGACCTTGTAACCAGAGATTGTTGGCCATTTTGTGCCTTGCTAATGAAAAGCTGCCAAACTCACAATAGTGAGACTGTTTCACTGATAAGAAATAATAAACACTTGAGTCTAAACATGAAATACCATTTCAAGTGTCTTCAATCTAGACCCAGAGAAACCAACAACTGGGATCCCCACATGAGTGTGCTTTGGAAGTTGACAACCCCTCAGCAACACAGTTATTCTGTAATAATCAGATCCGTTATCAGTGATAATGTGAAATGCATTTTTGGGGAAGGCTGGGGAATGACTACACTGAAGAATGACTCCACATAAGGAAAAGACAAATCCATGCTCCTTCTCCCAGGATTTTCCCCACGCTGAGCTGAAGACAGGCTGACCAGCAGGTCTCCAGGCAGGCAGTGAGCTCAGGGAGGTGGAGATGACCATGCTGTACCTCTCCAAAGGACCTGACTGTAGGATGCTCCCACCAGCATAGATTTCTCAACACAGTCCCAGGAAAGCTATCCCAGGAAGTGCACAGTGCTGCCTGCTCTGCCTAAGCCAAGGCAAAACCTCCTGTCCACAGCAGTCAAATCCTCAGTTCAGTCTATGCAATGCCTTGCCCTCACCAAAAGGACTGGTTCCAAGGGGCAGAAACTGAGACCTGTTAATCTGAGCCCTGAGAACAGAGGCAGCAAAGGTAGAAGGAAGCCTGTGCCTGGTAGGTTTGTGCTCCTGTACCTCTAGCCAGGAATGAAAGCTGCTCCTCTTCAAAGGAAGATCATGTTCCTATCTCAGCTGACAACAAAACATCCAGTGGTTTCAGTGGCAGCAAAAAATAGCCTTGGGGGGAAAAAGGGCAAAGAAAGGCAAATTCACTGTTGCCATAAATGTACCTGCACATCAGCTTTCGATCTGCAGGGGTCTTGTGTGAGCCAAGCTCCCCCCATCACCACGAGCCCTCAGCTGGTCAGGGCAGGTTCATGGCAGGGTGGATGTACACCGAGGAGCTGCTGAGCATCAGAGCCCTGCTCTGCCCAGACAGAAGTGGCCACAGGCTGACATGGCCCACGTTAGGTAGTGCTCAGGAGACAAGTGGCTTTTGCTAACCCATCATGCCAGGCTAAGGAGGCAGATGAGGGAAATCAGGTGTGGGGCTGGGAGCATCCCAGCATTGCCACACAGCGCCATCATCCAGTGGCTGCTCATTCCCTGCTGATTTCAGAGGCTGTCCTCATCTCCCCATGGTGCTGACACTGTGCAGATGAAGGTGATAGTACTGGGAAGGGTCTTTGGGGTGCTGTTTCAAAATACAGATTTCTTCAGGATTCTTTTTTTTTTCCCAGGAAACAGAACAGAGGCCAGGTTCCAAGGCAGATTGCCAGGAAAGCATCCTGGAATCTCCAGCTCTGGTCATTGCAGCTGTGAAGCATCCTGAAGGTCCACAGAAAGCCCAGGCTGCCCAGGAGCCCCCACATTAAGCAGCAGATAAACATGGCAGGAATCAGGCAGATGTGCACTACAGTCCATTTTGCTTGGAGCTTTATCAGCCAACTGGATTTGCTGGCACATCAGTGCCTTGCAATGCTCCAAGGCATGGGAGGGTCTGGACTATACTCCCCCTAAGGGTAATTCTTTATTTGTGTAGTTCATTACCTGGGCAGTTTGTCTGGTGGGGCAGAAATTATTTCTCATTTTATCTACTCACAACACCTCCTTTCTGAAAGTCCTTGAGAGAAAATTAGAACATGATATGCTTGGAGATGCAACTTTTCTCTTGGAGACACCATTCTCTTGGCAATATGCCAATTTCTTTTTCTTTTCTCTTCGTTTTTTTTATTTTAAGGGAGAGAAGTGTTAACAACCTTTATGGAGTAAGGAAGAATAAATATTTTATAAGATGAAAGAAGGAGGCAGGTGTGACATGAGCTCTCATCTTACAGAGCTGTGGCTGTAAGGAGAAGGATTAGGGCATGGGTTTTTCAGGCATTCATTTCCAGCTCTTGTATAAACAAAACTCTTATCCATCAAGTGAAGACTTTATGTCCCAGGGAATGTAACATTTTTTTCCTGAGAGCTCTTCAAAGAAAAAAAGGAAATGTAGCTCCAGAGCTGCACAACTTTCTGCAAGCCATCGTCACGGTTGATGTCACCATAAATAAACAAAGGAATGCTGGGGCCAACCATGACAAAAACATCAAATTCTTCCTAGAACAGTTACCTTGCCTGCTCTGAGAGCAAAGCAAGCTCTTGTCCTGCTGGACAGAGGGGTCTTTGGAAAATGGAACAGAGCCTGGAAAGGCCACAGAGACCTAATTGCCGATCCACATTGTCACAAATACCACCATTTTCGTCAGTGGACAGAAAAGCCCCAAGAAAATCCTGCTCCAGGCCAGTCCTTCCTCGTCATCCCTCGTTTGTGTGGCCAGGGGTTTACACGTGGAGGATGGGGGCATTATCCTGTAACAAAACAAATGTTTGCTCTCTCCTCCCAAGTTTGCCTGAGAGGAATGAAAACAGGATGAAATGGTTTGCATGAATGGCACCTAGGAGGCAGAGCAGCTTGAGACTCCCTCCAGGTGAGGACACCCCTGTTTGGGTGCTCCCATGTAAATTTGGTGTCTGAATTTCTACTATAGGCACTGAAGTTATAGTCAACAATCCTAGGATTCAATCCAGCCCAACCTCCAGTAGATACCCAGCCTGGGGTGGATTTAGTTGCCTGAAAGGAGACACCCACAAAGATGTTCAAAGGGATCCAAGTCATCCACACGAGGCTCTTCAGAAAAGACACAGAATCTACTTTAAATAAAGAATGTTTCAGCAACTGAATCCTATCCAGAACTGCTCCATGGGGGTCAATGATATTGACAATTCAGGTACAGATCTGTCCCCCAGGAAATATAAATGCTGTGTTTGCCTAAATGATTCCACGAAGTTTGGAGACAGTGTTAGGCAACTGTGCCATCTTTTCTGTGAGGTCTGAGGAAAACAAAGCTTTCAGCTCCCAAGGGTTCCAGAGCAGCATTTCCCCTGAAAGCTCTGAGGAGACACCCCAAAACAATCACCATTCTCCAGTTCAATGTCATGCTATATTAATGCAACCTCTTGATTTTCAGAAACATTCATTATATTTTGGGCTTCCTACTATTTATGCACCATTTCCCACCTAGTCTTTGCAGCGGCTTCACCAGTGATGGTGGAACCTCTGTGCAAATTATGATCACCCTGTTTGAAGGGTTTGAAGAGTTTCTTCATCCTGCAAGGCTACATTTAAATGTCGGTCATGTCAGCCAGTTTCCACTAGCTCAAAAATAAGGATTGAGAAGAAAACCCTGAGTCACCAGGCTGTGTCTGAACCCAAGGTTTGTATCCTCTGGGCTATTTCAATGTCCCCATTTGGTGTAAATGTCTCCACACTGTCAGTTCCTTCAGCATGGAGGCTGAGACAGCAACAGAACATAACTGCATCCATTTTCCCACTAAAATAAGGATTTCTTTGACTCCATCCTAGACATTTTCATTCCCTGGCTCTGGTGCACCAAGCTGTACATACATCACCTCTCCTGGACCCTTCAGCCATCCCCTGGGACCAGCAGGAGAACAACTTGTGTGAGTCAGCATCCTGCCTCCAAGAGTGGACGCCCAAGAAAGAACATAGGCTTAGAACAAATGTGTAACAATATTTCCTTGAAACACTTCCCAGCATTCATCAGCTTGTGGGTTGGGAATTTCCCAGGTAAGAAAAGGGATCTTAGCATTTTGTAGTCATCAGTGAACTTTTCTCCCAGACTTTTCCAGTCTCTTTTGGATCATACACAAACCTTGCATATCCACAACCTCCTGCAGCAAGGAGCTCTACAGGTTTTATAACACAGAGTGTGAACAACCACCTCTTTTTTTCTCAAACGTGGCTCTCAGTAATTCCTCTTGGAGTTCTCTTGTTCTTGAATTAGCAGGGGCTCTGGAGAGTCATCCCTGAGTCCCCACCTTTGTGCTGCTGGAGTCATATTGCCCTATGTCCTTTCAGTCCTCAATTTTCCTGAAATCCCAAAATTTGGCTGCACTGCTTCTCCTCACTGCAGGTCAGCAGAGGGAGCTGATGGTCTGAGCCCTTCCAGCAGCTGCTGTTGCTTTTCGTGTTCCAGCTTTTAACATTCAGTCTGAATATAAAACAATGCCCGTTGTTTCTCCCGGCTGCACAGCTGAAAGTTTCAGAGGAATGAAATCAAATAGCCAAGAAAGGCAATGCATTCAAAAGGGAGAATGCTGGTAAATAAGATCATGTTTTATTGCAAACTAAGACAAATTTCAGGGCTTGTCCTAAGACAGCAGCCGAGAGAAAAAGAGAAGTAAGAAAAAACAATCCTGATTCAGACTCCTCAGCAAGGTTGACAACTAGACTTTGGTTTGGTTTTTTTGTGTTTAATAAGAAGTTGCCTTCTTACGCATTATCAGAATATGAAAGATCTTGCCTTGAATGTCACATATAGTGGGGTCTGCAGGAGGAAAGCTTGGCTTTTGTAGGAAACTCACTTTAATTCTCAGAGATGTCATCTGAAGTGTCTATGCCTCAGTTTCTCCACTCCTCTATGCTTTATCAATTTTATTATAGTTGCATCAGGACAAGGAACATGCCCTAGAGTCACAGAGTGTGGAATTATTTGGGTTGGAAAGTAACCTAAAGACCAACCAGCTCCAACCCCCTGCCATGGGCACAGACCCCTTTCACTAGACCAGATTGGTCAGAGTCCCACCCAACCTAATCCTGAAAACTTCCAGGGATGGGGGAGCCACAGATTCACTGGGAAACCTCTGCCAGGGCCTCACCACTCCCATCACCCTTGTCACCTGTTCAGCTTGGAGGAACTGATTATCTGCAACTGTCTGAAAAAACTCAATTTCCAGAGTCTTTCCCCAAATTCTTGAACAGGTTTCCCCTGAATACTTTCTGCACTGTAAAAGGAATTTGCCTGAGCACAGGGGAAACCAGGAGCTGGGGGGATGTTGCCCAAGAGGAGGTGAGGTCTGCCATGATATTTAGGACGTGGGAAGCCCTGTCTGCAAACCCTGATCTCCCCACATGTCCCTAACCCAAGGCCTGGACCCACCAGCTGAAATGTGCTCCCTGGGAAGACAGCTGCATCAGGACAACCAGGAGCCTGATTCCTTCCAGTCTTCCAGAAGCTTCAAGGGGAAACAAATCTGGTTTTGGTCTGATTTGGACACAAACGAGCTCATAAAAAAAAAATTACAACCAAACACTTGATGAGATTTCCTGCCAAGAGGAAAGCCAGTGAGCTCTCACTCCCTCCATCACCCCTGGTTTTGGCATCCTCCAGGGCCCACGTGCTTTGGCCAAGTTTTGTTTGATCCACAGTGCAAAAGAGCCCTGTGTCTCCTCTTCTGGCAGCTGGATTGCACCACTGGGTAATTCTGTGGCTAAACTGTTTAAATAATGTTAATGTCTTTACAAATTCACTTTCAAAACAGCCTGAAGTGTAAAGCCAGTGGAGCTGAAGCAGCTTGCTGGGGCTTAGGCATGTTTAGATAAGACTGGGTGCAGAGTAAGCTTTCCACATGAGCTACAGGAACCAGAGATCGCTGCCTCTCAGCCACCTCTCTCTCCTGCACTGCAGAGGGGTAGATGTTTGCTGCAGCAGGGCAAGGATGGAAAGCCAGCACACCTAGAAGCTTTGGGATCAGTATTTTTGTCCTTCTTGGCAGCCAACTCCCTCTGAGGCAGGTGCTGTTGGAGAAAACCACAGCAAAGCCATGGGTAGTCTCAGGTTTTCAAAACAGCAATAAATAACATAAAAAATAAAAATTAAAAAATAAAAAATAAAAATAAAAACAATAACCAAAAACTAAAACTGAAAATAAAAATAAAAATAAAAATAAAAAAAAAAAAAAAAAAAAATTAAAAGGGTTAGTTGACAGTGCTGAATGTACAATGAAAAATCAATATTTGACACAGGGCAAATCTGGCTCACACCCACCTACCTGAGGCAAAATTGCAATTGTCTGGCCAGTGTCCTGCTCTCTAGCTTTTATTCAGGATGCTCCCTGGCTCCTCAGTTGATAAAGAGGAGCTTGAGGAATGCAATACAGCTTGCTGGAGGGCAAAACTGAGCTACATGATCCTGGGGAGACTGCAAGGTACAGGGATACAAGTCCAAAAGCAGAGGCACAAAAGTGGCAATGGGGACAGTGACTCTATTTCCCCATCCAGACCTTTTCTGGGCTCCGCACAGAAAGCTGGGAATACCAGAGCTCCCTGTGCTTGTGTGTATTTGCACACTGACCCTGCCTGGTACCTGCACTGGCTTTGTGCCCACCACAGGTCATGCTGTGATGGTGAGAGTCATAACAGCATCATGCAGGATTATCTGTGCCTCTCAGCAGCCCAGATTTCACACAGGTCACCCATGGCATTCCTGTAATCACAGTTGTACTCAATAATCTCTCTTGGCCAAATAAAAATAGGTTAGGGCAATGTTTGTGCTTTGATTTACACCAGGATAAATCAGCTGTTCTGCCCCAGTGGTCAGCTGTCTACAGGCAAAGGAAGAGTGAGGTAAGGTCAGCACAGACCTCTGGAGTGTCTGCAGGAGAGATTTAATGTCTGACAGCATGGCTCAGACTTGTGTTTAGGAAACCAAACAAGTTCAAAAGAAAAATTAAGCACATGCTTAAACAATACAGATAATAAAACACTAAAACAAGTCAGTAATGGGAAGGGGTGGATTTGCCAGTTCTTTATCCTTCAAATCAAAACCAAAAACTTTTCCAGTGAAACATAATTTATGGCACATGAGATGACCACTGAAACACCCTTTGCCACAAACTCTGGAAGATTTGGGGGTTTTGCTAAGCAGGAAAGATGGGTTTGCAGCCAGTGCAGAACCATCCTCACACTGGCCCTGGCACCAGCTAAGAGGAAAACCAGATATGACCAAGTAAAACCCAAACACCCCCAAAGCTGCATTCATCCTGTGTCCAACACAAACCAGCAGCTGCTCCTTCCCTCTGGATCCAACCCTTTGGTTGTGCAGTGCCCCTGCCAAGAGCAAACCCAAGATCCCAGGAGAAGAGGAGGCTCAGGGGGGACCTCATCACTCTGTGTAACTCTCTGAAAAGAGACCAGAGCCAATCTCCTCTCCCAGGTGACAAGTGACAGAATGAAAGGAAATGGCCTCAAGTTGTGCCAGGGCAGGTTTAGATTGGATATTGGAAAAATTTATTCACTGAAAGGGTGCTCAGGCACTGAAATAAGCTGCCCTGAGAAGTGGTAGAATCACCATTCCTGGAAGGGCTAAAAAAACATGGATGTGGCATTTAAGGACGTGGTTCAGTGGTGGACTTGGCAGTGCTGGGTTAATGGACTAGATGATCTTCGATATCTTCCCCAAACTTCATGATTCTATGATTTCTGAAGCCACTGGCTCCAAACATGCTCTGCACAGAGTGTTGGTGGCACAGAGTTTGTGCAGTCACAGGGCTGGGTCTGGTGGCACAGTCTCATGCTCAGAGCTGGGTTTAGGTACTTTGTGGGACATGGTCCATGCTGCCATGCCATTCCCATGTCCCACAGCGCTGGCACACCTTCCATTGCACTGGATGGGGACTGCCAGGAACTCCTGCTCTCTCATGAGCTTCTGCCCTGGAAGTGGTGAGAGTGATTTTTCCAGTCAGGAATAGAAAAAAAATGCTAATACACATAATTTCATCAAGCTGCCCCATCTTCTCCCTTCCAACTGCAATCCCACAGGTTCTGCTGCAAAGGAGCAGAAAGATAGGAACAAATAATTTAAAATGGGAATTCTGGTGGAAATTATTTCACTTTGTCAGGTCAGTAGATGCTCCCCAAATATATTTTTCAATCTGTGCACATCTGGAGTTAATACAGATGGTGAATAAGAGTATCCAGAGACTCATATATGAAGGCTGGCCACTGGTCATCTACAGGATCCTTTCTCTTAATACTTCCTCCCAAAATTGTTCTGGGCAAATTACCCAGCAATGATGCAAAATCCTGAGGCTGCTGAAGTCAGGAGGAGATCTGCCAGTGACTCTGAAGATTTCCAGTCTGGTTTTAGCCCTGATAGGAAGAGAGAGATCAAACCATGGAATCATTGAATATCCTGAGTTGGAAGCAACCCACAAGGGTCATCAAGTCCAACCCCTGGCCCTGCACAGGACAATCACAAGAATCCCACAAAGTTCCTGAGATTGTTGTTCAAACACTTCTTGAACTCTGTCAGGCTTGGTGCTGTGACCACTTTCCTGGGGATCCTGTTCCAAATGTCCTTGTAACCTGTTCATCCCTCACCTGGGCTGGGGTCAGGTCACCCCACAGGCTCAGGTGTGTCAGAGTAACCCTGCTCAAAGCACCCACAAAGAAAACAGCACAGGAGGAGGCACAAGTCCATGTTTGCTGAGGCTGGACACAGCACAGAAAGGCACCTCATGCTGCTCCAAGTTTGCCGTGGATCCTCCCAGCCCAACCTCTCCAGTACGTGTGCCCTGCAGTCCTTCCCCAGCTCATGCCCTGCCATGATTCATGGCTCCTCTTCTGCTCTTCCTTATAAGGGGACTTGGAACTTCACATTTCCTGCACTCAGAAAGCCAACGCCAAAAAGTGCCTTTTTCTCTGCTCTGCCACCAGCCCTGGCTGCTCCCCTGGTCCCCTGCCCATGCTGGGCACAGGCCCAGCCTGCCCCACAGCGCTCCCCACACGGGTTCCTTGGGGTGCCTCTGTCCCACACCTTCCCCTACCCCACAGCTGCCATCCGCAGGCACGGGTCCCTTCTCCATATGGCAACCCCTGGTCATTCCTATGTCCCCAAATTATGGAGCACGTGCAGCAGGGCAGACTGTCCAGGGAACACATCCCTGCTAACTCAGACATGGGAAGTGGCTGTGGTGCAGCAACCTCTCTCTGTTTAATCCTGACTAAGATGTTCATTTAAATCTAATTGCAGCCAAATCAGAATTTTTCCTTTTATGTTTTGAGGTGAGATTATTTTCTATTTGGAAAAAAAAAAGAGGCAAAAAAAGCCGAGGATTCTTTTAGAGAGCAAAAATGAAATAAAATTTATGTAAGTAATAAAATAAAGTAATAAAATAAGTGTAATATAATAAGGTGAAATAAAATACAATAAAATAAAATAAATAAAATAAAATAAAATAAAATAAAATAAAATAAAATAAAATAAAATAAAATAAAATAAAATAAAATAAAATAAAATAAATAATAAAAGCACAGGATGCAGTAATTAACTCTTAGAGCCATTAAACTACATGTTTTTAACTGCCAAAGTCCTCGATGGGAATACTTTGGTCTGTAATGACAATCTGCCTTCTCAGCAGCCCTTTCTTGTCCAGCAATTTCCCGACAAGGGTTTGTCAATCCTGACTGTGGCAAGCAGCTTGAAAATTCTCTTTTTGCAGCCAGGGAATACAGCAGATATGGCAAAAAGGGATTGGCAGATTCAGAAAGGCAATTCCCAGAAAAAGAATCTGGCTGGTGAGAAGAGGATGGAAAGGAAGACTCTCCTGAGACAGAAAATCCTTTGGAGATGAGATGAGATGAGATGAGATGAGATGAGATGATGCAGCACTTGAGACCCACCAGCTCTCTCTCCAAACATCTACATCTCCAGAATATAAAAATAAAACAAGGGTACACAAAGGGACAAACAAGTGTGGAGTGGGAATGGGTTGGTCAGAAATTCTGGAAAAGGAAAAACTGTTTTTTTCCAAACATGTTGGATGGGAGAAGAGCATCCAGCAGGTGGGGTACCCAAAACCAGCAGGATGGAGGATCACTGAACATTGATCATTGCTTCTCGTTGATCATTTTCTTCTCATCCATTCCCTCCCACCTGGTGACAGGCACAGCACCTACAGTGACAACCCCTCCAGGAACCATCACAAAGAGAAGTCAGAGGAAAAATTGATCCTGCTGGGTCTTATCCAAAGGGTAGAATGAGTTTTCTGCAATTTCCTCCTCCAATGTTTTCCACTGCTCTGTCTCAGGGTAGCTTTGATCTGTTCTCATTCCAGCTGCTTTCCAGTAGGATAGGCCTTCTTCCCTTTCCAGGCAAAGCCAGCTTGTCCAGTTCTCCAAAGGACTTCAGAGGGATGGAAGACACTGCAGAAGTCCCCAGGGCCCTGGCTGCAGACGTGGTGTTCCTGGAAGGAGCAGGGATGTGTGGCCAGGGTGATTCCTGCTCGCAGCTCTCACACACTCCTTTGGAGTTTGCAGTCACGGAGATTTGGCTCCAAAGCCCAGGGTGTGATTTCAAATCCCACAGCCCATGCTGCCTCCCTGAATTGCAGCTGCTTTTCCATGTCCCTGGCAGGTGAACAAGGAGGAGGTGACACGTAGTCTCACAGGCCTTGGGCGAATTTTGCTGCTCACATTTAACAACCACATGTTGCCACTGACATTTATCTCTGCTGCCTTCTGTCTCTCCATAAAATGATCACAGCTCTCTGGATGGAAAATTTAGCTGCTCTGAGGATCAAGCTGTGCTGCTAGTTCCATGTGGGAAGAATGGGAAGTGGATTAAGAAGGGTTTCAAAACACAGATTGAAATGATGGGCTGGAACAAGATCTTGGTTTGGAAGCCCCATGAAAACATCTTGGATTTCAGCACACTGAAAGTTAGGAGTGAATTGCACGCTAGGATTTTTCAGGCTGGGAAAAAAAAAAGAAAGAGAGAGCAATAGGAAGAATGCAGAGATTTGTAAAACCACAAAAGGAACAGAAGCGTTAGTGATTTTTTCACTGTCTCTTTTAATGCAAAATCTATGGAAATCTGATGAGACTAAAACAAGGAATCTTCAAGGCAAAATGCAAGTCAGTTCTTCATGTGATGTGGTCATACTGTGAAAATCCTCATCACAAGATTTTGTAGTGATAAAAGAAGTTAGGCTGACAGGTCAGTCATTCCCAGGGTCCTCCTGGTCTCTCTTTTTATTCTCACTAAAAACAAGTTCAATGGTTTCCTCTTCTCAGTCCCTGGGGACTTCACTGACTGCCATGACTATTTAAAAAAATATCTTAGAGAGTGGCTTGGCAACTGCCTCAGCCAGTTCCCCCAGGACTTTGGGATGCCTCTTGTCAGGTCTTACAGACTTGTGCATGTTGAGAATCCTCAGGTCATCACAAACCTGATCTCCTACAGTGGGAAGGACTTTGCTCAGCCAGTCCCTGCCTCGTAGCCCATCCAGTTTATAGATGATGTTCATGCTCCTGGGATGCTCCTGAGTGATTTACTGCTGTAGACACAGCCTGTGCATCCCCTCAGCTCCAGCTATGGTGGGACACATGAAGACAAAACAGCACAAAGGCTGAGCTGCACTGACATTGACGTGTTGGACGAGGTGAGTTCAGCTGTGACTTAAATTCCCAGTGTTCTTCATGGCTTGCAACTGTCTGGACATCTGTGGGGAACATTGTTCACCTGATCCAAAACTGGTGCTGGTGCTCCCAAGCATCAACAATCACTCAGCATTGATTAAACACTCAGTCTCCCCCCAAGCTTGTCTCTCTCCTGCTCTCTGCTCTCAAGTTCAGTCTTCCCTCGGGAATTGCTGCACAACTTGGCTTTAACCAAAATAAACTGTCCTGGCATGAGTTCCTGTTTTTCAAGATATAGCTTTAAAATAACAAGGAGCACATTTTCCCTTTCCTTGCTCTTACAGGCTCCATTGTGAAAGCTTCAAAGATTGTCACCTACAACACCATGGTGACCCCAGAGAACCCATATATTTATTCTCTCATGAGAGGCATTTCTGTAGCTGATGGAGATTTATAGGTTGAAAGCAGACAAGATTTTCCATTACTTGTAAAATTATGGAAAAATCAGAGGGACAAAGATAGCTTGGGGCTTCCAAGTTGTAAAACAACACTCAGTCCATCTGATTTTAAGTGGTTTAGACTTTATATCAATATTGTTCTTCCATGGGGGGGTAGGAAGAGGGACTCACTGGGAAGTGGGACTCATCTACCCCAACAGCAGGAGAAATCTTTTGGAAACAACAACAAAACCACAGGCCTGGGTAATCCCTGTTAACAAAACAAAGCTGCGGTTTGGATTGTGTGTACAAACTCAAATCAGGCAGATTTATTCCCGTGGTGCTGTGAGACCAAAGAGATATCAAAATGGTCACACAAGTATTTTTGGAAACTCACCAAGTGCATCCTTTTGTCATCTTCTCTTTCCTACTTCAATTGGAAGGAATCGAGCCCCAAGCACTCTAATCCAGCTTGGATCTCCCACTCTGTTCCTCCTGTTATTTTAACTTTAGGCACAGCAGTCCTTTGAAAAAGTGCCCTGTTCCCACTGCCTGGGAGCTATGGGAAAAAGCTATCTTGGTCCTATTAGGAATGTGCCTCGCCTCTGCCCTGCGGTTGTGTTGCCTTCGGAGGAACTGGTGTCACGAAACGCTGCAGAAGGACAGGCCAGAGCGTTCCCTAGGAAAAGCTGGGGAAAGGAGGGGGACAAGCGGCTCAGGCTGTGCTGTTCCTTTGCTTCTGAGAAGCTGGAGGAAAGTTGAAGATACCTGGGTTGTTTTCCCCAGCTCCTTGGGGATGTTTTAGAGAGGTGGAAAGTTTAGGACAACAAGCAGCCAGGATTTGAAAAACCCAATTCCTGTGAGCAGCTGGAGGCTGAGTTGGGTTTGATGATCTTAAAAGGTCTTTTCCAACCTTAATGATTCTCCCATTCCAGGATTCTAAGGGAGATGCTGGGAAGCATCTCACACAGTGTTAGGAACCCACACATTTGGAAGTGAATCGAGACTTTTTTGGACGGTCTCTCTCTGCAAGGTATAATAGGAGTTCAGAGCCAGTACACATGGATACACAGACATGGAGACTCCCACACATCTGGGTCTCCATCCACAGCTGAATCCCACCCTGGAGACAGTGAGATGAATTTCCAACCAGCTGGCCAAAGGGTTTTATGGGTGTGGGTACCATTAGAATTACGCAGCAAGGGTTGAGTGGAGAAGAACACGTTTTGTAGCTTGGGTTTGCTGCATGTCCTACCTAATACAGCTCCTGGAAATTCATCTTTCAACCCAAAGGTTCAGCTCCTTTGAAGGTAGAAGAGCTTAATGAGAAAGAAGAAGTCCAATCAGCAGGTACAGACCTTCCATGAGCATCTGTACTTGCCTTCCAGCCAGGAGGGGTGTTAAGCTGGAATACATTGCATGCTGAAGAGATACATCTGCTATTTCCCAAATAGAGCCATTATCCATGTAAAGTTCGAGTATCCTGCCCCAAATTCCTTAACAGAGCTACAAGGAGTGACCAGAAGTGGCAAGCTGAGAAACTGGGACACCCAGCCTCAGAAGGGTGAGAGCCACTGTCCTCCATCTCACAGCTTGCGCAAGCTTCAAGCTCCAGAAGTGTCTCATGCCAGTGTCTGGGAAGTCCACATGGGGATGGAAGATTTGTCCTCTCAGGAACTACAGGAGATTCACGACCTTCTGAACCAACGGATCAGTATTTCCAAAGGTATCCCAAATACCACTAAATGCCCCTGTTGAGGTAACTGGAGCCTGACTATTCCTGACCATCTGATTATAACAGTTTGATATCAAGGAGCATTTGGACAATGCTCCCAGGACCATGGTGTGATCTTTGGGGTGACCTGTGCAGGGCCAGGAGCTGGGCTTGATGATCATAGTGGGTCCCTTCCAACTTAGCATATTTATGATCTTCCCATACACCCAAACCCAGCACCTCTACCAGATCTGGAGGTTGAGCTTGTGACTCTTGGTGACTCAAAGTCCCGGAATGGGCAGGTATTTCTTACCTTTATGTCCACAGCAAAATTCTCACTGAACTCAGAGAGAAGAACCAGAGATCACAGCCCCCAGTGGTGGGAAATGAATCACAGACAAGGGATGAGGAGGGAAATCACAGAAAACAGCTCAGCTAAAGCTCCTCCAGACCAGTGTCATTGCCCCCTTCACCTCAGCCTATTCCTCAAGCACATGGACCCCATCTGTGTCCCCAGCTGCCAGGAACATTGCACTTGGCACCTGATGTGCCTTCCCCAAAAACCCTCAGCTGTGCAGAACATGGTGGGCTCCAGTCTGGAAACACAAGCCACCCTGAGAAGAGCTCTTCTCCCACTTGCTGGGACGGGACAGAACAGGTTAATCCTTTTGCAAAGGTGCTAGGCCAGCTGCCAAGCCTGCCTGTGGGCAATCCATCCAAACTTGACTCATCCTCAAGTGATTCAGATTGTTCCTTTTGGTCCTTTGAAAAAGGTTATCAGACTTCTTGCATCAGGCCAGAGCAGGGTTGATGGATGAGGGAGAAGGGAACATGCACCACACTTGGCCTCCTTCAGAGTGATTTGAGACTGGCTATCCACTCATCCTCCACAGAAATCCACTTTCCACATTTGAAATGAAGGGGTTTGCACTTCTCTGCAGTATCTGAGTACCTCAGAAGATGACCTTGGGCTAGCCAAGCATCCTGGCTCTACTGGACTGGGAGCCCATAAAAAGCAAAGCAAGGGCTGAGTCAAGCCCTTGGTATGCTGCCCTTGCAGCAGCACTCTGCAGTAAAAGCACGGGCCAGAGCACAAAGCCCAGTCAAAGAAACAGCATGTCCAGTGACAGCACTTCCTAGAACTGGGAACATCTCACTCTCCACAGACATCCCCAAGATCACACTGCTTTCCAGGCTCTGGAGAAACCTGGGAGAAAATGCCTCACCTTTGCTGAGCCACCAAAGCCAGGAGAGGAGATGATCAGCATCAAGCCACAGGTAGTCACTGCTTCTTTCTTCCTCCCTTGGAGCAAACAAGCTCCTCATCCTCACTCTCAGATGGGTAGGATTTCCCTCACTGGACATGTCAGAGTGTTTTCTGGTAAATAACTATTATGAACCTGGAGGAGGAGGACAGGAAGAGCAGGTGGGAAATGGGAAGAGCAGCAGGGATACCTGGAAAGGACTAGGGTGAGCTGGTTCTGCAGCAACACACTCAGCACCACCAGGTTCTGCACTTGGTCTTGGAGACTGTCTCCTCTTCTACCGAGCCCACATCTCCCCTTGCAGGCACACCAGGGAGATTTTAAGACCCAGGATAACTTAGGAGTCATTTTGACTCAGTAAGGCTGGAAGTGAAAGAACAGAACTGAAACTAAGAACAAAGATCAGAACGTTACTTACAAATACAGACTCCTTACAAGTAATGGGATATCACAATAGCCCTAATTAGATCAAAGACATAAAAGACAGGTCATAACAAATATCATCTAGATGGGAGCTCATGCTTATGCCATTGTGTCCCATCCAAAGCAATCAGAAGTGACCTTGGAAGACCTCAGAACCAGAGGCTGATTCTGGTAACAGCACAGAGCAGCTGCACAGCCCCATTTGTTTCTCAGTGCTTGATATGGGTTTGCCTCAGAGCTGTGCTGGCAGACAAAGATAAATAACATCAGTTTCCCATTAATCTATGGCCACATCGTCATTGGGTGCATGGAATCAAAACAATATTGCTGAGATCTACTTCTTTCCCCTGTTTTATACTCATGGTCTTTTGCCAAAAGCTCCCAAAGCCATCAATAGAAACAAATCAATAACGGGACTGAAATAATTTCCAGGAATGAAATGTGTACCTGTTTCTAGTAAACACCTAAAGGAAAGAGTTTCGATTCCTTGCTCAAACCCACAGAAAAGCTTTATATAGTGCAAATTTAAAAAAAATATAAAATATACCAATGGAACAGCTATTCCTTAAATATTTTACTGTTGCTTTTTATGTCAATGAATCTTCTTGACAGGCTTTTGGCTGAAGGCAGGTTGGTGGCTACCCCCAGTTGTGTAAGTAGATGGAGAGAGCTCCATGTTTCAGGTCACATCGGCCAAGTCTGCACAGCACATGCCCTCCAACAGGCTGGTACAGCAGCTCAGGGGGTGATGTCAGAGGCCAAGTGCACATCAGAAAAGAAGCATTTCGGAGCTCAGAAGGGTAATGACCCATGGCACTGTGTCCTTACCAGCATCTGCCCAAGGGTGGCCTTGCAGTCATCTCCAAACTGCTGCAGCAAAGGCCGGTCCTGCTTCACCCACCACGACCTCCCGAGCACACATGAGCTCCCACGCTCCTATTCTGCAGAAAGTCTGGTTGAGGAACTGCTCCAGCATGGGATTAAGCAGTGTTTCATTTTTCCAAGACCTTTTCACTTCCAAATCTCTTCAGTCAGTTCCTAGGAATCGACTTCAGCATTTGCCCAGTGCAAATGGGGCAGGAGAAACATGCAGTTGGGTGGGGGGAGGGTGAAAAGACTGCAGAGCTCTGACTGAAGCTAAAGGAAGAGGAAATAAACAGAACCCCAGGCATGACTCAGGCATGACTCCTGTCCACCCACAGACAGAGACACAACTTCAGAATGTGGTCTCCAGCTGTAGAGAACAGTTCCTTGAGAGCAGTAACTTTGCCACTACCACCAGACCCTTTTTACCTTCTCTCTTACTATCTTTATTTCCTCCATGCCAGAGCAGACATAAAAAAAAATAAAAATTACTACATTTGCATACTTTTAGGGCTCCTTTGCATCATCAGAGGAAGTGTCAGACTCAGGCTCACAAGTGGATTTGTCTATGGAACAAATCCCTGCACATACCACAGAGCATGTTGATGGTTTGCCATATTCATACAAGAGGTTGATCACTTTAAATTGTAGTTCAGGGGCAGCCCAGAGAGCTTCCTGTCCAAGGCAGGTTGCTGTCACCCCCTGCTCTGGGTGTAGACAAGGCTACTCAGTAGATACACACAGGAAGAAGAGCACTCAGCCAGAAGCAACGTGGAATTTAAACAAAAGAGGAATTAAAATAATTTCAGGTTTCATTTGGTTGTTTTAACAAACTGTTTTGGGAAACTCTTTTATCCAAAATGACTATTCTGGAGAAGACCAGGAACAGCTAATGCATCTCAAGTAAAGACACATAAAGTCCTGTGACAGCTCTTGCATTCATGTCACAGTGCATGACACATGGCCTATCATAATTTGTGTGGAAGATCCTGCCAAGAAGCCAAAGGACAGAAAAGAAAATTCCCATTGATTTCATAGAGTCATAGAATCATGGAATGGTCTGGGTTGGAGGGGACCTTAAAGATCATCTTGTTCCAACCCCTGCCATGGGCAGGGACACATCCCATTAGACCAGGTCACTCAGAGACCCCTTCAGGCTGGCCTTGAACTTTTCCAGGGATGGGACATCCACCGCTTCTCTGGGCACCTGTGCCAAGGCATCACCACCCTCACAGGACAGAATTTCTTCCTAATATCCAGTCTCTGTCAGTTTAAAGCCATTCCCTCTTGGTCTATCACTACATGCCCTTGTCAAAAGTCCCTCTCCACCTTTTTCTACAGGAGACTTAGCTGCAAAACATTAACCCACAGGATTGCATCCATCATGTTCAGATTCTTGACATTTACTCATCAACATGACAGGATTGCCAAGAAGTCCACCTAATTCCAGCCAGCTGATTTTGGCCCAATAAAGCCCTGGCAATTCCTCCATTGGCTGTGCTGATCTACATAAAACAAATGTGTTGTTTCTTTTCCAACATCTCACCTCATCCCAGCCACAGACCTTTGAGTTTGGTACACACTTACAGCAAACTGGCTGAGAGCGAGCGAGGACACACTTAACAAGAGTAGGGCAGGAAGAACATGAGTCCATGAAGCTGGAAATTAAAGGGAATAGATTTTTCTCTCCCTTTTTCTACTCTGGGATAGATAAATCCCTCTAATGTCCAAGCTTATGTATTATCAGAGATGGTCACTGATTACATACCCACATATGAAATTAAACACAGAATTACAGAATCACTGAAATAGGAAAAGACCCCCAAGATCATTGAGTGCAACTTTGACCAAACACCACCATGTCAAGTAAAAGACAGCACTAAGTGCCACCTCCAGCTGTTTCTTGAACTTCCAGGGGTGGTGACTCCACCACTTCCCTGGGCAGCCCATTCCAACATTAATATTCCTTGCAGTGAAGAATTGCATGTTACCTGTCAAAAGTCACTTTAAGCAGCCAAGGTGCAAGGGCACAAAGGGACATTTCTGCACTGAACTGGCATTTTTCTGATACACAGCTTGTGGTAGCCCTTGTCAAGGTTGGGAACCAGCCCAGCTGGTGTTGGCATTGCTGCTATGCTGCTGGGCACCCATCCCATTGCACAGCAGGGATGGGAGCAGGTGGTTCCACCCAACCTCCTCCAGCAAAAGTTAAACTGTGGAAAATTCCCAAGTGCCAGATGATCTGCCATTAACCAATCAGTCATGTGTGTCCTTCTCTGACCAGTTGAAATAGGTCCTACATGAGTTGTGCTGTTGACTAATGGAAAGTTAAGCCTTAAGGGCTCTGAAGGTTGGGCCACTGAGCCTCAAAATCTCTCTGCTTTGCCAGTTTGTCTGAGACACTTTGGCCTGTACAGAACATTGCTGTTGGGATTTTATTTTTATTTTTAATCTTAATTTTAGCCAGAATGGCAGAGCAAGAGGATGGAAGAAATGTAGTGAGCGTATTTGAAATGGGCATGGAATTTTACACAGGGCAGAGCTCCCAAAAATAGCTACAAAACAGACTGCTTTAAAAAATTTGAAATGACAGATTTTATTGGTGTTAGAAGAATGATTTCTCGGGGCTGTATTTACTGTGGCAAGCCGAGAAGGAAGGGAACATGTGTTCCTACACAACAGAAAGGAGGAGATGCGCCATCACACAGCCAGACAGCTCATGGGACCAGGCTGCTGCACCATGACTATCACAGTGGCACTGCAGAACTGTATGTTCAAATGCCTTTGTAGATATTGACTAAAGACTCTTGAAGATTTGCTCATGTCACAGGAGAAGAAGTGGAAAAAGTGAAGACACAGATTGGTTGCAACCTGCTTCTTCTCTTGGTCACTGTGGGAAAAAATATCCACATGTTCATGTGGTAAGGAAAATCCTCAGATACAGTTTTGTGTTTACCTGAGTCTGGTCTCACACCTAAGTTTCTATAATATGGGAAAGGAATAAAAGGAAAACTTTGTACCAAAATGAGCTCAGCCAAGTTCCCAGTATCCTCACACTGAAGCTCCCTTCACAGAGGTGCAAAGCAAGGAAACTGTAGGCTCTGAATGCAACCTCCAGCTCAGGCAAAAGCTCACTGGGAGCAACAATAACCCCTGGCAGGGCTCCAAATGAATCATTACATCTTTATGAGCCATTGTTTCCCATTGATGGACCTGCTCTCATTCACAAAAAGCTGCTTTTGTGAGGGAAGAGGAAAAAACACATTTGGAAACACATAAGTGAATCCCTAAGTGGTCAGGGTAGCATAGGAGCACTGTGAGAATCCAGCTGTTATTTACCCCAGACAGTTGTGTGGACAGTGTTGAAATGTCTTCATGGACAAATCCTCTTGCTATCTGCTTCTGTTCTTTATTCCTGTAAACTTTGCTGTGGAGTTTTCCCTTTGGAGTTAAAGTTTGGCTACAGCACCTCTAGCAGCTCCTCTTGCTTTCCATCCCACCAACACAGCCCACGTTGATCACATGGCTCAAGCTCTACTCAAGGGTTTAAATGAGGACAAAAGAGGCTGAAATCTGCTCCGTTTTATCCCTCCATTGATCAATTGGCCAAGTGACAAGACCACTGCCCACTCAGCTTGGGAGATGGTGCTGGGGTTCAATTTGGTTGTGTACCTGGTGGCACCTTGAGCCATTGGAGCTGTCCCTTGGCACTTAGTCATGGCAAGTGGAAGCCCATGCAAACAAAGAAGAACAAACACAAGTGAAGTTATCACCTCTGAAATGGCATCTACATGTAGGAAACAGACTGGGGACCCTTCTGGCTTGTGCCTGAGTCTCTGTCTAGGCTACCCAGCTGTGTTGACTGGATGTCCAGTGGCTGGAGCAGGAATCTGGACACCCAGTGAACAGGAAAACGCCAACACTTAGGATTCTTCACACCAGACTGAATCTGTGCTCTGATGTCTAGTGATACCTGAGATGTTTTACTAGAGCCTACACTCCTCACAGGGCTGGGAGATGATGGACAAGTCCTGTTGAAGATTTGTGTGCTCAGTGACTTTTCAGCATCTTGGGACCAGGCACCTTCATACAGACAGACAGACATACAGACAGACAGACAGACAGAGTCCAGCCCCAAGCTTGTCTTCTCTGCTTTCTCCTCCAAGCCAGGCCATGCTGGTCCATGCCATGAAATGCACTGACATGCAGAGCTCAGGATGCCAGGCTGGGCTGGGGACCAGCCATGGGGACATGGCCACAAGGTCCTGTGTGCCACTGCCAGATCTGGTGCCTCTCACAGCCCAGTGTGGCTCTGAAGAGGAACACAGCAGGATGGCTGGGAAAGGGATGCTTTTTGCAAATGCTACTAAAGCACGGAGCTCCCACTGCACTCACAAGGTTTCCAAGAGTGGTGTGCTGTCCTCTACGAGGTGAGAGGCATTTCTTTGGCAGCATGAAGGGCTGAACTCTTGTTTGTCTCCTCCACCTCTGCAAGTTCACTTTTGGAGAGGCCTCTGCTCTTTCTGGAATGATGCAGATTTGCCTGCCTGCAGAAGTGGTTTGGAAGCAGCTGTTGGAGCAGAGAGAGCCCATTCTGCTCTCCCTCCCCAGGATACCTTGGATGTTCATGTCTTCAAAGTACGGAGCCAAGCTCCTGCAGGCTCCAAGAGCCACCTTTGCTCCCAGCCCTAGGAGCTGCAGGAAATATTTTCTCCCATCCTCAAAAACTCCTCAGATATGCGCCAGGCTAAATCTACACTCTCCCAGCTGCTCTGTGTTCCTCTACACAGCATGGGATTGGAAAACTCATCAGCTCATCCAAGTACCTAAAACATTTGGATGTTTGAAGCCTTATGAGTCTGACACTGCCTGGGTCCCCTGTCCCGGAGGAATAGGGAAGATGGGGAAAGGAGCATCTTGCTTGGAGCCATGAGCAGCTGAATATGTACCAGGGCATCCTAAAGGCAAGGAGCAGCCAAATCCTCCCTGCAGGGCCTGGAGAGCTGCTGTTCAGCTTTGAAGAACATCCCACAGACTGCAGCCCCCCAGCAGAGAACCTGGGGTACCTGATCCTCCTGGAAGGTTTGGGAGCCTTCAGCCTCCCTAGCTCCCAGCTCAGGCTCATATGTCAAAAACTGTGGTCCTAAACCTCTCTTTCACAAGCTGCTCTGAAATCTGAAGTCTCCAGTGTACCTAGGGGAGGCTTGACAATATTTTTCACTGTGAAGCTGAAGACACCTTCTTGAGCCTAGAAGTACCTGTGTTTTGAGATCTGGTCTGCTCACCAGACCCACCTCACCACCAAGTCTTGCTGAGATCAGTGGCAGCTCAGCCCAGGAGGCGCCTCAGCACAAGCAGCCCTGCAGAAGAGCACCAAAAAATTAAGAACGTGTTTATTCAAATATTTTTTTATGCAATAGCTTGGAAACTCACTCAAAATAGGGATAGAACTCTTTTTCTCACTGCAAAGTCCCTCCTGTACACAGCAGGATTCAAATCCACATGACCTGACCCTCACATACCAAGACAAAGTATCCAGGGATGAGAGCCTCATACTCACTGCTGTAGAAATTTCCTGGTTTCCACTAGGACTCCCTGCACAGACAGGGCACATTACTGTGCAGCTCCATAGCCAAGGTCATGGAAGAGTCTCCACTCTAATGAACATTAAAACATTTTAAAAAAACAGACCCTGAATATATTCCTCCAGAGTTAACAGAGCAAGGACTGCAGGTCTCCAGCAAGGCTTTCTTATCTATGAGGCATGACAGAGAAAAGCCCCCAAATCTTTGCCATCCTTGAGTATTATCACCATCTACCCATCAAGGACTATGTAATGAGAAGTGTCCACTTTTCATTCAAGCTGAGAGCTCTGAACCATGGCTTTCAAGTTCCTGCAGCCAGGTGTAATCTGTGTAGTGGCAGTAGATCTCATTTCCTGGATGTCTCTGAGAGCTCTAGCCAGGATATGGCACTTTGCTTTCAAACTAATACCTGTATTATCAAAAGATCTCCCTGAACAACCCTTCACTCGCTAAAAACTGTGAAATACTCTAAAAATGCCTGTCAGGTAAAGGAAGAGTTAATATTCCTGGGAGGTTATCACTAAAATGGGATTCCTGCCCAGGAATGATGGCTTTATGGGCACAGCTCCACCGTGATGCTTTCTTCAGATCTAGCTGATCTGCCTTCCTCTGTTCAGGAGGTCCATTTGTAGTAAAAATCTATAAATAGTCTGATAGGTTGGGAGAAGAGATGAAAAAGGCCAGTGCTGGGTCATTTAATGTATAGACAAAGACATGTTCACTTCATCTGTCATGTAAACCTCAACTGCTCAAGTTTATCATTCACTGCCAAAAATGCTATTACAGCAGCTTCAGATTAGAAAGACAGTTTTATTCCTGTTTCTGACTGACCTTTGGATGGATTTTTCAACTCGGAAAAAGAAGAAAAAACATTTTATATGATCTGAACTGAAGCTTAGAAAAGTCTAACACATTTCTAAGTATAGATATGGTGATTTACAAGGAACTCTTTTTCTGGTTTTTATAAGACTCTGTCTTTCTTCAGCCATGAACAGTGTATTGGTTCTGACTAGGACACCGGGAACCTTTGAGAGTAGAATTATTTATGACTGGGAGTGCACGATCCAATGGATAAGAAACTGGACTTATTACTTGGCTCTGCCATGGGTGTGCTGAACAACAAGAGCTTTCCCTTTCTGTGTCTCTTCTTCTCTGCAGTGATGGTACATCAGAGTAAAAACTACTTTCTCACTTCTGTTTTCCAAACAAACCAGTACAGCCCAATCATCCTGGGAGCACCAGATGATGCCTCCTTGTCTACAATCCCTGCTCCCTGTAGGGTTTTTTTGGCACAGCCAAGTGTCCTCCAAACCAAATACATCAATGTCATCACGTCCTTGGTGCTCTTTATGAGTCTGGTACCTGGGTTCACACAGAACAATCTCAGTGCCTGCTTCTAAAAGTTCATAATAAATTATTTGTATCAAGGTACAGATGGTCTAATAATGGATGATAGACCAGTTGTATTAAGAGCTGGAAAAGTGATCCATGATTCAAAGAGAGCACAGATTTAATTGTTTAATTAGAGTTGGTTCAGCAGCACTGGGGCAAATTCTGTATTTGCTTTACCTGAGGCTCTGAGATCCAAATGCTCAATGGTTTGCATCACACTACTCAACAAAAACCTAAAAAAAAACCCACCAGCATTTAGGTCATGAAAGCCTGAGTCTGGAATTCCTGGAAGTTATGTGGTCATGCAAAGGCATCTGGCTTTGCTTGTGGCCAAAAGAAACCCTAAACATAGGTGTGATTGATCTGCTGTGCACAATTTGGTATTAGTGATCTCACTTGCAGGCTCCACTTTCTGATGGTGTTCTCCAAATCCCTCACAAGTATCAGCCCTTTCCACACCCCCCAAAAATGTCCATGCACACTTTAGCTGCACGGTGAGTGCACAGGGCTGGGGGAGGGAAATTCTCTATGTAGAAGGTAGTGAGGTACTGGACCAGGCTACCCAGAGAAGTTGCGGATGCCCCATCCCTGGAAGTGTTCAAGACCAGGCTGGATGGGACTCTGAGCCACCTGGTCTTGTGGAAGGTGTCCCTGCTCAAGGTAGGGGGTTAAAACTAGATGTTCTTTAAGGTTCCTTCCAATCCAAGCCACTCTAAGATTTTTATAATTCTGTGTGAGGGTCAGGTCTCCAGTGTACCCATCTTCAAGTGATGAGCTACACCCAGGATTACCTGGTCTTCTTTCAGCATGAGCCCCTAAAAACCTCCCACCGCTGCCTGCTCACATCACAAAACTTCATCTTCAGTTCATCCTCACTCCTCTCCCTTCCCGACCCCTCCCCTCTCCTCTGAAGACATCCTTTTTACCAAAACGAGCCGCGGAGGCTCCAAAAGACACTGACGTCAACGCAAAAGTAAACCAAGGAGGTCTGGTTCCTGTATCATCCATCCCGCGCCGAGCGCCGGGAGCGAGCCCACGGCCACTCGCTCCGGGAATCCGCAGCGCCTCCGGACTCGGCAGCTGAGCTTTCTCATCCCGGCGGGGTGAGTCCTGCCTGAGGCGTGATCCGGGCTGGGAGAGAGCGGGGAGAGGGAGGGACATTCACCGGCTGCAGCTTGGGAAGGCAGCGTGCTCTGATCCCGGCTGGGCTGAGAGCTTGGAGGCGTCCAGATGGGGATGGGAGTCCTTGCAAGCTGGGTCGGGAGCGGAGCACGTGGGTTTGGATGCGAGGCGGCTCCACGTGGGTGGGAATGGCGCTGGAGAGGAAGGAGTGTTCCTCACCAGGTGCTGGAGGGTTGGGGAGTTCAGAGCTGGTGCAAAGGAAAAGAGCATCTCATCGAGGGAAATGTTGGGTTTTATATAAACTTAATTATCTGTTTGGATGGTAAAAAGCCACAGATCCCTGTGAGGGATTCTGCATGAAAACTTGAGTATTTCTGGTAAACTTCCATATACAGATTACTTGTGTCAAGTCCAGCTGCACACACACCTGTGCATCCCACAAGTGTTCCTATATAAAGATGCAGAGTTAGACACAGGACTTTTAGATTCAGGCTATGAAAAATTGATCTGAGAAGCCTCAAAATGAACGTTATAGTTTAAGGTTAGGAAGCAGAAAATTTTCCCCAGGGAAATGATATGGAAATATCCTTACTCTGATTGCTGTGTTAGTGGGGGAAGTGGCTGGGCCAGAGCTGGGGTGGCTGAAAGGGATGAATGGCCTCACTAGGTCTGTTGGCAAGTCTCTGCCAACTGGGACATGTCTGGCCACAGTACAGCACAGAGAGAGCATCTCCCAGTGTTTACACAACCCGCACTCAGTGGCAGTGTGATGAATTGGCAACGTGGCTCTTCGGAATCATTTCAGCTGTGTTTTGGTGACAGGAGGCGCCTTTTCCTCTAACATTTCTCACATGCCAGGGCCAATTGCTCTTCTTCAGCAAAAAGCCAGCCCTTTTCCTGAAATGACAGCTCCTTCTGCAAAGCTAAAACTCCCCCATTCAGAAATAAAACAGTGGGCATACAAGTTTAATCCCTATTACTTGCGCGTGACGGCGCCAGTTGAAAACCACCAGGGCAAAAACCTCTGTCGCCCACGATTAGATGCAATGCTGCATCTCAGCTCACTCTGTAAATCTCTCTGAGCAGGGGAGAGCTGGGCAGACATGGAGAAAGGAGGCAGAAATGCCCACCATCCTCCTATTGTAGCACCTGCCAGCAAAAGTGAGGGCAGAAGCCTCCCTTTGGCAGAAACCTCTTTACTAAGACATTTTCCATCTCCTTTGTGCACAGATATCTCTGCCAACACACAGTTAGAAGGAAAATCCCCATCTTCCCCCCATCCTTTCTTACAAGGACACATGGCAACTTAGAAAAGCAACTGAGCAGCTACTTTATTAATCTATTTCAGAGCATTTTCCCTCACCCTGCTCAAGCCTCCTTCCCCATGTCCCCAGTGCACTGAGATAAAACACAGACGTGGAGCCATTTCTCCCCTCTCTGCAGAGCCTAAAGGTGCCAAAAGCACCCTAAAAGTCTTTCTTCCCCAGTTTTGAAGCAGAAGGCAAAGGCCAAGGAAGGATTTGCACATGAAACATCTCTCACAGCACGTTCTCTCCGAGGCAGAGCAAGCAGAACGGAGGAGGCTGCTGAACACAGCAATAAATCCCACCAGGCGCACGTACAGCACCACCACAGCTCTGCTCCCCCTCAAGTGCATCATGCCCTTTGGATAACGTGGTTCTCGCAAGGATGCAGGCTGTCCTGGCCCTATATCCTCTTTCAGAGGGAGAAGACCAAACCCTGCACTCCAAGTTGTCAGAAGGGCTGCAGGATTTTGGCAGTCCACGTTTTAAGGGGCTGGAGACAAGTAAAGGGGATGTTTAACAGGCAAGTACTCATCATCTCAGGGTTCAAAGAAACTTCACCCATTAAGGACATCTGAATCTGGATGCCTAAAATCATAAATCCAAACTCCTGAGCCCTTTTTAAAATGGGGGACAAAAAATTCCCATTGGAGTAACATTCAAAGTTCACTGTTTTTGGACTTCAAGTCCAGATTGGATGGAGCTTTGGACAACCTGGTCTAGTGGAAGATGTCTCTGCCATGGCAGGGGGCTTGGAACTAGATGATCTCTAAGGTTTCTTGCAATCCAAGCCATGCTGTGGTTCAATGATTCTGTGATTTCTCTTTCCACCCTGGGCTGTTATAGCAGGTTTGTATAAATGTCCAGTCACCAGGTTTAGGAGGAGGTGAGACTACTTATTACCTAAAGGTACATGTTAGTGAACATCCCATGACACCTATGGTAAAATCTACAGCCCCTTCTGAGGAATGTCTGCTACTTCTCAGCCAACTCATCTGTTAATGCTCCAAGGACCCTTCCCGCTCTCTCGTTTGCCTTTCATCCATTTTTCATCCTTGCATTTTAATTTCTTGCTTTTAGCTGTACATTTTTGCAGATCACAAATAGCTGAGCAAATCCTACTGTTGGCTTAGCAAGGAAACACTTCCCATCCAGTAAATCCCAGAGAGGAACAGCAGAGTCCAGCCAAGCATGACAAAGTCCAGAGACAGAAGTAGTTGTGCTGAGGTGAAGGATGAATCAGGGGAATAGAAAAGTGAAGCTCAGAGCCAGAGTGAAGGATCAGTAAAGCTGTGGGGGTCAGATGGGATTAGGCTAAGCTGGCTGTGACAGCCAAAGAAATGATGTCACCCATCAAGATGACACTAACCAGGGATGCTGCTGTTCAGTCTCAGCATGATATTTACTGGGATTGATACACCATTAGTGTATAGACACAGAAGAACTGAATTCTTTATTACCTCTCACACATAATCTATAAAATATGTACATCTCATCTATCACAGCCTGAAAAGCAGCACGACAGTCATTACCACACAACAGAAAGGTATGGCTTCTTCCACATTGATGCAAAAAAGATTTACTGTCAAATGTCCCTTCCTCTCCATGGCTCCAGCCACCTTCTCTACAAATATCTGCCAAAAAGATGAGGCTCTGGGAAATGTCCCTAAGGCTGAAAATGTAGGGAATGGCTTCTAGCGTGCTGGTCCAGCTCAGCTTCCCATCCTTGAATGTAATGAATTTGTCACCCTGTCTATGGGACACGTAGAGAGATGGATTTGGGCCACTTTGGGGAGCTGCCCCATACTGAGGCTATCACAAGCAGTCTTTAGCCTCATAGACAAGGGAAGGGATGCCTGTGGAGGTTTGCCAAAATTTTGTTTCATTCAGAGCTACCAACAACTGCAAAAACCTACATTAGAGTAGGTTGTTTGCTGCAGGTAGGCATTAGGAAGGTGAAACAGCACTGAGCTCTGAGCACACTGACCCACACAGAGACCAGCACTGGCATTTGTAACCCACCAGGCTCCTCTCAGAGTGGTGAACTCAGAAGGATGCAGCAAAGTGGGTACCTGGGCATAGCAAAAGAGGGCACTGGGACAGCCTCAGCAGGAAAACCAACTTCTTGCATGACATGAAGGAGGTTTCTAGCACTCAAGTGCAGAGGACAGGAGATTGCTGGAGGTCGCACATGTCCACCACACAGAGCCACTAGTGTGCAACCAGCCTGTCCTCTCAGTGGGATCTATGGTCACCCTCTTGCTGGTCTGGCCATGTTCCAGCAGCTGATCCTGAGCAGAGCAAAGTGAACAGGCAGAGTGTGCCTTTTCCTGCACCCACCACAGTCTAACTGGTCATTATCCATCTCAACAGAGAGGCTAAAGAATTATTAGCTTATCAGAATCACAGAAACACAGGATAGTCTGGGTTGGAAAGGACCTTAAAGGTTGGACCTTACTTCTAACTCTGCTGCCATGGCAGGGACACCTCCCACTATCCAGGTTGCTCCAAGCCCCATCCAGCCTGGCCTTGAACACTTCCAGGCATGGGGCAGCCACAGCTTCTCTGGGCTACCCAGTCCAGACTCTCCTCACCTTCACAGTGAAGAATTTCTTGCTCATATCTAACCTGAGCAAATCTATCTCAGTTTAAAATCATTCCCCTTTCTCCTATCTCTGTAACTCCTTGTTCAAAAAGTATAGAATTATAGAGCTGCTCAGGTTGGAAGAGACCTTAAGCGAGACAATCAGCCAGGTGCAATTTCACCTTTATCCCCAAAGTCTTTTTCTGGCAAGACAGAGAGAGAAGGCTGAGTTGTCATGCTGGGTTTCACCTGCTTGGCACTCACAGAGCTGCAGTTCCCCGGCAGCCAGGCTGGCTCCTTTTGCCTGGGTTGAACATGCCAAGCAATACATCTCTGAGAAAAATCCAGGCTGCCAAGCAGTGTTATGCTGTCTCCAGCTACCGATTATGTGGATAAATTGATTCTCGTTAGAGTGATAAAGTAGCACAACAAATACACTTTCAGGAACCAGGCATTTTTCACACACCAACTCTGAGGCTTCCCACTGCTTTGATCAAACACACAGAAAATTGTCTGCAGGCTGCAGTGGTGTTAGAGACACAGATTTGTGGAGGCTGAGGAAAACCAGCAAGAGACTTAAAATACATCACTTACTCCACATTTGTGCACTATTGTGCAAGGCAAGTTGATCAGATGCTTTTTGAAGGGGCCACCATAAAGCTCACTCTGACCAGCAGCCACCTCAGAGGATACCCAGGACTGAAATAGCAAGGGGCAGATGTCAGGAATCAGAGTCACTGGCTGGAGAGGGAAAGGAAGAGGAGTCGTGCTGCCTCTGTCCCCTGCCTAGATTAGATCTGTCTCATACCAGGGCTGCTCTTCTCCCTCTCACAACAGTATCAAGTTCACCCAGAGAATCAGAGCTCCTAAGATGCTGGCATTATTAATTCCCAAGTGTATTATTCTATGTGAGCAGCTTACCTAAGGAAGTGTAAGATTATTTTAAACACTTGGATTTATTAATACACTCAGGATGGCTCAAGCCACTTGTTCTTGCCCAAGGGAGCTCAGCAATGGAGCCCAGCATCTTGACTCACAATATTGGGACTGATATATGACTAGCTATGATCAGATGGCATATCTAAAAATACAGAGCCTGCAGTTTATTTTTCTTGGAAAATGGAAAGACACCCAAAGAAGCAGAGCCCAGTTTAGCAATCACAGCAGGCTGGATTTTTGCTTTATAGAAGCCAGCAGAATTTGCCCAAAAGGTCCCATCTTAGGTTGTGTTACAGCCATGGGATTAACCTGTGGCTCCAGCACCGTGGGGGAGCCTCTGGCTGCTGCTGTGGCTCTAACTCTGAATTACAGAGGACAGGGATGCTGATTGCACATCCCTGCCCTAGGAGACACAAGCAATAGGATTCCTCTTACCCAAAGGAAACCTCTACACTGAGATCATCACAAACTGGGCTGGTCATGTGGTACAGAGTGGTGTTAATGAACTAAACTGTGCAAGATGAACCCCTCTTGCACCATTCCCAGGGAAGCTGCCTGGACATCTCCACAGCTGTTATCAGGTTTGCTTTCTGTTGTCTTTTCTGTAGATTAAACAAGCCCAATTCTGCTGGTTTGCCCTCATGGGTCATGTTTGTTGGCCTTCAGGTCATTCCAGCTGGTTTGGTTTGGATGTTTTCCAAGGCAGAAACACATCCCCTTTCATTAGTCAATTTAACACTATTTATTACATGTAATAGTGTTTTTGTAGAGAATAATCCCCCAGGTGACACAAAAGGCCAATCAAACAGCACCTTGCAGCACTCCAAACATAAAAAAGACTGAAGCTGTCAGTACCAAGATGAAGGCATGGGAAAGAATGATTCAGCAGTGACAGGTTGAGCTTTTGCTCCTGATAAAAAATTTGCTTTGAGACCTTAAGCACAAACTGGAGTAGGGGCTTGGTCCTCCCTCCATCATGCCATCCACTGACCACACCTCAGTGAGTTCAAGACCTCACAGCAGGGACAACCTGGTGCTGTCTGTAATCACATCCCAGACAGAGAAAATATCCTCTTGGATTTCTGAACTGTCACGTTTCCACCTGACTCAGGTCTCAGCGGGTTTTATATGCTCCAGGTGGGAGACAAAAGGGTCCATGACCCCATACCCAAACATACCACCAGCACAAATAGTAGCAGCTGGATTCTGCTGTCCAGTACCCTGTTACAATTTTTTTTAGGAGAAAATATATTATTTTGGCATTGCAGTTTCCAATAAATCACATATGTGATTCCCTCCTTTCCTTCCTGAATATTTCCCAGAGCACTTCTGCAGATCATGCTTAGAGGGATGGTTTCAAACATAAGGAAACTGAGGCACCTCCCCAGAAAATTGGGGTTTTTGTCCCCAGTGAGGCCACTCACACAAAACTTGCTTCAAGGACATGATCTGTAATTCTAAGCAGCTGAGAACACAAAGGAACACCCCCTCCAAAACAAAAAGAAAAAATAATCAGCAAATGTACCAGCTTCTTCCAGAGGCAGCAATTTTAGGAATCACTTGTAAGCAAGCAGCAGGGTGGTTGTTGGGAGTTTTTTTCTTCCCAAATGGGGCCCTTTCTTTTCTTCCCATTCCTACAGGGCTTTTCATCACTGTGGCATTTCCTATGATAATCCCCCAGATTTATGCTGCCCTGTTCCAGATCAGAGCAGCGCTGAGCTCTGTGCATGTCTAACAAAAGACAGCCCTGCCCTGAGCCCTTCCAAATCTCTCCAAACCAGACAAACAAAGGGAATGGGAGAGGAGGATTAACGTTTGCAGAGAGTGAGCAGGGAGAGGATGTCTTTCTCTAAAGCCTTTTTTGAGGTTTGTGGGTCCAAGTACCAGATTTTCCAAGTTGCAGGTGTCCTTCCTCCTGGGCTAGGTTACTAGTATAGCAAAAAACCCCAAAAGTTGAACAGATGGCCCTGGGAGCCTCCTGCTGCCCCTTTCCAAATTTGTGGTCACTGCTAAATCAGAGCAGGTGGAGATACCAGACTGGGTCCTTAAATTCCCCAAAACTTCCTTTCCATGGGTTTTCAAACGTTCCTCTGGCTTCTGCATCTTTGCAGGGCACAGCACATCTTGAGTTCAAGGTTTTCTAGCTCAGCCCTGCCACACTGCTCTTCCCACTGCCACAAACACAGGAGCAGAGCACTGAGAGCTCTCTGGGGGCTCTTCAACCATCCAGGACCAACAACCCTGCCAATTCCCACTCTGCAGCCTTCAAACCAGAGCTGGGCAAGAGCCACTCCACCCAGCATTGACCTCCCAGGGCGTGGTGCCCAAGTAATGCCAAAGCCCAAAGCTTGTGTAGCTTTCCCCTTCAAGCACTAGTGTCCCTGTGTGCCCAGTGACAAACAAAACCAACAGGAAATACTTTGCTGGGAATGGGGAGAGTTCTGCAGTGAGGTTATGACACTGGACATTGAGTTCTTGGCAATTGGCTTCTGAATCTTTGAAAAAAATAGCAAAAAAAAAAAAAAAAAGGTACAAGAGGTGACTGGCCAGACCTGGGCTGGGGGGCCAGAAAGGTCACAGTGAGATCCTCCAAAGGATCCCAAAGAGGTTTGGATCAGTAAAGGCAGGTGAGATACGATATGCTTTGTTGAGTGGCCAAAGAGTCCTGGTGGCTCACTTTGCTGGTGCCTTGGACTGAGGAACCTTGTCAGAACCCTCACAGTTGTGAGACCTGTGGTAAACTGGGCAGACTGGGATGGAGAGAGGGATCCTGGCTCACCCTCACAGGGTGCATTTATAACAGGTAAGGGATTTCACACCCCTTGTCATGCAAGAACTGGAGACAGGGCAGGACCAATGTGCTCCAAACCACTCAGGAAAGACCTCAGGGCTGCCCAGAGGAGCAGCTCTTTGTGCACTGCAGACATCTTCATTTTTCTTTCAGCTCAACAGGTCCATCAGCAAAAATGCCGCAGCCTGGGGAGAAAAATGGAGGGGAGCCAGTGGTCAGCAAAGCCAATTCCCAAATATGCAGCAGGCAGGCAGGAAACCATCTCCCACACTCTTCCTCCCCCATGCCTGACTCACTCAACAGGAGCCATGGCCATCATTTTAGGGCACCACTTGTCTTTCCCTGTCCCTCATCAAGCAGATGAATCACAGCTGGATC
Organism: Camarhynchus parvulus; assembly: GCF_901933205.1. NCBI lineage: Eukaryota > Metazoa > Chordata > Aves > Passeriformes > Thraupidae > Camarhynchus > Camarhynchus parvulus. Next base: position 147,975,280 of record NC_044572.1, on the reverse strand, counting down.
CCATCAGCAGAAGCCTCATATGGGGAGAGTATGATTTCCCTCCTTGTACAAACACATAGATGGGGAGCCTGTTCAGAGAGGAGATATAAAATTATGGTGGCTTCCAGCCCCTGCAGTCCTCTGAGGACAGCAAGTGCTGGGAATTGCCTGCGATCCTGAGCAATTGGCAGAGGACACAGACTGTGTCCTGCAGAGGTGTTGACGTCAGGAAGGTACAGCTGCCTCTGGACCCTGCTGAGATGCCATCAAGAGAGCCAGCTGGACCATCTTTTGTGGCTCTCCACAGCCTCTGTTGCCCATGCTGACAGTCAGGTAAAAAGCCCTGGAGGTATTGAATATCACTGGGGGAGCAATCTAAGCCCTCCTTCTCCACGGATAAGTAGTTCACATTTCTTTGTCTATTTGGTGTTTCTATCCCAGCATTGCAGGAAAGGGACAAAGGTCATCCCTTGAAACAGATTCTGTCTAAGAATTAAGAGAGGGAGCTCTGATCTTTTCCTCCAGTCCTTCCAACTGCACCTTAGGCATAACCAGCATGAATGTCTCAGGGTTCAGATCTCAAAGCAGTCCCAGGATCTCCCAGATGTCCCAGCATGACACACCTGGATCACCAAAAGAACAGCAAAGAATGACCTCTCAATAGGCCAGCAGGTGAAGCCACATGTTACCCTCTTTGGCTCCAAACAAGCAAGGGCCACAAGCTAAAAGCCAGGCTGGAGACAGATGCCAGCCTCAATCTTCAAGGTTCTTTCAACTGGACTTTCCTTGGATTCTACCAAAAGCACCAGAAAAATCCTGGATTTGCTTTCAGGGTCTGCCCATTTGCCATGATATTGCTTCCATAAAGTATCAGCTCAGGAGCCACCAAAGAGGAGTGTTCCTACACACGTGTCACTTCTTTATGATAAGGAACTGTGGTGGGGTTGAATAACACCTGACCTAGGTGGAAAGTTCCTACATATTTGGGGAGAGCGCTGTTGCCCACATATTCCCCCTCAATCAAAGGTGACTGCTGGAGGGTGGTACAGTACAGAAATTTCTCCACATCTGGTCCACCTGTGAGAGCCTACATGATTCTCTGGGTCAGTTCTGATTCACAGCATCCCATAATAGCCTTGGAGCCTGTGGACAATCAAGATTTTAGGGCTCCTGGGAAGTGCATATCATAGAGACATACATTAATGTTTTCCAGCACTTTTTAAGGCCTGGGGATATTCTAGGGTAGATTTACCAGAAGGAGGAGTAGTTGGAAAGGGTAAAATTAATGTAAACTCTCTTCAATGCCATTCACTTTATCTGCCATAGCAAAAGGTTACTCCCTGAAAAGCTCACATTGTTGCCTCTCCATCAAGCCTGCTGTTAAAAAGAGGTGTTCCAGATAGGACAGTGAAGATCCCACCCTTCAGTGTCTTCAATGCAGTGAGGATCCCACTTTTGGTGACCTGCACACAGCCATGACCATGGGTAAAGGCTCCTCAGTTTTCTGAACTGTTATTTCTATGTCCCAACACTTTCTTGAGTAAGAATTCTCCTCCACTGCTGAAGAAAATAATTCATTTGTGAGGATCTGTTCAGTATAACAGAGCCGAAATTCAGCTTCCTAAAACAATACAGGTGTGCTTGGACATTGGATTTGGGTCCTTGCAGAGCTGGTCCACAAAGACACCTTGAAAGCTGATCTGGCCATGTGCCTTGAGCCCACCTCAGCTCTGTTAAAGTTCATTATGCAGTGCCCAATCTCAATCTCTTCTCCCACAGCAGGGGATCAAAGGATGCTCAGTTCCCCGTTTTGAATAGGACTGGAAGAGCACACCCTTCTCCTGACAAAAACAGGACACATCTCCCCAGAGAATGTGTGGTATCAGCTTTCTCTCCACCTCCCTCCAGAGCTGTCTGGCCTCCTGCTTTTCTGCACTGCGCCACAGAAGATTTTAACCAGAGCCCTATTCTATATGGCAAGGTTAAGGGATTGCTAGGAATTACCATGGGCTAGTAGCATCCTTCCCTGATGTCATTATTAGTCCTTCTACATGCTGATTTTGACTGAGACAATACCTTCTTCCACCTACAATCTCACTCCAATATTTAATACTGTTGTATATTCAATGAACAAGCTTGAAAATTTTCCACTTACTAAAGCTTTACTCTTTTTTTTTTCTGCCTTTCTCGCTCCCTCTGGGAGGGTGATAAATGACTGAAAATCAAGAGATGATAGAAGCTATTCATTTATCAGCTATGGTTGCAACTCCTCCTGAAGCTGAGTGTGGGAACTGGGTCTGGGACAAAGCATGGCCCTGAGCCCGGATGTGCCTTCTCCACCTTAACAGCAGCATCTGCTTCCCAATATGGCATGTTCTGCACTATCTCAGGCACAACTTGAAACTTTGCAGCTGTTGCCACTCAGAGCCTAGCTCTAAATCCAGCAAGGAGGGAGAGGCTGGGATAGTGGGGGAGTGCAGGGCTGATTATCCCATGCACGGAGATGGGAACGCAGCTCTCATGTATCACGTGAAAGCATAAAACCAAACCAGTCTTCACAAAGGAAGAACCAGACATTCCCAGAGAAGGTGGACAAAGTGCAGGTACCAATAACTCATCCTGGAGAAAAGTAATCCCTTTCTTACAGTCTTGCAATTGTAACTTCAGAGAGTTATTCCCTAAATATAAAAATTTTGTTGACAGGCTGGGGGAAACTTAAGAATTTGCCACCATAGGCATTGAGAATGATAGAATCATAGAATTCTAGAAAGGGCTGGGTTGGAAAAGACATTAAAGACCATCTAGTTCCAACCCCCTGCCATGGCAGGGACACTTTCCACTGCACCAGGTTGCTCCAAGCCCCATCCAGCCTGGCCTTGAAGACTTCCAGGTATGGGGCAGCCACAGCTTCTCTGGGAAACCTGTCCTGGTGCCTTGATAGGGTTCAAGTTCACCCACCCTGCCCAACATTATTCCATGGGTTGGTTTCTTCTCTTTGTTTTTACCCCTGTTGAACTTCCAGGATGGGGGGAACTGAAGGCAAGATGATCATCCAGACAGGGCTCATGAAGACTTTCCAATTACGCTTGCTTCCCAAGCATAAGGAAGTGAGAAACAAATGAAAGTTCAGGCATATGCCTGAGCTCGAGGTCAGTTATGGAATGCCTAGATCAGGTCTCCTGGATCAGGGGCTCATAAAGCTAAGGAGGATGTTCCTGAAACTGGGGGAACAGTCTGCTCCTCAATGTGCAGAAACTCAAAATAGAAAATCAATAAAATAACCAGACAAAAAGGATCAGCTCAGTCTTGCTGGGAAAGATCCAAGGGTGAAAAAGTAATTCCAGAAAATGAGGTCAACCTTCTCTAATAACCATAGCTACTGTTTGTGCTCCAGTGAGACATGCATGTGTGGAGTTTACCTCTCCTCTATTTATGGATTTGGCCTCTTGACCTGGAATTCAATGCCTCACAGTTGATCCTGTCGTGTTGTGACAGGCCATATCCTGCGTGTTTATTGCATTGGCACCAGTGTTGTCTTTATCTAAAGTGTGATGCAGGCCAGGGCTGATACTAAAATCCAGCATCCATCCTCTCTGTATTTCTAAACAACTAAATTTGATGTAAGCTCTCGGGTTTTTTCTGCCTTTTCTCCCAGAGGAAATCTCTAAAGCTACTGAAAAGCTCCTGGGGAGAACATCTGTGCAAATCCCAAAAAAAATATTGAGTTTTGGTACCAGTTTAGAGCAAGAAGTGGAACTTGAGATGGAACTTGGGGGATTTTGAGTCCTTAGTGCATCAACCAGCAGAGATGTCTTGAAAGCTGCTCTAGCCATGTGATTTGAACCCATCTCAAAAATGGGATAATTCATTATGCTTTGTACAATGTCAGTCTCTTCTCATGTAGCCAAGGGTGTAGAGATACTTAAATCCCCACTCTGAGAGACACCTGACACCCACAATGACTCTACCACCAGTAGGGAGGGGTTGTATGAGGATGGAGGAACATGTTGGAGGGCTCCTTGGTGGAGCCTCAGACTCTCTATTGCCACCCATGCTCAGCCATTTCAGCCCTGGATAGATCTCTTTATCTCCTCTCCCAAATGACTGCAGCAGCACTACCAAAGTGTGCAGGGAACGCTTTGGTTCCCTGTGCCAGGGGTTTTCTCAGCATCTGGACAGCTGGGTTGGTTCAAAGGACATCACAGGCTTTGTGGCATTTGGTTCAGCACCTTCCTGCAGCTGCCAGGGATGCTTCTCTCTAATCACAGTTCACATCGGGAAGAGGAAAAGAGGGGTATTTTCCTCATGTCACACATGTTGGTGGCATTGCAGTGGCCTTGAGCTGGCGAGTTCCCGCAAAGAGATTTTGTTCACACAGAGACACAAGAAAATTGACCTGGGGGCAGTTTTAGTTTACTAGAGATGTTCAGGCATTAGCACCGTGAGTACGGCTGGAGCCCTCTTCAGCATTTACAGCACTTCATAAATTTCAGAGAGATTTAGGGCAAGAAGCCAGATGTTTGGGGAGAATTTCTGAACACTACAGACAAGTGGAAATATTTTTTTTTGGTAGTGTATATTTTTTCCCATTAGTTGCAAGGCTATATTTAGAAGGGGGGTGGGGAGGGGGAAGAGAGGGAGAGAACGCAAGAGACAGATTAGGCATTTCTTCATATTCTGTAGTCACTCCAGTTGTTCTGCTTATAGGAACAGATGTCTCTTTCCTGGGCTGATAGCACTCAGGTCCACAAGGAAATTTTCCTACCAGCAGCTCCTCTAACATAGAAGGGAGATCAGGCCAGAGGTAAGTCAGTCCTTCATGCAGGAATACACTGCAAGGACCATTGCAGGGAATGCTTTGGGATCTTGGTCAGAGACAAAGAGGGGAGCATGGGATTGGAGACAGTGGGGGGCCAGGAAGAATTTGCTGGATATTGGACTCTGAGTCCTGGCTATTGCAACAGGGAGCCCTGAAAGGGGTGGGAGCAGAAAGGGTCCTGCACCAAACACGTGGATGAGCAGCTCGGGAAGTCTCTGGCTCTGTCCATACAGCAGGTGTGGAAATCCCTTGGGAAGTGCCTGACCCGAAAAGCCAGGCTGTGCCAGCAGCTAGCATGCGCTGCAAGGAGCTTCTCCATTGTGACTGTCTTTGCTCTTGGGATTTGGGCAGTGTAAGGATATTTGGTTGTTCTTCAAGGAGATGGAGGGTAATGGAAGTGTGAAAATTGCAGGCTTTCCCTCCTTGAAAAGTATTGTGACAGCCCTTGTGAGGAGGGAGGTGATGTCGTTTGTGCATGTGTAATCCCAGGTGTAATTAAATTCTGGTGAAATGCATTCAGGAAGGTTTTGGAAGCCAAGAGAAGAGATGGTGCACTGCCTGGAATGGGGTCAGCTGCAAGTGGGGATGTTTTACCTGTTTGGCTATGCAGCAGGGTGCAAGTTCAGCTCTAGGAGAGATGCTGTCTTCCCTCTCTGAACCCACTGGCTGGGTTAGTAGAGGAGAAAGCAGATCCTTTCCAAGGTCCTTAGCAGATGGCTGCAGAAATTCTCCCTGCTTTCACAGCAGCACATTCACCAGCAATGCAGAGAGTGTTAACAAATGCCTGAGTCTTTCCAGGTTAACCTGGTCAATCCAAAATTTGCAGAACTCTGAAGGCACTGTAGGGTCTGCACAGCACTGTGGGGTCTGCACAGCACTGTCATATGTGCCTTGCTAAAGAAACCACAGAAACCAGCCTCCCAAAGGGTTAAGACATGGTTGTCCATCCTGGGATGCCTCAAAAACTCTCTGCTCCCTAACTGGGTCTCCCACCTCGCTGCATTCCCTGGGCCAAGATCACACATGGCTCTGTGCCTCAGTTTCTCCCTGCAGCCAAGAGAGCAGCACAGCTTGGAGTGAGTGCTGGGAGGCAGAGCTGACCCCTCTGCATCACTCCTGCATCTCTACCTGCATTGGTGCCCCGTGCGCCCTGGGCTGTGAGCATTGTTTCACCAGTCCTGCATTCCCTGGCTATGCAGGAGCCCAGGAATTTCCCCAACAGTAGAACTCTGCTGTTGCTCTTCTTTTACTGCCCTTCTCACCTTCTTGCCAACAGACAGAGCAAGCAGGCAGCTGAAGGCAGAAAGAGGAGAAAGTGCTCAAAATTTGCAATTAAAAATTTCCTTCTTAAAAGCAAGCAGCAGCACACAGGCCAGTTATTGTTTTTGCCCTTGCCTGTGAAGTTCCTGCATGTGCCTATATGGTAATTTTCACTGTACAGTTCTCCTTGCACACAGCCACAATAGCTGTTATTCCAAACTGACATTTCCAGCACTTTGTCTCAGGCACCCTGGAAACACTTGATGGATTACTGTAATCCCTATAAAATCAAATGCATTTCTCTTTTACTGTTACAACCTCCCAAGAAGAGAGGGTCAAATCCATCTTCACTGGCTGGACCCCTAAGAGTCCAAATCTATATGTTTTAAGATGTTACTTAAAAAAAATAAAATGTTAATCATCTTGGAAAAATTCACTCAAAAATATGTGTTTTCCCCTCACGTATAATGGTCCACAAGGGACAGAGAGGGATACACTCAGGAAGTCATGCTCTAATTTCTGTGGAAGTAACTGAGCTGGAAACACACAGCACCTACTGCAGAGATGTCACTTCATGCTCCCTTGTGACAGATGGCACTTGGTACAAGCCCTGACAGGGTATGAGATATTGGTCTTTTAAGTGCTAGCAGCATGATTGATAGAGCATTCACCAAGACACTTGGCATTTCTGTCAATCCAAGGCCAAGATCTGATAACACAGAAAAGAGGGACATGAAAAATACAGTGGAATTGATAAGGCATCGTAGACATCCAAATGTTTCAGAAGGGACTTTTCTAAATAGGGTGGTATAAACAAGCAAAAAGAGGCAAACCCCCTTTATTATTACCTTTCTTATAGGTGACCAGTACTAGCAAGCTTCATCAGAGATGTGCTGGGGGACCTCTAGGTGCCTACCACTGCTGGGTGGATATTTGTAGACCTGGAGAGGCAATGTACAATCCCACTTCTCTTTTTGCTTGCACAGGCACATCAGGGCTCTTTCTTTCAAAGACTGAGGCATTGCTGCTGCAAATGGCCATAGAGGAGGTATAAACTCATAAGAAATCTGCCAGTATGTGAATTGCCTCCTCTGTGTATCTCTGGGAGCTTCATTTCAGTGTTTTCATGCATGCTCAGGACAAAGGCTGAGGGAGAACCATGCAGACCTTTCCAAGTTTTAAATAGATTGTCTCTGGGGTGTCCAGGACTGTGATCTGTCACCTGGTTTTAAGCAGCAGGTTCAAGCCTGGATGCAGAGAGTTGGCATTTGGTCCAAGCCAAGTGGCATCAGTCCCATCTGGGTCACTTTGCTCCGTGGAGAAGAGGAATGCTCTTTGGAGAGCTGTGCTCTCCTTCATCTAACTGGCAGTGATCCCTCATGGCCTAGGGTGACCTGCTGGACTAAATCATTGCTTGGACACAGACTATTTCTTGTCACAAAATGAGCTAGGGATGAGGGTGCCTCACCTTCAAAGGATGTGATTTTGGCCTTGGGCCCGTGGAGAGCACAGGATCCACCCGTGTGTACACTCAGCATTGAACTGGGTGAGGTGGGTGGAGCTCAGATCACAGCACAGAGCAATATCCATTGCCCATCCACAGCAGGGCCTTGGAGATGGAGGAGCACACAGAGGCAAACTGGGCATCTCAGGCAGGAAGCAAACAGGTGAACAGCACATCAGCAACCCAACAACCAGCATTGCATCAGCCTCCACACATCCTCAGTCTGTGAAGGCTTACAGGCCTTGAAGGATTACTCCTATGCCTGAGACTGGACATACCAGTTTTCCCCCTTGCTGGATGGGAAATCTGATTTTCATGGCCAACATTGGAGATTCAAAAGTCAGTGGCGGCGGGGGAGTTAATTTCTCTTGGCCTTGAGAGAAAGCTGTATGAGGAGGAGGTGAGCTGACATGGTCTGTTCAGCCTGGAGGAAACTGAGGGGAGACCTCATTGGAGTTGAAACTTCTTTGTGAGAGGAGGGGCAGGCACTGATCTCTTCTCTGTGGTGAACAGTGACAGGACCTGAGGTAATGGCCTGAACTGGTGTCCAGGTAGGCTTAGGTTGGATATTAGGAAAAGGTTCTTCACCCAGAGGGTGGTTGGGCACTGAAACAGGCTCCCCAAGGAACTGGTCACAGCACCAAACCTGACAGAGCTCAAGGAGCTTTTGGACAACTCTCTTGGACACATGGTGTGACTCTTGGGGTGGTCCTGTGCAGGGGCAGGAGTTGGACTCTGTGATCTTTGTGGGTCCCCTCCAAATGAGGATATTCTGTGATTCTGTGATTCCAGACAAAAGCTGTAATTCAGCACATGACCATTCAAACCACCAGACAAAGTAGGACTTGCTGGCCATCACACTCCTTATGACACATGGGCAAGCAGACCATGGCTGAATAGTGCCAACACCCAGCAATTAGCTATCATCTGTCCCAGTCAGGCCGGTTCTCCCATGGTTTGGCATCAATCTTAAATTATTTCTCTTCAGGAAAACAATAAGAAGCAGGCAATACTCTGTTTCACAGAAGCCATCCAGCCCTGTTTGCTGTGTTTCAATGCCAAAGCAATTGTGAATTTGCAGGGAATAAGACCTAGATGAAAGGATGTGTAGTGGAGAATGTTAATAAATGACTTGCAGGTTCACATAAGAGGAAACAAGGATCACTCTCAGTGCCTGTTTGTGTGGTTGTCAGCTCCGATTTCCTCCGTCCTCCTAATGTTTTTCAATCTGCTGCCTAATTTCAACTAGAATTTGGCAGAAGGGAAAGATCACCTCAATTTTCAGGAAATTAGGCAGCAAAGAAAGGAGAAAGTCAAACAAGTGTTGGAGCCAAGGGAAGAGCTGGAATGTGAGTGCTCATTAAGGCAGCCAAGTGTCCACATGGGAAAAAGTTATAATAAGCATCTCAAGCAGGGTAAAGCACTCCCTCAGCCTTGCGAGCCACTGTGAGACATGAGACTGCAAGAAATCAGGTGTCATTTAATCTGACACTCAGAAAACTATGTGTTTTGTGTCTCCAAAGTCCCTTTTATGTCCATGGCATTGGAGGGGAAGGAATAATCCAGCTTTGCTCTGGAATTGGCAATTTCTAACTGCAATTCCCCAGAAGGTGGGTGTTTCACACATTTGTTCCAGCCACCCTCAGACCTGGGGGTTTAAAGGAGACCTCAGTGCCCAGGAATCAAGTGAGAGCAGAGATCTGATGCCTACAAAAATAGGATCTTACCTGCCCTGAGAATAGCCCCATTTCTGCTTCAGAGTAGAATCTGTCTCCCCCAGAATTATCTCTCTTCTCACAGCCCAAGGGTCAGATGGGCACCAGCTTTTTCCTTTCAGCAGCTGGATTCATTCCCTTTCTCTCTTTTTTTCTCTGTTCCCCCTGTCAGCAAACCCACCCTCCCCAGGCTGAGCACAAGACACATAGAGCAAACTCTACCACATATAGAGCAAGGTCAACATGCACAAAAACACCATATTTGGCCAGTTTGATCCAGAGTTGAGTGAGAGCTTGCCAGAAAGAGAATCATACAATTTAAATTGAAAGAGAGTGAGTTTAACCCTTCATTTATAAATATGATGATAAATCACCCAGGGAACTTTAAACACAGGAAGGCTGAAAAGCTAAACACACACTGCTGCCACCCCAGGCAGCAGAATAACACCAACAGGCAGGACAGGGTGAGGGGAACAGGGAGGATGATAGAGGAGCCAGGTTGCCATATCAGATATTCCAGTTCAGGACAGGGAGATGAGAAAAGCTGAAGCTGTTTATACTAAATTACACTCGTGCTTGTTAATATCCTTTTCAACTTTCCGATCCCAGTGTGTGGCTCTGGTGTTCTCTGGGTCTGCACACAGAGATCCTTTCTGCACACCAATAAATAATCCTTTTGGCATGCAGTTAGGACAAAACTAGTTGTCTGACCTGCCTTTTCTTTTGTAGCCTATTACTTGAATTGCTGAACCAAAAGTCTCCTGGGCTAAGGAAGTGAACCCTGTTAATTTCAGCAAGGTCAGGGTGAGCCTTAAGGCTGTCACCAGGCACAAGGCTGGGTGAAGTGGATATGGGGTGGTCAAGGATCGCCTCCTGGAGCAGACATAGCACTGAGCTGCCCATGCCAAGTTAACAAGTGTGATGCCAAGCAGTGAGTGAGTGGGGGAAGAGGTTGCAGGACCTGTTTTCAGCACTGTGACCATCTGTTTCCTATTTGGCCCAAGAATGATGGAACTGGTTGTGTCACACAACAATGAGAAAGTATTTCAGAGCAAGTCCTCCTCTCCCAGTGCTGAGCAGGGACCTTTATCAGAATGAGGGAAAGCAGGTCAACCTCCATTCCCCGTCCCTCCCTTTATCCCATTTCTACCCAGATTCCTGCTGTACTTTTAAGGAAATGCTACCCACAGTTTCCCAGACAGACAGACAAAATCCAGCCTAAGAGGTGTAATATAACAGCCTAGGCCAACTGGCACAGTCAGACAGCACTCAAAAGGATGCATATTTACCCATCTTGGGCTTTGCAGACTGCCAGCTCCAAGAAATAGGGATTGCATGGAAATCTGGGGGGCTGAGAGCTCAGGAAGGTATGAAGTAGACTAAGCTCCAAGCTCTTTGAGGGTTTTAGGAAGGGGGTTAACCCTAAGACTATTTGCTTTGTAAGTAAAGGTGGTTCTTGCAGATCTGCATGAGCTCATGCCATAGTCATGAGTAATAAATAGTGCATAACACAGCAAAATAAAGGTTTGCAGGGGCTGCAAAGCTTCTCATTAATTTAGGCATGCCCCTCACTGACTTCCATATGCCACCACATCATGGTGATGAGTAGCTGAAATGACTCACTTTAACACCTGCATGAGTATGTCTGATGGTAGAGAAAGAGATCTGGTTCAGATAGTATTTGGACTTGGAGAGGGGAAGAATGCAAAATCTTTGGAAATGTTTAGCTTTGCGCAGACACAAGGTCAGGCTGCCTTTCTGTACTGCAAAGTGGAGCAATATACCTTTCTCACAGGCTTGGAGTCCCACAATGGAAAAATCCTTAGCAGCTGTAAACTGGGGGTTTGATCCAGCTCCATCTCATTAAAACACTCAGAGGAATTCTGTTGCTTTGCTAGTCCAGTTCTCCATCCTTTCTGCTTGTGAGCCATGAGATGAGAGCAGTCCCACAAAGAAAGGAAGCGGCCATTCACCCAAACATCCATCAGTAACAATTTGATTAGATGAAGATTTTTCCCACCACAGCCCAAGAGCCAGCTTTTCCACAGACTGTCAGGGAGGAAATCTTCAGGATTAATTAAATTTACTGGGACTTCTTTCATGTAGTTTGCATTTTGAGTTCAGATCGGGCAGCGATGGACTGGGAAAGCTCTAATGCAGCACTTCTTTGCATATTTAATTTGGCAAACACAATGTTACCTGTTGTTTTTCAGCAGTTTACAATATCTGGTTTATTTCCTTGCACATGGGGCTCAGTGGAAAAGGTGGCTATGTAAGCCAAGACATTGTATATGCTGATTATTTAAATTTTCTATTTGTCTGTAACACATCCTACATCCCTCAAAGGCAGTGTGAGGATAAGGAACATTTGAATGTATTTAGAATTGCTGGTTTCATTGAAAGGCAAAATAAGATGAATATCAGGGGTTTGTGATAAGGGATCTCAGACTGAACAAAAATCTCCCAGAGAAGACAAGCTACTAACAAGAAGCAAAATCAGAGCAAACAGCCAGTGCCATGGAATTACAATGAGAAGACAAATGCATGTGCAATTCAATCGAGTTTAGTGCAAGCTCAGGGATAGGGTGGGTGATTTTGACTTCCCCCCTTGCTCAGGTATGTGTCAACACAGATATACACTCTCACGCTGCACTCCAGGGGCATCAAAGTCTTTCTTTATTCCTTGGCTTCCACAGTGCTTCTCTTGATAGCATCTGCAAAGAGAAAGCTGGGAGCAGATCCAGGCATCTGCTCATTTCAGTTTGTTTTCATAATTAAAGAGTGAAACAAACAAACAGAGAAGATGGTGAGAATTTTAGGAAATCAGTAGAAAACAAGCCAGGATTTTGCATTATCCCCATGCATCTTTCTCAGGTGCCAGACTTTGCAACTCCACTAACTTCAGCCTATTTTGGGGCCAGTTTTTACTGTTTTTCTCTGACAGTGTGCTTGGCACAAAATGTGAAGAGACAAGACGCTCCCTCAGGAGTGTGCAGGCTCAGTCAGACCCAGACAAAATGCCGTGAACATGTGTGCCACTTTGGCTGCCACCAGAGCTCAGTGCAGGGTGAAGTAATTTGGTCATTCCCAAAACACATGATGTTCCAATGTCTGGTTTCTGCTGGGGATGGCCTAGAGGGAAAAGTGGACAGAAACTAGCATTGTTCCTCTCTGCCCAGTAGTTCTTTGGGGCATTACAGGTGGTCTGACCCCAGGTTTCAGGATTTCAGTCCTGCAGTGTATTCTGGCATGAAGTTGGATCTCAGGAGGGCTTTATGTTTGAGCATCAGCCATTCCAATGGACAATTCAATTCCTTGGGCTTCAGTGTCTATCTAAATTTAAAAAATTGACATTTGGTTAGAAATATCCTTCTGAGCTCAAGGACATTAAAAATCAACTTTTTCCTTCAAACCAGTTCCACAGACTGAGAGGCAAGAAGAAACTAGAGCAATCCCCAGATTCCAGGCCAACAAACCCAAGATCCATCATGATGGCAAAGTCACTTCTCCAAGAATTTTCACACCTGGTCTTCTAAATTCTCAGTCCTAATCTCCGCTTTTTCTCAACAAATGTTCTGCTTCACTCTTACCTGGCTTGAATGAACCAAGCAGAGTAATCACAACAAGGCTGTAGCATCCCATGAGGACTATTGATTTTGAATGTTTGACTATTGGCCGAACACTGGTGAGACACATTAGGAGTGTTGTACGCAGGAAATGCAGAGAGACATGGTGAGCAGGCAGAGGAAAGCTTTGACACTCATGAGGCAGGCTCAGAGCAGCTGTGGTGTTCTCTGGACTCAGTACTATCCCTGCAGAACATTTTCTTTTGGCCAGCAGGGACTCTCCTCAGGACCTACTTTTCACTTTTGTCCTAAATATCTTCCTCCTCCACTTTGTACACAGCCACCAACAGCTTGAAGCACCTCGCAAGTGATAGAGCACCTTTGGTTCATCCTCCTGATCCCCATAAGCAGCAAAAAAGATTGGAGGAGGGGAAAAAAATCTGCCAGAGGATGGGGCATGCTTGGGGGAACTGGACATTCAGACTCCCTCAGCAATTCCAGACTTCCACACTGAGACACCCAGCCCAGGCACACTGCAGTTCTGTGAGCACTGGGAGGAGCTGCACTGTTTGCAGCTCCTTGTCTCCCAGTCCTTCTGCATTTGGCTCATTAGCAGGGATTTCAAACCCTCATAAATCAACTCTTTCAGCATCATTCTCTACTGATCCAAGCTGATTTTTTTAACCTCAAAGCCCTGCCCAGACACTTTGAGATATTCCAGACATTTTTCAACCATTTATTTTTATTGAAACCAGCCAAGTCTTTGTATATATTGGGTCTTTTTTTAAAATCTTTTAATATACAAATCAGTTCAAAATAGTGTATAAGTCAGGAATGATTTGCAAATTAAACTGTCAAACCCTGGCAGGACCAGTGGCTTACACCCTTAGCTTGAAATCTTCTGGCTGCTGTTGCTGTGAACACAGATCTGCAGAAGATGCCACACAACCTGCTTGTGCTTTCTCAGACAATTCAGCCTTTCTTTGATTTCAGAGAAATCTTACAGCTCCTGAAAACACTGCTGCATGTAACTCTCTAATGGGATCACCTGCCCAAGGCAAGGGATATGATATTTTAGGAATCAAATGCTAGGGTTATGGTTATGCAAAGGTCTTCTGATCTTAAAATCATTTTTGTACAAGGAAGAGGAAGAAAAACTTGAAGTGGAGTGTGTGTCTTTTCCCTAAAACATGCATCTGGAACCACTGCAAGGCACTAATTATAAGCCCAGGTATTTCCTTGCAATTATTGGTAATCCCATATTGGTAGATGGGGATCTACTGCTCAGGATGTGCAAATATGTTGGTTAAAATGTTTTTAAGTGACAAGATTTTTGAGCCCTAAGGAATGCTGACATATTTATCACTATACCTCCATTTCTTTTCTTCCAGATTGCTGGAAGTCAGTGACCATGCCGACCTCCTCTACCCAAATGCCACCCCTTGACTTTATCAACTCCACCGAAGAACCTAACTCCAACATCAACATGTTCTCCAAGTTCATCAACTCAGACAAACAACTGTTCACAGATTTTTATAACCTGTGGATTGTCCTGATGGTAGTCAATGCCATCATTTTTCTGGTGGGTGTTGTACTGAACAGCTTGGCACTGTATGTCTTCTGCTTCCGTACCAAGACAAAAACCACCTCTGTTATTTACACCATCAACTTGATTGTAACTGATCTCCTGGTGGGCTTTTCCCTGCCTGTCCGGATCATCATGTTCTACAGTGCAGGGGATTGCAAGAATTGTTCCTTGGTTCACATCTTTGGCTACTTTGTCAACATGTACTGCAGCATCCTCTTCTTGACGTGCATCTGCATTGACCGCTACCTGGCAATAGTGCAGGTGGAAGCCTCACGTAAATGGAGGAACCCCACCTGTGCCAAGGGCATCTGCATCTTCATTTGGATCTTTGCCACTGTGGTGACTTTCTCCATCCTGACCATGGCAATACAGTTTGCTAAGTGCTGCCTCTCCAAGATCCTGGTCCTGATGGTCTGCGAGTACTTCTTTCCCCTCATCATAATCATCTTCTTCACCACCAGGATTATGTGTGCCCTGTCCAAGCCCAGCCTCATGCACCAGAGTCGGGAGAGGAGAATGAGGGCCGTGCAGCTCCTTATCACCGTCCTCATCATCTTCATGATCTGCTTCACTCCTTTCCACGTGCTACAGGTCGCAATCTCCATCAAGCCAGACATGCCCCACAACATCAGCCTCCTTGTCTACCATGTGACAGTGACTCTGAGTAGCCTCAATAGCTGCATGGACCCCATTGTCTATTGCTTTGTCACCAATAACTTCCAGTCAACCATGAAAAACATCTTCAGGAAAACCGAGCCAGAGCAAACTAATGCAGATATCCTGGGTATGAACAAGAACTCCAAGGGCTCCAACGCAAACATTGCCTTCTCAAACATAATAGGAAGCCCTCACCGCTTGCCATCACCAAGCGGTGTTCAGATATAACCCACATGTGATGGGACACATTGAAGTAAGCCAGTGCCATGATGCTGGAATATTGATAGGATGCACAATACTATAGTTTTTGAACTCTTTGTGTTTTAGGCTGAGGTTAAGACCGACAGTGGTGGAATTTATTCCTCAAGAACATTGTGGTCTGTTTGGAAATGGAATCTACAGTGCTGTTAGTACCATACAAAAGAGAGTCCGTTAATTACTGTTCCCAGCAGGGAAGTTTTCTTTGTATCTTAATACAGACATTTTGCTAGCAACAAACTCTCTACTGTGGTTTTCTTTGCATGTTTGTCATCATAATGCAACACTTCTAGGATGACTTAGAAAGCAGGATAGCTCTGGTTTGTAATGAAAGATTTTGTGCCTATATACTTAAGAATAAAGGACAAGAAGGATGTTTCCAGAGCTATCCACAACAAAGATTTTAGATGCCAATGAAATGGGAAAGAAAATATTCTAGCCCACATGTCACTAGTGACTACTCATTTGTTCCTGAAAAAGTCTGAACCTTCTCAGGGAAAAGATTAAATCAAGCAGTGAAATCTCTTGGCTATATGAAAAAAAAAACATGTCAATGTATGTATTTTCACACATATTGTCTGTGTTGGGGAGAGGTTAAGGATATGTTCCACCTGTACTTGGATCACTAAATCCCCTGAATTGCAGATGAGTATACAAAAATCTGGACAAAGGAACATGAATCCCCAGCAAACTCTGCTGCTCTGCTCTGTCTTCCTGAGGAACAGCCAAGATGAAAACCAGAACCAGACTATGATGCTATACTACTCTGGTTTGGTTTTTCTTCCTGGCATGTTGTAACATCAGGGCTCACTGTCATAATTCCCCCAGCACTCCATCCACTCTGTCACTCAAAAGCCAATACTTACAAGCACAGAAGAAGAATGCATCTCAGGCATCTAAGTTTGAAATTCACCCCAGGACAAATTCAGTAGGATGTTTTAAAGAGCCATGTTTAAATTCTCTTAAATGCCTAAAGAGGCTAAGGATGCTGCAAAATTCTAGCCCAAATGGTGGGGGAATGTTTCAGATGACATTATATCAATGAAACAATGCAATTGCAAAAAAAATATTGTCCTAGGAAAACTGCAAAATCTGTGGCATGAACAGCAATAACTGCTGTTGTTGCTCCACATTTCCTCACTCACATCTATGGCCAATCCATCTGGAGGGCTGTTATGAACTCATCAAGTCTAGTGATCAGCTTTTCCTAGAACTCACTGGTGATACCTGTCAGAAGAGCAGGCATTCGTCCAAGCTAAAGCATCCTGGAGTAGTACTCTGCTTACCTGATATCTGACTGTGGTACAGCCATCTCCATTCCACAGGAGCACAACATAAACAATGTCTCAAACTGCCTCTTGCAACAGGGTTTGCAAGAGTTTCCTTCTTGCAACACATATATGTTTCACCTGACCTATTTCCCTGACCAACCCAATGGGTATAAAATTTGAACCATCAATATCACTGCAATACAGGGAACTGGGTGTTCCAGTACCTGTTCCAGTGGGGTCTGTAATTGCCAGTACCTGCAATGTGAGCTCTTTCCCAAGCAATGCAGCTGAGTCAGTGCCCTTCTGCTGGGACCTCTATTCCTTTGAAGAGGATTTTCCCTCCAGGGGTGGTGATGAGAGCCACCAACACTGTGGCACTATCCCATGGGAGGTAAAACTATTGTTCTGCTCATGGTTTCACTTCCCAGGGCCCAATTGTACCATGGCTTCCTTCTGCCTCATATATTTCCATATTCCTGTAAATCATGATACAGGCACCTCACAGCCAACATGTTTCAAATGATGCATCAGCACACACTCTGACTTCTCAGCCAGGCTGGCCACTTTACATTTCTGACACCATTTTCCACCAGTCCCTCTCTTGGAGAAAGCAATTTTTTGCCTCAGAGATCTGCTCTTCCCTTCAAACTCCCAAAAACTCAAGCCTACCAACCCACCACACATGCTCAGATCTTTCCATGCCTCCCAAGCTGCTTGTAATGAAAATGTGTGTCACATATACAGGGCTGTTAACAGCACTGTTTTGCCAAGGCTACTCAAAGAAACAGTAGAAAATGTGCAGGCCCTGTGCATAGCTTATTTTAGCTTCTTTGTTCCAACAACCCACAGATTCACACCTCCCATTCTCTTGCTATCAACAATATTTTTGCCATATACAGAAATGTCTTAACATCTTTCTCAGTTCAGTTGTTCATTTGAGGTCAGTATAAAATCTCTAAGATGATTTGCTTAGATTTTTCTTAAGTTCCTAAACAACGTCTCAGTCAAAGCTCTGTCTGTCTGCTGTAAACTTCACTTGTGGTAGTCTGAATTCTCTTTACTGTCAGTGTATTATTCACTCCCCATAAAAGCCTCCTGAGACTGGATAATTCTCTTTACTTTTAATGTCTATTGCCTTATCCAGAGCTTTCAGCAGTTCTTCTTCATTTTATAGCAGCTCCAAAACGGGGTCTGGTTCCTTATCAAAGACACAGTCTCGGAAAATTGCAAAGAGATCAATTTTTTCACAAACTAACCTATTTTTGGTGACTTTTTGAGCTTTCTATTTAATCTATACTGTTTAACATCTTGCTTTTTCTCAGGATGCAGTACTTGCTAAACTTCTGTCCTTTTTAAAATCACCCATTTGTGCTCAGGGCACAAAGTTGAAAACAAGAACCAAAACCACAGCTATCATCATATTTCTATTATATTTCCTAAATATTTCCCCAAATGTCACAGTTTTGGGGGGCACCTTCCACCTGCCAGTTCCTATTGCTGCTGAAGCATCCCTCTGTGTTTCTGGAGACTGGGGCAAGGTCTCTCACCCCCTGATCTGCACCATCCCTCTGCTCATGGTATGTCCTTGGGTTGCCTCTTGTTAATCACCAACAGGGATTAGAATTGTCCTGTTCCTACTCCAACCTGCCCTTTGTCTAATGAGAACAGCCAGACACGACAAAATAGGGACACTTCCAAGGACAGAAGTGAGTGATTCCATGCATCACTGAATGCATGCAGAGACTGCCAAGGTAAAGCACACACACAAGTCAGCTTTTGCAGGGCAGTCCTTTATGCAGAGTATTTAAAGATTTAGGTGCCAAATTCTCGATGATTTCAAATTCAATCCAGTACTTAGCAGTCTTTGAGGATCTGGATCATTCCCTAGAGGCTGAAATAGTAATCAGGATGGATGGGCATTGCATGTCAAACTACCACCACTGAGTTTGTGGTAGACAGAATGCATTCTCTAAAGAGCTTAACAGCAATAAAGAGCTCTGTAAAAAGCCCCGACCTTTCAGGGAATTACAGCATTCATTCCTCTTTGATGTGCTGTGCTTCTCTTGTGCATCTAAAATCCTATAAAGCGAATTAGAAATATCCTCTTCTACCAGCTGCCCAGAGGCCAGCAAAGAAAGATGGGCAAAAATCTCTCACATATTTCTTGGGAATCTCAATCATTCCTGGGACACAAAATCTTTGACCACGAGCCTGAGTCACAGCACACAGATACCTGCAGTCTGTTGACATGCTAGGGGAAGGGTATCCAGAAATGACTGAGTATCTGTCTCTCCCTGTCGTGTGTCCCACCTCCATTGTATCCAGCACAGCCCACGATTGAAAGCACTTCTGTCTTTGCAAGGTTTTTCCTGTTACAGCCCAGAAATCTGTAGCAAGCCAAAGCTGTACAATAGTCAACCCTCAGTCATACTGCAAACATATCAGGGCCCAGAAAAGATGAAGATCTCAAATTCTGCACCAGAAAATGAGCCCCTGACCTCACACATGGGGTTATCTGCCAGCCTAGCTTCGTCCTGGGCTCTGAGCAAGCTTTGCTCTCCCTCCACAATCTCTTGGTAACTGCCAAGAGGAAACAACACAACCACGTGCAAGGGCAATTTCTTCCTTCCTTGTCCCTCTGGGGTTTGGTCTCTCTGAGATGTGTGCACAAGAGTCTCATTAGTCAGGCTAATCAACATTACTAAGCACTGCCAGCAGGTGTGGGCTCTGTGGGCAGAAAGGCTGAGGAAAATGGAATTGCCATGTTAGGAATATGAGCAGAGGTCACTCCGCTCTTCTGTACCTGTCTTCCAGGTGTAAGGGCAGGAGTGGCTCTGGGCAAGGATTTGGGAGAAGACAGGTCTGATCTCCACAGCTATTCTGGGACAGAGGAAGATGAGGAAGACATTGCAGAACCCAAGCCACAAAGTAATAAAGGGGGAAGGAAAGGACAGGGACCCAACAGGTTAAATAACAAGTTGAGTTCCATGAACAGCAGAGCTAGTAAGAACAAAGATGAGGAAAGTAGGACAAGGGAAAACAGACAGGGAATGCAGGGACATGATACCCTGCAAAGGATAACATAGGAAAACAAATGCGTGTTGGCTTGCTTTTCCCCTTCTGGACACAATTAGTCCCAAAACAGGAGCTCTGGGGAGGGTGCCAGTGCTTGGATCAGAGCTGGAAGACTCCCATTTTAGGAAGAAAAAGCTTTTAAAGCAGGGCACTTTATCGCCTTCCCATGGTGAGGCCCAGGAAAGGGATGTGTGATCTCCCCACATTTGTCTGAACTTTTGTGGTCATGCAGTAGAAAACAGGAAGGCCTCCAGTGTGCTGAGAAAGAGGAAGAGGATCTTTATTCCTATACTCTTGGGAAGAGGGTGCTGGGGATACAGGAAGGGATCTGATGTGGTATGGGTGCTCATGGACTCATATCAGCATCCACTGTAAATGCTGGCTACATGACGAGCGGGACTGTCATGGGAAGTTTTGAGTGAGGCTTATGATATGTGGTGCCACCTGAAATGTCATCACATCACATCATAGCACACATCCCATGCTCTGCAAGGCACCCCAGGCAGGGCAGACTGGGATTGCAGCATGTCCCCTAACACAAGAAATAATCCATCACTTCACTGTAGTATTTCAGTGCTTTACGGTGGGCCCTGTTTGGTTATTGGAGCTTAATGGGGATGCCAGAGAGAATCTCCACTGCACCCATAGAATTGTAGGATCATTTGGTTGGAAATGATGTATAAGATCATCAAGTCCAAACCTTCTCCCAGCTATGTCAAGGCCACCACTATGTCCCTAAGTGTCACACCTACATACCTTTCAAATACATCATGGGATGATGACTCACACACTTCCCATCTTTCTGATTCCTTCTTCTTCAAATGCATCAAAAAGCACCCAAACTTCCCAGGCAGAGATGTGAGTTTCTCTAAGTATTCTTCTAAGCAGTCAATGCTGGCAGGATATCAAGGTCTTAATTCCTGGAACTGTCCTTTTTCATGATTCTTGTCAATAGTGTCAGAGATCAGATTAATTTAGGTATGGTATGGGTCTGAGGGGTTTTGCTTCTCCTTCATGGCTGTATGCAGAGCTAACAGCCCCGTTCAGGACTGAGGTTCTTCTTTCCAGCTGCTATGCAACAAGGAAGAGCCTGTCAGATGAAATAAAGCCAAGTTTACATGCAGGAGAAAGTCCTTGTTCACTTCACAGCAATCTCAGGGAAAGCTCACAGAGAAGAGCTTCTGCCATCCCAGTGAGAAGGTAATGGAATCATAAAATACCCTGAGTTGGAAGTGACCTACAAGGACCATTGAACCCAACTCCTGGCCCAGCACAGGACTATCCCCAAGAGTCACACACCATGTGCCAAGAACTCTGATCCAAACATTTCTCCTCCAAGCACATCACCTGTGATCTTCTCAGTAGGAAAGGCCAAAGAGCAAGGACTAGTCTGAATTCTTGGGAATGTCTTGAAGGTCTTGCAGGATACCCCTTGTCTTCTCTTTGATCCCTCAGTAGACCTTAATATGACCTCACTAACATGACCTTAAAGCAACCAAACAAATTTCCCTCTAGAGGGTTCAAGTACACAGGAGCAAAATAGTGGTGAAGGTTTTGTTTAGAGCAGTTTTACTTCCGTCTCCTCCAAAAGGGGACTCTAAAAAAGGGCTAGAAGTGCTTGTTTGTATCTACAGATGGAGAAAAATGGAAATTGCTGCAGATCAGTTAAACAGATTCTCCCAAGAGACTTGCCTAGGGGAAGTCCACATGGGAGTAGGACATGGCATGAAAGCCTTGGGCCAGAGCCCAGCTGTTGGCTCATCCGTCCTTTGAACCCACAGTCAGCATCTCTCCAGAGAAGGATCCTTATAAATTCATTCCTGAAGTTCATTAGACAGGAGCTTAGACCAAAGCCTAGCATCCAACCCCTTGATGTTTTGGATAGCTTGGAGACTGCCCAGATCCTGTCTTCCCAGGGAAGGCCTCTCTTGATTGATAGTATTTAGAGCTGGAAATGCCACCCTGCCCACATTGCTTGTAAAACACAGTGCGCTCAAGACACCAGTTCAGACGGACTCCTCTGCACAGCTGCCCATTTGCAGAGCATGTGGTGGGAATCTGCTGATAGGTTCTTGACAGAAGTTATGGCTTGTTTATTTGGTAGCTTTACTTTGTGCCTCCTACCCAACCCGGAAACCCTTCCTCTTCTAACCTCTTGGCCTGCTATTATACACAGAATCGTCTACTTGATAATTTTGGTAACCATGATTCATCTTACGACAAACACTGCGTAAAGCAAGCAGATTTGTATTGTCATAATTAAAGCAAATGGTTGGATGGTTTATCCATACAATCCTAACAGTTCTGCCACTGCTAGTACTGTACCTGACCTGCAGAGGTTTCAGTAAGTCACTGCAGGGTGTATTAACCCATGGAATATTAAAACAGGCATGACCCTGCTGTTTCTCAAGGCTACAAGGACTTGGAAGCCAGCAGGACTTCTTTCTAAGGTTACTGATGGCCTAATGGAGGTGAGAAAGCCTCTCCCAGTCATCTCAGTATCCACCCATTTAAACTGGAGCCCCTTTTTCAGAAAGCCTCCAGTTCAGCTCTAATTTCTCTAGGGTTTAGAAAAGATACATCTCCTTCTTTGTCTTTGTAGTGTTACATTCCAAAGCCACAGATATTTGCTCTTTGTCTAACAGATAACTACACCCAGGGATGCCAGACCTTTTTTTCCCCAGCAAAGGTATTTGTAAACAACCCTCTATTCCTGCATTCCAAAAAAATTAAATTACTCTGTCTCTTCCTATGAGGCGTGTTTCCAGGGTCAGTCTTTCTGGTGGTTATTTGCTGAGCTTCTTCAGATGTTTCAGCTGCCTTTTCCAGGTTGAGGCATGAGAGAACGATGGGAATGGGGAACAGAGGGGAGTTAATCCACTAGTTGATTTAAAATAGGTTAAACCACTTCTTTACACTGGAGCAGAAGTGGAGTGATACAAATGAACCGTGGAACACAGTTGATGTTCCAGGACACAGGAGCATGGTGCTTCCATACCCACCACCCAGAGCCCCAGATCTGCCAGCATCAAAGAGCATCCTTAACATTTTTTACTTCCTTTCAGCCACCACATTATCTGTCTAGACCTGCCCAGCAAAGCCCACATACTCTGCACTGGGCAACCACATGTGAAGCCCTCCCAGGCCCAGATGGATCGGAGGAGTAGGTGGGAGGGTGTTCTCTGTATGTTTTCTCTACAGCTGCTATGTCTAATACCAACAGCAGCAGCTGTCACTGCAAGGGATATGGATGTGCCATTTGTAACTTAACTTTCATGAACAATAGTGCAGCTGTTTGTGCTGCAAGATGCTAGGAGGCAAGAAAAATCAATTGGTTCTGCCATGAGCATCCTGGAGGGTTATTTGTCAGCTGAGCAAGGCAGCAACAGAATCCCAAGGAAGGGATGCACAGAGGAGGGTAGGACACCTGCAGAGAACACAGCTGTGCAGGTAAGGGTGGCAAAATATGGAGTGAGTGTTTGCAGTAGTACCTGTGTGGCGGACAAACAGGCCAAGGAACTGGCAGCGGCAGCTGCAGGCAGGGAAGGTCTCTCCTCTGTGGCAGGCAGCAGTAGCCTGCAGGTTGTTTAATATGCCCTCAAATTCTTGCTATGTGATGCAGATAATGCATCACCCAGATCCCAACCCAGCACTCACTAGCAGCCATGGAGAATTTCAGAGGAGTGTCTGGTGTCTGTTCTGGTCTGTTCCTGGAAGCCCTTCTCACTTGCAGTTCCAGTGGCATTGTGCAGTTGGGGACTTTGCAATATCTCCTGCCAAAGGACCCCAGCACATGGCTGAACACCTGCAAATGGAAACACCTAAAAATCAGGGAAAAAATGCACCATAAATCCAAAGGGATAAGTTTGTGCAACAATGTGCTTGTGTGTTCATGTGGTGAGAGAAAAAATGCTTCAATGTGACTGGGGAGAGGATTCACAGATATGAATGAACTCACCATGCAGGCACAAAGAGACCAGAGAGATGAGAGGCAGGACACAGGTACAGTGAGAAGGTGTGGGGTGAAAGCAAGAAGGAAATTAAAGCGCAGTGTCTGCATTCAGGTTCTAGTGAAACATGTCAGGAGTTTATCTACACCACATCAAAGGGTGTCCCTAAGGGGTCTAGGGAGTTTCCCCTTGCCAGGAGTGTTTGTGGTGGGAGAGCAGACAGCAGCATGGGCATCAGCAGATGACATGAGCAGATCAAAACCACAAGATAACTTTTGTGGGAGAGGGAGCTTTTTAACAACCTCAGTGGGGAAGGAGAGCCCTTCATTCTCCCTCCAGTTCCCCTCAAGGACAAAATTTCTTTCCCGTATATGGCAAGGTACAATTTTTTTCCCTGCCATCAGCAAAAATCCTTCACAGATTAAATATGTTTTAACAGCTCTCCAGGGGATCCTCTTTGTCCAGCTGTCAGCGCATAAAATCACAGGAAACAGCCTGTCTTAGGGCTTTCCTCAGCAACTGGAGAAAAGATAAAGCTGCTGGGACACAGGTGTAAATATCCCATCAGTTCTTTTTGACTTGGGCTTCATGCTGTGAGGTCTCATCCCTTTTGCCTGCAGCAGGACCAGAGGATGCTCAGCACCAGGCAGAATTGGTGTTACAACTGTCCTGGATAATGTAGATGCTCCGTTTGGCCCAGGTCCTTTCATCTTTCAATGTTTTCACATCCCTTTCCGTATGGAACCTATAGAATATATTGGTTTTGATTAACATGTACAGTTAATTTTTTCTGAACGAGATTTCGACCTAGGTTTCAGTTTTAAAAGCCCCATACACCTCTGTGGGGAGGAGCACAGACCTATGGCAGGCACACAGAAGGATAAAGGGCTCCAGGGGGGCAGGCAAATCATGACCAAGTGCTTGATTTAATTTTTGAACTTCACTTCCAGTGCTCCCAGTCTCCAATTCCTCACAAGCTCTGCTCTGCACTTATACCCCTGTTAGAGTCGTCCCCCCTCTCTTCTCACCCATCCTCACTCACACCAGTACATCCAGGAACCCAGCTCTTCCTGAACAGAGGCGGGATCCTAAAACTGGGCTACCTCAGCAACCCCAAGGCTGCTCTGCAGCATCAAGTTCAATGTTATGTCAGCTGCCACCAGCCCTGGACACAGCAACTAGCCAGGAATCCCCAGTCTTGGCTTCCCTCCCACAGCAGCATCTGCCATGCCAGCATCCACAGGGAGACCCTCACAGGGGTTGTCCCCCTTCCCTGGCTTTCTGGAGCACCTCCACACCAATTTTGCTGTGTTTAAGTAACTTTCCCAGGACCACTTAGGACACATTGCTTGGTCCAGGTGGCTGGTATCCCTGTGCTGAAGGAATCTTTCCTTTTTTTCCACATCTCTTCCCTTCCCACGGGAACAGGATGCCCTAATGACAAGACACTGTATTGTATCCTTCACTCATATGAGCATTACTGGTTACAAATACTGTTTAGGGAAATTTTATAAACACATACAACAGGTTTAAGCTTTCTTTTTATTTATTTTCATTAAGTACTTGTGGATAACAAAATGCCAAACTTCTCAAAAAACAGCAGTAAATCTGAAGATCTAAACAAGGTCAAGGAATAATCATCTTTTTCCTTGGAAAGGCTATATTTGTAAACTGACACAGGATGGGAAGAGGGAAGTTTGCTGAATTTCCCCAAGAGACTTCAGTGACCCACCATTACCTCTGCATTACACTGATGCAAGGCAGGGAGGATTTGCTTGCACCATCCTTTTCCACAGCTTTTTGGGATATTCTGCAGCAGAATGATTTCAGCAAATAGCATGGCAGTGTTTTAAGAGGCCTGACACTGCCAGCCAAGCAGTGACCAAACCAACCACTGCCCTCTGCTGAACACAGCCCAGAATCCCCACGGAGCTCCCAGTGGTTCAGAAAATTATGGTCATAATACTATTTTGCTGTCAGGATGGAAAAACTCAAACTATTCCCATAGATCATGAATCTTCCCTTCAGGTCAGCTGCTAAAATCCTATATATCATGGTTTCCATGTTGTATGCCTGCTGCAGTGATGCATCTTTACAGCTCATTTAAGTATCTCCTTCAACCTCAGAATATTAATCACTGTTAACTAATGCAGTTTGGGTTCAGTTTCCCTCACTACAAGAGCTCAAGGAGCCCTGGGTGTTTCCTTATGCATACCTTGGTGTGCTGGACCCTGCAGAAATCCCTGGTAGGGTCTCCAGCT
The DNA here is from genome assembly GCF_901933205.1 of Camarhynchus parvulus. NCBI lineage: Eukaryota > Metazoa > Chordata > Aves > Passeriformes > Thraupidae > Camarhynchus > Camarhynchus parvulus. The sequence goes on along the minus strand of NC_044572.1, from coordinate 147,949,377 downwards.
CACTGCTGACAACAGACAGCATTGTTTGTTCATGGGCCTGGACAGTAAGCACTGGGGAGGCTGTACCCCAAATTCTGTTCTCAGTTTTGGGCCCCTCATGACATGAAAGATATTGAGGTGCTGGAACAAGTCCAAAGGGCAATGGAGCTGTGGAAGGGGCTGGAGCACAAGTCCAGCTATAGAAGCTGTGGGGCTCAGCCTGGAGAAAAGGAGATTCAGAGGGGACCTTATCACTCTCTACAACTCCCTGACAAAAGGTCATGGCCAAGTAGGTGTCAACATCTTCTCCCAAGTAACAAGAGACTGAACAAGAAGAATTGGACTCAAGTTGTGCCAGCATAGGTTTAAGTTGGCTATTAGGAAAAATGTCTTCATGTAAAGGATGGTAAAGCTTTGGAACAAACTGCTCAGGGAAGTGAAGGATTCACAAACTTGGAGGCACTTAAAAGACATGTAAATGTGGCACTTAGGTACATGGTTTAGTGGGGGACTTGGCACTGCTGGGTTAATGGTTGAACTTAATGATCTTAAAGGTCTTTTTCCACCTAAATGATTCTATGATTCTGTGGTTTCTTGTCCCACTCAGAGCTTGTCCCCAAATACTCAAGGGTAAGTCACCATTCCCCCAGAGCAATCCCTGCTTCAGGTCCTCTGACACGGCTGGAAATGGTCACCAGAGCTGCAATGAGGCGAAGACAGAGGATGGGGAGGTCCTGGCATAGATTGCCCAGAGAATCTGCGGCTGCTCCATCCATGGAAGCGTTCCAGGCCAGGCTGGACAGGGCTTGGGGCAGCCTGGTGCAGGACAAAGCATCCTTCGGGTACAGCAGTGGGAGGGGGTTGATGCTCCGCCTTGTCACGGAGGGGGAGCTGCAGGGCTTTTCCCCCCCGGGACCCCTCAGCAGGTCCCCCACAGGGGCTGAGCTGTGCCCGCTGCTCGGTCCCCTCCACGCCAACCCCAGCCGGAGCTCGGCGCTGGTTCCTGGGGCCTGGCCGGGCCGAGGGGAGCGAAGCGGGACCGGGCCAATCAGCAGGTCCCCCACAGGGGCTGAGCCGTGCCCGCTGCTCGCTCTCCTCAGCCCCAGCCCCAGCCCCAGCCCCAGCCCCAGCCGGAGCTCGGCGCTGGTTCCCTGGGCCTGGCCGGTCTGAGGGGAGCGGAGCGGGACGGGCAGGGCGGCCGCCGCGAGATGGCGCTGAGGGAGAGGCCGAGGCGGGAGCGCAGCGGCCCCTCAGGGACGGAACCGCGGCCCCTGCAGGGCGGGTTCAGACCTCGTCCTCCGAGACAGCATCTCCTCTATCCTGTCCCCTCTCTAGCAGGACCCCTGGTCCCTTGACGCGGGGCACAGCGTCTCCTCAGTGACCGGATCCTCATTCCCTCAGTGGTGGGGTTCAGACCTCGTCCCCTCAGCGATCGGACACCCCATCCCCTCAGTGCAGGACTCCCCTTCTCTGCAGTAGGGGCTCTAAGTACTCTGAGGGTTCTGCCTCTAAGGCAGAACCCTCACTCTGTCCCTTGGCTGGGGGGGACTCAGATCATGTCCCCTCAGAGACAGGATACCCCTGCCCTGCAGTGGGGCTCAAGGGACACATGAGGCAGGACCTCTGTGGTGGGAATCAGACCTTGACCCCTCAAAGCCAGAACCTGCAGACCCTCCATGGAGTGCTGTGTCCCCTAAGAGGCAGGAGCACCGTGCCCTGCAGTGGAGCTCAGATCACATCTCCTCAGGGGCAGGACCCCTGCTCCATCCTTCAGTGGAATGCTCAGACTTCTTCCCCCAAGAGGCAGGGCCCCAGCTCTGTCCCCTCGATGACCAGGCCCAGGGTGTTGGAGCTCTCTGGACGCCCCTCCAGAAGCAGGACCTAGACCAGATATTGACAGGTCTGGGCAAGACTAAAACCACTGTGTCCATGGCCACAGCAAGAAGCACAGGCTCAGCAATAGAGGGAGCCCATAGATGCGCTGGGCAACTCTACCTCCCTCAGCCTGTGGCACAGGAAAAAGGACATTCTCCTCTCTTTGCCACCCCCACACATAACATAGCTGAGTTGTGGCCCCATCGCTCAGCTGCTCTGGGCATTGAACAGCCTACATTCTCCCAAAACCAGCAGCAGTCAGGCATGGGACAGGGTCAGGGCTGGGAATTGTCTTTGGGCATGGTCACAGCTGGGAGTTGGCTTTGGGTGATGCTGTGCAGGGGTAGCTCCTCTAGCCAAGCACTGGAAGGGATGTCAGCCTACTACAGGCTGTTCTCCTGTATGGCGACTGTACAAGAAGGGTTGCCCTGTTCTTACCTTCACACATGCTCATGTAAATGCCATGGGATAGCCCTGGGATAACCTTTCCCACTACAAATCCTTCCTCTGTATTTGATGAAGCTCTGGTTTGGTCTAAATGACCTCTTCTATCCTGTAGCCACATGAGGAGGTCACTGTCTATGCCTTGACATGTTTGCTGAGCCATGTTCAGTGTCCCACAAATACCTGGCCAGAGCTGCTCTAATGGTCTGGAAAGCATCCACTCCAGGACAACTGGTCCAAGCCCAGGCCTCCACAAGAACTGTGGTTATCCAGCATGGGTGCACTGCTGGATCCATGACTGAGAAATGCCCTGGGTCAGTCACATCACTGGAGCATGTATGGGAGTATTTTTTCATCTCCAATACAAACCTGCACAGTTACACACTGCACTAGACTTTGACAGTTTCCTGTCTGAAACTGTTTCATTTGTCATCTTCTTGAGTTGCTAGTAAATCAGAGGGGGAAAAAAATGCTATGACTTATCCCTTCCACCCTCAAACACAAAGTGCTCCTGGTTAGGTAATGCCTGCATCAGGAATTTCCTTTGAACTACCAAGTCACTACAGAAGGAAAAGGTTCTGATGGAAATAAGTCACCGCACACAGTCCTGGGAACCACTTACCTTGGAGCACAGAACTCCAAAACAGATCACCCTGGTCACCTTATGCATTGTCTCCAGGCAGTAACTGCATGTGTGAAAAAGCTTCCCAAAAGCTCTGTTTAAGGTCTTGCTCAACTACAGCCCTTCATAGGCATCCCCAGCAGTTGCCAGTCTAGAAAAGACTTGAAATGTAAAGAACTTAAAAGCCTCCAAGTACGATGTGCCATTGCAAAAAGGCAAGAGACAGCAAGTATGTTGCCAAGGTCATGGATCCATGTCAAATGATGTCACCCACCCTCTGCATTACAGAGAAGGAAGGACCCAGCCCAGTTCCTCTCTGACGTTAGGTCTGACTCTGGGACAATTTTTGGGTGTGAGAATGAGCTGGGCACTTGAAACATTTCATTCTTCTTCTAAAAGTGCTCAACCTTGCCTCAAGCTAACTTTGTTGTGGGTCCGTCCAATGCTAACTGGTAAAGGGGAGAAAAAAAAATCCTAGGAACAAACTAAACCTGAAGCAAAGTTCTGTATTCCTCCTGGCAGAAACCCTGAAACATGGGAATAATTAAACCCAGTCAAAATGACATGTAACAAGCTGAGAACAGCAATGATCATCTCCTTCCAACGCCTTCCTCAGAATATTGATGAATTCCATGCCTTCATTCCCTGTGCAGTCCTTTCCACAACCTTACCTCTTGCACACTGAAAGAGGCTGGAATGCCTTTCTTTGGAAAGGTTTCCTAAAAGGTCTCAGAGGCTTAGAAACACTATTCTCCTTCTCAAGCTGAAGATGTCCATGTCCAATTTATTCCCACTTGATCCTCCACTGGTTCTACCTTTTAACAGAAATACTTCTTTTACCACAACATATTTAATATAAATACTTCTTTTTCACCCAGACTTCTTTTGCTTTGCTTACAAAGCATCTTTCAGGTTTGGCTGATTAAGTGATATGGATCTTTGTAGCAAAAAATACATCTTGCTTTCTCGCATCCAAGCATAGTCTGAATTTCCTGAGATTGTGCTGCACTCTGTGCACATGCTTGTAACCCTCGGTGATTAATTCCTCCTTGTTTTTCCTTAGGAGCAGAAATTTCTATGGTTCAAAATGCATCAAGGGAGACAATATTTTCCTTATCCCACTTCTGTCCCTCATTGCACATAGCTGTGTCAGTGACACAGCCTTGCTGCAAAGCCATGAGGCATCCATATCCTGAGAATATTTTTTGACGTTCCTTTCCTAATCCATTTGAACCCCTTACAATTTGACAGGTCAGGCAGACCTAACAGGTTTTTCTCCCAGCTGGCAGAGCAGAACAGAAGAGTTCATCCTGCTTAAAGCAGGACCCAAACGACCAGGTGGCCACAACAGCCTCCAGCCCTGTGAAATTCGTGATTCGGTGAGGTGCTCAGGGAGACAATCACCAGTAATCCCGGAGCCTTTCCCTCTAATTCACACTCACAAGGACAGGGTATGTAACCTGCCTGTGACTCATCTCGTTCTCAGGCAAAGTGCCACAAAGGAAGAACACTCAAAATGGTTCAGGACAACACTCGGCTGCTTCGCTCCAAGTAAAACAGGAGAAGGAGAGGCAGCTGCAGAGTCGTTTCCAAACAGATCCACAGTGAAATGGTGACACAGCAATTCACACAAGTCCAAAACAGAGCACAGATCTGACATAAGCAGCCTCTTTTACAACCCAGCCTAAGGAGTGGGGCAGCTCACCTGGCTGGGGATTTGATCTGTTTCTGAGTGACAAGTCAATGCAATAAAACAGTCAGAAAGAGTTGTGTGCAGCAGCCAGGCAATTCCAAAACCTGCCTCTTCCCCTCTTCTTTGCAGAGTTATGTCCCATGGGTGAACATAGGCTGTTATTTCAGAGGCAGAGGAGTCCTCAGCCTTGCAGATGAAATGTAGACTCCATGGAGGAAGTGCAGTGAGTGTCTACATCTGGATAAATATCCATGGGGAGAAATGGCATCATTACCACCTCAGCACTGCTGTCCATCAGAACTCTGGGGTCTCCTATACCCTCTACCCTAAAACATTAACCTACCCTGGTAGATATTATGGTTTTCTCAGTATACTGACATCTTGCTTAGACCACATTAAATTTCTATGTCTGCACTGTGAGAACTAAAGCAACTTTATTTCTAAACAGTTTCATTCACTTTGTCCTGGTTTAATGCACGCTCTTTCAATTCACCCCTTGGATAGTCAATTTAAAATGCAAAGATGTCTCTGCAGAGATGAGCTCCCGCCTAACTGCTCTGCGCTACTGCCTTGGCACACATCACAGGTTTTTCTCTGCATTTTAGTTTAGCCTGGTTCTGGAAGTGGAAGCTCTGGAAACTCCAGCAGGAAGGACTAACCTGGCTAGTATTTGTAGGGTGCTGTCTACATCCTAGCTGAGACAATTTCAACATAAATGTTCACTGTACTTATTCTCCCCTGCATTTGCTCACACAAAACCCACCTAATCCTCTTCCCACTCACATCCATCTGGAGAGCTGAACCCAACCCTTCAGATCTGAGTTGATACCAAAGCTGTAGTGTGAGAAGACAGAGAGACATGGGGAAAAGGGCAAATACAGCTACAGCCATCCAGGGAGAGGAGCTGGCATAAGCCAGCAGGAGCAGAATGAATGGGGCAGGGGTGTTGGGTACAGCAGGTGTCCCTCTGAGACTCTGGGGTTGCTGTCAAGTCTAGGGCCATGGTGGTTGAAGGGAAGAGGAGAGAGCTAACAGATCAGAGAGCAATAGATAGAGTGCTCTGGTCAGACTCACTCAAAACTCTGAGTCCATCCTTTGCATGTAGGGAAATGTGGTGGGAGAGGCTCCTCCTTCCATCCCTGAGGAGACAACACCCAAGTCAACCTCATCAGTAGAGGGTGGTCCCAGCCAAAGACAAGGAAGAAGAAAAAGCATTAGTGACTTTCATGAAGAGGCCCTGCTGCATCCCAAATAATCTTCCTTGCTGGGAGTACAGGAGCCAGCAAAGCTTAGAATCACAAAATCATAGAATATCCTGAGTTGGCTTTGTGTAATTCCCTTGGGTCCTGTAACTGGTCACCAGAAGAAAGACACTGGTGCTGTCCCTCTGCTTCCCCTTTTGAGAAAGCTGTAGTTTGTCATAAGGACTATCCTCAGTTTCCTCTTCTCCAAGCTGAATAAGCCAAGGGACTTCAACTAGTCCTAGTAGGACTTCCCCTGCAGACACTTCACCATCCTTTGGATGATCTCTAACAGCTTAATGTCTTTCTCGAATTGTGATGCCCAAAAAAGTGCACCCAATATTCAAGGTGAGGCCACCCCAGTGCAGAGCAGAGTAGAACAGTCATCTCCCTTGCCCTTGATGGCCCCAGGACAGAGCTGACCCTCTTGGCTGGCAGGGTGCTGCTGACCCACATTCAGCTTTCCATTGACCAGGACCCACAGGTCCCTTTCTGCAGCATTGATCCCAGGCTGTCCATACATCCAAGGTTCTCCCATCCCATGTGCAGAACCCATCACTTGCCGTTGTTGAACTCAATATGGTTGGTGTTTGTCCAGCCCTCTCTTTCATCAAAATGTCTCTGCCTTTGAGGGAATCAACAGCTTCTCCCAGTTTAGTTACCAGTGTCATTCCTCTTGCTCTTCTTAAAAGCTGGGACAGCATTTGCCAGCTTCCAGCCTGTGTTGCATGTAGATCCGACCAAGACAGAGAACATGATGAATGTCTTCAGGAGGGCTATTAAGCATGCAGAGGGAAGCTCACAGTGAGATGAAATGAGGTACTGTATATTTAAAAGTGTAAATAATGCCTCTGCTTGTACATCATATTTCCCACAGATTGGAAACTGCATTCTCAGGAATGTCCAAGCTGATCTGTATCTCTGTAAAAGCTTAGTCTTCATTAATTCAAGGAAATGCATCATTTGAAGGAAGCCTTTGTGCACTCCAGACACAAACTTCTCCAAAATCACCCCCAGCTGAGGCAAACTGCTCCAAGACTTCACTCTTCTGCTGCAGTACAGGCAGCCACAGTGTTTCAGCTGACATTCTGGTTCTGGGAGAAGGTTCAAGTCTGCCCAGGGTTATAACCAATAAGTGAAATTAGCAGTGGCTTCATCTCAGTTAACCTCAAATTGCCTCTGTCTACACAGACGTGCCTTGAAGCAATTGAACTCAAGCTTTCCCTTGGCACTGGATCAAGCACCATGGATTTGCATTTGAGTTTTAGCGCATACTTCACATAACATTTATGCAGACAACAGGCATATATATGAGCACTTACCATCAGCTTCCCTTCCTTCTTCCTATTTCCACAGCAAATTGGCAAGGAGTGTTTCTGACAGGCTTTTAAAGCCCAAATGGTCAAAATAAATAGGTATGGTATTTATAGTCTGAGGCTATAGGAATAAAAATAAGAGCCTGCCACTGAGCTGTAAAGCTCAGATTCAGCCTACATTAAAGCATGACCTTTAGAGGTCCCTCCTGACCCAAACTATTTTATGATTTTATGCAAGCCCCTCCACACACAGCACAAGATTTTACTGTTCATAGAGATTGTATTCACATGTGACACATGGTTACTAAAGGTGAAGAATTAAAATGCTTGCAAATTGTTCCCTTCAACCCCATAATTCCCAGAATTCTATGGCACAGAGGTCACTGGGACTGCCTTCAGAGATGCAGTTTCACCCACTGAGTCCCACTGCCTTCCCCACTGAGAGACACAGGCAGTTGGAAAAGTCAGTGGTGCTCTGGAGAGCCTAAGAGTTTGGTTCATTGCAACCAGGTTCAGGAGCTGGTGATGCAGTTTGTTTATAGCAATGCCCACAATTCTTCATTCTTGCAAAATAAAGCTATGGGTATATCATGGCCACATCTCTATGGCTGCCCTAAAGCTGCCAGCAATACCTTGCTCAGATGTGCAGATGTAAGAAAACAGAGAAAATTACTTGATGCAGACAAGGACAGAGTTGTGCCCTGTGCTTTCCCAGATCTCCAGGATGTTGTTCAGCACAACACCCTGGGCTTCACCACACCAAGCTCTGCAGAACATCCTTGCTATCACCAGTGATGTGCTACAAAACTTCAGCAAAGTGACAAGGCTCTTTGGGATCTGGCTAAAGAAATTCAGACACAGGCCAAAAGTGGAAGGTGGCCTACATGGAAAACAAGTTCTGCTGAGAGACACCAGCCTTCATTCTCCTCTTTTGGGGATAACACCCACTTGGCAAATCTGAGCAGTCCATAAAAGTGAAGCAAACTGAATGATGGCTGGAGGAGGTGGCAGAAATCTGTCTCAGAGGTGAGCACAGGCTGAGCTACAGCAGATGTCTGCTTAGACACCAGTTAGACAAAATTCTCTTTTGCCTCTTTCCGTATAAAACCACAGTCAGATAAACATCAAGATCTTTTGATGTTCCTGAAATATTGTGGGGTCTTGGCAAATGACACAGTGAGATGTCTGGGACTTGTTTACCAGGTGCATGCATGTGGTAGTTCAACAGCATTTCTCAGAATCAAAAGGAGAGGCTAGGCCTTTTTTATTCCAAGCGCACAAGGTCTGAAGCCCCCAGATCCCTCCATTTCTGTTTATTTAGCACTTCCTTTGTGCTGATTTTTCATTTCCATCTGAAAACCTTCACTTTTGGATTCAGGTGCTGTGATGTGAATCAGATGCTGTCAAGGAATAACAATCTGTCCTCTTAATATGACAATGTATCCCTTGCTTTTAAAACAAGAATCCCTGGCATTGATATACTTCACAGTTACAATATTACTGGCTGCTGATCCCATTCCCCTTCAAACTGTCCCCTTTCCCACTGTTCTTCTGGACAAATGAACACTTGCAGATTATAATTCTGCTTTCCTATCTTTTGATAAATCCTCCCAGAGTCAACCAGGTAGCCACATGTATCATTGCAAGGAATGTTTTCTTCCTCTCCTTTCCTTTCAAACCATTATGCCCTGGAAAAATATCTACATCCATCACTCCTGATAAATTTCAGACCAGCTTTCTCAGTTCTCTCTAGAGACTGCAGGTTCCCACCAGCCCTTAGCCTGCCCTATGGCTCCACAGCCATAAGAGAGGCAGCTCCTGTTGTTTCAAAGATGCTTTTACAGCAGAGGCAAAACAGAAGGAAGGAAGATGCTCACAGAAACTTCCAGAGACTCCTTTCCCTAACAGTTTCCAAGCCCTTAGGATCAAGCAGAGGCATCTGGAAGACACCTGTGCCTCCAAGCCCTTCAGAAACCCTGTGGAACATCTTGGCTGAGCATTCTCACCACACCATGGGCACTGAGGGGGTAAATGGACGTACTGCTCCTCTAGCAGACATAAAGCACACGTTGCATAGCTCCAGATCTTTTTGCCTTGGCCTGTTTATAAGAAAGGACATCAGTGTCAGGCACTGCTCACTCAGCTGCGCTGTTCAGCACAGGGAAGGTGCTGGATCAGAGGCTGCTTGTTTTTCCCCTCCTAAACCCCTGGTACTGCACCTCATGGAAACTTCAGCCCAGACTCTGAGATGTTACAAATGGCTATAGCACCATCAAAAGTGTCTAAGCAGCTGTAAATCAGGAAGGATCTGGATCCTTTGTCTCTGGTGCATCCCTGCATGTGTTGTGACTTTATAAGCAATAACTAAGAATAACATTTAGCCTCCCAGCCTGAATGCTGTGCAGAATATCAAAGTAATTCACCAGGAGTGCAACAACACGACTTTCTTCTGTCCTTTGCCATCATAAAAATGTCCTCGCCTCCCACATCCAGGGAAACAGGGAAGTCACTTATCCCCTAAATTATACAGAAATCAACAGAAGCAGCAGAGTCCTTGTTTTACCTGATGTTCCACTTGAGAAGGAGCAGCGTGAGAGGCTCTGTCATGGCAACTGCTCGTCCCTTGCAGACGAGCTGTCTCCAGGCCTCTCCGATTACATCTTTGCCGTTATAATTCACATCCTGCACTTATTAGTGATAAGGTCAATGGGAGCAATTACAATGGGAGTCGCTGAAAACTCTGTTGTTGCACATGCTCCCAACGACACTCACTGTGCTACAGAAACCAAAAATAACTTCCTGGTCTCCCAGAGCAGCATGGAAAATATTTCCCTGTATTTTCTAGGTTATGGATAACTTCCCTTCTTTAGGTTTGCAGTGGCTATTTCTCCAGGAGAGCCAAATACAAATCTCCCTTGGGGCATGTACCATTTTCCTCTGCTTTCACCCTGGAGATCTCCATGTCCTCCTTATGAGGGCAAGAAGTCACTCTCCCTCACTTCTCTAACTCCTATTTGCATGTACACAGCTTTAGCTCAGTATTTTTCCCTTTCTTTTTTCCAGCATCCTCAGAGTTATCTCAGAGTTATCCTCTTACTTTAAGGCTTTTAATACTTGTATGAAGGTGTGAGCTCCCAGTGCGCACCCATGGCAGAGAGCAGTGACATAATTTGTATCCTCTGTTGTTCCTCTAAATGAAACGCATGAAACCCCTGAAAGTCCCAGAGGCTCTTTTTTACTTCCCTTGTAAAGAGAAGGAAGTGTTCCAGGAGCTGCATTTCTTCCCTAAGAGAAAACATATCTGCACTGCCTAGACAGCATGACAGCAATGGACCGGGAAAATTACTTCTGCTCAAGAGATCTAAAATTTCTGCTTCTTCCTACCATTTTCCCATTTCTTCCCATGCTGCCTGTCACTGCCTTCACCTGGGTCTGGCTGTAAGTGGCAAATGCAGAGATTGCCTCTCTGCACTGGCTTAAAAGCTCATGAATTATTTCTGATGGTCTATAAATGTTACTTGTTTTTGAGAAACAGTTGTAAATTACAGAACCACAGTGAATATTAGAGGAGACAGGAATGGAATATGAGAATCCAGCTGTGTTGAGATTGAGAAAGAGGTGTATCCAGGGACCTTTGTGAAGGTCAGGTCCTGCAGATAAGTCACTGTGCCATAAAAGCCATTAGCACAAATTGTTTTCTAGGAAGAATCCAAGTCCCTTTTCCCCATGTGTTTGAAAATACAACTCACACACACATGGGGTGATCCTAGAACTGCTGTTGCAGTGACACCTGAAAACCTTAGAGGCCAGCAAGGCACTGCTGTATTGTCCTATGAATATGAGGTGAATCCCTGATCAAAGTAGGATAAACTGGCAGGGCAGAGAGAGCAGAGCAGGCACAGGCAGTGCTGGGCAGGGGAAGAAGGGATTCAAAGCCCCTTCACTCTGAATTTATTATTGCACTAATAACAGAAAGATTCCTTTGCTAGGACTGATCTGTCTGCCTGATTCCAGTCTCCCAAAAAAGCACATGAACTTCTGCAGTTTGAAGTATGCTAAAGGCTGTGACTTTCCCTGATCCAGATGCAAAAACCAGCTTTCTTGACAGCTACAGCTGTGGTAATGACTTGTTGTCAGAGCAAACAGCTGTGTCTCATCTAACACATGGGGCAGCACAAAAAGGGATCAAGTTATTCTATAAAGAAACTTTTGGTCAGGCCACGACAAGGAAGGCTTTAAGCTGGTCTGCACTGCTCTGCAGTCTCCAGAACACTGTTAAATGTATGAGGATGTGCAAGGCCTGGAACAGGGATCCCATGCCCTTTCCTGACCAGTTAAGATACTGAGCATCACCCTGTGTAAGCAGCCAGTTACTCAGGAAGACAGCCTGGATTATGTAGGAAGGGTTGAATCCTGCAGAAGTAGGGTCTCCTCTGAATGGTAAAATTCCCAGCAACCACTCAGATCCCCTGCAAGCCTATGGCCTCTCACCTTCTTCTTCTTGATCACCTGAAACCAAGATCCCAAAACTTGGACTCTACTCTCCACCTCCTTGACCCTGTTCTCCCTGATTCCTGATCTTTTTCAAGAACAGACTACCCTCCATCCATCCCATATACCTCACCAGTCTTCTTTTTCTTTCATGCCTTCTACATCTTCCATGGCCCAAACCTTGGGTGTTTTAGAGCCAGCCTATCCCAACATAGGGAACAATTTGGTTTACTCCTGTGCCTTATGGGATCAGAGGTGACAGCAATGAACACAACAGAAAAGCTCTTCACTGGAGGAAATACAGGGAGACTGGAGTTCAGATCTGATGACTGGGAACCATTTCAAGTGTTAATCATTCTTTGTTGTTCTTTATCCAAGTTGAAGCTAAATCTTAATCTCCTTAATCCCACTATTTCCATGTGAAAGGTCTGCAGGCAATGTGGGAGATAAACTCATTTATTTCTCTTAGAAATTATGTCAAGGATGGGAAGATCCGCACAGGCAGGAATTTTTAGGTACAGTCCCCCAGGGTGTGAGAGCAGTGTTCTTTTTTCAAACCTGATTAATTCTGCATCGGCTGGGCACATTATAGACACCATTTTCCTGAAGTCTACAGTGTATTCCCTGGGCCACAGCTGCTGCTTCTGTCACTACTTGCTATTTGTGGAGTGATTGCATCTGACAAATAGCAATGGGGAGACATTCAGCAATGACTCAGAGGCAAAGGCAATTTCACATCCAATTTTATATCCAAGGACAGCTCTTCACTGGTTACAGAAATATGAATGGATGAGGCTTACTCCCACTGCAGCACACTCTTGGGATCTTGTCACATCCTAAGCCACAAGTATCCATCATCCTTCAGCATTTCTCCAGGCACTGGAGGCAATGACTATCAGGCCCTCAGCACATTTCTTGAGTTTCTCCCAGGCTGGTGACAGTATGCTGGGTTTGGATGTACCTATTTATCCCTGAAGGAGCTGCCAGTGATTGATCTCTCCAACCTGAACTACCTTTGCAAGTTATCAGGATTCACTAACTGGCTTTTCTTTCCCAGTCTGGGTGTCCTGAGACATTGCACATAGCTGTGCTGGGATCTTGCTGATTTTCTCATCTAGCGGCCATCTACACCTGCCATTTTTGCAGCCCTCTGCTGTTTGCCCCTTCTGGTGCTCCTACACTAATCTTCATCCAATTTCCATTCTTGCCAGTCCCAGCATTTCTATTATAATTCCCCAACACACACAAAATCCCTTCTCCTGCTGACAGCATAACAACACCTTCAAGATGGGACAAGATGCTGCCACACAGGAATCTGCCCACACAGACCTCATCATCAGAGACACTTCAAACATGGTCCCAAGTTCCTGGGGGAAATACTGCAGAATCGACAAATTCAGACTACTGCTCTTCAAATCCCTTTGCTAGAAACAACTGTAAACTTTTAACCACTCTGGTGTAATCAGCCAAGAAACCCTGAGCCAAGGGTTGCATGCTCACATCGAATTGTCCCTAGGGGAACATTTGTCTTTGGTGGCAGAGATTGGTGTGACTTTATCCCAGAGAGGGGTAAGACAACAGTAACCCTGCCTTCCTTCCTCCAGCACTATTCCACAGACCAGAAGGTCTCTCTGCCCCATCCTGGGGAGGTCTGTAATATGCTCCATGTCATGCAGTTTCACAGCACATGGCACTGCTGGGTAATTTGTTGAGTGGGAGCATGCTTAAGGGCATCCTTATGCTGTAGTGATGAATTGCCCATAGGGAGCAACCAGCCTGGCAGTAGTGAGTGCTCAAGCTCCATCAGGGCAATGAGGATTGAGGCTATTTCCATTCACATCCAGTCATTTCTGCAGCACTGTTGAAAGCCCATTCAGGAAACCAAGCAGCAAGCGGCAGATGTCAGTAGTGCAGCTTGCAAACTGCAACACTGTTGAGCTTCAGATACAATCCCAGAGCTGGCATAATCCCCAACAATTAAAAATTAATCTGCAGTGCTCAGTTTCCAAAGCACCCATGATGGTGACAGAACATCAGTCAGGGTGGGATATGGCCACAGGGGTGACTGTCCTGCACCTGCAGGACCCACCTGAGAGAAGCCTTGTCCCCCACTGTGGGTAAAGCTGACACTGTTACCACATCCCTGCTACCCCTACACAGAGAATCATTGAATCACAGAATCATTTAGGTTGAATATTACATCTAAGATCATTTACAGGCATTAACCCAGCACTGCCAAGCCCATCACTAAACGATGTCCCTAAGTGCCACATCTACACATCTTTTAAATACTTCCAGGTATGATGACTCCATGACTTCCATGGGCAGCCTGTTCTGATGCCTGACCATCCTGGTCAGACCACACTGTTCAAAACCCCATCCAGCCCAGCCTTGAACACTTCCAGGAATGGGGCAGCCACAGCTTCTCTGGATGACCTGTGCCAGGGCCTCACCACCCTCACAGTAAAAAATTTCTACCTAAGATATAATCTTTCATCTTAAAGTTGTTCCCTCTTGTCCTATCACTGCCGTTGTCAGAAGTCCCTCTCCAGCTCTCTTGTAGCCCCCTTGGGTACTGGCAGGCTGCTGTAAGGTCACCCTGGAGCCTTCTCCAGGCCGAAAAACCCCAATTATCTCAGCCTGTCTTCATATGAGAGGTACTTCAGTCCTCTGAGCATCTTCATGGCCTCCTCTGGACTCACCGCAACAGGTCCATATATTTCTAATGTTGGGGACACCAGGGATGGATGCAGCACTCCAGGTGGAATCTCACCAGAGCAGAGCATAGGACAGAACCCCCTCCCTCACCTGCTGCCCTCACTGCTTTTGTAGCTGCCTAGGACAAAATGGATTTCTGGGCTGCCAGTGCACACTGACAGCTCATATCCAGCCTCTCATCCACCAGCACCACCACCAAGGCTGCTCTCAATCCATCCTGTGCCCAGCTTGTGTTTGTTTGGGAATGACCCAATGGATGTGCAGAACTGTGAACTTGGCCTTGTTGAACTTCATGAGTTCTCACAGTAATGGTAATTAACAGTAGATATTAACACCTAATTTTACCTCCATTGTTATTAATATTAATGGTAGCAATTGTTGTTATTCCTCTGTCAATTGGAAGAATAAAAGAGTTATTGCAGATATTATATGCTGTTATCAATGACCTCTAACCCTGAAGCACATCAGAGTGCTCATCATGGGGGAGGACACCCTGTACCAGGGTCCTCTGAGCCAGCCATGGTGGCCTGAGCCTGAAAGTACAGGCCAAGAGGCTTCTTGGGAAGATGCTGGAGGGAGATGAAGAAGTGGGGACATGAGACATGTCAGCACCCTGGCATGGTGAAAGTGTGCAAGTCGAGGAGTTGAGAGATCCAGAAGCATTCCCCATCTCCATCACAACCTTCCTGCATGACCTCCAAGGAGGTGTTTGGAAAGCCACTGGAGACAGGAGGCAGATGCAGCTTACAATGCTTAATTGCAGGTGTCTCCTTGTGTGTTAATGCCTGGTCTCACATTACAGCCACCAAGGAGCTCATCAGCATTGTCAGCACAGACTAATTAGCAATTTAACTGAGTGAATGTACAGCTAACCCATTTGCCTAAACATAAGCACCACACATTTGAGATGCTGGGATGTATCTCTGACTGAAACCCGCTGAATCTCTTCATGGTGCAGCTCCCCACCAGTTATGTGGAGATATTACAGCTCACTCCTCTACAGCTGAGTGTTCTGACATCCCACTCCCTGTGATAAGAGGAGCACAGAGTTCTGTTCTCAACTGAGAGACATCAGTTACATCAGTAAAAACAAAAGAGTTTTGCTTTGTGGCAAGGCCACAATGTCAGCACCTGATTAACTCAGTTTTGGGCTTCTATATGAATCTCACATCTGCATGGAAATCTCAAGATGAGCCAAACACTACATCTATATTTTGAATATATTTACATATTTCAACCCATCCTGGAAGCTTCTAATATCTGTGAATGAGAAGACAAGCCCAGCTACCTATGCTGACCACATCGTTAACAGTAATTCACTGTTCTATTCAGGAACATTGCAGAAACCAGCATTTGGCCTGCTGGCCACCCTCTGCTCCCCAGGAGTGACACATGAAAAACGAGATTCCTTGTCCTTCCCCCAGGTGTGTCACAGGTTGTACCAGAGATCTTCCTGTGTCCATTCCAACCTGAATTATCCTGTGATCACAGAGTCCTGCAACAAAGCATGGATGCACAATGTGAATGTTGTGCCCACCAGTGTGGCCTCATGTCAGGAAGGATTCTTTAAGGGGCAGGTTTTGTTGATTCTGGAATAACATCAGTTGTGCCATTTGTCCTTCTCTCATATCTCCTCTGTGCCAGGAGGTCTGGGGGGCTCTGCCTTGACAGCAGACCTCAGGTTACCCTGGACAGACCTGGCTGTGGAAAGCCTGCCAAGGCAGTGTGGCTGGGGCACTCCTCTGCCTCCATCCAGCTCTGAGCAACAGCACAGCAGGGACAGAGCGTTGGTTTTGGCCCCCCTCCAGCAGGTCATTGACCTTCCTGCTTCTGAGCAGGGGTTTTGGCAACAGGACCCATGATCAGTATTTATTTGTGAGTCAGACAGATAAACAGCAGTTAAGCCATGTCCAGAGAAGGGCAACAGAACTGGGGAAGGGTGTGGAGCATAAGTCTGGTGAGGAAAAGCTGAGGGAGTTGGGGGGCTCAGCTTGGAGAAAAGGAGCTTCAGGGATGATCTTCTAGGTCTCTACAACTCACAGAAAGGAGGATGTAGCCGGGTGAGAGTGGGTCTCTTGTCCCAAGTAATACGTGACAGGACTATAGGAAATAGCCTCAAGATGCACCAGGGCAGATTTCAGTTGGATATTATGCAAAATTTCTTCATGGAAGCAGTAGTCAGGCATTGGAACAGGCCACTCAAGGAAGTGGTGGAGTCATCATCCCTGAAGGGATTCAAGGAGGTGTAGATGTGACACTTGGGGAGGTGGTTTAGTGGCAGAGTTGGCAGTGCTGGGTGAATGGTTGGACTCAGTGATTTTAGAGGTATTTTCCAACCTATATGACTCGATGGATTCTATTTCAGCTGCCTTTCCTTATGTGCTTCTTTAGGCTGGTGACTTGGAGCCTTGGGCTATGGCTACACAGCCAGCCTGGATCCCAGGAATTACCATCGGTGATGGTTGTTGGATGCAGTTTGTGATTTCCTCCTCCTGGCCCAGGGCCATGGGAAGGACTCTTTGTTGCTCAGCACCCTGTTTAATCATTTACAGCAGGGCAAAGGTGGGGCAGGCACGGTGTCCCCGTGCTCTCAGTGCCTCGGGAGGTGTCACACTGGAGAGCCTCCCAGCCTGCCCATCCTGCTCCTGCAACCCCACACCAGGCTGACCCAGGGACTCCTCCCCTGCTGTGGCACAGCTCTCTGGGAAGGCTGAGTTATTTCAAAGGGGTTTCAAAACACTGTTTACTCCACATCCAGCCACAGATCTCCCAGGTAATGCCATTCTTTTGCTTCACACTTTGTGCCTACTTGACCCACACCCAGTTCTTTGCCCTCCCCACCCAAGAAGAAATTAACTCCTTCCCACCCACGGCAAGATTCCCTTTCACAGCCAGGAAGCCCTGGCCATTCCTGGTGACACAATCTTTGTCCACAATGCCGACACTGTCTCTGGGCCCCAAAATGTGCCAGTGGGCATCCCAGTACCTCCCCTGGGGTCAGGAGCACTTCTGCAGTTCCCTTCCCCACTGCCATGCATTGGAGGTATTCACATTCCTGGGTGAGTGCCTTGCTCAAGGATCTGTGTGTGTGTCATTCCCTGAACCCTCCACTCACAGCCCCAGAGCCCCAGGTACTGAAAACACTGTGGGAACAAGAACATTGGTAAGACATAAACAAGCAGACTGTAAGCAACCTGTGTGTCACTGATGGGAGGGCCTTGTTTCCAGAGAAACTGGGTGGATCTTCAAACCACTGAGAGCAGGATTGGGAAGGACATGAGGAGGTGACCTCGTCCTTCCCTCTGCCCCAAGGCACGATCAAACGTGCCTGAACCAGTCCTGAGAGCTCTCAGTTTAACCTGCCTTTGGAACACCCAGGCTCACAACATTTGTTGCCTCCAGCTCTGACAAGTTCCTGCCTCAGTTTCCCTACCTGTAAAAGGAGGAATGGTCAGAACTCATGGATCCATTGCTGTGTTACTGGAGAGGAAAGAAGTGGGGAAGGAAACTTTTGGGTGGTGACTGATGATTCACAAACATCTGGTGAAAAGCAGTAAATAAGCCTGGACTATTGTGTACCTATGGGCAGGAACTGTGACCAGATTTCCAGAGGATAACAGGTATCTCCTTTTAACTTGCAGCAAGCCTTGTCTTTTTATTTTTTTTAGGCATGGAGAAGTGTGGGAATCACAGAGCTGGACTTCCTAAGAAAGGTCAACTTTTGCTAGATTAGGCCAGATTCAACTGCAGTCAGCAGAGTGGCAAGAGGATCATTATTTGTGTTCAGCACTGCATGTATCTGACACTTGTGTGAGCACATGATTCCAAGTACACCCAAAAGGGTGTTTTTAAAAGGGCAGCATTTTTATGGCACTTACAACCTCAAGATTTGAACTCTACTGCCTTGAAAGATGTCTTGAGCCTCCAAAACTGGTTATTGTGGGTCCAGGTCTCTGGTCAAGAAGAGTCTGAAGACAGGAGATGACAAAGGCTCCAACATGGGTTGTGGGTATCAAAGTAATTTTGGTGCTGGGGCTCATGCAGAGGCACAAACTTATTTCAGCTGTCTGAAACCATAGATGGGCTGCACCTCTCCTGGAAAACATGAGGAGCCATGAAGAAAAGGAGGCTGAAAACCAGGCTTTTAACCCCAGATGCTTTCCTGCACTATAAGCCCATATAATGCATTATAACAGCATTACAACATACATCCCAGAAACCTCCAAGATGACAAAGGAGCAGGAAGAAAAAAATAAAACCAAAAAGGATTTTTTCTCAAATTTGAACAATAGTTTTGGCACATGCCAGAGCAAACTTAGCTGAAGTTGATTTGGTGTCCTATATCTTATTATGTTCCTAATTTAGCTCTCAAGTCACTGTTTCAGCCAGTGACTTGATACACTAAACCTGTGTCATTAAATCATCTCACAGCTCTCTGGGGAACAGATAAGATTCAGGATGGCCTCTCAGCATTACTGTGCAATTTAGGTCTCTATAATTCCCTTTAGCCAAGAAATATGATGAAAATGTATCTAGGAGACCAGTAATCAGCCATACAGCTTCTATTCTTGACAGATGCACAAGCCCAGCTTTCCACTGATAGTAATTGCTGAGAACCAGGACCTCATGATTTATCCAAGACTCTTAAGAGCTTGATATCTGCTGTTCTACCAGCAAGGAAATGCAGAGTTTAAATGTAAAACCTGCCTTGAAAAGCTCTGTGCAATCCAATCAGCCGGTATATTTCTTGTAGATGGTAGCACACTGATCCTGGCATAATCCAATGTTTCATAAATGTCTTAGAAGATTAAGGCATCATTTTCTGCCCAAATGACAGAGGAGATTCACATGTCTGCAGAGTAAACACTGGCAACGCTCTTGCATAACAGCCAGCAATATTGTTAAAATTCTCCTTTGTGCTTCCTTACAAGGGCAATTACATAACCAGAAGCCTTCCATCTATCAAAATGAAATCCTTTTCATTAAACAAGATGCTGTAGTGTAAGTGCACAAACACACATCCATAGGAAGGAAGGGAAGGTGGCTGGATTGAATTGCATGACTGACCTGGAAAGAGGATTTTAACCCTGCAGTGACTCACCCCTGCTGGCTATTCTCTTTGGTTGATTTCTAGCTCTGACTCATGAATCATAGACCCCAACACTGTGCTTACAATCACACGTCCCATTCTTTTAACAGACAAGGGTTGTGCCTGCAAAGGAGAATGGGTCTGGCTGAAAGACCTGCAGGTGCAGAACTGCCCAAGAAACCTCACCAGCTGCTTGCCAAAACAGATCCTGCTCAGCCAAGCTCCCTTAGGGACTAGTTGTTCTGCTGCTCCCTCTGCCAGAGGCTCCCTTAGTTCCCAGTTTATCCTAAACTGCAACGAGATCTGCAAGTTACAACAATTCCTGTCTAAATCCTAAGGTGACAGCAGACAGGAGCAGGTGTCTGCACGTGGCCTTTCATCCAGATTCCATAGCATCCATGAGGAGACATTTCCTAGGATGAGATATCCTAGTCAAGCCTGGTTCCCTCTGACTATGGAGGGTGACTCTGTCACAATCTGCAGCACCTCTGCATCAGTTCTACAAACAGATACAGCAATGGGCAGCTTTGTCACCACCTCCTCTGGTACTACACATAGCAGCTGGCCCAGGAAAAATCACATCAAGGACCACATACGTGTTGTGAAGAACCATGTCCAGTTATAGAACCAGCAAATGTGCCAGCTAACCTGGAATAAAAGATCCCTGATATCTGCTCCCTAATAAGAGACCCTGGGAAAGCCTGGGCTTGCTCCTTCACAGGAAAGGTGTGGGATCTCTTGCCCTCACTGGGGCTTCCCCTTGAGCTGGCAGCTCAGATTAGGACAAATATTTTCTCCTCGAGGGACATAAGGCCAAATTGTGCAGGGGTTCTGAGGATGCCCCTCAGGAATTGAGGTGAGCTTCATGTCTCTGTTCTTCCTATTGCCATCCATGGTGCAGCTACAAGGGGAAAATTAGGGACAGAAAGGACTGGATTTAATACACATTAGCTCCTCTGAGTCAGCTGAGGAGGGATGTAATTCACTGAAGTGCCTTCCCTCAGCGGGAGAAACTTTCCTGACTGCTGATAATGAAATAGCAGGAAACTGTATTTTCCTGCTCAGACCTGGCAAGCACACAGCACAGAGGAAGGATTTTTGAAAGAGGTCCTCTCAGACAGCAGAAAGTAACATGATAATTGGATGAAGGCAAATGGGAAGCAAGGAAAAGGAGGCCATGATGGCAAGGTCAGAGTCTGCAAGACAAGAGTCTTCCTTCCCTGGAAAGGGAAGGGAAACAAGCACAAGGAAAAAGAGATGGAACAAGGAATTAACTGGGACAGGGGCAGGACATGGGTGTCCCCAGAGAGTCCCCACCGGGAGCAGACATACAACAGACATACAGCACAGCTATGACCTGCTGGTGTGTCTGGGCCTCCTAAAGGCTTTTCCCTACAGAGCAAAAACAGGAAACCAGATGAGTTTATTTCTGAAAAAATCCCACCTCATATTTAGGATCATCCACTTGTGATCTAAAAGTCCCACATTATCTTTCACTGCCATTTATCTGGCTTCAATTCAGGCCCCTTGGTTTCAAGTTCTAAAACAATGAAGTGTCATAAACTACAGAATGGTTCAGTTGAAAAGGAAAATGAATCCCTGCTTCTGAGGCTGTAGGTGGATCTCGTGAGTGGCAAAAGGAGTTGATTTAATGAGCACAGAGATCAAGGCTGGAGGATTCTGCTGTGGTCCTCCTTTCCATTACCAGCATGATCCAGGCCACAAAGCCACAAAGCCACCCTCCTGCAGTGGCAGTTTTTGTGGTCTCTCAGCTCAAGTCCAGCTCCCAGACTGGGAAACTACAAGGGCAACAAGGTAAGGGAGAGGAACTAACAAACCCCTGCAAATCATTCACTGCAATGAACAAGCTGTCCTTGGAGAAGTGGATCAATGAAACCTGCTTTAAAGAGATTGGAAGGGCTTTTACAGAGAGGTTTTGGAGATTTTTAGAAACTTCTGCTCTGGGGTAATATGTAGTATCCTCATAGCATTGTATTTCCATTAGTTGAGGCACTGAAAGAGATTTTTCCTTTATCAGCAACTAATATTTGCAAAAGTGATAGGAATTTTGATATCTACCATCATTGGCACTTCACCAGACTTGGCTGAAATGGGAAAGGATTCAAAGGTATGGAAGATGAAGCAGGAAAGGCACATCAAGAGAAAGCAAGGCAGTATTAGCTTCCTATCTCCAGTATATCAGAAATCAACATCCTTAGCTACTTATTGCAGGCACTGGCTCCTGAAAGGTATGAAAAGATGGCTCAGTAATTTCAGAGTTTCAGGATGATTTTGCCACTTCCCATTAGCATTTTCAGGAAAAGCTGGGCAGCCAGTGGGAAGAGGAGAGCAAACACAAGGCGATTGTCTGAGTAACTTTCACATACGTTCACACAGGCGGCTGTGCACTGAATGCTCCCATTGAAAGCGTTTCAAAGCCAGGCACGAGATTGGTCATAGAAAAAAAGTTTTTGTTGGAAAGTATTAGCACTGGAACTAAATACCTGTTGTGCTCTGCACATGGCAAGGTTGCAGCTTATCTCCCCAGCAGCAAGAAAGCAACACAAGCCCTCCAGCAAAACAGCAAACAGCAGCAGGATTAATTAATAACACCCAAAAAGGAGACAGTGCAGGAACAAGCCATTACTGCTGTACTCAGAGGCCAGACCTGCTCTACGAAGCCACTTTCAAGCATTCAAGGATGAGCCAAACAAAGGCTTATAAGATCAATTACTTTGCAAAGGATCCCCTGTGATAGAGATGGGTCCAGGCAAGGTAACACACAGGTTGTGGTGGGAACCAGGGCCACCATTCATCCT
This sequence comes from Camarhynchus parvulus, assembly GCF_901933205.1. Lineage (NCBI taxonomy): Eukaryota > Metazoa > Chordata > Aves > Passeriformes > Thraupidae > Camarhynchus > Camarhynchus parvulus. Next base: position 147,927,090 of record NC_044572.1, on the reverse strand, counting down.
CTGAGTCCCAGCAAGGTAAACACAATGCTTGGGACAGTAGAAATGTCAGAGCCTGCACCAGGCAGAACAAAAAAATACAAGGAAAACTGCTGATACTGCAGCTGAGGGGATTGAAAAGCTGAACTGACTTAGAGCATGTCACTTCCACAATGCTTGGAACTGCCTTCGAATTATCCAGTCAAATGAGCGTTAGATAAGCAGAGTCCTTCTGGGCCTGCAGGGGAATTCAGACAAGAGGGTTATTCAGCAGCTGGATGATGACTAAAACTTTCTGAGGCAGGTGGGGGATAAATCCCTTCTGTGACCAGAGACTCAGCTGGTGCTGGAGGGCAGGCTGGGAGGGTGCCCAAGGGAACTGGGGTGGCTGAGCTGGGGCAAGGTCAGGGCCCTTGTCTGTGTCTGTCCTGCACAGTTGCCACATCCCTGAGCTCTTTAAGGAACCTTATTTCAAGAAGGGATTTTTTTCTCAGATTTGTATTTCTGTCAGGTTTCCTAAGTTGCCAGGAAATCCCCTTATGCAATTGTTGTGCATGACTGTAACTCTGCTCCTGACCAATTGTTTACCTCACCAATGCAGGGCTCTCAGAAGTCCAAAGAAAGGTTTTTTCAACACGTGATGTGCAAATGGTGAATGAGGAGAGCAAGGTGTTTGGGATCAAAGGGTTTAAGGAAAGCATGGGATCACAGTCTCTCTGTCCCCTCCATAACACCAGAGGTGAGGACAAATCCCTGGAGAAAAGCCAGAGGATGCCCACCCTCAGACACACCTCAGGCTGTAGAGATGGACAGAAGATGGAGAGCATTCTGATGTGGTGGGGACCATCTCTGCCTGCCTGCAGCCAGGGCTGGGCCTGCTCTGGGACCCTGGTGAGCACTCTGGGGCTTTGTGCAGAAGAGAGACCTGGAGAGAACCATATCTGCAGTCTGGCACAGGGCTATCCTTGGAGATAGCCTGGCTGGAGATGGAGAGGGCTGAGAGATTGGAGTCTGGCTGCTGCCAGTGCGTCACTGCAGAGCTGGGCAAGCTGCCTGTTCCCTAATGCCTCCACTCCTGGCAGAGCCTGGGATACAGCTCTGTCCCCACATTGGGCTCTGAAATCAGCTGAAGGAGGCAGGGGTTATTCATTAGCCATCCCAGGCCTGTCCCGGTGAGCCTGGTGAAGGGAAAAGGCACAGCTTCTCCTGCAGCCAGCAGGGTCACATACACAGCTGATGATTCAAAGTGTTATCAGTAAGGTCAATGAAGGACACCGAAGTTATTGCTCCCCCTTCTCTTTTCTTTCCTCTTGTCAAAACAAAGACCTTCTGTGTGCTATCTGAGGAGAACGGAATAATTTTGGTCAGAAAGGTCCTCTGGGTGTCTCCAGTCCAATCTCCTTCTCTGAGAAGGGTCATCTTCAAACTTTGGTCGGGATCTTACCCAGGTGACTTCTGGTTATTTCCAGGTGTGGAGATATCACAGTGTCCTGTGTACCTGACCCCTCTCCAAGTGAGAAGGTTTCCTTTGCCATGCAGGGCTCCATAACAGAAATGTTTAGACTGGAGGGAAGGTGGATGTTCTGTGTGGATGCATCAGAAGAAACAAATGGCAGGGAAGGGCTGCACAAGCAGCACATTCTGGTGGGACCTGGCAGAACAAGCCAGCAAGATCCCAGTACATCCCCATACACCATCTCAGGACACTCAGGATAGGACACAAAGACCAGTGAGTAGATCCTGGTGACTTTCAGAAATGGGACAGGATGGAGAGGTTCAGCTGGTGACATCCCTTGTCCTCCATGGCTTTGCAGGGAAGCCTGGACAGATGACTCGGCCTTGAGTGTTTTGGTGCCAGACTGGTGGGTACACACGGCTGCTGTGGGCATGAAAGTCTGGATGCAGTAAGTGACAACTTTTGTTTTTATTTGGGTTTAAAATGTAATCAACTCCCAACAAATTCCTCCTGTTATTTGTCAAATATCTGCGTGAGCAGCAAGAACAAGCTCCTGCACCTTTGGCAGCAAATCTTTAAGTATTTGCTGATAACTAACTTTCTCCACTCCATTTCATGTGTCTCCTCTGCTCTGCCTGATAAATTGGCTCCCACATCTCCATCTCTGCTGAGCAAAAACTGATTAGGAGCAAACATAAGAGAAACAAACAATAGAAGGTTCCTGCCAGTTTGGAGATGAAAGGGTGCTTTTAAATCATTAAGAAAATAATTGAGGGGAGTTTTCTTCCTCCAAAGCAGGAGCCCAGATCAGCTTTTAATTATTTCCTCACCCCTACAGCCCCCTTGGGAAGTTATTTCTCCAGCTGGTTGAGCTCATTGAGGCCCAGAAGCAAGAGCAGGAGCTGCAAGACAGGATGTCTGGGCTCCCCTCTGGTTCTGTCCCTGACCTGCTGTGGGAAGCACAGCTCAGCCCTGCTCCTGATGGGCTGAGCCTGCCTGAGGGGTAGGTTTATGCAGCATATGTCACTGCAGCTGTGGTTTCACTAACTGACCACTATGGTGCTCTAGTGCTTCCTTGTCTTCTGCAAGTGTCAGGAAGATTAGCTGGTGTTTGCTCAGCACTGGACAGATGCAAGGGGAGGGGGAGGTTCCCTGCCAGCTCTTCCTTCTCACTGAGCACATGCAATTCTCTCTCTTGTTTTCAAGGCCTGCCAGGATCCCTGTGCTTGCCTTTGCCTCCTGCCCTCTTGTGGCCCTTGCAGACCAAGGTCCCAGAACAAAGCCTCTCCAGCCAGCATGACAGGAGCCTTCCATGGGAAAAATCAAGGCTCTTAAAAAGCTCTTCTCTTTCACATCTTGTTTTTGTGCCATCATAGAATGGTTTGGGTTGGAAGACACCTTCAACATCATCTTGCTCTAAACCCCCTGCCATAGGCAGGGACACCTTCCACTAGACCAGGTTGCTCAGGGCTCCATCCAGCCTGGCCTTGAAGACCTCCAGGGATTGGGAAGTCACAGCTTCTCTGGGCAACCTGTGCTGGTGCCTCACTACCCTCACAGTAAAGAATTTTCTCCTAACATCTAATCTAAATCTGCCCTCTGTCAGTTTGAAGATGTTGCCCTTTGTCCTATCACTTGAGGGCCCTTGTCAGAACTCACTCTGCAGCTCTCCTGTAGCCTTTTTAGGTCCTAGCAGGGCCTCCAAGTTTTCTCCAGAGCCTCAGTTTATCTTCTCCGGGTGGAACAACCCCAGAGGTTCTCCATCCCTCAGAGCATGGTCCAAGCTCCACTCTGGACAAGCTGAGAAACATCTACAAAGCTGACTTGGCCATCAGCTCTGGGGTATAAAAAGTTCCCCTGCCAGCTCTCCATGCCTTCCTCAGCTCTCCATGCTAATGCACAATTCCCTTTGTCTGAGACACTGTCAGGAGGAACTGAAAGAGGTGACACAGCACCACAGATGACACACAACCCAGTGCCACCACACCAGGGTGCAGAGCAGCCTGGCTGCCTTGCTCTGAGCACACCCTGCAATGCAGGTCCATTTCTCCCAAGGATGACCAGCCAAGAGCTGCACCAGCTCAACAGCACAAAGCCAAGGCATGACCTGCCTCTGGCAGGGACATCCCATTTGTCTCATCTATGGTTCTGCTGGCTTGTCATTCCCCATGCTGAGCACTGCCTGCAGTCATTGGGCGTCTCCTGATGCCTGCAGATCTGGTCTGAGCTGGCAGAGAGTCTGCAGCAGGGCTGCTGTGTCCCACAGATCCCTTTTGCTGGGTGGGCACAAGTCAGGGTGTAGGAAGCACAGACAGATCATGTATAGCCAGGCTGGTCAATCCCACAGCTCCTAGGGTATGTCAGGTGCTCTGGTTTTGTGGCCATAGCCCATTCTTGGCAGACCTTCCCTTCCCACCACATCCTATCTCCCCAGCTGATGCCCTTCCATGTTTCCTTTGCTCCACCCTTTCTCCAGCCCCAGAACTAAAGTGAGCACATGTGCTCTGCTCCACTCTGCAGAGAGCTGTGCCCATTTCTCCAAGCCAGCAGTGCCATGGAGACAAACCCTGTGCTTTTAATGAGCCCCATGGGGAATAACCACAGAGTGCAGAAAAACAGCAGCCAAGCAGCACCACAGCTCCGCACAACTGAACTACTGTTTGAGGAATGAAGAAATCCCATTTTCTGTGACCCTGTATTTGCCCTGCTCCACTCCCTCTTTGCTGCCTGAAGCTTAGACACTGCCATGATTCATCCCCAGGAATAAGAGGCAGGTTAGCTCTGAGTTACTTCCGATCCCTCACACAGACTGGTGCCTGCAAAATTCCACATTGCCACCAGCTGAACCAGCTGCCACTGAGTGCTGAGCCAGACTCTGAGGCTCCTCTGTGTTGCAGATCAGAAGGGCTGTGGGGCAGGGATACAAAACCAGCAGCATTGCTTCAGGAGAGCAACACAGGCTGCAGTGGGGAAAAGGCGATGAATAACTGGACTTGCTTCCAGTTATTAAAGGCTGACTTCACTGAAGAGCATTTGATTTCATGCCAACCCCAGAGACAGCAGATCTTGAGGGGAAAGAAAGCAATCCAACAACAAAAGTTCAAAGTGAAGCATTCCTATACTTGGAGGGAGGTTTCATGAGGCCTTGACTCACAGGATTTTTTTAAACCTTATCCTTAGCATAACCAAAAGGAGGGCAGGAATCTCAGCAGTTGAGGGGACGTTCATCTGGCCAAACAGTTCTGAGAGCTTTCTGTCAAGGAGGATTCTCAGGTGGCCCAGCTGTGAGCAATCTCTTCCCATGCTGGATCCTCTGCTGGGGCAAGGCTCCTGCCAAACTTTCCAGCTTCAACAGAGGACAGCAGTTTGAGGCATCAAGGAGAATTTATGCATCCATCTCCTCACCTTCCACCCTCTGGTCATGCTTCTGATTAAGCATTGTCTCCTTAAAGCCCAGGTTTCCCCCACTAAGCACCTCTCTGGTGCTCTGCTCAGCTCTTCATGTGCACATCCCAGTGCCAAGGGAGCAGCTTGGGAAGGGCGCCAGCAAACACGGGGGTGGGCAGGACCCCTGCATGCTTTTCTTGCAGGGAAGACAGGTGTGTTGCAGGCAGAGACATTGCACATCCACATGCCTCACTCATTTCAGGCACCTCTTTCACTCAGCTGTGTGAGGTCAGTGCAAAGACAAGGCATGAGGATGGCTCCCTCAAAGTCAAAGTCTCCCCAAATTTATGTGCACAGGAAGCAGAGATTTTGTAAGCAATGCTGCAGAGCGCCTCCTGGCCATGTAACACACTCACAAAGCTTCTCATGACTCTGGCTAAAAGGGACCAGTGACCCACATCTGGTTCAGAGTCACAGGGTTTAAGGCACATGGAATGAACAATGCTCAGCAATCTGCCCTCTTGCAAAACCCAGCACTGACCACTTCTGCCAAGGCCGCAATTTCCTTTTGAGCAATAATGTTGCTGTGTTGATGTGGAGATTTCCAGCAATGGAGAACCTACTGAGCACCAGCTACCACAGGTGGCTGTTCACAGTGGTCTGCAGCCTCCACCAGTTAAAGCCAGGAGGGGATCAGACTGACTGAACACATCTGGCCTCTGCTCCACATCACTGGATGTGGTTTGGTTTTCCCAGTGGGACTGAAGTGTTGTTCACCCCTTGGAAAGTCTTTCCATCCAGCTCATCCAGGTCAGCTCCTTCTTTTCTGAACTTCATTGCTGCTTTGGTCACAGCTGTGTCTCATCCTCCACAGTGACCAAGAACAGCTGTGCTCTGTTCCCTGCTCTGATGCCCCTGATTCCCCTCAAGGCCATGTTACAACAAGATCTTCTCAGATGTTCAAAAACCAAGAGCCACATCAGGGCCAGGAAAGGCCAAATCAACATCTGCTGGACAAGTTTCTCTCAAAGCACAGTGAGAGTGCAGGACAGACACACAGGACCTGTGGATGTTATTACCTGGGTGTACTTTTATTAAGACTCAACATCATGTGCTCTCATAGTCTCCACTGACCCCCAGCACACACATTTTTGGTGATCCTGGTAGTGCCAGCAGCCTGATATCTCAGTTCCAGTCATCCTGCCTTCTTGCAGGCCCATGGGTAGAGGCAGGTAATCTGTCCCCAGATCACCTCATCCTTTCAGCCAGGGGCTGCTTTAAGCCTGGGGACAGCCACTTTCACAGCATTCAGGTCCAGTGTGCAACTTGTTGTCCACAGGAGCATCAGATCCCTGGAGACACTCTGGGCAAGGGAGGTGCCCCATGGTGGAGATGTAGGGGATGTGGAAAAGCCAGGATATGCCTTGTCCTCAAGTAAAACCCCAGACAAGCAGTTGTTGAATCCCTGTGAAAACCCACCACCAAGCACTGATAAACCCAAACCCCTTAGGAGCCTTTTGCATGATCTCAGTGACCAACAAACTGCTGACCTCACCCCCATCCCTATCTCGGACATTCCTGTGGCCACTCCATCTCTGCTCTGGTTTTCTGACTGAAGTCAAACCTCCTCCCCAGCATTCCGTGCCAGCAGAGAAGCCACTGTGCCTTTCAGCTGCCGATTTCACACGAATCTTTGATTTGCCAGCACCTGTCAGGTGGGACATGGCAGGATCCCCGAGCAGCACAAGAGCCGCAGGGATGATCCACGCAATGCCTGAGCTGCAGCCGGATCTGGAGGGAGAGCGCTCGCCTGTGAGATCCGACACGCTCATAACAATCCCAGCTGGCTGGCACACAAACCGAGCCCAAAACACCCCAGGCCACCCCCCTCCCACCCTTCTGATACCATCACACCCCTCAGCAGTTAATTAAAAAAGGATTAAAGCGAGGCTGTAAGGACGTGGGCGATACTGAGGTCAAGGGGTGCCTTGCAAACCTACGCCAAGCCCCGCAGCTGGTGCTGGGACAAGGGGCTGCCTGCTGGTGACTTCAGCTTCTCCAAGAATAAGGCAGGTCTAATCCAAGACCCAGGCAACCTATCCGGGCTGCTTGCCTGTGGCAGTGCTGCTCTGTACATAGAGCTGCAGGGCAAGGATTGGGATCAGGGATGTGGGAGCCTGCAGGGTCAGACAGCAAGCAGTTATGGCTTGTTTGCCAATGCTTCCATGCTGTCCTGCTGGCCCTTCCAGAGCTCATACCTTTATCCCACATGAGCCACGTGCACCCATCCCAACCCTGGCAGTGAGGTTCATCTCATGCAAGCAGCTCTGTCACAACAGTACAGGCTGTTCCTACCCGCTCCCTGTTTCCGAAAATATTAATGTTTCACCAGGGCAGCGCTCAGAGGCTTTTTCCAGCCACAGTGATGCCAGGTACATAGGTCCTTCCCACATCCAGCCTCATTGAAAGCCCTGGGAATATGTGTGTGGATGAGGCACAGTGCCAAAGAGTCCCTCATCTTACCTGGCTGAGATGCCATGATCATGGATGGCTTGAAGTCACCTCTGCATGGGGATTAACCCTGGGGTTAAAGCTTCAGTATCAGTGAGTTACACCTTCAAGGGGGAACCTTTTTTTCACAAGGAGGTAGAAAATACCCTGGCTGACTCTCAGGACACTCCCACCCTGTTCAAAGGTCTTTGGGAGCAGACTCCATGACATACCTGGGAAGCTCCCACATGGAGAGAAGCAGAGGGCAAAGCTCAGCCAGGTAGGGGCAAATAGAGAGACTGTGGAAGATGCAATTTGCTGGCACAGAAACAAGACAACAGGTCCTGGTCTGAAACTCAGCCCTAAGTGACAGGACATGTATGGTGGCAGCAGAAGAGACGTCTCAAGCTGGTGCTGGACTGCACCAACATTCCTAATGGGAACCCTCTCAGCTTGTAATCCCTGCAAGGAGAACTGTCCCTGCAGGACACAAGTTGGCTCCTCAGCAGCAGATCCATGTCCCACCCAAGACTATAACATGGGGCCAGCCCCTGCAGGGAAGACAGGTGAGTCCATGGCACATTTAGTGCTCCCCACTTCACCCAAACCACTCTCACGTCCCCCAATGCATTTTGGTTCAGCCCCAAACCCACCTCTTCGAGAGTGACTTGGCCAAAACAAGTCTGAAGAGCTCAATAAAGTTCTTCATGGTCTTTTTACCTCTTTCTTCTATGAAATCATTGCCTTTTCCTCCATCACCTAAGGGACTCCTGCTCCCTAGAGCCAGCTGCTCCATGCAGGACTTGACCATTTTTTTATGTCCTAAGTGCTCCCAGTCATAGAATCACAGAATGGTTTGGGTTGGAAGGGACCTTCAAGATCATCTCATTCTAATCCCCTGCCATAGGCAGGGGCACCTTCCACCAGTCCAGGTTGCTCATGGCTCCACCCAGTCAGGCCTGGAACACTTCCAGGGATGGGGAAGCCACAGCTTCTCTGGACAACCTGTTTGAGTCCCAGTGACCTCAGTAATTGCTGCTGTCCCCTAACCAACCCATCCTACTGTCACCCAGCCTTGAAAATTTCCTCCCTCATTACCTTGCACTTGCCAGAAAAGGCTGATTCATCCACTCTCTGCCTCAGGCATCCCACTCAGCCACTGATGATTGAGTTACTTAACAATTAAGCAGAGCCTTAAATCTTTGCAGCACTTAACATGTATTGACTAATTAATCCAAGCCTTATCTGAGGTAGGTTAGTTCAGTCTTGTGTGTAGCTTCCAAACATGCCCACGGCCGCCTCATTGGTCAAAGGCAGAAGCAGCTCTGCAGAGATGATGGGAGGTCCATCATCCCCACTGCCCACCCTGCAAAGAGGGACCCATGTAGCACTGCCCTTCTGTGCTGTGACTTCAGAGATCGCTAGGCCCAGGGGACCATGTCCCCAGGACTCTTGCCAAGCTTGCCCTCAAATGGCCTTTTCTCCCGCACCTTCTCTGGCCCTCCATGATTGCTTCATTTCCTGCTCCCCCACCCAGTGGGGCTCTGGGCACATCCACCAGCTGAAGCCAACTTGCTTGGACAAGCACCAAGTTGCCCGAGGCTCTGCCAGACCTGGAGTGCAGGTGGGATAAACCTTCCCCTGGGGTCTGGCTGGCAGCCATCCACAAGTTCTGCTGATGCAGGAGAACAAACCTGGCCTTGGGAGGTTACAGGTGAGCACAGCACACTGCCCTGCTGCATCCTGCTGAAGTGACACCGGAGGAGCCAGGCTTCCCCTCAGCCTATTCACAGGGACTGTCTCAGCCACATCAAACCCCACATTCCAGTCCTGCTGTCAGCAGGGAACAAGGCCAGGTATGGGAGGCAGGGAACCCATTCCCTGCATGGATGAGCTGCACAGGAACTTTGTGCAGATCAGTGGGATGGGAGGTGCAGGGACACCCAGGGTTATGCAGAGAGTCCATGGCAGAGGTGAGTGCCTCAGTGGCTCCTGGCTCTGGGCTTAGGGAGAGAGAAAGGGAGGGGGTTGGCAGTAGCTAAAGCCAGGGAATTGGGGACATGAGCTGGGTTCCCAGCCACACAAGCTTTGGGGCCTGATCGTAAGGAAATTATCTCATTTTCCTCCAGTGCAGTCACTCTAGTTCCAAGATTAAAGGAAAATGCCATGTTCCTTGTGCCCCACATTTTCCCAACCATTAGCTAAGACCAAGGCAGACATCAAAAACTCTTGCCATGCCATGAGCCTCTTGCACTGGAGCACAGGATCCCCCCAGCACAATAATAGAGACCCAGAGATACAAGATTCTCTTTGACATAACACTGACACCAAAATGTTTCAGCCCACCTGAGTCCTCTGAGCACCTCTTGCCCTTTTTCTGCCTCCCTGTCACCTCAGGGTTTCAGCTCAGTGACATCCCCAGCCTGACCGGCAGGTGATGAGCCTTGAGAGATGCTTGATGTGAAGGACATGGCAGAAGAAAGGGACTTTGGCAACGTGGGGAATAATGGAGCAGCCAGGTGGAAGAGATTTTAATCCAAACAACCTCATTCAGGAAAGCCAGGACCAGCAGAGTCTGGATCTGCACAGCCCATGTGGAGCCTGTAACAGCAAGGTGCTGGTTTGAGTCAAAAGGCATCAGCCTGCAGGTTATAAAGGCATCTCTGCTGCTTGTAAGGGTGCCCTTCACATGCCCTTCACCTCATGTGGCTAAGGATGGGTTCCTGCCTACCCCATGGATATCACCACCATTTGCTTGCTTTTTAACACATCTAACACCAAATGCAGAGGAGAAACTCCTCTCCCAATGAAATTCACCCCAGAAAATCCTGAGTGGTAAAGCAGAGCAACTTGTGGACCAACACTTCTCCTCTGGGTCTTAAACCATCACATATATTTATTTTTTTTTTCCTTGACTGAATATGTGCTGATCTCATTTATCCTGGGAAAAGCACGGGGTGTTCTCATCCCGGCTATACCTGGCAAGCTGCACACACTGTGACAGAGGGAGCGAACTTCTGATCAGGCTCTGCAGTGGCTGCTGCCCAGCTTCTTGTGGCTCTTTCCTGGAGCGAGAGGCCGGCTTCTTCACCTGGCATTCCTGGGAGAGATGAAGGGTAAGTCAGCAAATCAGCTTCATGCACTGCAGACATCCTCTGCTTTCAGCCATAGCAGAATTAGCTCAGGTCGGGATTTGCTGGTTTGCTGGGCAGAAAAACATCAACAGGGCTTTTTCCCCCCCTCTCCACCTCCTTTGGAGGGAAAAGGCAAGAAAATGTTTTTAAAGTGCTGCGTGCAGGCAGGTTGCGGGAGCCGTGGTCCCCGGCATAGCTCAGCAAGCCCTGCCGGGGAAATCAACAGAGAACGTTCCTGATGCTATTTTCGACACCGGCAGAAAACGCCAGATAGCAACACCGAGTTCGACGGGGCTGCGCGAACCCGGAGCGGCGGCGGCGGCGGCACGGAGCACAGGGACCCGCTCCCGCCGCTGTGTGGGTTGTCAGTCGATTTGCTGATGAGCTCGCTAACCACGATGTTGCTTTGACATGTCAGCTGGCGAGTCTGGACGCCTCGGTGTCATGCAGGCAGCTCCGTCTGAGCCCTGCGGAGAGCAGCTTAGATCCGCTGGCCAGGGTTAGAAATGAGCCGCAGTTAAGCTGCTGAAAGGGATCCGCGCTGCCGCCAACGTGAGTGCTCCGCGCCTGCCCGCGCAGGTGGAAGATGCATGCCGGTCTCCAAGGGGGGGATGCAGCTCTGGCCGGGTGACTGCTGGCTCCATCGGGAGCCTCCTGGCTTGCTTGCCTGGGAGAGGATGGAAAGAGGGCATCTTAAGGGATTGCTGCAGCCAGTGGTGCCGCTGAAGGCAGAGTGTGAGATTAAAGGCGGTATCTGAGCATAAAGATACCGCAACCTGATTTAGGAATAATGAATATAGCAGGGCTGGCTGCTGCAGGGAAAGTCCCCTTTGTAAGTCGGGCTGTTCGGAGCAAAAAAGAGCAATTATGTGGATTCTGCTGCAGCTCGTTGTGGTCGGGTTAATTTGGGAAAAGGATGCTTGCTGGCAGCTAAAGGAGGCAGCCTGGCAGAGGGGTTAAAATGCACAATTACCAGACCAGGCTGCTGTTTTGAAATGGTACAAAATCCCAAGGCAGGGGAACATTGTTTGGTATGATTTATCTTCTGAGATAGTCAGGAGCAGGAAGACCTTAGCTTAGAGGGCTACTCTTAATAAAATTTTTAAAAAGAAATATTTTCAAAGACAGACCCTGTTTTGCAAAGCCCTGACAACACAATGACAGGCACTGCTGATACCAGATGTCCTGCCTGCCATCTCAATGCCAGGCCTTCCCAGAAACACTGCTTGTGAAAGATCCATCACAGGGAAGTTTTTACCACCCCGGTTTTGTGTGTGGGTGTGAAAGCACATCTGTGTTTGGGGAGAAGAGACATGAACTGCTCCTTGTACCCCAAACCTGGCTGTGCAGCCAAGGAATTACTGTAGCTGTGGTGATGAGTGTTAGGCAGGGCTGTGCTTTTAAAGGACAGCCTGGCTGAGTTTAACATGGTGATCCCTCCTGGAGTTTTCAGCAGTCATGGTCTTGGGCATCTCATGGATAAAACTGGTGCCTGTTCCTCAAAAGCTGGTGTCAAATGCCTGGTGCTCCCATGGGACCTCCTGCATGGACACAGCAAGGACACAAGGTCCAAGCTGATTCACAGCTCCAGCTGGGGTGGCATAGTGAAAATGCCATGGAGGGCGACTTGCCAGGGTTGATTTGGACAGGATGGGGATTGGAAAGGCAGGCAAATAGCAGTGAATCTTCCTGGAGAGAAGGTGACCAGGGATCAAAAGGGAGAGATGGCATTGGTATGTGCTGGGACAGGTCTGGGATGTGAAGGGTACAAGGGTTTGTGATGGCAGGGAGTGCTCCCTGTACTAACCCATCACTGTCTGTACTTGTCAGCAATGCACAAAGCCACAATTGAGAGATATTGTGTGTTTGCAAGAAAAGGGGAATTTGCTCCTTCCTCATTTCTCTATTAAACTTTGCATTGCAAACTGTGCCTCAGCTCTCCTTCCAGAGGGAAAAGAGCAGCTGCTGTGAAGGCTTATTTTTTTAAAAGCAGTAGCACAAGGAACCTAAAGCACAACCTTCCTCTGACATAACCTTACTCTGGTCTCATTCTCAGTGGCTGCTTCAGGACTGACCAGAGCCAAACCATTCAGCAGTGTAAGAGCACATCCTCTGCAGAAGCAGCAGCCTACCCTGGAGGGCTACTTCATTTTCATTCATTACATTTACTATTTGTATTATTTTGTTTAATGCTGTTGAAGGAAAAGGACCCTCTCTACTGAGCATTCCTATTAAAACATGCCTGTTAAACCTCACCCCATGAAATCACAAGGGCTGGCTGCTGGTAGTGGCAGTCCTGCTGATGGTTCTAGTCCTAAGGGGTACGGGAACCAAGCACAGACCAATGTTGCTGTTGTCAAAGGCCAGGGGTCTGCTAGTATGAGAGCAAGAACAATGAGGGAGGGAGGTTTTACAGCTCTCTAGCTGGCAGGAGATCTTCAGGATGTTTTTTTCCTTCCCCCTTCATCTAAAGTGAAAAAGGAGATGGAGTGAAGGCTGTCCCTTCGTGCCTTGTTGACAGCTCAGTAGGCAGAGGTTGGGAGGAGGTTCCAGTTAACACCTGGGCATTCCTGTAATTTAGTTCTTCCAGCAACCAATGCTGGTTCATGAGCTGTGTTTTCAGAAACCTCTCCATCCACTTCTGAAGCACAGTCATTGTTTTGCTCGGCAGGGATCAGAATCCTGGCTATCACTTGCTGTTGACATGGGCGTAGCATTTATCCTTCACACCTTCTCACCATGAAAATATAAAGCCCCACCAGCAAACTGATCCAGACTGCCCTGTTCTCCTGGGGTGACATCCACAGGGTGCCTTTCTCTGCCATGGAGCCCTGTGCCAGTGCAAACTGCTCTGAGAACATAGACCCAGACCCAAAACTGCGTGAGAGCAAGGGCCTCCAACACCCCAGAGCAAGGGGAATTGTATCACACGCACAGCAAACACTTTGCCAGCGGCTGCACCATATACTGAAGCAACCACACAGCCTGCAGCCCTGATACAAAATCACTGACCTGAACAGCAGCCAGATCATTTTTCTTATGAGGATGCACCATTCTTGAGCAATTTTTCCAGCACATCCCACGCAAACAGGTTTTCTGTGAACACTGCACGGCAGCATTTACCATCTCATGCCAGCTCTTGTTTTTCCCTAATGGCAGGGGTTGGGAGGGCTCTCACGTAGCACTGGTGTGTCTGTGCTGGTGGGCACGGTGTCTGAGGGGTATCCTCATGGAAAATTGAGCACTAAATCATTTCATGTCACCAGTTCTGCTGAGGACAGAATTACAGGATGGTTTGGGTTGGAAGGGATCTTAAAGATTATCTATTTCCAAATTTAAGTTAGACAAGGTCACACCTTTCTGCAGAAATCTGAGATCCTGGACCTTGCATATACATACTAGTCTAATAACAGATCCTTCATCTTCTTATCACTGCCACAGCTTTCCCAGGAAGGGCACACTGACTCTTCCCAGCTGGCATGCGGGGGGTTGCAGAAGCAGTGTTGATACTTCAACGCTGACACTAACTCCTGTTGTTTGGGATGTTATGCTAAATTAGCTGAATTCTTGATGGTAAAAAGGAAATGTAGAGGGAAATGGATAGTGTCTGTAGAGTGGCATTTATGGCCCAGTGTATTTTGAGCCCACTCTGACCTGAAGTTTAAGCTACTGTGGAAGCAAGGAGATTTTAAGGCATTTTTTTGGCCCAATTTATCAACTTCCATTGCACAACAGCACCTCAAGGCAGCCAGGGTGTATCACCAGATACATTAACTGGGCTTCTCAGTGGTTAGTGATGGCCATGCGCTATTTGTTCATAACTAAGAGAAAGAAATGGCCAAAATCCCTCTCTTCCCACATGGCGGAGATGGAAGGATGTTTCTACAGGAGCAGATCTGCTCCTTGGCAGCCACTACTTTTTGATCCAAGCTTGCAATCTCCTCATGTCCCTCATTCCTGTATGAAGGAGGGTGGAGGAAGCAAAAGCAGCCATGCTTCTCCTACTTGTCTGGCCCTGGTACCCAATACACTGATCTGATGGGAAGAGCAGGGCCAACAAGGTATTTATTCAAGATGATCTAATTAACATTTCCCATGTTGTCTCATTTGGTAAGAGACTGATACTCTATTTCTCCCTTGATCACCCTGAAAAGTCCAATAATTTTAACCTGCCAAAAAAGGATTGAAGGATATAAATCTGACCCTCAAGCAAACAAAAAAGAGCAGAAATTAAGTCTTTTCCTTTATTTGTAATGCAATGCACTAAAAAATGTTCAGAAGCAGAAAATGCCCAGGGAAAAGCATTTCATCATATAATTTTACAAGGGAGAGAAGAAACAAACCCGAAAGTTAGGGTTTCAATGGAGAGCGTGGATGGAGCCCTGTCCCTGTGCAGTACTGGAGTCAGTCTGATCAACATCCCATGCCTCCTGCACTTGTCCTGTCAGACCTATCTGAGGGTATTTGAGGTAATTCTTACCTAATTGTCAGGCACAGAAGCAACTCCTGTCTGGGATCACGACTGTGCTGTGAGCTGGGAACTTCTGGGTTTGATTCCTGTGTTCACAAACTTCAAGCAAGTACCTGCTGGGAAGGGAGAGAATGAGCTGGGTGGTAAGCCACGTTCTTCTTGCCATTGTCAGAGGATTCAGTGTGCTTTGGAAGAGAGGCAAGAGACTTTAGGAAAACAATTCTCATATACACAAGTCTACAGAGAAAGCAATGATCAGCACACAAAGAAAAACACAGCTTAACTTTAACAACCTACAAAATTCACAGCAGTGGTGCTGCACAGGGGGGGCTTGGCATGATATGTGAAAAAGTTATGTGTCCTCAAGAGTGAAAAGACATGGACAGCTGCCAGTATATTATGCAGTTCTCATCTGAGCATCCGAATTCCCCCTCAGTGAGCTGCGCTAGGCTGCAGAGCAGTCTGTAATCGGGAAGTTTGGCAGTGATGACAGAGATGTTCCTGGCATCCATTTTGACCAGTCTGTTCTGCAGCCAGGTCTGCAGAGCCTCTCTGGGTACCAAAGAGAACAGAGGCCTCTCCTGCAACTGGGCAAGAGCTGTGGCTCTCCACACATTGGACAGGATCCACTTCAGCCTCCGGCTCAAAGCCCTGGGAGCAACGGAGCTGGGGCCACATTGCCTCTTTGTACCAAGTCTGGGCAGACACATCCAGGTCACTCACTCCAGACAGCATTCATGACCTGTGTCTTTGCTGTTTTTCAGTCACCCAGAGGGGAGCTCAGAGCCTTGGCAGCAGCCCTGTCACAGTCCCCAGAGTCCCTGGGCTGTCCTGCCTGCTGAAGCACGGCTGGAGTGTGTGGCAGCTCAGGAACTTGGGAAGAGGCCACCACGTCCAGCCTGGATGTGATGTGCCTCACCCCATGGTGCCTTTTGGGTTCATTTAGGCACTCAGCTCATTCTTCAATGTCTGAAGGGACATCCAAGAACAGGATTTAGCTGTGGCTCACCCTCCCTTTCTCCTCCTCAATCCTCTAGAAAGAATAAATGCTAAAGAGAATGAAGGTCATCCACGGCCAAGGCAAGTCCATGCTAATCCCTCTCTGGAGTCTTGGCCGAGTCCAGTTTTTAAGTCCTGGGAAGTATCAGGAAATAGATAATAGAACAGGAACTGTCAGATTTTGGTAGCTGTGAAAAGGAGAGACACACATTACCCATGCCACAAAGGGGAGGATTTCCCTCTCCTCCCAGGCTATGGATGCTAAAACTGAATAGACATGGTCTCCAAACTGGGTGAAAAAAGACTGTGCCACTCTTCTTGTGGGGCTCACAGGGAGGGGCCACACTGGGAAAAAGCCAATGGCTTGAGGATGACTTTCATACTTGGTGCCTACCTCTCCTGTGCTTGCCCCCGTGGAATTTTCAGTAGGTACCCTTTCATGCATTTCAGAAGGAAAGAAAACCTGTCTGACAGCCCATTGCTCTAGCAGATCTTCCCTTTCATTTCTGAGCCCAGCTCAAAAAGGACTTTTCTCTGCCTTCCTGGAAAAAGAACTGAAAGTGCATGATCAGCTGAAAAAGCAAGCTCAAGCAGCTGCAAGCAAACCCAACACCTTCTGCAACATCCAAGAGATCAGAAACTTTATTTGCTTTGTTTCTACACAACTGATCAATTGAAACTAATCAATGAAACTGGGGGTTGGCATGTTCCTGCCTCCACCCCGTGGGCTCTGCTTGATCCCAACCGCAGCCCAGAGCTGGCTCCCATGCTGATGCACGCTCAAGCACAGACCCTCCAGTGACATCTGATTCTCCAGGATATCTCATGGGTGTCTAATTATTAGCTAAAGCCCAGCCTGGATAAAACAGAGTTTTTGATATCCCTTTTCTCCCAAATCTCCCTAAATCTTCTCAAAACAGAGTGGGCAACATGATGGTTTACCATGCAGGCAACTGCTCCTGATGCCACTTCATACCTCTCCTTCAAAGCCCATGAATTTAGGCTGCAGTTAAACTTTGCAGAATTTTTCAAGCTCAGCTTCTCCAGCCCTGCAGGTAAATCTCTTGCATATCTCTTCCTTCGTCTGTTACTGAAACACTTCTCATGGGCCCTGATCACACTTCACTCTAACCCATTCACAATACCACCATGGAGATTTTTCTCCTAACCTTTCTCTTTTGTCCTGTTTCTCAGGCTGTATCCCTTCACTGGTTCATCCCTTCCCACAACACCAAATTCAGGTCTTTGCTCTCAGTGCCTTGTGACTTCTCTGTCCATAGCCCTTCCAACCAGCCCACAATGGTGGCCAACCTCCTTTCTGTCGTGTCTTTGGAAGTGCTCCTCAAAACCCTCCAAAAATCAATCTCTGGTAGAAATCCATCTTTGCTCCCAATATCTGCATACTGGTCATGTTGCCACACAACACATTGGCAAATATCACTTTCCTTCTCCATGTTCCCATTTGTCTGAGCCACCCATTTTCCTATGTCTTAATCTTGGAATAGCAAGCGTGAAGATTTGTTGCATAGCACGGCTCAGCCCAGCTGCAGCTTCTTGTCCTATGGCAACAGGAACCAGGAATAATAACAGCAAGGTGGTGACTCATTAAAACCAATAACCTCAATAATTAGACTTACTTAACTTTTCCAATTGTATAAACAGCTGAGAAAAAAAAATAGAATCTTATGCTTTTCCAATATTTTTCCTTCTTCCAGTTTCTCACACAGAAATTGTCAGTATTGGGCACTTGTCACAGTCAAATTTCCTCTCTCTCCACACAACAGTAAATTCATGGAGTGAACTGAAATGTTTGCTTTGTCCATATTCTGTGAGTGCTGAAGATTCTCCAGCATCTCTTTGCTCTGAGCAAGGAGGAGAACAGCTGCAGCTCTGCCTTGGTGCCAACATTGTTCCAGCTGCTGTTGCTATAGGAAAAAGGCAGAACTGTCCAACTTTCGAGTTCCTGAAAAAATCTGTTTAAGTCAGCAGGGATAGAATCTGGATGCAAATTTCTCTCCAAATCTGATGATCAGTGAGTGCCATCTACCACTTCATTCAGCTGCTGCTAGTTGAAGCTGTATCCTGGTACAGCCTCTTTGCTTCCCCTGTTACCTGCGCCTCCTAACACTTCCCTGCCCATTGCCTCTTATCAGAGGCAGAGAAAGAGACTTGGACCAAGGCAAAAGTTGCCCATGGGATTAACTGTGGGACAAAGAACCATCACAAGTAGGACAGAACTCAGAGATCACTGGAGGGAAAGGTAGCCTGGGGCCAAACACTGGGACAAGCTAGCTGGTGAGATAGGAGCAATCAGGCTGGCAGGGGGTGGGAGAGAGGAGGCAAGGAACCAGGGAGAAAGACCTGAGAGGACTGAGATGAAAATGCAGTGAAAAGACCAAACTGCTAAGAGAGGTGGGTGTCATACCTGAGCAGAGCCTTACACCCCACTCTTCTTTCTCAGTCCTTGTCCCTGCATTTTGGGCACACCAGGACCTTGTGTTGAACTTTGTCCTTCTTTAATTTCAAAGGATCTCAGTCCCCTGTAGCTGATGTGGCTGCAGAACCAGCACTGCCCTGGAAATGGCTGCTCTGACCCCAGCAGGGCAACTCCCCTGCTGCCAGCATTGAGGGAACCTTAGCATGGATCAGACCTAAGGAACCTGACTGCCAAACCTGCCCTACAGACCTCACCCCCTCCCAAAAGAAGCGCACCAGTGAGTACAATAATACAGAGTTAAAAATGGAAAGTGCTTTTGGAGAGAGATCAGCTGCTTTGTGAGGCAGCTGTATGTTCTGGAGCTCCTTTTGATGTAAATGTGTGAAATTACACATTTATTGCAGGATTCAAATGTAGCCATGGCAACATGATTACCAAACAGTTTCATATGGAAGTGTAAATCCATACAGGTTTCTGGTTGGTGAGATTAAACTGCCCAGAGACAGAACTCAATGTATTCCAAGCCCAGACCCTCCATGCCCAAAAGGATTCATCTCTGGCTTCTGTGCCTGGGAAAAATTCCATTTTTTTTGCAAGCAAATTGGCTCCACTCAAGTGGGCCAACCAAACAGATGGAGAAGAGCACTAAACAGGCCAGTACCCTCAAGCATAGAGAACTCACTGCTGCACAGGGTGACCCTGTTCTGAAGGCTGGTTTGGACAAACTCCTCTGCTCAGCCTTGCAAGGGGCAGGGACAGTTCAGGCAGGAGCTCTGTCTGCAGAGCAGGTTTCAGTTACACCTCGAGCATCATCAGGCTAAATTCATAGAGTCCCTGGGCATGAAATCAGGCTGGGCAGCCAAAGACACCCCCTCACCCACAGTGTCCTCATGTGACAGCGATCTGGTGACATGGTGACATCTGAAGAGGGGACAGCAAAGCTGGCATGTGTACTGGCTGCAAGTAGGAAAGGGCTGTGCCCTTATAGTCTCAAAACTGTGACCTTGATGGTCATTCTTTGGAAACAGGGCCCATCCATTAATTTTCCACAGCTGTCAGTTCCAGGCTGAGCCACAGTGTCACAGCCAAGGAGTCAGGCACAGTCTCCTCCCCTGGATATGCAGCAGGCTCTGACATCTCATGTAACAAACAGTGTCTGCACATAGACTGGGCTCAGCTCAGGGACCTTGTGTGTCTGGAGTAATAAGTGATGAGTATCATCAGGTGGACTGTGAAACAACAGGGGAAAGAAAAAGAGAAAGAAGAAAGAAAAAGAAAAAGAAAAAGAAAAAGAAAAAGAAAAAGAAAAAGAAAAAGAAAAAGAAAAAGAAAAAGAAAAAGAAAAAGAAAAAGAAAAAGAAAAAGAAAAAGAAAAAGAAAAAGAAAAGAAAAAGAGGAACATGCACTCCAGTACGGAAACAGACTGGTGGGAAGGAAATAGAGGTTTTAAATAGGCACTAAAAGATTGGCAGAATTTGGCTGTAAATGAAAACAGAGTAGTGGAAGGGCAGAACTTTGTCCTTGTTTTGCTTTTTTTTTTTCCAGAGCCTTGATGAGGCTCTTTCACTGAGAAACACAAAAGTAGGGCACAGTCCTGCAGCAGGCACCCGGGGTATCCACAGTCCTTGGTTTGGGGATCTGCAGCAGGACCCCTAGCATCCATCTGGAACCAGTGAAAAAGCAGGTTATCTCCCCAACGACGTGGTGAGCAGCTTCTTGGGACACCTGAAGCATCTGATGGCAATGTCCCAGAGCCATCACCTAGGAATTCACAGGATGGCTTCTCAGTAGGATGTTCCTATAGTTAATTAACCTCTGGTCCTGATTTTCAGCAGGAACATCTCTTGTTTTCATCTCCAGCAAATGGCTCTAATAGATTTGACAGCCTGCTTTTAACTGGCACCCTCTTCTGCTGCAGGTATTTCTGGGCAAAATCCCTTCTCACCTTCCCTACTGCAGTGTAAACATCCTGGAGCTCCACCACACTCCTGTTTCCAAACCTGTGAAGTCCCAAATGGTCCATCAACCATCCTCCTCAGTTTCTTTCTCTGCATTGTGAGACTTCCTAGCAGACCCTCTTTACCTTTTCTTGAGGACTTTTTTAATAGTGCTGTTTCACAGAGGATTTTTGGGTCGGGAAAAAATATATGCTCTTGGCACTAAACATAGACCCTTCTCAGTAAACATGAGGCCCTTGATTTTAAAAGTGACAAACCTTGCTTCTTAATTTAAAAAAGATTAATTTTCCCACGACTATTTAGAAAATAAAGAGAAACTATTGCTCTGCTAATTGCTATTACCAAATGATTTTCACATCATCTCCCACCTGTGGCCACACAAATATAATTGTAAAAATGGTCTTGGAATTCCAGGCTGCAGCAGATCAAGTTTCTGGCTAACCAAGAATTATCACTAAAAAATAAAGGCACCCCAGCCCTGTCATTAATGCTGCTTGAGTAGCATGACTTGGGAGTGCTGCTGGGCTGTGCTGCCACGGCATCTGCTCCCCAAATCTGGCCTCTGCTCCTTGAGAGAATGAACCAAACCTCCCTAACAGGGGAGGTGAAGCTGTTACCCACATCTCCTAATTCCCCTCACTGCAATCCTTTCATGTCTATGTTATATTAGCATTCTAGAGAGCACTAATGGGTGTGAAGTGGCTTAAAGCCATTTTCTTTATTGCTGGATTAGTGCTGGAAGGGTATGAAACTGCCGGCGCTCGGCTCGAGCATATCGAGAGCTTTCTGCTCCAAGCAGACACGAGTGCTCAGAGCCCCAGCCCAGCCTCGCACAGCCCAGCTCGCTGCTTTTATGAATGGAGTTAAAAACAACATACGCCGTGAAGCTGTTGCTTAGAAGCTTTTTTTTTTTCTGATGTCTTGACTGCTCCGGCCAATACAAGCCTCAGTGCTCCAGAGCAGTGCACAGCCATGAAAACAAGGAAGTGGACAGAAAAAGCAAAGCACAGGTTCCCTATCTGTTCCCTGCCTGCCTTTAGTTGAGCAATTATACAACTCCAGATCTGTGATTATTCCTGGCAAGGTTTGTTCATCTCATGGGAGACTTTTGGAACAACACAGTGCTTTTGTAGGGAGTGTCAACCACCAGGCGAACGTGTCTTCCAGATCAGATTTTTTTTTTTTTAATATGTAAGTAATTGTTTCTTTACAGATTGGTCTTTGCCTTTTAATGACTCACATTTCTACCTTGTCAGCTTTCAGCACGGGCCCTGCCTTCCCTCCCAGTGCTACAATCCTCCCAGATCTCACCCACAGTGCCGGGTCACACCAGGTGAAATCCTGAAGGATCAGAATCCATTTTGTCGGCACCCTGTCCAGATGTTCTGCTTACAGGGGCTGCTTTTTGGGGGGCTGCAGAAACTATGAGCACAGCAGTCAGAAGGCATAAAACCGAGGTACAAACCTGCCTCTAAAACACTGAAATAGGGGTTGGTTTATTTTTTGGACAGACCCAGATGCATTTTCACGGCAATGGTGACAGATTCTCATCCCCAGCACTGCTGCTGCACCAAGAGTCTCATTCCCACTCTGTCCTCCTGAGGTGCAAACATGCTCTTGAAAATAAAGAGGGAGAATGCTTAAACACCCCTAAAACCAATTCATTAGGTTTAAGCTCAGTGCAATACAACTGTGTCTTTTTAAGAGGGTTGGTTGGGGTTTTTTTCTGAAGCTTTTCCCCCTTCACTGCTCTCTGAAAATGTATTCAACGTGAGGCACGGAGCAATTATGGAAAATTTCAGGCTGGATGGTTAAAGCATGGCCAGCTTGTAAAGTAATTGGAAACGCAGAAAGAAAATGTTTGGCAACAGGGGATAAAAGGTGCTGTGTAAGTGGAGGATTTTTTCTTATTGCAAACTGTCCTCTCTGATATGTTAATTGTGTTTGGCCTGATCCCTTGACAGTCCATTAATTTTTTGTCCAATTGCAGGCTGCTGAGGGCAGATAAATTTCAGGCTATTATGGGAACACCCTAGAAGTTTGTATAGAAAGGAAACTCTCTGTTTCCTGTATCATCCTTCTGGGGATCTTGAAAGAGTTCACAAAAGCCACTTAAGCAAACTTTCTTTGCTGGATAACGGAAGGAAAGGAAGCTGTGAACAACCAAACAACACTCAATTCCATGAGACAAGAGATACTCATAGGTCATTTCAGAGAAAGTAAAGTCTCTGAATGAAATGCACACACACACGCAGAAGATATTTTGTACTCTGAAAATAATGGGTATTTCTGCACCTCTGCACTCTGACTAAAAACAATGTAAATCCTGCAAACCACCAGTGAGACAGGTGGTGGAACATCCATCCCTGCAAGCATGAAATGTGTGCAGGGTTTTTGTGGTTCAAATAATACATCTCAGGATGAGCTGGAGATGGTCATGGATCAGCTGAACAGCTTTTCTTGTTTCTTTCTTTCTTTCTTTCTTTCTTTCTTTCTTTCTTTCTTTCTTTCTTTCTTTCTTTCTTTCTTTCTTTCTTTCTTTCTTTCTTTCTTTCTTTCTTTCTTTCTTTCTTTCTTTCTTTCTTTCTTTCCTTTCTTTTTCTTCTTTCCTTCTTTCTTCCTTTCCTTCTTTCTTCCTTTCTTTCTTCCTTCTTCCTTTCTCCCTTTCTTTAACAGTGGAGCTGCCACAGTTCCACTACAACCAGCTCTGTGGTTTTTGTCACCCACAGACAAAAAGCAAAGGTGTGAACAGCTCTAAGTTTCCCCAGAGTTGGCTTCAAGTGCAAAATTCTGACAGAGCTCAGGGAGCTGGGGCAAAACTCAGCATTCAAGCATTCAAAACTCAGTCTTCAAGCCCTGGAAATATTGGGGGGTTCCAATTTACAGGCTTGTCCCTGTCTCTGAATTTTACACCAGTAATATGAGGTGAGGTTGGTCCAATAGTGTGTCCCTTTTCCTGAGAAGTTTTAAATATCTTGGCTTCAGCTGCATTTCAGAGGGAGATCAAAACCACAGAGAGGATGAAATGGTGCAAGTTTGTTAAAATAAGCTCTTAGAGGAGGAGATTTGTAGCTCATCTGAAATATGGGGGTTGTGGTATTTGATGTGAGTAAATCCATGTGGTAGAGAGACCTTGTATCTATTCAAACCACAGGAAACAGGTTCAAGTTTGCAGTCAACAACAAGGCCTGGTCCTTTAAGAAGAAATAGTTTGGGAGAATACTTGGTTAGCAGGAAACTACCTGGGCACTGACTGAAAAATTTTTAAAGGCACTTAGGAAAATATCAATTGTGAAAACATTTTTTTAGCAGATTCTGCAACATATGCCTATGGACTGACCAAAACCACTAATTGGGGGTGAAGGAGAAAGAGCAAGAAAAAGATATTAAATATTTGCCAGGTGGAAAAACGACAGAAATACAGCTGATTACGTGACAGGAAAAATCTAAAATCCTCAAAAACATTTCTCCTGGTCTCTTCTCAAAGTTATCCACAGGAACAGTGCTTCTCTGGGGAGCTTGTTAAACCTCCCAAATAACCTCATTGCTAGGAACTTTCAGTTTTACAAACTTCTTTATCTTCAGCTGTAACCTCTTGAGTCTGCTCTCCAGGTTGCAAATGATCTCCATTCAAATCATCTGTTGTCCTTCTGTGCTCTGGCCCAGGTGAAGGCCAACACATCCCTGTGGAGAGCATCCATCTGCCCAGTGTAACTGCATCACCAGTCTAAAGAAATGGGCTGGAACCCATTCAAGGAGAAAAGTTCTTTATTCCTATTCTGACAGTAATACAAAACTTTTGGTCCTACCAAAGCAGCCTTGAGTCTTTGAGGTGCTTAAGTTTGGAGCTTAGTTGCCAGGCTCCTGATAACAAAAGAAGCTGCTGAACCAATAGGTTTGTCTAAGGAAGAAGAGCAGCAGGAAAGCACAATTCCATCCTAATCTTGTTGTTCTCTGCTGCTGGCACAGTGTTCATGCACACAGGACACCTTCAGGTCCCCCTTCAGCAGGTTGTGTTCTAGCCCTTGGAAGGTCTGGGAAGTGTTTGAGGGAAAATTATGAAATTGCTTGAGGAGAAACTGGAAAATGAAGCTGTTTTTATAGGAGTCAGAAGTGAGAACTGGAGGCTGATTTGTTCTGTGAAAGGGCCTGACCATGACCTGCCAGCCTTGGCAGGCTCACACAAGGTGTAGGACCATGGCATGAGTCAAAGTGTGTGGTTTCTTCAACAGAAAATGATATTTCTATTTTTTTTTTTAGGGTTTCCTACCAAATCTACTAGATGAACTGATTCATCCCAAGACTAAACTCTTACAATTCCTTAGGCAGAGTTCTAGGGTTCCACAGTGTATTGCCATGTATTTATTCCCACAAAAATGTCTGCAAATTGCATTACCTATCCCACATTCCAAAAGGCTTCTATCCAGTGCAGTCATTTAAGGAGATCCCTGTATTTGTGGGGTTCTTCATAAGGGCCCCCACAGAGTTCAAGCAGTGGCTGGACAATGTCATAAGGTTTCGTTTCAGGTTCTGCAAGGAGGAGGGAGCTGGAGTAAATGACTCTTGTGGGTCCTTTCCAAATTGAGATATCCTATAATTCTATAGAGCACGAGGAGATGAAAAGGAAAGGAAAAGTTACTCCTTTTGGGAGTAAGTGGTTTTAAAATCATTTAGGTTGAAAAGCAAAACTAGAGCCCAAGAACAGTGGTGTGAAGTATCCACATTGTACTTCAGGTAGAGAGACTTTCACAAGCCCAACACTCCATGAAAATCAATGACTGGGGTGACATTCAGGTCTAGGAAAAGGGGAAAATCACTAAACACAAGTAACTCAAAACAATTGTTTTGAGTTAATTCCAAAAACTGTGAATGTTTCAGTTTACACTCAGCTTTTTCGAGCAGAGGGTTGAATGATTAAAAGAATCCTAAAAAAATCCCAGTATTTTGTAGGGGATTTCCACTCCAATCAACTTTGAGATTTCATTTTTTTCCTGAAAGTTTAAAATTACTTTCATAACAAACACTTTAGGGTCTGCAGCTGCTTGGTTCTCCAGTTGTGTTTGGAAATTCAAGCAATTAGAATAAAAAGTATTCACCCAATTTGGTTTCTCAGTCACAAGTAAAACAGCCTGCTTGGGGTTATTCTTGAAACCTGGATTGCTTAAGTAATTTAAATAGATTTCTATTTCAGAAACAACACAAGAGCCAACAATTTCACAACTAAAAGCTCGAGGGCTACAAAACTTGGCTTCACCTAAGACTCTTAACATTGTTTTTCATTATCTTAATCACTAGGTTCTTTACATACTAATTTTCCATCCTGTTGCCAACCAGTGCCAATCCAACTCGCTTTTCCATCACCCAGGTGAGTGTTACTCATGTTTTCATGGAAATGTGAAAACAATTCTGAATACAGTTAGCACAACAGTGTCCATTTCTGTGACTGCTCACTGGCTTCTGCCAACACTGAGTCATATCTGCAGAAGTCACTAACACAGGTGTAGTTTCTGAGTTCTTTCCTAGGATTTTCCAAAAATATGGAGAATGCTGATGGTTGTCCAGATGCAGTTTTGATGACACAGGGCTAAACAATTTGTTTATGCTGGGACGCAAAAAATATTGCAAACACCAATTAGGTACGTGACTGATTAAGCAAGGGGAGAGATGAGATAAATCATAGCACGTGGTTCTAACAGGCCTTAGCAGAGCAGAGAATAAAGTGAATCCTCCAAGAAGGCTACAGAGGATTCAGGTCCCACCTGGTGATCAAAACAGTGTGCCCAGTAACACCTGCACAGTTTGAATCCAGCTGGAACCACAAGGCTGCAAAACAAGCAGGCAGCGTGAACAGGGATAAATGCTCAGTTAACTAGAGGTCATCACTCAGTGTCTAGAGCTACAAAGTAAGCATTTGTGTGGTGATCAGGTAAGAAATGGTATTTTCTTCTCTCTGGGTTAGCTCAACTGACTATCATCTATTAATTAATCCATGAAACATTGTGTTATAATGAGAAAGCATTAAGTAACCAAGAACTATAGAATGATTTGTGTTGGAAGGGACCTTGAAGCCCATCTCATTCCAATCCCCCTGCCATGGGCAGGGACACCTTCCACTATCCCAGGTTGCTCCAATCCCCATCCAGCCTGGTCTTGAACATTTCCAGGGATGGGGCATCCACAGCTTCTCTGGGTAATTCATGCCAGAGCTTCACTACCCTCTGAGTAAAGAATTTCTTCTTAACATCTAATCTTAACTCTCCCCTCTTTTAGTTTAAAACTGGTCCCCCTTGTTTTATCACTTTCTGGCTGTATATAAAGTCTCTCTCCAGCTTTTTTTACAAGCTTCCATTAAGTGATGAAAGGCCACAAGATCTCTGAGGTGAAACTTCAGAAAATTTGGCTTTGAGGCAGCAAGAGTGTGTGCAAGCAGAAGAGTAACTGGTCTTTTTTTAGACATTCACCAGTGTAAACTGAAAATATTACCAGTCAGCTTTCACCAGGGTAAAGCTAATGTGAATTAAGTCACTTGAAAATCATCTCACACTTAAACAGTCTCCTGTACTTGAGGCTTTGGTTCAGGATTTTGGTTCTCTGCACACACAATATGATGAAAATATATCTGTTTTTCAATAAAAATAGAGCAACCAAAATACAAATATCCCTGTGCAGCAATGGAAACCTCATAAACATCACAGTCATGGTTTCGAAAGAGGCAGCTCAGAAGGAAAACTGACTAACCTCAGCTCATTGCCCAAGTGCAGAGAAACAGAAAAGTTTCAGAAAAGTAAACAGAATTAAAGAAAAATTAAAAATAGAGGTTCTGATGTCTCCAAGACAAGGGAAGCAGTGACTGAACTGAACAAGCCCTGCAGTTCTTAAGTGCTGTCTGGCAGCATCTTAACTGCTCTTGGCACTTAAGGACTGAAAGCCACAGTTCTTGAAGGACTGTCACGTCACCCCTTGACACCTATAAACTACTCTGAAGCTTAATTCCTCACAGTTTTATTGTGAAGATAATTATAGACCACATAAACTCAAGAGGCAGGATAATTTCTGCAGCCATTAATATCGGGTTTCAGCTGTGCAAACCAGGAAAATAATGACAGGGAACTCTCATTCTTCAAGGCATGAACTCATGATGAGACCTCACAAGTGGCAGAAGCAGCAAACCCAATCTTACAGCCTGTATGAGTACCTTGTAACATAACTGCTATCATAAGCTGTTTATTTTCCATATGAGGGTGATGTGAGAGAAGTTATAGCTACTGCTTTTAGAGTTATACAATCATTTCAGTTGGAAAAGATCTTTAGGAACATAAAATCCAACCATTAACCCAGCACTGCCAAGTCCACCACTGAACAATCTCCCCAAGAGTGATAGAAATCACCTCTATCATCTCTCTTGTAGACAGTGATAAGGTCACTTCTCAGCCTCCTTTCCTCCAGGCTGAACACCCCTATACCCTCAGCCACTCATCCAGAAGGGTCATCCAGACCCTTCCCTAGCTCCACTGTGTTTCTTCGGACACACTCCAGGAGCTCAATGTCATTGCTGTTAGGGGTCCAAAACTGAACAAAGGATCTGAGGTATGACCTCACCAATGCCCAGCACAGGGGGATTCCAGGTTTCAGTGCAGGACGAGGGCAAAGGGAACCTACACCTCCACCACCCTGTTTGCTCAGGACTGTTGACATTGCTCTGGGGTGGCATGAACCAACTGGCTGCAGATGGGTGGACTTTGGGCTGGTGACAGGGCAAAGGGCTGAGTCACACTCTACACCTTGAGTTCTGTTGGAAGCCCTTTGGCTCTCAGAATTAGAAGTCAATTTTGGCTAACATGGGCAACCTGAATGGACCTGAAAATCTGCTTATCAGGGTGCCAGTCACAAATTCACACAATATCCTGCTTTTCTTCATGAAACCTTCTTGAGACTTGTCTGTGTCCAGATAAAATATCTTTGGTTGACTAGCCACAAGTTCACATCTGAACCAGAAGCATCCCAATGCTTTTAGGGAAAAAAATAGGCATCAAGGGACATGGGCCATTTTGTACAGCCATTAAAGTTCCATTGTAATGACAGCATGTGTTGGGGGAGGGTGGGAAGAAGGATAAACAGCAGTTTCAAGTCCAGAGTCTGGGTCTCCCATCAGATATATCACCCTGGGGCTGAGTTACAGGCCAAATATGTAAAAGTTGAGACTCATTTTTCATGTCCTGTTTATAAATCTCCTGGCTGGGAGACCTCACCTGGGTTTCTGGGTGCTCAGATTTGCTTCAAGCACAGCCTCAGGCTTCCCAAACCCACGGCCACTCCCAATCAGGAGACACCTCAGAGAGCTGGCTGTGTCAAATAACATTAAGGCTGAAAGCAAGTCAAAACAATCCCAAGGGCTTCTGTCCATCCAGAGGGAGAATTACCTTCTTTTTTTTTTTTTTTTTTAATCGCAGCTTTGAAAGGATTTAGGAGCAGCAGCGTTCTCGGGAGGTTTGTATAATCTAGGAATCCCCTTGTTTCATATAAAGCAATTCACACTAGATCTGAACGCTGGCAAACAGTCAGCTAAATTCATTATCGCATGATAATGCTCAAACATTTCATTAATTCCTAACCAGCTGTCCTCTGCTCCCTTACCCCTTTCATCATGCAAACATTTCTTTAACTGTCTAAGGGAGGGGAGAAGGGAGGATCAGCCGCAGCCTCGTAAAATTCCTTCACCCGCTTGGCCTGCGGCAAGTTATTTCTTTTGACACGCGTGTAAAATAATATTGGGGGTGGTGTTTGTTTGGCTTGGCTGTATGGTGAGTTTTCATAACAATTTGGTAAGCCAAGTACCTGTGAAATGGAGAACAGAGAACTCATGGCAGCTTGTTGATGAGCCCGCCGTCTGGTTGATTAACATCTCATTAAATAGGGAAGACCCCTTGCTCCAGCATCTATGCCAAGACACAAGGCAAGGTGTTTGGAGCAGGATGCTGCTCTCCCGTGGTTTGAGGTCCTGTAGGTTATTTCTCTTTTAAAGTCCTCGGGTACTCCATGCCAAACAAACCAGGGGAAGTGAGGGTAAGCAAGGGATCAGTACCTTGGGGACTTCTCCAGCTACATGACTCACTGAAGTGGATACATGCACGCCAAGAGCCTGAGAGAGATTTTAAGGTGACTTCTGGATGATTTCTTTAAAATAAGCTCTCCCTGAAGTGCCTCAAATCCCTCCACGTTGCCTAGGGACTCTCCAAAGAACAGGATTCGCCACCCTGCTGAGGAGGGACCTGAGGGGAGGGCTCAGGGGTTGTCTCCAATCCTGCTCTCAGCCTCAGTCCAGGGGCTTTTCTCCCAGTCCCTCTCCCAGGCAAACGTAGCACACGTCTGGACAGCACATCAGGCTCCTGACTGACACTCCTTCCTCCCCTGCCAAGACATGAGAGTGCGTTTATTTATTATGGGTTAAATATTTGGAGTTGAGTAAGAACCTCTGAGGGAAAAGGTGGGTCTGTTTCCTTGGATTTTTTTCTACCCCTTCACTCAGTATGAAAAGTCACATTTTTTTAAACTAAAATGTTTGGTTTATGGAAAAATTCCCCTTTCTGACTTTAGGCTCAGCTAAAAGCTGAGAATTAACAACTCCTGAGTGAAAATAACACAAGGCAATACAGAGGAGAAATATCTGGACACGTCTGGACATGTCTGGACATTGCCTGAACGGGTCTAAAATGTCAGGCTGAGGTAAGGATCACACTTCACCGTAACAGCAGGCAACAAAAGGATCGAAAAATAAGTACTTTTAAATTTTTTTCAGTTATTTTAAAATGAGGTGTCAAAATTTGAGGTAGCTGAAGTTGCCACAAATCCATGGGTAACAAGAAGCACATCTTAGAAGCTGTAATGGTATAATGAGATCCTTTCTTGGTGTTTTTAGGTGTGTTAGAATCTCAGAATTTCCACTAAAGTAATTCAAGACTTTTTTTTTTTACCACAGAACCATTAGACATTTCTATAAGTATAGGTATATTTTGTTTTTTCTGTGGAAGAACCTTTAATGTTTTATTCATGTGTATTGCAGTTTTGATACAATGGATGTTGTTTTGCTGTCAAGAGTAGGTATTACACTGGTCTGTTATGGGTGTGTATCCTTTATCTTCACCATTTGGCTACTTAAGATAATTATTTGGCCACTTTTTGTGTTTATAAACATCTGTAGTATGTCTTAAAAACCATCACTCTTTGAATGGACTTTGGACATCCTCACCAGAGGATGTTTAATTTAGTGAGTTGTGCATGACTGGTCATGCATGCTTTTCAGCCCTCAGTCTGAATTAGCCTAAAACCAAAAACATATTGATAACGGCATCATAGAACAAAATATTGCTCACTTTTTTGTTTCTTTAGGATTTGTAATAGAGTCTCTCTGTTAGACTCAAGATTCATCTTGCTTTTTAATAGATGTGTACAGTTCTTCCATTTTGCCTTCTGTGGTTTTCCTTTTCTGAAGTCTGGTATGCTTTGCGGTTTATTTATTCATGAGTTGTAGAAAAAGAAGTTCACCATTAAAAAAACTTGTTTTGGAATATCTACTTAATGGTGTGTCAAGAAACAGAAAACAATTACACTTACGCAATGTAACGTGCATTTTTGCATGCCACTTGCAAGCTGCTTTATGTATCCCCAGTTTATGTAAGTAATGAAAATTAA
This sequence comes from Camarhynchus parvulus, assembly GCF_901933205.1. Classification (NCBI taxonomy): domain Eukaryota; kingdom Metazoa; phylum Chordata; class Aves; order Passeriformes; family Thraupidae; genus Camarhynchus; species Camarhynchus parvulus. The sequence continues at coordinate 147,896,093 of NC_044572.1, read as the reverse complement.
ATATCATGCTAGCCTGCACAATGCAGTCAGCACAATTAAAGCTAGGAGACCTTAATTGGGAATAAAAAAAACACACACCAGCGCTAAAAAAACACAGTCTTTTGTCTTTTACAGCAAGTTTGCAGAGGGTTCTTCCAATTTGGCAGGGCTATGGCTGCCATGGGGAATGAAGTGTTTTCATGTCCTGAGAGTCACTGGGCACTGTGTGTTGAGGGTTATGTTCTGCAGATGTGACAAGTACATAATAAATGCCACATGTCACCCTCTCCACGGTGGCCTGGCACATACCCTGTCATAGGGCTGGACATGAGGAGAGGGAGCTCATGGCCTCTGGTGGGCAGAGCAGCAGGGGAAGGTGGGGAGGCAGGATGAGACCTTGACTGCAGCCAAACATGAGGAAAAGGTATTATTCTCCTTCATGATGAAGGACAATTTCAGCAGCTTGGGGCCAGCATGTTTGCAGTGTCTCAGGCAGAGAACAGCACCCACTCCGGCACTTTCCAACTTGTTGGCTTGCAGCTGTACTTGGCACAACTTTGCCTGAGAGGGGCAAAGGCTCTGTTTCTGTGCAAATGCCTACTACCTTTGGCAGGGACAGTGCAGGTAGAGCCTCCATACACCCTCAGAGTGATGGCGGCCTCTTCAACCCAGGAGTGATGCCAACAGGCTCATCCTTCAGCCCTGGGCAGAGGGAAAAACTCCTGCTACACAAACTGGGCAATGAGATGCTGGGAAGAAGCATTTCAGAAAGGAATCTGAGGGTCCTGGTTGATGGCAAGATGAATATAAATCAGCAGGGTCCTGGCACCCAGGAGGACCAACCCTGTCCTGGTGCCATCAGGCACAACATCACCAGCTGGGCAAGGGAGGGTATTGTTCTGCTCTGCTCTGCTCTGCACTGGGGTGGCCTTACCTTGAATATTGTGTACGGTTTCAGGTACCACAATACAAAATAGAAAGCTATTAGAGAGCAACCAAAGGAGCGTAATGAAGATGCTGAAGGGCCTTGAGGAGACAAGGAATACGAGGAATGGCTGAGGACACTTGGTCTGTTCATCCTGGAGGAGACTGAGGGGAGACCTCATTGCAGGGGGGAAGAGGAGGGGCAAACACTGACCTCTTCTCTGTGGTGACCAGTGACATGATTCAAGGGAATGGCCTGATGTCGTGTCCGGGAGGTTTAGGTTGGCTATTACAAAAGGATCTTCACCCAGAGGGTAGTTGGGCACTGCAACAGTTTCCCAGGGAAGTGGTCACAGCACTAAGCGTAGCAGAGCTCGGGGTGTGTTTGGACAGCTCTCGCAGGCACGACAGTTTGTTTGGATTGTTGGGGATTGTTGGGGCTGTCCTGTGCAGGGCCAGGAGTTGGACTGGACTCCTGAATATTCTGTCACTCTGTGACGCTGCTACCGCCCAACACCGACCCCGCCATCGCCCGCCTCGGCTCCACTCACGTGGGCACCCCTGCGGCGCACGGCTGGGCGCCCCCGTAGCCCGCCCGCCGCCCCCCAGCAACGCCCCCCGCCCCCCAGCAACGCCCCCCGCCCATCCCCACCCTGCCCCGAGACCACGCCCCTCGTTACATATTCATGCAACACGCCCACAGCCCGAGGGACGCCCTGCCTCTTTATACATATTCATAACCCACACTCACGTACCCCCGGGAGGCCACGCCTCTCTCGCTGCATATTCATGACCCAGGGGGCGGGAGGGGGCGGAAGCGGAAGCGGAAGCGGGTGCCGGTTCCCGAGGACCCGGTATAAAGCGGCCGCCGCTGCCCGGTGCTGCCGCGCTCGCGCCGCCGTCAGTGACCTCGTCCCTTCCCTCCTTCCCTCCCTCATCCCCCCCGCCCTCCCCGGCGCCGCCGCCTCCCCCCTCCGCCGCACGGAGCAGGTCCCGGGTGCTGGGGGAGACCCGGGGGCAGGTAAGGGGGGCGGCGGGAGCTTGGGCTGTGAGGGGTGTCTGGAGTGAGGACGGCGTGTGGAGGCGAGGGGCGGCTGAGGAGCTGTGGGGTGACGGGGGTGAGGGGCTGGTGAAGGCGAGGAAGGGCTTGGGGTTAGAAGGTCGTGAGAGTGAGGGAGGTGAGGGGCTGGTGAAGGTGGGGAAGAGTTTGGGGTGAGGGGCTGGTGGAGGTGAGGAAGGTGAGGGGCTGATGAAGGTGAGGAAGGGTTTGGGGTGAGGGGGCTGAAGGGCTGGTAAAGGTGAGGAAGGGCTTGGGGTGAGAAGGTCGTGAGAGTGAGGGAGGTGAGGGCTGGTGAAGGTGAGGAAGAGTTTGGGGTGCGGGAGGTGAGGGCTGGTGAAGGTCAAGAAGGGTTTGGGGTGAGGGAGGTGAGGGCTGGTGAAGGTGAGGAAGAGCTTGGGGCAAGGGAGGTGAGAGGCTGGTGAAGGTGAGGAAGCCTTGGAGTGAAGATGAGAAGGGTTTGGAGTTAGGAGCTGAAAAGCTTTTTGAGTGAAGGAGTTATGGGACTGGAAAGGTGAGAGAGTTGAGGAGCTTTGGGGTGTGGGTATGTGAAGTCATGGGGATGGGAAGACAATGAGGATCTTGGGGGTGAGGGACATGTTAGGCTGCAGAGGTGGAAATTCGAAATGCCATGTGCTGTGGTGAGAAATCGGGTCAAAGAAGATGTTGGGCTACAGAGTTTGGGAAGGGATGAGGAATGAATGGAGAAATGAGTAAGGTGATGTTGGAGAGACTTGTTTGGGGTGTCTGAGCCACCTCTTTCTCATCAGAATTCATTAAGTGCCCCTTTAGGATTGTGTTGGGTGGAGACTGCGCTGGAAGAGGACTTGAGAAAGGGACCAAAGATGGAAATTAGTGTGCCTTTTCAGACTATTAAACTTCAGTAGTCTGCCATTTGAATAATTCCACACTTAATCTGTCACCTGATCTCAAAGCTTTATCACAAAACAATTGAGTCTCTCCTAGCCTGATATGATGGTGGGAGGGTACTGGGGAAAGAAATTACTTCCAACTTGGCTCTTAAAACTCCATGAATGCAGCAGTTTTCCTTAAGTTCATGTTATAAGTGATCTGCAACTCTTAACATGCCTCAATTTAGCACCTTTAGCAGGTGCAGAAACTCTGCTTGACCTTGAAAAATATTCTCTCCATGGGGCAGTTTTCTGTTGGAGTGCTCTGCCTTCAGTATTCTCTAGGTACAGAGGGGAAAAAGGAGGAGAGGCAAAGATTTTGCCGAGACTCTGACTTAGCAGTGGGTGCGGTGAGTGAATCAATGTTTCTGGAGCCTGGCTAATTCAGGTACTTACAAATGGGAAAGCACTGGAAAGATATTGCAGGATATTGAATGTTAGACAGAGGAGATGTTTTCTCCTTCAGGGAAAGAGATGTTACAAGGAGAGGCAGCACTAGGTACAGACCCAGCCAAATAACTGCATCATTATGAGGATCTGTGGGAAGGAATTGCACTGTTACAGCATGTATCCTCTGTGCTCTGCAAAAACTGCTCCAGTGTGAGCTGCGTCATGTTCCACTGCTGTGATCAGACAGTGCTACTAAAATATTTAATGAAATATGGCTTGAGCAGGTGCTTGAGCTCAAAGAGTGAGCTGGTGAATACTTTCTGCTTCCCTCCCCAAGTCAGGCTTTTTTGTAAATATCTGGCAAGGGGGGGGGTTGCTGATGTGATTGCACTGCTTGTGTGACTTCTTCCCTCCTACCAGTACTGTGAAAGATAAGGTCTTCCTTGCTTGGCTTGTTTAGTGACTATACTGCATTGATGAAATGTTCAACATGCCTAATTTTTCCCTTCCTAAATAAGGGAAGAGGTTTCAGACAAGAGATCAAACTATTTACTTGACACTTTGGCTATAAATGCTTACGGAAGTGCTTTTTACTGTAAGTTTGAAAAGCTGACACTACCTTAAGTTCCTAAAGATGCATCCAGTAGTCTCTGATGCATCCAAAAACATCTGAGAGTTCCTGTTTATGTCAAAGGTAGTGGCAGCTGCTGTCTTGGAAGTGAGCTTCATTCCTCTATTAATGAGGATTAAATTGGATACTTAAGGGAGTTTTCATGACAAAATAACAATTTCCATGATCTAACGGGTGGGATCAGTGGAACAACTTCTATTTTAGTTTGCTATTTGGAGTGTCAAAGGCTGGTTTACATGGGTTGGCTTGTGCCTCTCCGAGCAAGTAAATGATAGCAGTCCTTGTGTTCAATTATGTATGACTGAGGCATCTTCAGCAAAAGGAAAACGTGTGGTTCTACAGATAAACCCTCCTGTGTAGCTGTGGGTTAACTCCTGCAGGAGCCTGCTGCTCTCTGGGAGTCTGTTGCTGAGAAAGGAATGAGCAGAATCTGCTGACGTGATCTTGCTTGGATGCTGTGGGGACTGCCTGCAATCGAGGGCAATTCTCTCCCTCCAAGCTGACATGTGCCTAAAAAAATCAGTCTGTTTTAAGTACAGTTGTATTGTGGTGCCTTGGGAGGTTGTTTTCTGCTGGAGGTGTCCGTATTAGTCATGAGAATGTGGCAGGAACACTGACTGACAGCTGGTGAACCTGCTGCTCTTTCTGTGTTGTGTTACAACAAAACTCACGAAATGCAACTTTGTTCATTTGCCTTTTCAGTGGGGAGGCACAAGTGGAATATTTTTGTGGCTTCCAGTGAAGCGTGGTGTAACTCTGACTGAAACAATGCACATGCTTGTATGTCTAAGTGCATGTGACCTTAAGTTTTCACACTGAAGCAAGTGTTGAGCCTGTTTGAGGAGCTTTCTGAAGTAACTGCCCTGATTCCTCCAGGTGGAAATCCAGGCTGTGAGAGAGCAGGCTGAGGTTGGACCTGTCTCACAGGGCTGTAACCTCCAAGGTTAATTACCTTTAAACTCACTCCAGTCCTGGATTCTCTGGCAACTAGAAAGTTAAGACTTGGTAATATAATGTTGCTCTGCTTGTATGCTGAGGCAGGAATGCATGGACTCTGCTTCTATCCCTGTATAAACTTAAATTGATCATTTATAAAAACAAGGAGAATATTAACATTGGATGGTACTTGCAGAGTAATTCACCAGTGAACCTGCACCTAATGTTTGAAAAACTTTCTTGCAGTCAAAATATGTTGCCAGCTTAGAAAAGATGTTGAAGCTTTAGGGGTCATGAATTCCTGGGTGGAATGACCTGCCAGGTGATGCCTGCAGTTGTGTACACAGCTGCATGTAACACTTCAGGACTTTCAGGAGACACTGATTTAAGCTATAAGCAATTCCTTTTCACAAGAGCATTTGATCTTGTCTAGTCTGTAAACTCTGCTTGTGATGCACCATTTATTTGAGCACCTTATGGCTTCCAGCAGCAATTCCTAGAGTAGAAAGCCAGTTCCACTGGCAGAATGTGGGCACTGCTACTTGCATGGTAGGCAAAACCAGTGAAATCCTTCACACTGCCCATCACAAGAAGCTTGAGCTGGCAGCTGCTTTTGAGCTTAACTTGTGGTCTGTAACTCCTCTGCCCCTCTAACAACATAAGCCATCCTAAAATAATTTCATCAAATGATCAAGCAGTATCTGTTGAGCAACAGTGTATGTGTGCTGGTGTCATGTTTGACATAAAAACAAGCTTCACTTGCCCTTCAAACTGACTGCAATGCTATAGGCTACTTTTAATAGTGTAAAAGCATGCTGAACAGAGGCAAAGCTATTGGAGTTGAAATGGAGTTTTCCAGCTGATCTGCCAGGAGAGCCCTGTGGAAGTGACAAGGCTGTCGTGACGGAGGAGGAAGCTTTAGCAGCTTGCAGAGGAATGAGTAATATGAAGAACTGTTTGTGCTGTGTTTTAGTTTTGCAAGGGTCACTCCCATGACCTTTATATCTGTAATACTTGTAAGATCCCAGGCTGTGACCTATTCAAACTATAGGCATAAGATTCACCAAAACTGCCCACAGAACAGCCTTGTGTGCAGTTCTTTCCTTTAGAGATGGATTAACTGATCTGATACCTGTTCTTTTGGAGCTCATGGTCCTTCAGCTTAGTATCAGCCTTACTGAACACTTTGATTCAGCAGTAGTACATTGACTCGGGGATTATAGAGTGCAGAGAGCGTTGCTTAGCTTAATATACCAGCATTAAACATGACATGAGTGAGTGAAACAATACTTTTCCTAAGCAGAGCATTACACCTGCTCATAATGGCTGTATCAAGTCCAATAAACTTTATAGCTGTTCTGTGTTTAATGCTCCATGCAAAACCAGAAAACAATCCAGTTGTCAAAGTTGGAGCACAATGCTGTCAGGATGAGTGACACCGTGTGTGTAGCTTGACAGCTGATGTTTCAACCTGAGGGTCACCTTTCAGACAGGAGATCCTGGGCAGCCCAGAAACCAAGCATGGCAGCAGACACTGTTAAGCTGTGGGGTGTTGTGAACCAGGGGCTGCGTGCTTTCAGTGAGCTGGTGCTGTCAGGTGACTTTCACGGTCAGCAGCTTATCAGTTACCCACACATCTTGCAGTTGGGTCACATCCCCGCCCAGAGAAACTACCCAAAGCTTCCACTGGTAAACAGATATAATATCCTGCTTCTGGGACTGTGAGGGGCTCTTGTATCCAAGCACTGAGTAATTACTGCTCTTCTAAATAAAATGATTACTCTCTAGTGTGGTAAAGAAGCATAATATTCCTTCAAGTGAAACAAGGTACTCTGCATGAAAAAGAGCTGATTTCCTGCTATTAAATCTAGACCTCCAATAGAGTTGCCCAAGACTGAATTTGCCTTGAGTTAAAAGCTGGGCTTTGGACACTCAGTGATGGGTTCAGAGCACTGCAGTGTCTGAGCCATGGAGTGGTTTGTGCTGTGACCTAACTGGCACACGGTGGCTATTAACTAAAGCCCCTTCTTGCTGGTACTTCCAACAAGTGCTGTGCAGTCATTTAGACTGCAGCTGGCATACGGCTTTGTAACAACTCGGGACAAGCAGCCAGGTTTCCTCATCAAACTTGCTCTTGGCAAATGACTCTGGCAAGCATCAGGACACAAGGCTTTTGTTGGGTAATGATTGGGTTTGGCTTAAGAGCTGCTCCTGACCTTGGTTTGGCTCTTGCTGGCATGTATTCTGCTCAAAACATGAATCTCAATCTATAGATGGTGGGAAGTTGGTCTCTACAATGTGGACCACTACCAAAATCTAAGACCCAGTTAAAGATGGGGAAGACTTGATTTCCAGGACTCCCATTTATGGAGGAAAAAGACTATTAAACTTTAGCTTTAGGAGGCCTGGCTGGCCTGACACTTCAGGCTTGACTCAATCTCTTTTGCAGTGTTATATGAGGACTGACTAATCTGGTGGCCTGAGCTGTTCTGGGAGAGGACTGAGACATACTTTCCTTGCACGACTGAAATTGTCAGTCAATAGCTGCTGCTCATGCAGCAAAGCACAAAAGGGTAGGAGATAAGATTTAGTCTTAAGAGTAAGCCAAAGATACTCTTAAGAAAATTCTAGTGTGTAAATGGCAGCAGAAAGCTGTTACCCTGAATTGTTTTGCTAAACTCTGTTTGAAGTGGATTTTGTCAGTATTCTGGGGAGAGAAGTTTGGTTCTCTCAGCAGAGTGGAGAGAGGACCTAGTTTCCTCATCTTGTTTTAAATGAGAGCTCTAATGTTTTTGTAACTGAAATTGAAACCAGTGTTATGCTGACCCTGCATATTTTCTATCCTCTGCTGGCTGGCCTGGACTACTTCTGCATGCAGTGTAGTTCATTTATTTTGGAGACTTGAAAACAAGCCATTATCACCCTTCAGTGCCAGATAAATAAATGATCTAACTGGGGGCCGAACCCAGTGTTCTTTTACAAAAGCACAACGGCATGTCACTCTTATCTTCTGCATTCTGCCCTTGAATATATGATCAATCTTTCTGGACCACATCCAGAAACCAGTGGCTTAACCCAGCAAGCGATGACTGCAGAGCAGTCAGATTTCTGTGCTACTTAATTTCCTATCATCACTTACACACAGCAAACAGTGAGCACTGTTTAACCTACAACTTTCTTATCAATCACATGGAGGTACAAATAACAGAAACAGGAGTCAACTCTTAAATAGTCTTGATGCTGGATCTGGGCCTCCAGGTAACAAGAGTTTCAGGGGGTTGATTTTTTGTTTGGGCTTTTTTTTTTTTTTTTTTTGGGTGAGGGGAGAAGGTAGGGTAAAAAATCCTCCTCCCATTTCTTGAGGGGAATATCTGAGCAAGTACACTGGCCTGAGCTGTCTGGCTCCGGGTACTCCCAGAGGAGCGATCTGACAGTCTGAACTATTGCTCCTTAGAGTAGCGTGGCTGGCCAGCTAACTCCCAAGAGTTCAAAAAATAACCCAAAACAAATGCACAGCTTGCTTTAACACCAGCACTTCTAGTGCACGTCCCATTTGCTGTCTGATTCGTAGCTGGAGGAATCAGCTTGTGATGTAGGCTTGTTCTTTTCCTTGGCTCTTGTTCTGCTTCTAACTTTGGTGTAGAGGAAAAAGGCTCCCACTTCTCAGGGCACAGGTACCCTAATTGTTTCCAACATCTTAGCACTTCCACCTCCCTAAAAGTCAATTTCCCTTCAATGAACTGAAAAAAGAATGAATGGGCCCTGTTCCCTTCATGTTCCTACAGTCATTTCTGGCCTTAGATTTGCTGCAGTTCTGTGCTTCAGGCATTCACAGTAAAATTGCTTTCTCTGTGAAAAAAATAGTCTGAAATAAAGAGGTGTTGGTAGTGGTTCTCCAAGCTTTAATGCTAAAGGTATCTTTTCTGATAAGGGCATGTGCTTGAATACTTCAGCTCTGTATTTATAACATCTTCACTATGCACTATCCTCTCTTTCTTGCATGTAAATGAATGTGGTCAGGGTGAAAGTACTGTGCAAATGAAAGCAACACTTGGTTTATCTCCAGTAGCAGCATTCAGTTCCTTAATATTGCATTTCCCTGTAATTTAGTGGAAGCCTGCCTGTGTCAAAATATTAAATAAAAATGGGTTCCTTATTTTTGCAGTAATGACTGTCCGGCATAATTTTTAATTCTTACCTGATGCAGTTATGCTCATGCCATTATAATACTTCATTTTCTTACTCACTGTTGATGTAGGGTTTAAATAACTTCCTTTCTCATTGTCTGGGTAATAGTCATATCTTTTCAAAGAATGAGAAAAACAAGAACACTGGCCAATTCTTGGCTTTCACCAGAGAAATTTTTAAAATATTGGACTGGACTGAGAGGAAAGCAGGAAGCCAAGGCTGGAAATTTCTCTACTCTCTCCTATCTGATAAAGCAAGCAAGAGCCCAGAATTTTCCTTCATTAATTTGTTGGCCTCACAGGACAAACTGGAGCTCTAAGTTGCTTGATGTGAGCAGCTAAGACTAAAGCTACACAAGTCTCTTTTTGCATCTGAAAGGGCTTAGGCTTGTAATAATGCTGTGACCCTTCCAGCCTTGCAGGGAATAATGAAAATATAGCAGGCTTACATGAGCAATGAATACATCCTGCATTGTTTATATCTAGGCCAGTAATTTCATGTTAGATCTTCACTCCCTTCTACGACTAAGTAGTTTAGGTGCAGAATTAAACTGTAGATTGTGCAGCAAAAGCCTGAAAGTCTGGGAAGCTTGTTTCATCAGGTAGGTGGGGGGTTTCACTCCCAGCCTGTGTGGGGAGGATGTATCCAAAGTGACAGACAGATGTCACTGCTCACAGACTGGTGGGATTCAGCTGTGGCTGCAACATTGAACTGCCAGTGCTTCTGAAATAGTTTAATCTCAGCAAATGGTTGTCCAGCCTGCTCGTCATGGTAGAGAATGTTTAATAAAAAGCATATGAGAAGGCACATACATTTGTGCAGTTTGTTTTCTGTTCAGCAAAGAAATCTGGGATCAAGCCTCTGAAGATCCTACCCAGATGGCTGATGTAGCCATGTGTCCTAAAGTAAACTGAAGTCTGTTTTGATTACTCTGTTCTTCAGAAGGAATTCACGTTTCATACCTGGGAAATTTGTCTATGTAAATTTCAGTTCCACATTTTGAAGGCTGAGTTTTGCTCTCCTTGCCAGTGAAGGTTTAAGCCTGGTTTTGATGGTCATTGTAACAATTTGATGATCATTGTATTATTTCATTGGGTAAAATACAGAATACAGTTGCACATTTTGTATTCATTGTGTTTTTCCAAACTTCATGTATGAGTGGTGAGCAAGGGCACACAAAGTCCTCAGAGGAAGATGAAAAAGCTTTCATAGCAAAAACGTTTTTGAGTTATGCACACTGCTGTTCACATTACTACAGATAAGTAGGAAGAATTTTACAGGCACCATGTGAACTCTTTTCCTGCAGATTTTATTTTTTTCCTGATAAACGAAGACATTTTTATCCCCTAACTCTCTACCCCAGTTAAGTTAACATAAACGGACTGCAGCTTGATTGAAAACCAAAATGCAAGTTAAGGATAGTAATGTGTCACATCATGGCTGTTTTAATGTGGAATTGAAACTTAAATTTAAATATCTTTTGGCTTAAAAGGAAAGTTTTAAAACAAAATGGAAGTGACCTTTTGAATTATGCCTGTTTTACTATATGATCATATGTAGTTCGGTCAAAAGTCTGCCCATGTGTTTTGCAAAAATCTTTGTATAGAAGCAATACATTGAACTTTGAAATTTGTTACTGGAGGAATAAAAACTTAACAGGATGATAAATGGATTTCACTTAAATGAGATATCAAGGATGTGATGCCCCCAGTTTTATCTATTAAATCTTGGCTGCTGTACAAAGCAACATTAAATTATTTCAAATCTATTTAGGCTCTTAAAACCTAAAACAGTTAAGGATATATTATGGTTAACTGCTGATTGCTTTAATCAACTCTTATTCCTCTTGAAAATCTGTCAGGTGATTACTCAAATGATAAAACATTAGTTTATTGCATGTGCTGGTCCTGTAATTGAAAAAGTAAAATGACTAAGCACAATGCTCTCAGTAAAGCTGGCAAAATAAAATACAGCCCAGAAGGGCAAGCCATGCATTTCATTAAAATAAGGTTCAGTAAGCATGAAATTTATCACCCTAAGGGCTTCCTCACTCTGACAAGTGACTAAAGTGTAAAATGTCAAATACCTCTGAACTGACCAGTAACTTGCATTAACTCCAAGATTTTGTTAGTCAAATACTAGATGTACTTTCCTGTTCACAAGCTACAAGAAATGAATAGTTTTCTTCCTCAGCTTCCTGTGTTACTGCTGAAGACTCACACCTACATACGAGCACATGCAAATGTCTGTGCCTTTGTGGGCTCTGGGAGATGGGAAACAGTGTGCTCACAAGTGAAGGTGAAAGAATGGCAAGGAGCAACCTCAGCTTGTAGAGCCGTGAGAAATTTATCCATGGATGGGGCAAGGAAGGAGTGAACCTGCTGGGGTTGTCCTCCCTGTGATGGATAATAGCACTTCTGTTACCCATTGCATCTAGAAAATATTTTCTAATTCTGTTACAACTTGAGCCATTCATTACCTTCCTGATGGAGAGATCAGGTTATTATGTTCTTTCAACAGCTTCTACATTTGAAACCCTCTGTCAAGACTTTGTTTAGAAATAATCTCATGCCCTTCAGACTTTGTAGTCATGTCTTCTGGTTCCTGTCCTTTTGATTGTTTCTGCTCTCAGTTTTTTCTGCGTGGCTCAATTTGAGGTACAGCTTGCTTTGCTCACTGAAGTGTTTAGCTTGAATGTTGTTGTGCTTGATGAGGAATCATTTGTCATATGAGGTGATCCTCACCTCTAAAAGGACATTAGGACAAAAGTGAGAATATCTCCTTTCAACAGGATGTACTGACTTGGGTTGTGCTTCTCTGCTGGAATCCACAGGTCTTCCTAAAAAATGTGCAATCCCTTCTCTAAACCACTATCAGGAAGCAGCGTTTGAATAACTGTTTGTTAGGTTTTCGGTTTTATTTCATACTATGCTTTTGAATCCTTACAGAGAGATCCCTGTTCAGTAAACTTGCTCTCATTGCATGGGCTGATAATATTTCTGGACCAACACCAGAAAGCTCCTGAAACCCTTCTTGGGAATACTGTTTTGGTATTGGGAGTATTTGGTATTGGGCTACTTGGGAGTACTCCAGCTACTCTTCACAGCAAAATCTGTGGGAACTGTTGTAATATTCTTTGAGTCTGAGTGTCCCACCCACTTCAGTGATGGTTTCATCAAAGTTTGATAGAGCCTGAATATATTCAGGGATGCATGGCACATCCTACTGCTTATTAAGATTTGTGAAATCCTACATGATTGCTAACTTATTAACACCTTCAAGTGTTTCAGAGTAGGATTTCCTTGGAAGACTTCTTGAGTGACCCAATTCAGGCAATTCTACTTGTCTAGAATCAATTCTAAAATCTCTTCCTTGAACTGGAGGCCTATAACAAGCTATGCAATATGCCAAAGTGCTTACACAAGGCTTTTATAAATTCCAGGCAAAGTTAATGTCACCAGGATAACTGCCAGTTGCTCAAAGCTTCATTCACTTCATATTTTTGGTTTGCCTGCTCTTAACAGCTGTACACTTCAAGCAGGTGTAGCACTTCAAATGCTTAGGACCCTATGTATCACTCTATGAAGGTAACAACTTATTGTCTGCTTTTCAAGGACTTGGGGTGGTAAAGTTGAATGACAAGTCTGTTAATTTCAACAAACTCTTAGTTATAAATGCCTTGCAGACAATGAGACAGCAAAATAATTCAGGAATGAATGTTGTATCCCTTATCAATTCCATGTGTGATAAATGGATTTAGCTGGTTGTAATGTTAGAGAAAGGAATCTGTAAGTGTTAACTATCTTCATGGGAACTGGGGTGGAAGCCAAGCCACTATCTTGTACCAGAATAAATTGATAAGAGAAAGTGTTCAGTTAAAAGTAGAGCAGTTGTTTAAAGAAATAGTCTGACGATGTAAAACTCTTTGAAAATTCGAGATTAGGTAATATGTGCAGTATTCATTCAAGTACCTGACTTTAGTTTTGTAACTTTAACTCATCCCCTGGTAGACATTAGAGCTGTCCTCCTTGTCTCCCCCATTTCTTCCCATAGATGCAAGCCTTTGATTTCTTCTGCAGCACAGAAAGAGAACATCCCTTTGAAATTTATGTAGTCAGAAACACCAAACAGCTTCAGCCAGGTGTATGTGTGCTCTCATCATCCTTTGTCTGACCTCTGCCTTTAGTGATACTCCTAGCTTGGGGTGCTGCTGTGGGCAATTGCCATCTCCTCGAAGATAAACATCAAGACAGTTTTGAAAATTGAGAAATTTAATATATTATTGCAAGTAGAATCTTGCAATAATAAGTTGCAAGTTGATTAGGGGTTGACAGATCTGGAAATGTGACATCTGGAATACTGTGAGGTCAGGCTCAGCTTTCCAGGGGAGCAGTGAGAAGACTCGGCATCCATTATACTTTTAGGATCAGAGGACAGAAAGCTCTGAGAGCTTAGAGAGCTGAGTCCCTGTCTTGTGGTGTGCCTGTTCCCAACAGCTGCTGCCAAACCATAAAGATGATTAAACCACAGAGAAGAGTAGAGACTAAAACCTTGTTCTGGTATTTCTTCTGCCATCTGAGGAGAGCAGCAGAGATGGATCCAGACTGAATGTGAATGGAGCAAGATGAGGAAAAGTCAGTGATGGAACCACAGACTTTAAGCACTATAATAAAGGTGTGTGGATGACAGATTATGAATGAGAGCTATTTAACTTAACTCTCTTCATGAAGCCCATGCTCTTGCTAGATGCTATTACTCAAGTTTAGAGAATGCTCCAGTCAGTCTGGTGAGATGCATAAGCAGGTAGCCTCAGAGCACTGAAGGCAGCATTCACTGATGAACTCACAGTTTGGTGAGTTCTTCCTCTGTTCTGTGAATAGCCCTAGAGTCCCTGAGCTGAGGTCCTTTAATGTTAGGTGCCTGTTAGACTAATTCTAAAAATTTATCTGAGCAAGATGTTGCTGTTCGTGTTTATCCTTCAAATCAGCACCCACTCTCCAAGCTGCAGTTGGTGTGCCTTTTAGAATTATTAGGAGATACTCAGTCCTGAATTGAAGCTGTAGCTGTTATTTACACTCAGTTTGTGGAGTCCCTTTTATATTCCTCCCTCTGAAGATAGCTTACACTAACTGCACGTGTATTTTGGTGTCTCTTTAAACAATAAAGGCACAAAGCCAAATTTATCTTGTCGGCAGTTCAGGTTTCTACTTCTTTCTCTGGATTTCCCCCTTGGCCTGAGATTTCAGGATCTATCCAGGGTAACAGAATGAGCAAAAGAGATTGCTTGTTCTCTGAGTGCACTTTGTAGAGAGGATCCTATCCCTTTCTGAGGATATTAGATGTCTAGTAGGATAACCTGCCAGCTCAGCTGTTACACTTCGGTATCAAACTACTTTGTGCGCTTCAGTTCTGGTGTTTCCTTCATTGTTTTGCTCTTCACATATGCTGCTTTCAGTGCCTGCACACATTAAAGCAGCTCTGCCTACTTAGAGAAATACCTGTGATATTATCTGACCACAAATTCATTCTGCCTCCGAGAATGATCTGGAAAGGCACTCCAGCTGGTATGCAATTAGCCTTGCATAAAGAAACAACCACTAGATTAGCTTTGTTTTCTAAACAATCAATCGTGCTTGTATAGGCTGAACCTCTCACTGCCCTGTTCTTTATGTCAGCAGCCCTGTCTCTGCAGAGTGACTCAAGTGCAAACACTTTGAATCTTACAGCTAAATTAGCACTGGCTATGACTTATTGATTTTAAATACCTTTTTAATGCAGAGAAATCTCCCCTTCCTAGAAGAAGCCTGCTTAGTCCTGTAGACACTATTGCAACAATGTTTTTGTTCTTATGGATATTCAAGAAAAGCAGTTTTAGCATGTGAAGGATTAATTCACTGAGGATGTTTTAGGTAATCCATCTGTGTTATCTGATAGTAACCTCCAACAAAATGCTTTTGGGAGGCTAGATGCCTTTCAAACAGCATTTGCTTGTTGTTTTGGGTGGGTTGGTTTTGGTTTTGTTTGGCAGGAGGTGGGAATAATAGCTCACAAGGGCAACCAATATTCAAGGTATTTAAATGTACATTAGCATCTCTACTGCCTTTACAACCTGCTTGTGGTAGTCCCAGCTGCCTTGTAACAAATAGTTATAGAGCAGCTGCTGAAACCATTGATTCCTCTTAACCACTCTGCCTTGGAAACTTGTCTCTGTGGGGACCTAGAGAGGTGCAAGACCCATGATCTGGATGAAATGAGGATGGTTAGAGTTCCATGGATGAGATCTGCCTCCATCTCACAGAGCAGCTTTGTCCCTTGGGTTATATGTTGAGTTTCCCTTGGAGCATGGCAGCTGTCTGTTTTACTGGAAGCATGCAGGAAAAGTTGTTGGGGCTGACAGAGCATGACTGAATTGTCTGACTGTGACAGGGCTAAACCTAGACGGGGAGTTGGGTTTGCTTTCAAATATATTCACCTGCAAGAACTTTTACAGTGATTGCACTGATGTGACAGCAGGGTCCAAACACTTCTGTGGTGCAGGAGTGCTGCAGGTCTCATCCCAGAGTGGTGCAGATGTCTGCTGTTGAAATGGCATGGAGGCTGGAGCTTGTGCATCCTCTGAGAACAGCTGACAGTCATTCCCAAATTAGGTAAAAATGCCAAATTCTGGCAAGCCTTTGCCAAGTATTTCATAGTTCTCCAGAGTCACAAATGGAAGAGGTTTGTGTCCTCTAAATATTGCCCTGCTAGCTGGTCTTCATGTATCAAGTCCAACTGCCAAGCACTTGTAACCTCTTATTATTTTAGTGTACATGTCAGTAAATATCTTATCCTGACAGTTCTAACAGGGTTAGAGCTTGACAAAACACATTCTAAAATAGCATTTGTTCATCGTCCAAAATCAAAATGTCCTGATCAAACTGCTCTTAAATGTGGCCATCAGCTTTCTATGCGGCTGCTTATAAACGAGCTATCTAAAGCATTTTATTTGCACTAAAATGGATGGTTTGTAACTTGGCCTAAACACAGTCTATTACCTGTATTTTTGTCTCCTAAGGTGTAACTCTTATGTGGTGTGGGTTCCCTACTTTGTTAAAAGTACTGGTTGTGGAAGTTATTACTGTATTGATCCTAAATGCTGTAAAGAAGGTCTGAAGTCAGTGTGGTGATGCAACCCTTTTAAGTGCTGATTTATCCACATTATTGACTAAACAGTAATTCTCTGATTTTAAGGTTTAATAATTATTGGGGTTAAGAGAGGATTCTTAATTTTGTTTGTCTTGTTTTTTAATCTTACACTTTACTTAAAATATACAGGCTGTGCATCACTGCTAGGTCAGTTCAAATGTTTATTTAAATAATTGAGAAACTAAATCAAATAGCTCCACTTCATGGCAGTGTACATAAACACGTCTGTCATGCTGGTATGTGGGACAGCCTCAAAAACTGGAGCAGGGATCTGCTCAAGTGCTCTAGCAATACTTTTTATGGAGTGTGCTTTCTCAACGTTTGTTTGTAATTATTTGTGCTGCTAAAGGGAGGCGCTGGAGATGCTTACCCGAGGTGCTGCACCCTAAACCTGCAGTTTCCTCTATTAGCACCACCTCATGCATCGAAGGTGTGGGGCCAGAGGGGTGGAAAGCAGCTCTTTTACCACACCCTTTGCAGCAGATTTAGGAGGAGGTGGTATTCTTTTGGTGCCAAGAAGTAAGTAAGAAATAAATGTTATCTCTAAACACCTTTTATTCCTTTCTTTCAGTACTGAAGTGATGAGTTCCATTTAATACTTCATCAGGGGATGTTAGAGTATTTTCCTTGGCTCAGATGGAGGGAATCTCGGCAAAGCTTGTGTCGGGAAGGGAAGGAATCTCTCTCCCTTGTGCTGACAGGAGACAATTTCCAGCAATCATGATGAGTCGGTGTGGGCTCAAGCTGCAGGTTAGGCTGTAAATGTTGGTTTCTTTACCAAGCAATCACGGTGATGAGGTTCCCCTTTGATCTGAGAGTCCACTCAAACAAGGCAAAATGAGAGCACTTAGTGCAAGATGATATAACCAGTTATATATACTTGTTTACAAACCCTTTGGAGAATCTGAAATGTGAGAAACCCTCTTCTGAGTGGTTTTGGTTTTTCTCTGAGGGAGTAATTATTTCCTCAGAGTTACTAAAATCCGGTCAAAACCTGACTTCTCCCTCTTTGTTGGAGGGTGAACAAAATTCTAGGGATGTTTTCAAAAGCTTCCTTTAACAGAGTTTTCTGAGATTGAATGATGGTAATGCGTTTAGGGACTGGTAATTGAAGATAATTCCAATGAATTAGACTTTGCAGACATTAATGATATGCTAGAGGAAGTCGGCTTATGAAGATCTATGCTGTGCTCTTTTTTTGTCTTGATCTATTGAATAGCTTCTGTAATTGTCTAATACATATTCTGTCAGTATTTGGGTTTCTTAAGTATTTGCAGCCTGAAGAAACCAGCCTGTGAATTTTCAGGCAGTGAATATGATTAGTTTAAATGCCAGTATGTGAAAATAATGTGCTTTTCACAGTAGCATCTGCAAGTGATGTCTAACTTTGCAGATACAGTCTAAGTAATCAGTCCTGGCTTGACTATTTTTATGGATGAATATTCATGCAAAACTCTAGTCTCAACCTATTATAGGAAAGTATTTTGTAGAATCAGCAAAGGTTGCTCTGGTGTATTCCATTTTCCCCACTGCAATTGGGAGGACGGCCTTGGTGAAAGAACTTGCTAAAAAAATGCTACTGGCAACAATGTCCCAGTAGGATTATTCTTGCACTACCAGCCCTGCTGGGTTAGACATTGCCTTTCCTTCTGCAGGAAGGTGGGATTAGTGCAGTTAATCCACCTGGTTATGTATTAAGATATTTGCTGATGATAGCCTTAATTTTGTTTTCCTCTGTTGTTTTACTTCATAGAGACAGAGGGAACAAATCTGTTTAATTCTGATGAGAGATAACATTCGGGGTCAACATGGTTTAAAAACTTCAGGATCTTTTAATAGGACATTCCAAGCTGGACCATAGCTTTAGCTCAGGCCAGAGTGAAGTTTGTGCCTATCTGACCAAATCAGTGGGTTTTCTTAGTGGCTTGCAGCAGTGTCAGCCCACAACACCATGTTTGCACACTGGCCTGAGTGATCTCTGTCCCCACGAGGTCTTGAGTTCTGTGCTTTTGTGGTGACTTGGTTGTTAGCTTTTGGTTTTAAAAGCTGTTAGTGCTTGCTGTCTTGCCCTTTACCTAATTTTGGGTGTAGAACCTGCTAACTGGAGATGCAGCCATCACAAATCAGGCATGCCTATGTGTTTGCTGCGCTGTGAAACTGCTTCTTAGTGCTTGTTTTCTTCCCAGCATCTCTGGTCTCAGCTGCTAGGTTTTCCATTAGCTCTGAAGGCTTCTCTACTGCTATTTATGCACATACTCCTTAACTGTTTACTTGTTTCGTGTATCTGTATTAATAAACATGAAGGTAATGTGAGTATATATGACTTTTTTACATATCAGTAAATCAAAATTCAAGTTAAATCTGATAATGCCACCTCTCCAGTTTAACAAAATGAAGTATTTCCTACTAAAAACAGCAGCAGCCATGATTTAACAATGTAATCTGATCTAATATTAGTAACAGACTGTGCCTTTAGGGAGCAGTATAATATCCAATCCACTGAATAAAGTCTGTCTCACATTAA
This sequence comes from Camarhynchus parvulus, assembly GCF_901933205.1. Lineage (NCBI taxonomy): Eukaryota > Metazoa > Chordata > Aves > Passeriformes > Thraupidae > Camarhynchus > Camarhynchus parvulus. The sequence continues at coordinate 147,877,368 of NC_044572.1, read as the reverse complement.
ATTCTGGATCCCTCTTAAAAAGATGGCTTCCCAGAATTGTTTCAGTAGTTGCATAAAGACCCATGATTTTCTACTTCTTTCTCCCAGTAATGAATGGAGAAATTATGTTGGCCCCCAAAGTACAAATAATGATGAAATAGTGCTGTCTTACAAAGCTGTTCTCCCTGATGTCATAAGCACCTTCAGCTCTCCACCTTACCTGTTGAGCTTTCTATTCCTCCTCATGTGTCCAGGCAGGACAATTCCCACCAGGGGAGTTTGTCATGCCCAGATTGCCATCTGTGACTGCATCACCACCTCTTCCAGCAGGAGCCAAAATCTTACTCTTGGTCATTTTCTCAGTAAGCTGTGAGGGGCTGGAAAGAGGGTCCCAAGAAAGCCAAGGGGGTTCTAGTCAAGGCCATGCTTTATGGAAAGAAGGAAGCAGGAAACCCTATAGAAGATTTAACTTAGGCAGGGCTGGAGTTTGTAAGCCTGTCAGGCTTTAATAATTTCTGGAATTTTGTATACATACCAAGGAAAGGGTGCAACAAGTCTTCATTAACCCTTCCAAAATCGAGCTGTTCACACCCTTCCTTTTATATTTTGGATTGTGGTTTGGATATTTATTTGTTGGGGGAGTAGAGGATGTCAGATGTATAGCGTTAAGAGTAGAAAAGCTGCCAGCATCATCTGCTTCTCTTAGAATTTGTATTATAGACATTGTGTTTTGGCTTAAACAGCAAGTTTGTAAAAGACATCAACTGACTTACAGTGAGTGAAGAGTCCTGAAGGCAAGCAAAAGTTTGTGTTGGAAAAAGTGGGGAAAATGCTGTTTCTCCATGTGAGGTGGATTGCTTCATATGGTTTTAATTCACAACTTGCTGCAGAATGACTTACCCTTGTCCAGACCTTGCTTCTGTGGCCTAAATTATGTGGTAGCTTCAAAAGTAGGTCATGATGCAAAAAGCACTGTGCTGTTTCCAGTGGCTCTTTTCTCTTTTTTGTTTTTGTTTTTGTTTTTTTTTTTCAAATCTCAGGTTTCAAGATGAACTTGCTAAGAATCTGACCTACAGTTGGTATTAGTCATAGGGTTGTTTGGGCAAGATGTCCTTGTGGAAGAAGCTGGTTTATGCTGTTGTGTTTCAATGTCTTTGATTACCTAAATAATGAATTAGATGTTAGGACATGTCAAATGTGGTTCTTTATTGCACCCAGTTAGCCTTAACCTTTTTTCTTTGGCAGGGTTTTAGTGATTCACGACAGGCCAGTCCAGTGTAATGTAAGACTGTTTTAAAGTGAGAGATTGACTTTCAGGATCTGGAGGTGACACAGCTCATATATGGAAATGTTGTTGAGTAATACATAATATAATTGATTTTTTAAAAAATATTCCTGAAGAAGTGTAGTCTTGCCTCTCTGATAGGGTTAATACAGTTCTGTTTTTAGAAAGTAGTAGCTACAAAGCTTTCAATGTTTGCATTTAGCTGTCAGAAGTCTTAAAGAGAGTTGAAACAACTGCCTGCCTATAATTGCTGCCCTTTTGAACCAAAGGCCTTATGACTCACCCTATATAGAAAGTCACAGAGTTTGTCTACACCTTTGTGATAGAACAACTTCATCAGATCACAGAAGGATAAAGCCCTTCCTCTGAACTTTGAGTAGGGCAGTTGAGCACATTTATCCAGCTGGGCCAAAACTTCCAGGTATGTGTACTAGATGTTTTTCTTCCTAGTGCAGTGACTGAACACTTCAGTATTGACATGGCCCAAAAAAACATCCCTTGTCACCAGTTCTGTTACTATAAACAGCAGCTAATTATTAGCAACAGAGTCACAAAACTGCCAGGGAGAAAATAGCTGCCTGTTGGCCAAGCAAGTGCTGTTCTGCCTTGCATCTGGCCAGTACGAGAAGAATACAAGAGAGCTCTCCCAGCATCCTTCTGAGGATCCTTCTGCCTTCTGTCCAGCAGGTGTCTGGAGCTGGGCAGATGAGTTTGCTTTTTGACCTTGTAGCCTCAGGGACCCACCAACAGCTCCTTTCCTCTGTGAGCTGCAATTTCACCCTGGCTTTGGGTATTGCTGCCCAAAGGGACACTTTCCCCCCTGTTACTGTGGTATGGATCCCTGCAGCCAACAGGATTTTAGGAAGGATTTCTTTAGCTGCTTGGACATGTTTTTGTCTGCTTCGTTTTCAGCCTGGATCAGTTACAGTGTCTGGTTCACTGCTCTGCTGCTCATGTGCTGCACAGGAAGCAGTGGGAGTAAGGAACAAGGGGCAAAGGAAGAGCAGAATGGTGCTCTTAGAGGGAGCACTTGTTTATACCAGCTTAAAGTGAATGAGAAACCCAGAGTGTAAGCAGTGGAATAAGCTGGTAATGTATTTTATGTGATATTTCTTTACTAAATCAGTTGCCTAATCTTACAGAGTAGTTTTTAATATATTTTGAGAATGGACAAGGCTTTGTGAGGTGGTGCAGCCATGCTTGCAGAAGGGATTGAAGATCAGTCTTGCCTTTAAGAACTGCTCTTTTACAGCAGCATTCTCTTGTCTGTTGGTGTGGTGGAGCACAGAGCATTTGAACTCAAGACACCAGCAATTATGTTTGGACAAAATCCATTTTACTCTTGGGAAGGCACAAGCCCAAACGGTGTGTCCTTTCACAAGCCAGTCAGATGCCAAAGCAGAACCTATTGTCCACTTCACTTTGAATTGTGGAAGGAATAATAAGTGATGTTTGTCTGCAACACTGTGGTAGAAGTGCTCAGCCAAACACTTATTCATCCTGAAGAAAAGACTGATAAACTCTGAATACCTTTCTTTCTAATGCTAATATTAAGGCTAAACTTAAATCAATCTCGATAACTCTTCAAGATATTACCAGATTACTTGAAAACCTGAGCATAAACCAACTTGGCAGAAAAGTATTTGACAAATAAATGGAATGACTGGGCACTTACAGGCTTGTCAATCTGACGTGACTCACAGGTGAAATAGTGTGGTTGCTAGCATGGATGTCAGTGGGATGCATTCATTGAAGCATTGGAGGAGGGTAAGTTGTAAGGCTCTGGCGAGGAGTGAAAATCCTCTCCTATTAGACTGGCAGCTTCTGCAGTCTTACACTTATCTTCCAAGTAAATATTTGAAAATTTCATTAAGAAGTACACCTGCTTGGGTTTTTTGTGGTTTGGGGCTTTTTGATGTGTTGAACAGAATGGATCACTGAGAGGTCCTAATGTGACAATGACAACTGTGACTAGACTTATTAAAGCCTATTTAAATTCTGTAATAACTGATTAATTGATTCTTAGCTATTTTCCCTTGTGAACCTTCACAGTGATAAACAATGAAAAGTCATTGTATGCAATGATGGCTCAAGGTGGCTCTTCATCCTTTCTTTCCTCATCAAGAAGGTAAAACTCATTTAAACTCTAGAATCTTTGAGTTAGAGTAATTCCAACATCATTAGAAAATAATTCCTGTGAGCAAAACTGAATGCAGCTCTTCATGATTTGAGACAGTTTTGGTCAGTCTGTATCCTTGCATGTAAAAGAGAGTCATGATAATGGAAAAGGCAGATCTTGAAGGCAGGAGATAACTACATGAATGACTGGAAGTTAATGCAGTAAACTTCAAAGAAGAGGATGAGATAAGAGGTAGTTTATCTCTGCTCAATCCTCTCCTTTTTTCCTTAGATATTCAGTTGTGCTTGGGCAGAAGTGTTTCCATCATTTTCAGTTCGCTCATTCCAGTTTTTCATAGGCTGTGCTTATTTTTGTCGTTTTCTTGGGTTTTTATAATTAGCACATACCACCTCTTCTGAGATTGTTTCTTACACTAGTAAATGCCTGAGGAAATGCTCAATGGCTTTATAGGAAGAAAACCATCTGAAAGATTTGAAATCTTCTCCTGGAATCCAGTTGGGCCCATTTAACTGTTTTCTATTTGCCAGCTTTATTACAGCTCAGAAAAATATGTTTGTGATTATCTGAAATGTGCTGTGTACTCCACAGCTTACAGCTTTGGCACTGGTTCAGAAATTCTAGTTACTTGTCAAACGGTGCATTCCAATTCCTTGTTAGCAAAAGAGATCTGGAAACATGCATCAAAAATAGTTCAGTCTTAAACAATTTGGGCAGGATCACTGTTAATCTCATTTTATTTTGGTATTGATGGGTGTGCTACCAGACCTCCAGATGGTGGCATCGCAAATGCAGGAACACTGCTTGTCAAACCCCCAAGTCCCGAACTTAAAAACACATTGAGATGTGTGATAGAAGTCATCTGCCCAAGGCATCATGTTGGATAATTATGTAGCATGAACTCTTTGTGCTTCCTAAGCATCGTAGTGCTCCCTAGGGAAAAGAAAACCATGGAATTTTGTGGGCTACAGATATTACCTATATAACACTTGCTCTTCTTTGGCAAACCCTGAGGAAAGGCAGTGATTTTCCTTTGGTTCTTTGATGGTTCACAGGCTCTGTCTGTGAAGAGTACCTATTTGAGGATTACTGATTTGTCAAGCCTGTAACATGTTTTGTGTTTGACACATTCATATTATGCCTCCGTGAAAGGTAGGTAGTAAAAGTACAACAAAGATAAGATTGCAAGCAATCTGAAAAGCTTTATAAAATTTTGCTTACAGATTAGGTTTTGGACTATATTACTCACCTGTTTTGTTGGAATATTAACTATGGCTTTATATGTTTTTGTCATTGCTAAAACGTGGCCAAAGGTCAGAGTAAAATATGTGCAATTAAGCTGACAAAGAGCCGGTGTCATCAGTCCGCTCCTCCATAAACACTCGGCAAGACCAGAAATACTTCTGTATCTAAAGTTCTCTTCCCACCCAACCTGTGTACAATGCCCAACAGGAATCTTTTTCCATGGATGAAATTCTTCCTTTTTCTGCTTTATTTGTTGTTAGTTATGAAAATACCCTTGAAAACCAGCCATGAAAAACAATTAGTGCTGGATGCAGACATCAGAGAATTCTGCATTGGTATTTTAATCCAGCTTCTCTTCAGGTGCCATTTACTTTGGAGTTCTTTGCTGCATAAAAGCCTCTGTTATATTTACTTCCATCAGGTAAATGAATTTCTCTCCCTCTTTGAGAAGAAAGAATGCCAGTATTCAATCTTGCCAAATTCAAAATGAACTTGGAAAAAAAGAAGCAGAATATATATCAGTCTAAAATGAACATGAACACAACTGAGCAGGGCTTAAGAGAGAACTGAAGACCTTTCTGAGAGGCTCTTGTTATTCTCTGACTCTTGTATTAGACGTGCACTTGGAGTCAGATTAAAGTGCTGCAGGAAGGCTAGCGTTATTCTTACCACAAAATTGACATAATGGAACAGTAATTCTCTGTTCTTTTAGATAAAACCCGTCCATTGTGCCTCCTCCTATTGCACTTGAACACTGTAACTGCTTTTTCTGGCATGTTTAAAATGTGCTGTTCTTATCTGTGTCAATTACAGCTTCAAAGTCTACCTCCATCTATCGCCCATTATTCCTGGCTCTTAAATTATCTGATCACTCCCCATCATCTTCCACTTCAGAAATAACTTTTTCAGTCATCCCTTAAGAGTCTTGCTCAAATCGGCTAAATCTCAGATATCTGCTTTTGTCCTGCCTCTTTATCCTTTCCCAGAACAAATGCTCCTGGCTTGGTGTCATCCTCCTTGCCATGTGCAGGCTGCCCCAGTGCATCACAGAACATTCTGGAGTGATGAACTGCCTTCCTCAGTGCTTCACCCTGGAACTGCATATGGAAGGAAGTGTTTAGGGAAAGGGAATTAAATACTTCACAGGAGGGGGAATCAGGAGTGAGAAAACAGTAGAGACTTTAAACCAGACTGTGCAGGAGAGTAATCCATGACCCTTAGTGTGTAATGCAACATAGATGTTCTGCTAAAGTTTGGATAATAAGGGTTCACATGTATACTTTCAAATTGTACTGAATGTCGTGATGCCTGAGTCTGCCAGCAGTTAAACATTTTATGACTAGTCTGTAATTAAACTAATTGCTCCTACTCCAGAACATGTATTTTGTAGGCTTTACTCTCTCAGAACTCATGTTACGTAAGGTGGATGTGTTTTTTTAATACACAGAGTACTTTACATTTATGATAAACTACTTACATCTTAATTTCTGTTAATTCTGAGTGGGTAGAGAAATGCTTTCCAAGTCCTTTTTGTTCTGAGCTATTTAGTGCTTATAGATAAAACCTTGAGCTTAAAACTTGGTTTATACTCTAGTTCAGTAAGTTATTTTAACTTTCTCGTGTAATTTAAAGGTTTGTCCAGCTCAAAATAAAATTTTAGCATTAGTTTGTTGTTGAGGTGATCAAATGTGAAAGTTCCAGTAATCTTGGGGAGCCTGGAAGAAGAAGACATGTACCAAAAAAGATGCTTTTGAATGGAAGAATAAAATAAACAGCTCTCAGGAGGGTGTCAGCAGGAGGGAGTGCTCAAGATGGTGTTCTGATGATGCACTTTTAGTAGAACAGTGTCTCAGTCCCACTGAAACAGAGCTGCTCTTGTGATTAAACACACGCCATGGCATCTGTTTCCTAAGGCTCAGTTTTACGCTCACCACTTAATGATCTGGTGGTGTGCTCAGGCCCACAAAGAGTTTTTGTGGCCACAACTGAAGAGACAAGGAATTGCAGCATGGGGACTTTACTGAGGCCAGCTTTGCTGCCAGAGCCAGCACTTCATGGAACCATAGCCCTGAGGGGTTTTGTGCTGGGGTCACAGCTCAGTCACCCTGTGTAGAGATGTAAACATGCATCCTTCTAATACAAACTTATATAATAATCTGACTTTCTTATAAGAAGTTTTGTTTTCTTCTCCTACGTGCTTAAACACATTTTGATTGGCATGGTGCAGTATTTGTACATCTACTTAGATTTTGTCTATGGCACAAAGGAGGGGAAGGTACAGAAGAAGCTTGTCTTACCTGTTTGGAATATATTTTAATAATTTTAATGTGGAAGATACTGTACCATTCTGCTTTCACAAATTTCAGCAGCTTCACAGGATGTGGGAGTAAGATGGTCTGGTCTTGTGTGCAGAAAGAAGATGAATTCATATGCTGTGTATATCTTCATTGAAGTTTAAATATTTAAATATCAATCCTTAGTTATATTCATCATGGCTTATTTTGCTCATGCTTCCTTGAGAAATATCTTCAGTATAAAATGGTGTGATAGTTACTGCAAAGTAACTTGCAACTTCCAAAAACCTAAATGGAGATGTGTGTGTGTGACCATGGTAATTGATGAATCATCTTCCTGGCATAGAACTGGAATATCCTATGCTGTTTCTGAAATGCAACCTGCTTTAAATTTCCCAGAATTTTAGTCTTGTGCTCGGTGTTCTGAGGATCTTGGACAAGTACTCTGACATTCTTCTGTGGCTTTGTGTAGGACCACAAACCAGAGGAACTGGAGTACAGTAAAGCATCATTTAAATACAAGGCACAACTGCTTTTCAATGGAAAGTGCAGAGGTAGGAGGGAATGTGGAATAAAGGACCCTACTCTAGGCAAGGACAATGGAAAGCATGAAGCAGGAAATAGGTTATATGGTTAAGGGGGGGGACACAATATCCTGAAAAAGCCTATTGAAATTTTTAAATGCTTGCTTTTTGTTGCAGATTAATCAGCCACTCGATGGGGATTAACAGTGGAGCACCTCTTTGTGTCGCCTTTCCACCTCTGTGTAGCACGAATAACAACTTCAGCACTTCTTCAATAATAATTATGAAACTGGTATTAACTGAATGGCAATTATGGATTTTTAACTCTAACTCACAGTAAACCAGCAAGCCATATGTTGAAATTCTTACCAAATAGCTTTTCATTCTTAATGTCTCGTATCTCTACAAGAAGTTGCAAGATACCTGTTTGTACAAGAGGAATATAAGCTTTACTTGCCTGAGGAACAGAAGCTGAAAGAGAAGACACCCTAACTTGTTCGTGGAGTTATGGTAGTATTATTTATATAGATATAACAAATATATATATTTTTTATGGTAATGAAAATGGCTCCTCAGAATGCTGACTCGGAATCTATGCAAGTTCAAGATCTACCTGTGGCACAGCTTCAGAAACCAGAAAACAAGGAGAATGAAAGTAGGGAGGAGACCATTAGTGAAGGATCCATAGACCGGATACCGATACGCCTGTGGGTGATGCATGGTGCAGTAATGTTTGGCAGGGAATTTTGTTATGCCATGGAGACAGCTTTGGTAACACCTGTATTGTTACAAATTGGTAAGTAATTCTCATTTCTGTCAGTCGTAGCTTTCTATATATTTTTGCATTGATTGAAGCCAGGCAAAGAGGGAAGATGTGTCTGCCAGCTAAAGGTACACAAGGTAAAAAGGATTTTGGTTTTTTTCCTTAGTGTCTGTAGCACAGATTCAACTGTGTGATTATGTTTAAGTGGGAAGGATTTCTACATGTATTCCTCTTCTGTCTAATATTGCTTCCCTCTGTAAAAAATGTAACCTGATTTAATTCTAAAATTCTCTACTACAAGGTAAGTGTCCTAGAAACTAGAAACAATGTTAGGCTATAAAGGATTGCAGTGAAGCATTTTTTTTAATTTATGGAGAAATGCTTCAGGTTACAGTACTTTACAATATCTAAACAGTTAGATAAATTGGTTTTTCCAGTGAACTACTGCATTTATTTCTAACCACTAGAGAGTCTTGTTTTGTGTGATTTATCTGCAGTTTACAGCATGTGAATACATATTAATAAACTCTGATACCAATAGCCTTAGATGATAATGGGGGGAGTGGTGTGTTTTAAAATAGGGGTAGTCAGTGTTAAATTTCATGGTGAGTATTGTCATTAGGTTTCAAATCAACTGTTTACATTATTAAGAGTATCTGATATTGCCTTTATCAAATACAGAAACTGGTCAATCATATATCAAAAAATATGACATGACACGGAATAGAAATGCCAGACTGAGTGGGGAGTAAACCAACCATGTGTGTGCACTGTATAATTGTCTATATATTTGTATATTACATGTTTGCTTTGGCTTACCTGTGCAGGTGTGCCTTACAGCTTGCTCAGCTGTGGCCAGACAGAAACACGCAACCAACTAAATAATAATGTTCAATGAATACTATTTACAACATTGTTTAAAAAATTTCAGGTTAGCATCTTGAATGAAATACGGGGGCTTGTTTGTTTGGCATGAGAAAAAGGCATTTTAGATTCAACTTGTGAGCATGTGATGTACAAGTCCTTTCATGCAATCTTGCTGCAGTTAAAAATGTGTTTTCATATTAAATTGCTAGTTGGTTTATTTTAAGTGAATGGAGTGAATAATCATTGCAGTTAGTGCCATGGGAGATGCTGAAGAGTTAAGCCTTTATGTTTTCCTGCAAATGTTAATTTTCAGAGCTCATCAGATGGTCTTCATGGATCTGTTGTTTGCATAGTTAAAAGAGATTCTAAAAAGCTCCAAAAAACGAGATTTTCTGTTTAACCTGACTTGCTAAATAAAACACATGCAGCTTCATCTAGGAATGTTTGTAATGTTCATAAATTGTTGTGAGGTTTTACCTTCTGGGTAAATTGAGATTTAGAGACTTCAGTCCCTTTTACTGGCAGCATTGATTCAATAACTGTCTACCATGAACTCAAAAACTTGCATCCTGCTTTGCGTGGAGAAGATCCCTGGTTTTGTAAGTGACCTGTACGTTTTTGTTTGCTTTGTTTGTGCTGGCATTTGGATGATTAAAATGTATGGCTGGCTAAGCTGACTTTACCTTACCATAGGGTAAGGGCAGACATTGTAAATAAACCATCCTCCTAATTACTGACCCGTCTTCCAGTTTACATTTCTTTTGTGAGCTTTTCTAGCTGTTTCCTCCAGATAATTGAAAAATATCTCTTCCCTTCCTTCCCTAACTCCAGTGATGAAAATAATGTTGGGATCTGGGGGAAAGGAACAAGAGGGCTCCCACTTCCAGAAAAGCTGCACATCAACACAGCAATGTCAGTCTGTGGGGATGCAGCAGTGATGTTCCAAACCACAGAGATAAGAAATGGAGGTAGCAGTTACAAATGTTAGTGCTTTGGGAGCTAATTGAATCTTTCTGCTTGGCTCCTGTGCCATCAGCATGGCTAAAAACAATATTGGATTCACTGAAGGGTTAAGTTATTCACGGGTGACTTATCGGGCCTCTTTGTTAATTACCTCTTACATGGTTCTGTTTACCTTTATCAACCTCAACATCTGTCTACCTCAGCATGAACTATATTTATTCCTCACTGGAGGGGGTTGCAATATAGCTGTCAAACTAATGTAATATTCCCTTTGCTTCTTGTTTTGGTAAAAGCAAAGATCAGTTTCTGTGAGATTAAATTGGCTCGAGAAACTATATTTGAGAATTGGCACCTGGGGAAGTGGGGTGACTCAACCAATTTTGCTTATAATACACTGAAGAACAAGAAGCCTTTTGGGTAACCAAAAAAAGATGACTTCGCAGAGTGTGTTGAATATTAACAATTAAACTTTACAGTGTGTGCTTGTGCTTTTCTGTACCTGGGAAAACTTTGATCACTGAAATAATCTGAGATTCTTATCAGATATCACCATGAAAACCTTAGCCACATTAGTATGGTGTTACACACTTTCTGCTTGCAAGTATTTGACTTTCTTTGCAGTTTGAGTACCCTGGATCAGAGGTGTAGTTATGATTTGGCAGATGACCAACCTGTCCTACTTGTTCTGTAACCCACAAGATTTAATCAGCTGAAGGAGATGGTCACTGGATGGTCCCTTTCCAGTTCAGTAGTGGTTGAACTCATTGTGTTTAAGTTTCCTGTAGTCCTGAAATTTTAACAAGAGAACTTGAAAGCATGAGTGAAAACTGCTTGACTCAATGCATATTGTGAATTGGAAAGGTGCTGAAGCACCCAAGTTACTGCACCCCACTGAAAGAAGCTCTAATTTCTGACTTCAAGCATCGTCTTTATTGCTATAATTGATGTTACTTTACTGTGTCAGAAATGCAGCTACAAATCTATAACAGCCTTGTAGTCATAACTGGGCTTTAGTAGCCTAGCAACAAGTACAAGCCAAATATATATTACATGTTTTTTTAATTACAGCTTGCTCTTTGGTTTCTTAGTATCTGCAGCTTAAGAATTCAAAATGAAGCGGTGAACTTGTTGAGAATTCAAAGAATGTAAAAAATGCCAAATATGAGAATTCTAGTCAGAGTCCAGATGAAATTAAATTAGTTGACACTTGCAGAAGTTATAACCTCTAAAAATCTCCAGTAACATTTGTGGGACCTGTTCAATAAACAGTTTCTACCAGCCAGTGTTAAATTTTACTAGAAAATAAGCTTTCAGCACCTTCAGAACTTAAGTTTTACTTGTTCATGAGTCCAAGGAGAGAAACTGAGTGATTCATGTTATTCTTGACTATTAACACTGCTCTTTGCTTCCCCTGCACAGAAGCTACAAATTCCATAGGAGCAGGATGAGGCCTTTGTCTTCTGAAACATCTGGTACTTAATGCTGCTTATCTATGAGAGGGAGTTAAAATCCCTGCTATTGTTTATAAATGACAGTGTATTTTCTTCCATCATTAAACTTGGCTTCTAAGGATTAAGTCTCTAAATCATCCCAGTTCATAAGTTCATGGAAGATTTGGATACATGATAAATTTATTTTGCACGGGATTTTGCATGAATTAAAGTAAAAGGAGGAGAAACCAAAAACTGGTGTGATGTAAACTTGGAGAAACTGCTTTTTGAAGAGACTTGTTCAGTGAAACCACAATACATTATTCTGTTAATAACACTCTAAACCATTAATAAATAGATAACTTGGTAATTTCAGATTATTTCTACTTCAATTCAAACAAAATTTTGGTTTTAATACAAGATGTAAATCCATTTTAGTTCTTCTGAAAGGTAGGATCCCTGTACCTTTTTTATTAGGACTATGGAAGAAAAAAAACTGTATTTTGTGACTTGGGGTGGCTGCTGCTTTCAGCATGAAAAACTCACTGTCTGTGTAATGAGTAGTGGTAGCTGTAAACATGAATTTCACATTTTATATTTAATATGATAAAAGCTTTGTCAAACCTTTACTGTTGCTTCAAAGGCTCTTTCAATGCTATTGAGTTTTTTATGAATCGTTAATAGACCCAGAAGTGACTGTCAGCACCAGAACTGTTCCTCTTTCCCCTGCATCTATTAAATATATTACACTGGTGCTCTTTAAAAGTATCTATGTACATTTACATAGTTTCATAAGGAAACATAAGGAAAATTAGTTTACATGTGCCTATTACATTTATAATGTCACTTAAATTGAGGGATGTTTGTCTGGTATGCTGCAGGAATAGCTGGGGTTTTTTATGCATTTCATATCTGAGTGCCTCTCTGTGATGACATCACTTTGTTTTACTGTGAGAGTTAATGGGTTCTTGTAGTAAACATTGGCTAGTCTACCATTAAATATTGAAGTTGGTCATTTTTAGCTTAACCCTGATCATCAGTGTTGTTTTTTAAGTCACAACACCAAAAAATAGAATTTCTGGAAATTGTATATGTCACTGCTAATTATTAGATTTTATTAAAAAGAAAGGCTAAGCTACACAGAGCAGAATATCATAGATTATTTTTGTTTGGAAATTATTTCCCTCATTAGATTCTTTCAAATCAGCAAAATGCTGTAGTTGCTCTAGTTTCATATACATAGGAAAGCTGTTCAGGGGTTTGGGCTGTTATTGTACAGCTAAAGCAGTTATATATAATAGCTCATTAAATAAGAAATTGTCTAACATTCAAAATTCATCTAGCCTAAAGCTTAGCAGACTGTGCGTAAAGGGTCCTGAAATCTAGTTCATGTGAAATTGCCAGTATGGAAAAAGTGTGTTAAGCAATAATTCAAACTGCTGATTTTGAGAAATCTCTGTGGTAGCTGAGAACTCATTATGCAGAAGAGATTCAATATTCCAGAGTGAATTCTTTTAGTTTGCTGTAGTGACTCTCTCCATTGAAATGTAGTGTTGATACCTGCCTGAGAAGCATGCTTGTAGGTAAAGGGAGATTATGGAGATGTATTTAGAAACCAAGCATGAAATGTTACAGATGAATTGGCTTCTAGGTCTGTTTCTTCAAAGGAATTAAGGTATCAATTGCTGACTCAATTCCTGTGGAAGCGGATAGCCTTCCTAAGGCTAAGCCTGAGATCAAAGGAAATTAAAAACCTGAAAGGTTTCTTGGGGAAGAAGGGAGCAAAGGCTTGCATGGGCTGTTAAGAGTCTGCCTGTAATTTAAATGAAAAAGAGCTGAGTGGCTGGAAAACCTTTTGCAGATGGAGGAAGCTCTTCAACACAAAGCAGCCCTGAGTCTATTTCAGCTCAGCTCCAGTAGTTGAGTTTATTCCTCATCTCTGCCAGAGGTTACATTAAGGTTATGTATTTTTAACTGCCTTTCTGCAAAGCTTCATCTTCCATTTCAGCTGTGTCCTACCTTACCTTGTCTTACAAGGAAGAAACTGATTTGCTATAACCTGGCCTTTTACTCCCAGAGTTAAATTCCTGTTCAGTCCAGCTGTATCTGTGCTCCCAGACATGGCTGCATTTGATGCTGAGAGTGAACTGCAGGATCTGAATTTCTCTTTGGAAGAATTAATGGCTTGAGAGCTGACCTGTCCCAAGAGAGGGCTGTAACACAGCTAACCTGAGGGCAAGAATTGAATATACAGTGGATCCAGAAGACCTGGAATAATAAACAATTAAATCCTTTTTTCAGCCTTGTTAGCTTTAGTTAGTCTGTAAGATCCTGTAAAGTTGGTATTCACATCTCATGCGGTGGAATGTATATGACTGCAAATACTGTGCCTGAGGCACATGTTAATTGCTCTATAAAACCTCCCCACCCATCTTTTTTTACTTATTGACTAATTTTATGCCCACTAAGGGGTTGTGTAAGACTAATTTTACTGTACTTTTTTTAAACTAACAAGCAAGCAGGCTTTCATATCATGTATCACTCTTACATAAAATATCTTTTGACCTCAAAGCAATAGCAGCACAGATTTTGAGCACAGATAGCCTTAGTGGAAGGTTGGGCTGAAGATATTTTTTAAGCCCTTTTAAAAGAAAGATGCTATGGAACTGTTAAGATTTTTAATCCTGGGGGCAATTAGGAGCATGTGCTTTATTTCCATATGAAGGCAAATGCCATGCAGTTTGGCAGTTGTGCAAGGGGTGTTCTTTACAGCATTTTTTATATCAATGTTCTGTTTTTCTTTAAGTAACACTGAATCTGGCATTCAGAGGCACCACTGATAACACATGGCAGATTTTCAGCTGGGTAATGTGAGGATTCCTGCTGGCTCTAGGGTCCTACAGACTGTGAGTTTGGATGAAAAGCCTTTCTAGGAGAGAGAAGTTAAGTGCAAATGGCTTCAGAGGCTTCTCCCATAGCATGAAATATGTTTCCTATTGCCACTTACCAGTAGATAACTTTTTGTTCCCTTTTTTAAGTGCAAATGGCTTCAGAGGCTTCTCCCATAGCATGAAATATGTTTCCTATTGCTACTTACCAGTAGATAACTTTTTGTTCCCTTTTTTTGGCTGAATAAGGCTCACTGGAGAAGCTACTTCTAAAATAAGGTTCATATTTATTATGGTGCTGCTTTTTCCCATTCCAAATCTTTAACAGAATTCCTTGAGCTTTTAATTGTGTACTGTGGGAATGTTAATGTGGTTTGGGGTTTTTTTCCCCCTAGCATAAAGCGTTCACAGTAAAAACTGTGTGAGCACTCTTTGAATCCTCAGAAGTTTTCATTGTTAGAGTTTGTGTGGTCTGAGGATAGAGCAAGTGACCAGTATATGACACAAGAAATATGAAGAGGTCTGAAAACTGTGGGCTGATAGAAGCAGTACAGTGCAGGGTAAAGCAAGCTGTGTGAAAATGCAGGCTGTCAGCAAAGGATGGAGGTTTAAAAGCAATTTTTTAATTCATTGTCACCCCTGTTCTTCAGATCCTTTTTTTTCTGCAACAATAGACATTTTAGTCTGTGATTTGTCAGAAGAGCTTGAAGCCTTCAAAAATAATCACTGTCTAAGAAGGAAAGGTACGTCTCTATCCTTATGTAGCTGCTTCTTCCTACCTGTAGATATTTCCAGCATGCTTCCTACCTTAGGGTTAGGAGAGGCTAAATTGTTTGGCATGACTTAGGTGTACTTTGAGATCTCTGTTCCCTTTCTTTTCCAAGTTCCTTTTCTCCTGCCCAAAGATCTAGTAAGGCACAGAAATAAGAACTATTCACTTACTAACTAACTGGAAGTGTAGTGGTGAACTGGATATGGGACCGTATTAAATTAAAGAACTCTTTTACAAAATTTTCATATCAGTTAATAGCATTAAATTGTTTTTTCAGTCTATTGTAAACAGGGTTTTATATTTCTCTTATGAATGGGTCACCAAGTTGACTTGAGATTCTTTCCTCTCACACATACCAGACCTACCTTGTTGTGAGACTCAAGGAAGCCTTTCTGCAGCTTTCAAGGGCAGTTATAGAGTAGAAATGGGCACAGATGGGAATAAAGGAACTGCAGGATCCCTGGATATTTACTAAGATTTCCTGTGAGTAGTGGGGAAAAGATGAGAGAAGTAGGGACAGACTTTGGCCTCCTGGAAATGCGCTAAAATTGAGTGGTTTTAGACACAAATTTATGCAACATCTTTCTTAGCCTAAACCCTTCCTCTTAATCTGCTTTCCACTACATGCCCAACATCTCTTTGTACTTCTGTCTAAACATCCTCATCTGGAACAAGATGTCAGGAGAAGCCTTGAATGTACCTGCAGAGTTTTTCTGCTCAGAATTTGAGTTTGACCCTCCATTCTGACTGAGAGGTAACTTTGCCATAGCAATAGCAGGTGAAACATGATAGTGCTTCCATGCTCCTTTATTACAAAGTAATTGCCACCAGGGCAATTTTCCAGCAGGCAATTGCCTGTTCTTTACTGTAAAAAGAAACCTTTTAGCTCTTGGATGGGGTTCTGGTGGCAGAGACTTGCAGATGCAGAACTGAGATTTGGATGCCCAGCATTGGAACTGGCAATCCCAGCTTACTTCAGTGGGTTTCTGTTCGATGTGGACTGAGAGGTTATGAAAAGGGAATAGCTGGGAACTTGTTAGTGAACAAGAGTCTTACTTTTCAAGGAAATAAGATTAAAGCCACTTTGGAAATGAAAAGCATGTTAGCAGGCCAACTCATGTAATGTTTTAGTATAGGATTGTCAGAGCTGCAGCCCCTTGAGCTCCGTTCCCCTCAGTCTCCTGTGTGTTTGTTGCAGGAGTCTTTCTGTTGTGATGCCCCTCTGGGACCCCATTTAATCATCCTCTTTCCACCAAACAACAGTGGAAGAGGTTTCAGATACTCTTCCTGCAGGCTGTTTTGCAAGAAATTATTGGAAATGTTTTGTGCTACTCATTCAGTTTGATAATATTTCATACAAGTCCATTTAACTAAATAGGGAAAATCCATGTTATGGATTATGTCTGCATTGGTTTGGATAAATCTCCTATAGCTCATGTAACTCCATAAACATCTTCCTCTCCCTGAAGTCTTGAATAGCTGGGTACAGAGTAGCACAGATGCAGATTTTTCCAAAAACAGATGAACCCAACTCTGTTAACATTTGGTGATCTTCAGTTAGAGCCTCCAGGTGAATTTTTTCCAGGGTAGTAGATACAGAGCATGTAAACTGAAGAATTTGAATCTGAGCTTCTATTTTTAGGGAATGGTGACTGCTGGGCTACAGTTTTCTACAGCAAAGTTAGGTGCCATCTTTCCAGGCTTTTGGGACTGCTCCATGTGAGGAGAGAGCTTCCACACTTGGCTCAAAAATGTCTTAACACACTTCCAGAGCAAGAATGCTTTTCCCCATGGAGGTGCTGATATGGGGAAGGGTGAACAGAAAGGCTCAGTCCCTACAGTGGCCTGGTTCTGTCCTTGGTATAAGCTTTGTCTCTGGCAGGTGTCCCATCATGAGGCAGTGCAATTGCTTTTATTATGCCCATAAATTTTGTATAACTTCTGCTCAGATTATCATCACCTTGAATTTCTATCCTCCCCTGAATCCCAGTGTCTGTTCTTTCTGGCTCAAGTGATAAACAGATCTTGATCATTTTCTATGTGTTCTCTGTATTGGCTGTATAGAAACATGAATTTCCTGCTTTTATCAGTTGTGCTGCTCTGTAAACAATAGTCTTTCAGTAATTCAGTCTATCAGAATTGAGTTTACCCACCTCTCCCCCCACCCCCAGGATAATCTGCAAATTCCAAAAATATCCTGCTTTAAATGAGCTCTTGATCTGGAAGTCTTTTAATACCTCTTACAAATGTTATATCTGGACACTTGTGGAAAGTAAAGTATTTCTTTGGAGAGTAGAGATCAAGTTCATGCCCTTAAGAGTTCATGTAGGTGGCAGGAAAATAAATATTAAATTACATATTCTAAAATTAGTATTAAACTTGGGCACTCTGGGAAGAATCTTCATGAATTTAAACCAAAGTGTCTCGGGTATTCAGATAAATGATTGTTTACTGGGGTTAATTAGTTGTAGTGGAGACAGTTGTGGTATTCATTATGTTTTCTTTGCCTGATTTGGAAAGTCAGAGTCAGTGTCCAACCAAGCCAGACATTTTCTGGCAAGGAAGAGTCATTACAGGCATACCTGCTGTCTTACATGGACTGCATCAGGTGACTTCAAAATGATTGTTTATCATACTCAGCTGCAATTTAGCAATTTGTGCAGTGATTGGATGTCACTGAAATATCTGATCTGCTGTTTTCTTCCAAGCTGCAGCAGAAAAGAAGAGCATATGCAGTGTGCTTTGCTCTTTTTTCCTCCCCTTAAGTCATTATTCTGCAAAACTTTAAAGGAATAAATTTCTGGTTGCTAGACTTTGGTGTCAGTTTATCACCTCTGCCATGGTTTTGCACTGCGTGTGCTGTTTTAGAAAAAAGGGTTTGGGTATTCCTGATATTAATGCCTTTGTAAAATAGAATCATAGAATGGCTTGGGCTGTAAATAACCTTCAAGATCATCCAGTTCCATCCCCCTGCCATGGGCAGGGAACTTTGCACTAGACCAGGGTGCTCAGAGCTCTGTCAACCTGGCCTTGGACCTTTCCAGGGATGGGGCAGCCACAGCTTCTCTGGGGAACCTGTATCAGGGCCTCACAGGATAGAATTTTTTCCTAATATCCAATCCAAACCTACCCTCTAACACAAAGCAAATAATGCTTACTTAATATTGACCTTAAGTAAGAGCAGAAGGAAACTGTCATCTCTATGAAATTAAAAGAGAAATTATTTCCTTTCCTTTCTGTTACAAGCAGCACAGTTATGCCAGAAACAGAGTTTTCAAGCCCAAACTGGCTGACACCTCAGAGGTCATAGCTGTGCCTGTGGTGAGCAGCAGTGTTGGCACCCCTTCCTCAATGACTTCCTGGGTCCCCCCAGTACAGTCTCACTGCATAACTTTGGAGAAGCTCAAGAAGTGCATGGGGGAGCCTTCACAATATCTGAGGTTGGCATGAGAAAATAAGATTATGAAATCAGTTAAAAGGCTGAGGGTGGTTCTTTCTGTGTAATTTAATTAAGCAATAGTGCACCAAGTGCTCCCCTTTCTCTGAGGTAGTTAAAGTCATACGTCATAAATTTTGTGCCAGGGACTGCATCGGTCTGAAGAAAGTCAGTGTGTGCCAGAGGTTATTTTTCTGCACTGTGTATTCCTACCCTATTGATGTGGCAAATGTGTTTAAAATAAGTTTTCAAATGTTTTGAAACTGTAACATTCAGGAGAAGAGTTTGGTACAACTTTGTCAGGTACGAAAGGATTGCCAAATCTTGCAAATTATTTAGGTTTGAATCTTAAAAATTACTCAAGGTCTTGGATGACTGAATAGTGCTGTGTTGCTACACCTGTAACTTATGTATAACTTGTATATATGTATAAATAATATATATATAACATATATCATAATATATACATGTATATATAATATATATATATAACTTGTTCCATTCTTTTGTAAGATTAATTGGCAAGAAAAAATCACATGCAGAGCGATATAAAAAAAACTGGTTTTCACAATATACAAAGACACTTGTCTAATTGTTGGAATAGAGTTCTGTTTTGCTTCCTCCCCAGTAGGGTCTAACTCTCATAATTTGCACATTTGGAAAGGAAAAGTTTGCTGTCATTTGTGCTGGAGTGCTCTGCCTGTTTAACTTAAGATTTTATTGGTAAATTTATCTTTCCACGTGTACCTTCACTGATTGGGCAACATGATACATGTGAGTAAAGATCACATTTAAGGGTCTGCAGTAAGAAGTCATATTCATCTTGAATTACTGCATTTTATTCCAGACTATCAATTCCTGTTATTTGGTGCAAAGGGACTCCATGGATCTCATTATCCTTCACATATAAATGCAGTTGTATAATTTTTAAACAGCTGAGTGAGGGTGGGGAGCCACTGCTCTGGGACACAGTGAGTGAGTTATTTGGAGTGATGCCTGAGACTCTGCTCTAGTTACTAAAATTTCCTTTGAGAGAAACCCTGTAGTATGACCCTGCAAGCTCAAAATACTAAGATCAAGGGGTTTATTAACTAGAATTTAGCAGACTTCAATGTGAAAACAACTCTGCTTTTAAATTTCCCCTGTACATGTATGGAACGTGTTTCATGTAAGTTAATGTTCAAGCCAAAACGTGCAACTTAGGAAAGTTTGAAAGTTTGAGGCACTTTCCATAAACACCAACAGATCTTTAATCAGCCCCAGAATTTCATCTGAGAGGATGGTTTTCTATAGTGCTTTACCACAAGGCAGGTGGTTGGTGGCATGAATAGCTACAGAGAAAACTCACATTTTTTGGCAGGGAAAATCCTCAGTTGATTAAAACTCTCTGTCTGGTAGTCCTCATGCTTATATCTAGAGATTGTTCAGCCTGTGGTGAACTGCAGTGTTTTTCTTGGAGCAGTGTACATGGAAAACTGTGCCTGCAAACTCCAACATGCTGTTCATTTGTTGCAGCAAACGGGGAAAGCACTAATAGGATTTCTGTTCCACTTGATGTAGCCACATGAGGAATTAACCTCAATAAAGGCAACTGCATAGAGGAATGCAGTTTCTCTTTAGGGGATTAGGATAGGTCATTTACAAAATTCGCCTGTTTGGGTTTGTTTTTTTAAAGCAAACAATGAATAATGAATTAGAAGAATCAGCGTGTTTCTTTATATATTCATTCACATAATTCAGCAACACTTTTCAAACAGCAAATAATTTAAAAGCAGATGCTATGTTACCACTCTCTGCTGACTTTCTGGTAGAGCTTCCCAGTAGCACAGTTATGACCAAAATGATCCCAGACAGAGTGTTTATTCCTGTCATAAACAAACCGGTGGTCCAAAAGCTTTTAGAAAGTCCAGAAGGTTGATTTTTCAGCATGGTAACAATTAACAATGCACTTTTTGTAAGCCTGCCATGAGAATGGTGCTTTTTTGTGAGGCTTTGAGCATTGAAAAGGGAAGTAAAGCACTTTGAGACTGCATGATGTCAATGGGCTAAGGAGTGTAGGTAGGATCAATTCAGCTTTTTTCTTTTCTGGCAGTTTGGGAAAATGGCTTTTGGAATATGAAGTGTATATTGGGTAACTATAACATTTATTAGGTATAACATTTTTTTCTATTGGGTCAACCAGGGTAATTGTAGAAGGAGCTGCCCGCACCACCTTCTGACCCTTAAAAGGACTATGAAAATGTGATCCCAGCTGAAATGTAAAGATCAACTGTCTGGTCACTAATCCCCAGGAAGAAAAAGGTTCTCAGATAGTGTCTGCAGGGCTACACAGGCCAAAAAACACCTCCTTAAATCAATGTTTTCATGTGACTTCCAAGCATGTAGTCAAGTCTAAAAACTGGGGAAGGAAAGAATGATTTTTATCAATGTGCAGAGACAAGCTCCTTGCATTTTACTCTTGAGGCTGGAAATGAACTGTTTTCTTTGCTGCTTGCAATTCAAGGGCACAAATATTGTGCTGACCGGACTCTGTCTGGCTGCCCACTCAACAAAAAAAAATACTTTTTTGGCTACCCTCAAGTCTGCTTGCCTTCCTTTTTAAAGTTCTGTTCCTGGATACACTGAGCAGATGCCATGCTGGACTATGTCTATGCCAGTCATTTGTTTGGCAGGGTGAACCAGATCTTTATGATTCCCTAGGGCTTGGGAGTTGGTGGAGTGGAATAGACACCTTGGGGGAAACTTGTGCTGCAGTGGATAGGAATTAATATCTTGGTGATGCCTTCTAGCCCAGTGTTCGCTACAATGGTGGTTTAAAAGTCTTGGCCCATGAGCAAGTCCCAGAACATTGGGATCTCCTAGCCCTGCTGTTCATCTTGTCCTTGCTTAGTTATGTCAATCAGGCTTTCAACTACCCTTGAGGTCTGGGTAGAGCAGTGTGGAATGGTGCTCAAAGCTTCCTTTGGGCACAAAGTCCTTGTCCTGTGTAGCAGAACAGCACCAGAGCAAGGAGGGCACAGGCTGCACCTACTGCTGCCTCATGGTGCTGCTGGGCAGCCCCATATTGAATAGGTCTCCCTTAAGCCAGTATGATTTTAATTAAAATTTTGTTCTTAAGGTGAAAAGTTGTTTGTTGACCAGACTTTCATAGGAGGTGGGAGGGTTGCTTCAGTCTGGGTTAAATACCCAGAGTTAACAGTTGAGGTTTGACTCCACTTGGAGCTACAGTTAGGGGTTAACACGAGTTTTTGGTTGGGATTTGACTCAGCCATGTAAGTAGGTGGTCATATTCTAGGGTATTAATGTGTTAATCACTGCAACAAAAGCTCCACTGTTGATTAACAGAACAGGTTGCTGAAGGATTTTCTGTGTGTGTCTAGGAACCTCTTGGGTTTGGGAATTTTTGAGGAATTCAAGCCAAAGTCCTGTGTTTACAAATTTGTCGATATTCTAGAAACAGTGACGAAAAACCCTATTGAGCTTTGTATAAACTGGGATGCTGCATCTCTTCAGGCAACACATGTCACAGTAATTGATGCGTAATCTTGCAGCCAGAGGAGCGGGAAGTGCTGCAGCGTTACGTAATGCCCTAGCCCAAGTGGGGCAGCACGGCCGCTGCTGCCTTTCAATTACATCCCATAAGGGCGAGGGAAGGATCAGTGTGCTGAAACAGCTTATTGACTGCTGCAGTCATACATGGGCCTGCATACATTTAGACACTTAGTAGTGAAGGGAAATGGATGCTGATGTTGTGTGTGTGACCTTCGAGTCCTGTGTCTGCAGCTTGCTTAACCAGCCAGCAACAGGAGACAGGCTGGGGATAAATACCCTGACATTGTGAAGTCAGCCTTGGGTGATTCTGTGATACAGAACATCACCTGTGTTTTTCTGGAATACTGAAGAAAGTTTTCCGTTTTTTACTTGATGTAAACACCTCTGTTATACCCTTAAAACCGCTCAACAGTGGTAGTTAAAAAGAAATTTCTTTATTAGTGCTGGTTCAGCACACTGGAAGTTGCATCAGATATAATCTATATTCTATTTCAGCTTGTTAAACACTGTGATGCAAATTCCTTATTAGTGTCAAAGTGATATATTTCTAAATATTGGTTAATAAGCGAGAGAGCAAGAAAAGTTAAAAACAAATTTCCCAAGAGCCAAAAAGGACAGCACAGATAATCTGGCAAACTTGAGTGAATCAGCTTCAGCAGTAGGTGGGAGCCCTTGGCAATGTTGTGTTTCCTTGCTCTCTCTGCAGCTTATTTTCCTGCTGCAGCATGGGGAAAGCTTGTTTGGCATTCTCAGTATTTGAGCATAAAAGGTTCGTCTTCTGTCTTAAGTAAAGCTGTCACTTTACCCTGGCAAAAATAAATACTGTGACTTTGATGAGGATATAATTCAGTGGAACCTGTAGGAATTGCTAATTAGCTACAGTAAAAAAAAAAAATCTACAACAGCAGTTGATTCTGTGGCCTTTCCTTGAGCAGGGCAGGTCATGTGCATTGCTTTTGATTCCTCCTCCTCTGCAGCAGCAGGAGTACCAAATAAATCAAGTAATAGACATATGTGTCAATATTGGATAAGGAAGAAGGAAACCGGATTGTTATAAAGACAGTAAGCTAGAAACAGTCTTCTACCTGAATTACCATAGGTTACCCCTGTGGAAGTAGGTTAGTAGGAGGATTAGAAACTTTAAAATAAATAATGGAAGCTTTAAAAGCTATGTTTGACAGCATTTGTGATTATGCTAAAAAGAAAATCACATTTGCCTGCCTGCAGATCAGCCCATGTGTTCTCTCTCTGATTCCTCAAACCTCAGCTGTTCTCAGGCTTTTGCTTCCCCTCTCCCCCTTCCACAATACCTTTGGCTCACTTCTCTTACCATACGCTTGTCTTTCCTGACACAGCACCATAAAACTGGGTTATAAACCAGAAATTGTCAGGAAAGCCACATAAACCTTTCTACAACTTTGGCAGAGCAGCCGTGCAGCAGCAGAGCTTAATGAAACACTGATGACTCCCACAGCTGCCAAATATGAGAAGGGGAGGACAGTTGTAGGAGGGTGAGAAGCAATAATTGAGCAGAGACAGAAAGTGGGAGAGCTGGATGATGAAATCCTTTAAGAGGCCTGTCACTTATTTCCTTAATTCCATTTTCCAGAAGTGTTATTTAACCCACCGAGGTTGCTGCTGGCATGCTATTGCATAGGGAGTTTCAAAAGGCAGAACAGCTTTGCCAGAAGGAGATATTACTCTTCTGCAGCTTAAAAACACCTCCAGAACTTTCTGTGTGAAACACCACACTAATATTTCTGTACTGAAGCTGTTGAAGGGCAAGGGCTTTCTTTTATTACCAGTTTAGCTGGTCTTTCAAAATGGATGGCTCTAGTCTAGGTGCAGACATGGCATGAAATAGTTTCCAAATTTCTGGGAGTTAATTCTGCTGTAACACTGTTGACTTGTTTGCATCCAACTCCTGAGGAAAACAGAAATTTGAAATACAAGTTTTAAGAAAATGTCAGTTTTCTACAGTTTTCTACATCTCTAACCTAATATCATCATTTTAATTTTCCTATTAATTTTTTGTTCCTATGTCTCTAATGTAGATGCAGATTTTGTCTTGAGTCCTGTCCTTATGATAGGGAGTGACTAAAGCAGAAATGTGGGTGCATTTTAAAGGTCTGAATGTGCTGTAGGAGGTTTGAATATCACAGCAATGCAGGTAGCAGGTTCCTGTCCTAGAAGACAGACAGTGCCCCAACCCTCTCCCCTGCAAAGTGCCTCTCGGTTTTTCCTGACTATTCCAGAGTGGCTGCAGCTGACTTCTGCTGGTAGGTTTGGAATTTTCTGCTTTTTACCCTTGGATGTCAGGTTTTTGCAGTGTCATGTTTTTTATTTCTCTGCAATATTCCTATTAATTATTTGTTCTCTTGATTATCACTCTCCTCAGTGCCCATAACCCAGTCCAATGGAGAAATTGTACTTTTTCGCTCCGGTCTTGTGTCCCACAAAAAATTCCTTGCTTGCACAGAGGAGGCAGCCCTGTATATCCTCCTGAGCAGTAACAGAGCAGCTGAGTGAGCTGAGAGCTCAGCGCCCCAGCCTTTGTGCAGCCATCCCTGCTGACAAGACCTTACAGGAGGGGGATGAGGGAGAGGAGAGACTTCTTGCAAGTGGCTGATGTTTGTGTTCCCGCAGTGTTTGGCTTGCAGGGCACATGTACTCCTGCCTGTGAGATGGGATAATGTGCTGACAGCTCCTGAGTGTTGCAGGCTAAGCACAAGAGCTCTGATTCCACAGGCACAAGAGGAATTTCAGGATGTGAATTTTACCAGTGGGAAGATTGAAGGCACAGTTTTGAGATGCTGTTTATGCAGTAGGTTGTTCCTGAGACACTGAGTGAATCAAGATGCCTGACAGCTTGCTGGGCAATCATTTTAATGTAGGAAGCTATGCAGCAGTGAAAAACCTCGCAGTTTTGTTCCGAGTTCTTCCACCTGCTCTCTTGCAACTGAACTGAGCCCCGTGATCACAAGTATTGGTCAATTTTTCACCACTGTTGTGCTGTTTGCTGCTTCTTCCAAGCAGGTTCTGAGCAAGCACTTGGCTTGAGCAAGTGCCTTATGCAGGCTGGGCAGGAGTCATTGAATGAAAAGCAAATTTTTAGTCTAAAAATGAAGTCCTGTATAAGCTTGATTTCTTCTCACCCCAGCAGCTGTAAGATACTGTTGCATTAGGGCTGCAAATTAGAGGCTGTCTTGTCTCGTGTGCTGCCAGACTCTGATTTCAAGAAGTACTTTAAATTATTTCCTTCTTAAAAGCTTGTACTGTCGCTGCTCAGATCATGATAATGGGCACCAGGACCAATTACTGGGCTTTCTGTGCTATTTTTTAGCCCTTCTCTGTTGGTCAGAGTTCCTGTTTCAGTCCAGAAGTTAGAATATGGTTTCTCATGGATGCAAAAAACTCTATGTACAAGTGCTGACTGTACCTCAGTAGTGCTCTGACCGCCAGTCAGGCCTGGTTCAACATATGGTGGCTCAGGTATGGTTTCTCTGGCAGCTCAGGGTCCCACTCTTAAGCCATTAAAAGTCCTAAAATCTGAGGGTAGGTAGCAAGAAGCAAAGAATATATGGTCAGTTTCATGGTGTCAGAACAAGTATTGCAGCTTGTTTGCAGTTTCTCTGGGAGACACAAATGTGTGGCAAGTCTGTATTTTCATTTTAAATATAAGGGAATGCATACTTGGCTGAATTTATGAAATTGTTCTGAAACCCCTACTCCTCATATAGATCCTCCGAAGCTAAACTGCTTCAGTTTGCAGTGGTTCCTATAATTTTTGCGTATAAGATGAAAAACAGATACCAGAGTTCGAACTTTTCCACAGCTTTTTGACAAGGATTGGTTCTGCTTGGTGCTCTCC
The DNA here is from genome assembly GCF_901933205.1 of Camarhynchus parvulus. Taxonomy (NCBI): domain Eukaryota; kingdom Metazoa; phylum Chordata; class Aves; order Passeriformes; family Thraupidae; genus Camarhynchus; species Camarhynchus parvulus. The sequence goes on along the minus strand of NC_044572.1, from coordinate 147,851,362 downwards.
TTAAAAATAGTCTAAACAAAGCAGATTGTATAAGCAATGTAGTTTTAAACAGATCAATGTGAAATATTTTTAGCCGCATGCAGTATTTTATACAAGGATGAAATTGTGGAATAGAAAGCATTTGCAGGGCACAACAGCTTCTTGTGTTCATTCAGAAATTTGTATGGTGTTTATTTAAAATGTATAAACAAGTCTCTAGGTGATGATTTCTAACAAATGAAAATAGGACCATAGCATCCTATTCCCATATCAGATCTTATTGTTAAGCTTATAAAGAACTATTTTTCCCCCAATAGAACTTATCAAAAAGAGATTTTGAATAGAAACTGCTGCATGGGACTTAATCTTTCTTCCATGTAACTCGTGACCTCACGCAGCCCTTAGACTGATGGTGACACAGTGAGCATTTCCTGTGAACCGTGAGCAGTGCTGGTCCCACTATTGTTGGGCACTTTTTTTGTCTGGGAAAAAACAAACCCTTATTTACTAGAAGCCAGTGTCCTGTTTGTTTGTAGCTGGCTGGGAAATGCCATATTACAAGGGTCTCAGTGGCAGTTGTCGCTCCTAACAGAAGCTGTTGTTGTGTTTTGCTCTTTTTCTCACTGATTTGTATGAGAATTCTGAGTCTGCCTTGTGACCTGCTCCACATTCAGTTCACATTCAGCCACAAATACTAACCTTGTTTATCCAATATGTTTTTCCCTCCTCGGTGTTTCCTCAGATTAGCTGTCAGTAAAAGGCTAAATAATAATCCTCCAGTTATTATTCCTCCCCCGCGAGGCCACCAAGCTGCTTTTCCAAGTTGGTGGATGGTGGTTTGCTCTAAGAGCTGCTACCTGGCAAGGCAAGTGTGGAGGTGGAAAATTACAGACAAAATAAAGGAACAGCATTAAATTGGTAATGGGATGCAGCTGCTTGGCCTTTGAGTCTACATCGTGTGTCTCAGAAGCCTTTGGTAAAGGCATGTGCTGCACGAAACCACTCTTGGCCATACAAAATCAGTCCCAGCTGAACTGTGGCCTGTTCTAGGGGGACACAGCAGCTCTCAGCAGTTGGGACATTTCACTTCTGGCTGCATGAGGTTGTAGACAGGCTGTCAAATGGATGACAGTCTCATGGCTGTGCTGCCTTGAAATCCAGACCAAGCCAGCATCTGTGCATCTGTTGTGCACGTCAGAGACTGGATGCTGCAGGGCTGCTGGCCCGGCACGTAACCATGGCCAAGTTTATTTAAAATACACCCCCAGCTGAGTCCTTGCCACTGAAAGGGGGCGTCAGAAGGAACTTCTTGGTGTCAAAACATTCCCTCTGCCTCTACATTTCTGCTTATTGTTGTCTTTCCTGTCTCAGCTGCCTTCTGAACTGTCTTCCCATTTTAAAATATTGCATAAAATGGTGACATTCTGTAGGTTTAGCAGCATACATGTACAGAAAAAGGAACCATTAAGATATGCAATTACCTTCCTCTACTTTCTAATGCCCTTGCAGACAGAACTTTTATAAAGTTTCATGTTTGGAACTCATTCTTGTGAGGCAGAAAACTTCTGGAAGACTGGTGAGGGGGGGGGTTCTGTTGTTTTAACACAGACACACATACACACACAATTTCTTTAAGTATTTAAATTTTCAGCTTTTTTTTTTCTTCTGCCAAATCACACAAGCCAACCTAAATATGCATATCGTATATGCAGACATTGAAGATCCTAAAACCAGAACAGCCTCTTTTAAGGGAAGAATAGTATTTTGGGGTTGGAGTTCTCCTTGTCTGTCTGGAATGTTCTCATTTATATAAAAATGTCTAGCACTAAAGCAAGCTACGGTTGAAATGATGAAGGTCCTGCAGACTGCCAGCATGAAGGGTGAATTTTAGGAAAAGCATCTGCAAGGTACCTTTTGAAGTCTCACTTCATGGGACAGTGGAGGTCGTGTTCAGTGCTTCAGAAAGCTCTTTCCTGGAAAACTCCTGGTAGAACATGGCTGTGAGCTTTACAAAAGTCTGATTTCCCAGCAACAATGCTGAGCACAGACATCAGAGGTGACACCTAAATCTGTACAGAGAAAGAAGACTCTTCTGAGCACTAGAGCTCTTCAGAGTTTTGGTTCACTGAGCAGACTGAGTTTATCAATTACACATCTCAACTTTCAGATCTAGAAAGCAAACACAAAAGGAAACTCTGGATAATTCACTTTCCTGCCTATTGCTACAATGATTGCTCTGTCTGCCTGTGTATTGCTCAGCTGAGGAGTCTGTCAGGTTGAGGAGGGAATTCTCCCAACAGCAGATTAATTTTTTCCTGTACTGCTTTTAGTTTTCATGTGTGCCTGCTTCCCACCAGGAGTCTTCTCTAACCCCACTCAGTTGTTTTCCACTTGAGTAACCAACTACATTCTGATGTGACAAACTCACAGTTTACATACTTACAGTAAAGCCATACACATCACTTAATAAATGGCAACAGTTTGGAATTCTGCATAACTGTATGTAAAACACACATGATGACTTTATAAACTGCTGGCTTACTCTTGGAATGCAATTTATCAGGGCCCTGCCATTTAGCTTATGGAAGCAGTCCGATGGCATGGCTTCTCCAGGAAGAGAGAAAGCAGGTTGTGCTCATGTCAGTGATTCCTGCCATTACCCAATCTATGGGAATGGCTCGTGTTTCACTTGAAAGTTATCCCTTTCCTGTTTACTTGGGGGAGCACTGAAAGCTTTTTAGAAATTCTTCCATTTTTCTTGGCATGGGGCTGTTAATTCTTGTATAGATTTTTATCGTGGCCTCTTTTTCTAAAGATAGATATTTTGGCTGCTAATGAGTAGTTCAATAAAAAAAAAAAAGTCAAAAAGTGGTTTTGCTAAAAAAGAATCTTGAAACATAATGTTCTTGGGATTTCAAGTGTCCTTTTTACCCTTTCATAAAAGCTAGATCCATGGCTCTGTTCTGAAATCATTGAGATTCGTGTCTTCTGCAAAGTAAGCCATTTTCACTGTAAATATTTAGATTTAGGCTTTTATTTATAATACTTAGATGTTAGGAAGATCACCCTTTGCAATAAGTAAAAATAAATTCTTCCCAAGAAAGCATTTCAGTCTCTCTCCTCTGACTCATGCATGGAAAGATAAAACTCATTAACTTTAGTCATGCATCAAAGGTTAGGTAAAAAAACCTTTTTTCCTTCCTTTTACTGACCTGTAAAATCAAACCAGACCTTAATCTGATTTTGAGTTATTACATGCAACGTTGATCTTGAAAGTACTTGAAGTCAAGTACTAAATGTTTTTTAAATAATTTTAGGAGATTTTTATGACAGTTAGCTGTGGCTATAAAGCATAAAAAATACCTATCTGTCCAGTTTAGAAATGTGCAGGTTTTACAGTTGAAGGAGAAATATTTGTAAATAGTTTTTGGTTCTCTGCAGAAATAATTTCAAATCATCATTTCAAATTGTTTGTGTGTTTCCAGAATTTTTTTTTTGTGCTCAGACACCACAGAGAAGTGTCATTGCAGACTGGAGACAAGGTGGTGGCCTCAAGGACAGAGGGACAGTGAGCTGTGCCAATCCCTGGTGTCCCTGATTTGCTCTTCTATTGCTTGTCTCTGATCTACCAGTGTTTCCTTGTTGTTTCTGCTCAAGTCTCCATTAAAACAAATTGTTTGTCTCAATGGATGTTGGATTATTAAAAGAGAATCTTTGTGTCCATTTTACTTAAATGTGTCTATTTGATTGTTTATTCAATAAGATGTGATGAAGCTTGTTAGGCTGATGACAGAGCTCTTGCCAGCCTTCACCCCTGTGTTTATTTAAAGTCTCTGCGTGATTTACTGCAAACCATCCCAGCATTTACTGCAAACCATCAGTCTCACAAATGTTTACTGATGGATGAGCTCGATTGAGACGTCCCAGCTCATAACTCACAAGTCACAACATAATTCAGAAAAGAAATGTCCGCTTTCAACACACAGCTATCATGCAGTGAAACGCCATCAAGTTATTCCAGATGTTGGTGATCACTGCAATAATGATCCATGACATTGGTTAAGCTGCAATGGTTAAACTTCTCACTGTGTTTGAAACAGACTCTCCAGGGACTTGGCCTCACACAGTAGCAACCTTGGGTGCTGAACCACTGCTCCCAGGATGGCTCTGTGCAGGCTAAATGGGATGGCTATTTATATGTTGCCATTTCTTCTGTGTCCTGCAGAAAAATCATTCACCCTAAATGAATCATGCCCAGCCTTTAGTTTTACTTGCCTTGAACTAAATGTTTCCTCTTCCCCATCATTAAACCATCTCAGCCACTGATAAGTGTCAATATCTTGGAGCAGGTGAGGTGCCAGTTAAACATGAGGTACCAGTTAAACATGAGGTGCCAGGCAGGTGCCTGAACCTGCTTGTGTGCTTGGGAAGCTGTTGGACCTGGTGAAGTTAAAGGGAGTGTTAAAAACACAGGGGGATGGAAGTTTTCCTTGCGCTTCTGCTTGAATTGCTGGCTTCCTGACTTGCATCTTTGATGAGGCTATGGTGCAAATAAATGCTGCAGTCTGGAGGCACTGTGGCTTCTTGAACAAGAGCTTTAGGTCTAATATGCAAACACACACAGATAATACATGTCTCAGCTAATACTTCCATGTCAGCCAAGACATCACCAAACAGCAGGAAAAGCTAAGCAGTAGATAGTGATTTGAATCATGATGTGAACATGGTGCCACCTGTACAAACACAGCCCCTTCCTAAAGATCTAAGTCCTGTGCAAAGGGAATCAACATTTCCATGGTGAGTACTGATGTGGAGTATTGGCCTCAGTGCAGGCCTGCAGCTGCCTGTAACAAGGAAAGGTGGCTGAACCATGATGCCATTCCCTGGGGCACAAGGTTCATGACAAACACAGGTTGGGAAGTTTCAGCAGGGGCAGATCCCTTCCAATAACTCTGGACTCATCAGGGCAGCTGTCACTGTTAGCTTGTTCATTAGCCAAAGTCGAGTCAAATCACACAGACCTTGGCCTCAGACCTGGATTTTGAATCCTGATGATGAAATTGATTATTTATGCCAAAAATTAGCTTGTTTTCCATAATATAATCTCTGTATCACCACAGAGTTCACAACACTCTTGGGAAAATCGGATCTGTCTCGTGGAAGAAGTCAGTGTTGCTAGTCAAGATTTGGTGCTACTTTTAAACAGCAGCAGATTAGACTTTCAAATTTGCATCAGGTCCTATTTTGGGCAGGGATTGGTATAATCCTGCTTGGTAATGGATGCCTCAATGTGCTGAACAGGGAGCACAAGGTACAGGTTGATCTTGCCAGCAAAGGTCAAATGCTGCTTGCACTCGCCAAATATGGGTTTGGATAATAAATGGTTTTCCTTCCTGGGATAAAGACACTGAGTTTTTCTGTCTTGGCATCAGTTGGACTGCAAGAAATAGATTGTTTTGTTTTTAACGTTATTCTAAGACCCGTGCTGGAGTGTTACCTGCCCTGTGCTGATAAACGAGCGGGAGGCAGGTCCCAGAGGAGCCAGCGTGGCTGCTGCTGCTGTGGCCAGTCTGCCATCTGCAGGCCGCTGCTCCCTGCTGGGGATGTGGAGAGCGGGGCTTGGGAGCTCTTTCTTCTCCAGAAATTATTCTTTCTAGCAAGTTGTTGCTTTCTAGTAAGTGCTATGTAGTAAATTTTAACTTTTTCTCATCTGGTCCTATGAATAGTCATCTCTGTTCTTAAAGAAAGCAAAGTGGGGATGAGCAAACCTTAGATTTATCTAAGCTGATTAATAATTGCTAATTGTTGTTTTTATTGTCTGTCGTTCATTTTTGTAAGGAAACATTTTTGTGCTTAGAAATGGGACATTTCATAAGACATTCAAATACTCTCCTTCATTCTCGGTCCATTAAATCTTTTATAACCCTTTTGTGGGGGTGGTCTTAGATGAAAGTAGCACCACTATAATGTTCCATTTTGAATCTTAAAAGTTTGTTGAGCAGGGATCTGTGTATATGATAGCCAGGCAGCTTCCAAGCACCCCAAAATCTTTGGGTTTATGTTCCACAAATCAATAGAGGACTCAGTAGCAGAAATACTCCAATTGTTACCTTCTTATTGCCCAGGTATTTGAAAGGTAAACAATCTGTGCTTTCCTTAGCTGTTTTTAACCATTCCTAAAGAATCTTAAATGAGTTTTTAAGTTGGGAGAGAATTCACTGTAGATAAATTACCTTCAATTTACCCTTTTCAATGCTTTAACAAAACTCCATGTATAGAGTGAGATGTTTGGTGTATACCACATAACCTTTCCATCATTTTTGTCTTCCTTTTAGGTCTTCCTGAACAATACTACAGCCTCACTTGGTTCCTCAGCCCTATCCTGGGCTTGATCTTCACTCCGCTCATAGGTTCGGCCAGTGACCGCTGCACGCTGAGCTGGGGCCGCCGGCGGCCTTTTATCCTTGCTCTCTGCATTGGTGTCCTCTTTGGAGTTGCACTTTTCCTTAATGGCTCTGTGATAGGTAAATAACAAGGAAATGCCCTACATGCATCCCCTGCTAATGTACCTGCTTTGAGATTTTAATGCAGGAGGTAAAGATAATGTTCTGCAGTTGGTTTACCTCATATGTAATGTTAAAATAATTAGAAATCTCCACAACCCTGCACTCGCGCTCTGTCCATCTTGCCTGTTATTATTTGAACTCAGAGTTACAGCACTGTGCTGAGCATTGTGCAATCCTAGCTGTAACTGGTATTAATAACAATGTTATTAATACAATGGTTGCCAGAATAATGTTTGCAGTCGCTGAGACGAATTTGGTCGATTCTTGACATGGGAAAATTGTAGCAACCTGTTCACAGGGAAATGTTTCCTGTTGTGATCCATTTTCCCTTTAATGCATATCTGGCAACACATCCTGTTTCCAGCATTATTTCAAAAATTATCTTTTCACTTTTTCTTGTGCTTTTCTTAGACCCAGTATTGAAAAAGTCCAGAACACAGTTAATATTTGTTTATCAAAAACTATGTGGGAAAATAATTTTTCCTGAGCCCCCATCAAAGCTGGTAAAAATAGTTTCCCTTGAACATAGTTTACTACGAATTTAATCTGCAATCTCTTTGTAAATTTATTGTAGGAGAGGTGACAGCAAGTACGTTTAGGAAAATGTTTACAAAATGATTGGACTGATGCAAACAAAAGGAACTTAGCACCTAATAACATCCTCTTGGCTCTCTTTTTTGGGGTTAGATGCAGCTCTATTGTGAAACAGATCTACTAATTGAGGGAAATGAGTGGAATGTTACCTTGGCTTAGCCTGTTAAAGCCAGACTGGAATGCCATATGAGTGGCTTCAATTCTCTGCAAACTGCAGTGGACAAACTATTCAAATAGATGACATTTAGTTTATGCTTTTTTAATTTATCCAAACAATGAATATTATTTATTGGAATTGTTATCATATGGCATGGTCCTGGGGTGACTGTACAGTTTGATATCAATTTTATTTCGTCGTTGTGTCTCCAAGACTTATTCCTCTTCCTCCAGATGTTTGCAGGATGTTAGGCTGCAACCCCCTTACAAGATTTTCAGTGATAAGCTCTCAGTTCCACACAATAGTTTAGATCAGGAGCTATTGATACTGGTAAGCAAACCTCAGGCTCCATTTATAGGCTTATTTTGAAGCCTTTTAATAAATCAGCACAAAATATTGTATATTTTTGTGCTTTGCTTGCCTATCCTCAGTCTCCAGTTACTTGCAATCCTAATTGCAATTTGGGACAACAGGAGATGCTGCAAAAACTGTATCAGACCCTCTTTCATAATGTGGCCTCTGTCAGTAGGAGTCATAGGGAGGGGAACCAAAAGCATAGAGGCTGGCTAATCCCAGTTGTGATACAGCCATGTCCCAGGAGAAAACCTTACCCAACTCCTGTTCTCTCCTGCCCTGTTCAGATTTCCAGCAGATCTACAGCAGTGTTGCTGTTTTCTGCTGTAGGGTTCAGCTGAATGTGGAACATTTATAAATTTCTTTAGCCTTCAAAGAGCTTGGTATAAATGGGGATTCAATATGCAGGAATCAGCACTTGAGATTTAGATGATTTTTGGTGGCTTAGCCAGGTCATCTCTTTCCACAGACATTTTAATCAGTTACACTAATGGTTTTATCAGCCTCACATGTGTAACTTCTAAATCTCTGTGATTCGAGTAATTAGTGCTTTTGTCACTGGTTCATCTCATGACAAATTATCCAGCTCTGCACTAATGCTGCCTTTCTACTCTGTAGACAAAAAGCATTTCATCTTATTCTGTCAACAGAGGCTGATTGATGCTTTTTGCAATGCAAAATACATCCATGTTGCTTCATCCTTAAAAGTTTTGCTTCCAAAAAGCAATCTAGAAAATAGGAATGTTTAAGAAAAGCAAAGAGAGCGATGAAGGGGTTAAATTTCACTTTATCCCAGTGTACTGTGACTACTGCACATTAAGCATTGTGTGAGGAGTGCTGCCAGCAGTGCAGTTACCTGTGGATGTGTCTGACAGATGAAATATGTCACTTTGGATGCTCCCTCTCCCACCATGGTTGTCTTTTATAAAAATAGCCTTCAGCATCTGAAGGAAAATACATGGGATGAATATGAAGTAATATCCAGTGCTCCCAGAGGTTTAAGAGATGCTTTTATAAAATAACATTTTGATAAATGTCAGTCTTAAGAACATAAAAACCGTCTGTGTCCCAGGCCTTCCATGATGCTGTGTCAAAGAGCTGAAATTGCCATTTTGCTCCATAAAGAAGTTTTTGCAGTGAACATGTTGGCCACCTCTCTCTAAAGGTGTTAAGCTTGTTTTTAGGAGTTTGCCCTGTTTAAGTGAGATGCTCAGACAGCTCTCCCATTTCTCCCCAGGTCTGGCTATTGGTGATGTCCCGGACAAGCAGCCCATTGGAATCGTTCTCACGGTGCTTGGGGTGGTGGTGTTGGACTTCTGTGCCGATGCAACCGAAGGGCCAATTCGGGCCTACTTGTTGGACGTGGTGGACAGTGAAGAACAAGACATGGCCCTGAACATCCATGCATTTTCAGCTGGTATGGAGTTAGCTGAGATGTTTTTGGCAGCTGTTCAGTCTTCCTGAAGACCAGGTCATAGCTGAATTGATTATTCTTGAGCTCACTTCTCGCTTTTTTCTGTTCCACAGGTCTTGGAGGAGCAATTGGTTATATGTTAGGAGGGTTGGACTGGACACAGACCTTCTTGGGTAGCATTTTTAAATCTCAAGAGCAAGTACTTTTTTTCTTTGCAGCTATTATTTTCTCTGTCTCCGTTGCTCTCCACCTTTTCAGCATTGAAGAAGAGCAATATAACCCTCAGCAGGACAGGATTGATGATGAAGGAGACACACTTTCCAGTGCCAAATTCAGTGGCAGTCTCCCCCCGCTGAATCGGCTGAATGTAATTAGTGAGGAAGAGCCCTATGGAGCTTCCATGTTCCATGATGAGGTTCAGTCAGAGCATGACCTCAATATGGAGTTCCTTGAGGTGAACATTGTGAGAAGCAAGAGTGACTCAGTTCTGCACATGCCTGATGCCACATTGGAAATTGAATCGGAGCTGCTTTTCCTGCATGACATCGAACCCTCCATTTTTCAGGATGCTTCATATCCAAACACTCCCCACAACACAAGCCAGGAGATCATGAAGTCCAAGCTCAACCACCTGTCTGCTTTCCTCAGGGAGAATGAGAAGGAGGAGGAAATGTTGCTTGATAATCGTTTAAATGAAGATAAAGTCCCAAACATCAACGGCTCCCTACCAAAGGAGTTCCTCAATGGCCACGCCAGAATAGGCATGAAGCAATCCAGCACTTCCAACTCCATGCGTCGGCGCCGGCACATGTTCTACCGGCAGCCGTCCTACACCTTCTCGTACTACGGCAAGATCGGCTCCCACCGGTACCGCTTCCGCCGCGCCAACGCCATCGTGCTCATCAAGTCCTCGCGCAGCATGAACGACATCTACGACATGCAGAAACGGCAGCGGCAGCGCTGCCGGCACCGCAACCAGAGCGGCACCACCAACTCCAGCGGGGACACAGAGAGCGAAGAGGGCGAGACCGAAACTACCGTCAGGCTCTTGTGGCTCTCCATGCTGAAGATGCCCAAGGAGCTGCTGAGGCTGTGCGTCTGCCACCTCCTGACCTGGTTTTCCATCATTGCTGAAGCTGTGTTCTATACGGATTTCATGGGACAGGTCATCTTCCAGGGCGATCCCAAGGTAGGAGAGCCGTTCGCATGGGCAGACCTGCTCAGAGTCCCTCATTTCTGAGATGTGCTCAGTACAACAAAGTGGTGTTGGTGTTTGTGTTTGTTGCAGGCCCCTTCGAATTCGACTGAGCTGCACGCCTACAATGCTGGGGTTCAGATGGGATGCTGGGGGCTGGTGATTTATGCTGCTACTGCTGCTGTTTGTTCAGGTAAGAGACTGTGCAGTCACACAGTGGAATGCACCTCATGCATGTATCTCTAAGATAAAAGTGAATCATGGAATATTCTGAGTTAAAAGGGACCCACAAAGATCATCCAACTCCTTGCCCTCCTGAAATAGTGTTGCTTCAGTTGGTATCCACCTCCTTGTTTAAGGTAAAGGATATTTTGGAAAAGCATTTCTTGCGGTCATAAGGGGAAGGGCTTCTTTAAGAATCAATATTAAAAAGTTCCTCCAAATGTAGAGGTGGAAATATGAACAGATGGTTAAGTGGCATAAAGCACAAAATGAAATCAAAGGATATTCAGTGGCATTTAACAAGCCTTCAGGAAACTAAACTCATGCTTGGTAGATTTAAGCATATGCAAGAGGGTTCTTGCAAAGACTGTTTTTAAATCAAAATTATAAATATGTATTTCTGAAAGTCATTCTGCAGATAATTTGCACTTCCAATAGACTCTGAAATTGAGAGTTTTTGCCAAAGTTAAATTCTGCCTTTTGCAGCACACATGTCTGCTCAGGCATGTCTGCTCAGCTCAGTACTGTGGGGACGGGCTCTTTCTGAAGCAGGAACACATCCTGTTCCCAGTGAGGCCTGGACTGTGCTGGTCAGACAGCCCAAATATGAGCATCCACCTCCTAAACAGGATATAGGCTGCCATGGCCACATCAATCCCCTAAAATTTTAGTGAGCAAACTGATATTTAAGGGGAAATTGCTTCAAACTGAAAAAAAGTAGGTTTAGATTGGATACTGGAAAAAAATTCTTCCCTGTAAGGGTGGTGAGGCTCTGGCACAGGTTGCCCAGAGAAGTTGCGGTTGTCCCATCCCTGAATGTGTTCTGGGCCAGGTTGGATGGGGCTTGGAGCTACTTGGAATAGTGGAAGGTATCCCTGCCCATGGCAGGGGTGGTTGCAACTGGATGGTCTTTAAGGCCCCTTCCAACTCAAACCATTCTATGATTCCTGATTTATTCTTTATCTCTGCAGCCTTGTTGCAGAAATACTTGGACAACTATGACCTTAGCATAAAAGTGATCTACATCCTGGGCACACTGGGTTTTTCCCTTGGCACTGCAGTGATGGCCATGTTCCCCAATGTGTACGTCACCATGATAATGATCAGCACGATGGGAATTGTCTCCATGAGCATCTCCTACTGTCCCTACGCGCTTTTGGGACAATACCATGAGATAAAGCAGGTATGTGGAATATTTGGAGTATGTATGTGAATCAAGGCAGAACATTCATGTTTCTCTTAAGATCACAGTGACAAAATAGATTTGTTAAATCCCATTATTAAAGATACCTGCTTGGCTGGGATGTGTGCCAAAGTTTGAATGGATAGTAAATAGCAGGAGCTGGTGCTGAAATCAGATAGTCTTCATATTTAGTTGGCTCAGAGGGGGTCACAATTGCTTTTTCCTATGCTGAGGTATAAAACAATCTGCATATGGCAGAAAAGGGAAATTAAATTATTATTGCAGTGAATATTTACTATATATCTAGTTGTTACTCCTGCCTTGATGTGGTATGGTAGTGTTACTCAAGTTTTTCACAGTGTTAGATTTTGAAGTGAGTCTGGAAATGCAGCTGTAATTTTGGGGATGCATAAAGCAAAACAATTCTGCTGGAAACAAGGACAGTTTTACTTCCCAACAGTGTCATTCCACTGTTCCATTTGGATCACAAAGTACAGGAGGAACTTTTATTACGAGTTCCTGAATTGCGATTGGGAGGGGGATTCCTTGTTATAATCACAGAATTAATGTTTCATGTAACACCAAATGTTTTATGGAAAGTTGTTTTTACTTAACCTAATCTTGGAGCTGATAAGGGCTAGAAGGGACCCTTTCAATACCCGCCTTGTGCTTCAGGGTCCTGAGGAGGCTGTTGAGGAGCAGATAAGGAGGCTCTTGCTCTGGAGTTGTGTCATGGTGCTGCACAAAGATGATGTGAAGTTGACCATGGGGCTGAGAAATTTGAGGAAAGTTCTGGTGTTTTAAGTATTGCTTTCATCCATTGTTTTACCTCCTACCACGTTTCTTGTCTTTTTGCAGTACATTCACCACAGCCCTGGGAACTCAAAGCGAGGGTTTGGCATCGACTGCGCCATCCTGTCATGTCAGGTTTACATCTCTCAGATCCTGGTGGCCTCCGCGCTCGGCCGTCGGCGTGGTGGACATGGTCGGCACGGTCAGAGTCATCCCCATGGTGGCTTCAGTGGGATCCTTCCTGGGTTTTTTGACAGCGACTTTCTTGGTGATTTACCCCGAAGTCAACGAAGAGCCAAAGGAAGAGCCCAAGGGCCTGGGTCGTCCAGAGACAGCTGAGGGCATCAGCGCGGGCGCGGAGAAGCCGACGGTGCTGAAGCTGACGCGCAAAGGAGCCGCGCGGCGGAGCCAGAGGGCGAGTCAGCCGTGTGAGGCTGCCGATGCTTGTTCACCCACATTCCAAGGAGTGCAGGTGCAGGATCAAGAACTTTTGTTGTGGTTTTTTTTTCCAGGAAAGCAAATTAGGACCTTCACTACTTGTAGCTAAAATTTGCAGAAGAAAAGGCAGTTTCATGCAAAAATGTAAATGAAATTCTGTAGTCCTTCCTCTAGGTTTGAGCAGGTCGCTCTGATGCTAATTGCTTTCTCTACAACTTAGAAATGTCATTTCTGAACACTTTTTTATTAAGAATACATTTAGATTTCAAATAAGTTTTATTAATCTGCATGAGACTCACAGTGTATACAATTAGCAGTTAGAAAAATTAAGTTTTCAGCTGTTTTTAAACTAACAGAAAATGGAAGCTATCTTGACCTATAGTCTCTTGCCATTTTTTTTGTCTGAACATTTCAGATTTCACTAGGCTTAGACATCAATCGATTTTTTTCACGAGCATGATATTACTGGTCTGACAGCTACGTTAATTTTAGACTTCATGTTTTTGTTAGTGCAATTGCAACTGCAGACTCCTTTTATTTGCAATTATTTTCAAGGAAAAAAAAAGCAATTACTGCAGTTTCTAAGAAACTGTTGTGAATTCTTTTAGTCATACTATTCACAACCACTCCCAAATCTGCTGCTTGTCAGGAGAGGGAGACACTGGGTGCTGGATGTCAGCTGTAGATGGAAGGAGCAGCAGCTGGGAGAGGTGACCAGCACTCACAGGTTTCTTTATCACAAGTGCTGCATTTTATGAATGTCGTTGGAATACGCTGTGACAATTTTTAGCTGAGAGTTTCATGTGCTGGTGAACTCGAGGGTTTTCTCAGCATTTAAACCTGATCATCTCTGGATGAAGCTGCCGTGGAGAAAGGGCATCTCTGGGGTCAGCTTTGTGGAAGGGGGCGTGCGGATTCTCTTCCGTAGGGAAAGGAAGTCATTGATTAATTGCACTTTTTATGATCCTTTAACCTCATGGCTGGGAATGCAGCAGCGAAGGTAAAGGCACAGGGTCAGTACAACAAGGAGAACCCAAGGCCTACCTCCGTCACTTTATGGCATAGTCTGGATGTATAAAAATCTGTGTCAGAAACAGTTTTTAGGCCTTAAAATTCAAATGTTGCTGTTCCAGTCCCTGTGTTGGAGGAATTGTAGGCCAGAGCTCTTCTGAGCTGCTGTACCAATGTTGTCAGCACATCCTCCATGTCCCCTTCTGTGATTCAGGACACAGCTGCAGTGCAAAGATACTTTTCTGGAAAGAGGTTCAAAGAGTTATGCTGACTTGATTTAAAATAGGTTTGGATCATTATCCAGCAGCCATTTAAAGCAATTTTGGAAACTTGTGTTTCACAAACTTCCAATTGTCATTTGTAAGACACGTTTGTGATGCTGTTGACTCATTTTGGCTTGGGCCTCCCAGGCTGCCTCAATCCGTGTGCTGGACAGGCAAACACAGCACGCTGTGAGATTCCTGCTGCCTCAAACTCCTCCTCCTCCAAGACTTGCAAATGCCTGTGTCAATCATGCTGCAATCCAGGCATTCAGACAAAGAAGCTATATTTCAATATGAAAAGCAGTTTTTAATGAATACTTGAATTGTCAATGTTTTTGAGAAATGGATGTTTGGGTGTATTTGTAGGTGGCATCCGTGGGTTTCTCTGAAGGCTTCCAGTCAATGCCTATGGCCTCTGCTATCAAGGGTGATGATGTTTTTAGGCTGGTGACATCACAGAGCACTGAAGTACATGTAATCACACAGGACTCGAGGTTGTATTTGTTTTCCCAAGTGTCTTGAGGAAGTCTTTCTTTTTCTATGGTGAATATTTTTTATGTAGAACATGTACTGTGAACTGTGTTCAGCCAGGGGAGCAATACTACTGAAGAGTGTGAGACCTTACTGAAGAAAGCAGTTGTGAGAAATTCTGCCGTGAGTTTTATCATCTCAGTTACATTTAATATATTCTGGTAATGTTCATGTGTGAGAGACAAGTGTTGTGTTTCACCCTAGAACTGGCATTCATATAAGTTACATGCTGAGTTACACATTTTAAAGTGGCTTTAATATTTTAGTTTTGAAGCTCCTTTAAAATTCTGCTTTTGGTTAAATAACCGCTGTCAAGTACTCCTTATTTTAATCTCTACTGCTGAAAAGGTTCTTCAACAATTTTAAAACCTGCATCTTCTGACTGGTGCCAGCCTTACCTTTTTCCCAAGGGTTCCATGGACCAGCATGGATCAAATCTCCATTACTCCACATTGCACTTTCTAAGCCAAGATCTCTTTCACTGCACCGTCACATTGACCAAGTAGCTGCAGAGAGGGTGGAGAGGCTGAAGCTCCCTCTGACTTCAGATCCCACAGAGGGAACATGAAACCATTTTAGGAGTGAGCTCACCCATATTCATGGAGCTTTCTCAGCCAGGGAAGGGCAAGGACAGAGGAAGGACCTTTCATTTGGAACGCAGAGGCTTCAAGCAAAGGCAGGGCAGGGCCAGTTTTGTCACAGACAGCATTTGGCATGGCTTCATTTCTAAGAACTGGATGTTAAAATCTGTGTTTGGAGTTGTTTATGGGGCTCATAACGCAGGGATATGCACACTGCCACAGCAGGAAGCTGATTTCACTCCCTGGTAAAGGCAAAGGAAATAATTATTCATTGTAAATGTGCTGAAGTTTTTTGTAGTGTTGCCAGAAGAATTAACTTGGGGAGCCCCAGCCAAAGCATCTCCTCCTGTCCTTGGGCCATCCTGGGAAAACCCCACACTGGCCTCACCCGCTGAGGTGTCCCAAGGGCTTTTCCTTGGATGTGAGTGTCATCTTTTAGCCCCAGCACTGCTCAGTGTAGAGTGGGCAGTGATTTATTTCTTCATCTGTCCCTGACCTTATCTTTTCATACAGAAACGATTTTTTCTTTTGGCCATAATTAAAGTAGTACAGTTTTATGTGTTTGTTGCAGAGCTTGTGGAAAGAGAAGTTTTAGTTGACTTTTTTCATTATTCCTGGTGACAACTAACAAACATCCTTTGTTTTGTTTGTATTCCTGTATAGTTGAAGTCATCCCATTGGACCATCATTGTAGTATGACTAAAGTTTAGGAGTTCAATTCTGTGTTGTTCAATACTATAAACAATTTTAACAAGTTCTGCTGCAGTGATGTGTGACATGAGGCACTGCTGGAGTTGACATCTGCACATCTTGAGATGTTTCCTGTGAGAGCAGAGGACCCTTAACTTTCACCCCTCAGAAAGGTGCAGGGTGGGTTTGGCCCTGTTGGGTTATTCCAGTCCAGTGAGATCTGTGCTGTTTGTGGACAGCAATTTCAGACTCCAGAAGCAATAATTTCTTAGTTTCTCTTAGTTTCTCTTCCTGCCGGTTTGATGACTTGCATAGAGATTTATTGCCTAAATAGCCTTTCAATAACACAAATATGGTGTTTTGCTGGTGCTGGCTGTGAGTAGCTGTGGAAAGATAGGGGTTGTTCATCATCAGGAGGGAGGAGGCCAGTAAATCCAGTGGAGGTTTGTGCTCTTGAAACACACAGTGTCCTTTTCCCCTTTGCTTTGGAGCCTTTTTCTAGGCTCTGAAATATTCCCAGCACATCAGTGCCAATGCTGGCACTCAGACCCCAGGATGGAACAGGCTTCATGAGGTTTTCCTCGTAGGCAAGGACTGAGTCTTTCTTATCCCTCTCCCACTTCATCTGAACCCCCCAGCACTTGGAATGACAGCAGCAACCACGGTGCTTTTTGCCAGGTACCTCATTAAAACCTCGTTTCCATCATTAAGAACATATCCCCTGCCCTTGGTCTGGGATGAGCTTGGCTTCCTCCAGCATCCACCATGAAAAGCAGGATTTTCCTGGCTGCCAGATCTCACAGCCATGCAGGTTGAGGTCACACCTATGAGCAAACGTAGAGAGGGTCACACTGTTCCTGGGAGAGCTGGGACATCTGGGCAGGAGGGAAGCACAGGAGGCAGGTGCTGAGATTTGGGGGTTTTTAGGAATGTGTGTATGTCTGTACCTCTGTGTTTGTACATTTCCAGACACACTGCTCGGGCCAAAATACCTTTGAGGGTTGTGTGTTGCTGTCACTACTCCACAATGTTTTCAACTGAGTTCTTCCAGGTTTCCCTCATCCTAGGCCAATGCAAGACAAGCTCAGCTATAAATATGTATCCTATTGAAATGAACAAATGAACTCCTGCATGATATTCCAAGCACATGTAGCAGCTTCAGCATCTGAAGTGTCTGTGGTGAAAGAGAAGTTGGTTTTCTTTGCAGCTGTTTTGTCCTCGTTTTCTTTGAATAGGCCAAATAAATGTAATGGACACCAAATATTGCACAGAAATGTTATGGATGACTGTGTGGAAGAAATACCAAATTTTATTTTTCTTTGCAGAAACTTTATGGTTCCAGAGAGTCCTTTAGCTGTTTTCCTTCCTTAAATGACAAAGCTGAACGTTTGTAAAGCACGTCACAAAATGGTCATTTGGAAAAAGTGGAGCTACCCAAAGCTTTTTCTCTTTGTCATGTTGCATCCAAAGGAGCTGCAGCAGCTCAAACACCAACTGGGGTTTGAATTTGAGGCTCAGCAGTTCAGAAACTGGCTTAGAAAACAAAAAAAGGCTCAATTCCTTTTCCGCATGGCACTCGCACCCAGTGATCTGCTCATTAAGGTGTTCCAGGTTTTCCTGTCTTTAAATTAAAATCACATCCTGGAAAACTAGTTTGGTTTGGTTCCTCAACCCAAGCAGCTTCACCTGAATTTCCACCTCAGCTTCCCTCACTTCTGGGAGTACCAGGGGTGCCCAGGAGGGACAAACACATCCTCCACCAAAAGAGAGCATCTGCTGTAATTAAAGGGCTTTTGATGCCCTTTCAACCTGCTAAAATTTTAAGGAAAATGCAGAGCATGGTTCAATTTGACCTGCTCTGGCACATTTATTCTTAAATTTGGAAGTTTGGGGTGAAGCTCTGGGAGCATTTAATCAAACTTCATGTCACCTTATTTACTGTGCACCTACTCAGTCTTTAGCAACAGCCAAATTGTAATAAATTACCCCAAAATCCAGACTTTTCTCTCAACAAATTGGCAGTTCCCAATGTGAATTTGTTTTGCCTGATGTAACATGAACACTAAGCCCTTTAAGTAGCCAAATGACCAGCTTATTTTAAATGCCTCGTATTACTAGAAAGCTGCATATAGGCATCTCATAGCGGGGAAAAAAATTAAAAAATAAAAAAAAAAAGAAAAAAGAGAATATTTAGTTCCTTTGTGAACTGGCCATATGACAACTACTTTTTTATCAACTTATTAAGTTGGGGCACTATAATAGCTCTTGCTGAGTTTAGCAATGTTTATAAGCATGTGTTAAACACATAATGTTGTTTTATGAGGAAAAAGGGATAAAGAAAAGTGATGTCACAGATGAATGTTTGAGTGCGTAGTTGGCATAATGTATGTATGATTTTTATTTCTACACTGTTGAGCTTATTTTCTGTTTAAAGGTTAAAAAAATTGTTGCATGAGAACTGTTTTGTGTTCTGCACTTTCTGTTCTTTTTTGTATAATCTTGATTTTTTTTTCATTTATGCATAGAAAAGAAAAAAATCAGTTTAGAAATATTCTACTCCATGAGACATGTGTTCCAATCTGTTGTTCTGAAGTTCGATCTTAATAAACATTTCAGTAAGAGTTGGTGGCTCGTGTCCCTGTGGTGTTTGTAGGGAAGGTGAGCAAAGGGACACCTGGTCCCTGAGCTGTGCAAGGCAAGTAACACTCACCTGCACCCCAGAGCTTTGTGAGTATTTCCAAAAATGCTACTGCCAAACATTGCCTGGCAAGAATGCCGGTGTTGCGATTCAGAGATGGTTCCAAACTCGCCTGACACTTGCAGGGTTCAGGTGTAACCCAGGAGACAGCACAGGTGGAGCAAAATGGGGATACCTGGGCAGGTGTGTGTCCCCAGCTCCAGGCTCTGCTCTGTGGTGGCTGTCACACAGAATCCATCACCACTCATGCCATCGCTAGGGCTGAAGAGCTGAGGGTCTCCCCAGTCACCTCTGAGTCTATGATTTAATAGCCACAAGCAGCTCCCAAAGAAATCAGTTCACATCCAAACTCATCAACCTCTGGGACCATTGCAAACAAGAGGGAAAGCTGGAGCCAGATCACAAACACCAGCTGATGGGTAAACTTGCAGTTAAGAGATCACTTGTCCCATTTGATTTCTAGTTTCCTTGACAGATTTCATCTGTGATTCTTCCTAAAGGAAATTCCTCAGAACAAGTATCAGCAGTTCTTGGTTCATTTTTCATAGAATCATCACAGAATTAATTACACTGGAAACTACCTCCAAGACTGAGTCCAGCCTGTGACCAATCACCACCTTTGTTAAGTAGACCAGAGCACTGAGTGTCACATCCAGTCTTTCCTTAAACAGATTGAGGAAAGGTGACTCCACCATCTCCCTGGGCAGCCCCTCTCAGTGCTTGGCAACCCTTTCCCTGGAGAAATTCTTCCTAATACTCAAACTAAACTTCCCCTGGTGCTAATTGAGGCTATTTCAGCTTGCCCTGTTCATAGGATGGACTTGATTATCTCCAAGGTCTTTTCCAACATAGTTGATTCTGTGATTCTATGCTTGTGCCTTAGGAGGAGGCCAACACCACCTGGCTACAACCTCCTCTTGGGGAGTTGTAGAGAGTGACAGAGTCTTGCCTGAGCCTCCTTTCCTCCAGACTGAGACCCCATACATCCCTCAGCTACCTGTCACCAGGCTTGTGCTCCAGAGCTTTCCCAGTGCCTATGCCTGTCCCCGGACACGCTTCAGCAGTTCAATGTCTGTCTTGATATAAGGGTCCAAACAATAGAAACACCACACAAGGTGTGGCCTCCCCATTGCCCAGCACAGAGGGACAGTCACTGCCATGGTCCTTCTGCCCACACTAGTGCAAACACAGAAGCCCAGGATGCCACCCTCCTCCTTGCCCACCTGGGCACACACCAGCTCAGGTTTGGCCACTGTCAGCCAGCAACCCAGGGCCTTTGCTGCTGGGAAGCTTTCCAGCCACTCTGCCCCCAGCCTGGGCCACTGCAGGGGCTTCTTGGGACACAAGGGCAGGACCCAGGCCTTGCTCTTCTGGAAACTCACGCTGCTGGCCTCACACCATCCAGCCAGCCTGTAGAGCCTTGTGACCCTCCAGCACACTGACACTCCCACCCACCTTGGTGTCATCACAAATTCACTGCTGAGGGTACCCTCTATGCCCTTGTCCACATCCGCAGGAGACAATGAATAGGACTGGGCCCAGGGGACACAGCTAGTGACCAGACTGTTGTATTACACTAAATAGTTTATTTAGCTGTTGTTTTGCACTGGGTTTGGTATTTTGCACTGAATAGTATGTTTGTATCACATGGTTTGCTCCATTTTTCCCCTCTCCCCAAAGCCCCTGTGGTGCTGGTGGTCTCTCCCCAGGTTACTCCTCCCCTCGCCCCTCCCATCACTTGTATCCCATTGGCTGTGGCCTCTTTCCTCCGCCCCCCTCCTCCCCTGCGTTTAAAATACCGACATCAAACAATCAGTCTCTTCTCTGTCCAAACCTCGGGGGGGAGCCCGTCCTGCCTTTTACTTTTGTCCTTGTGAGCTTCAGAGGGCCCAGGGTTCCAGAGCTAGCTGAATTGGACCTCCAAAGGCCCCAAGATCAATCTGACACCAGACAACACTGGATGTGACACCATTCCCCACCACTCTGTGGACACGGCTATCCTGACAGTTCTTAACCCAGCAAAGAGTGCCCCTGCACAAGCCCTGGGCTGACAGCTTTTCAGGACTCTGCTGTGGGAGATGGAGTCAAAGGCTTTGCTTGAGTCCTGGGAGACTCCATGCCCTGCTTTTCCCTCAGGCCTGAGGTGGGTCATCCACATCCCAAGGGACATCAGGTTGCTCAGGCAGGACCTGCCTTTCCTAAACCCAAACTCCCTGGGCCTGATCCCTCAGCTGCCTTCTCTGGGCCCTGTGATTCCCCCTTAGGATGATCTGCTCCAGAACCTTGCTGGCCCCGAGGTCAGGCTGACAGGCCTGCAGCTCCCCACAGCCTCCCTGTGGCCCTTCTTGGGCCTGGATGTCACACTCACACCTCCAGTCATCTGGGACCTCCCCAGCTGGCCAGGAATGATGACACAAAGGGACAGGAGAGCAGATTAGCCGGCTCTTCCATGGGCTCCCTCAGCACCCCTGGGGAACTCTGGGCCAGGCCCCCAGGCTTGGCACAGGTCACTGATGATTTCCTCTGGGATTGCAGGGGGTCTGCTCTGCTCCCTGTCCCTGTGTGCCAGCTCAGGGGACAGCTTGTCCTCAGGATAACCCATCTGACTGTTGAAGGCTGAGGCAAAGAAGGCATTCCGTACCTCAGCCTTCTCCTCGTCCCTTGTCACCATATTCCCTCATCCCCACATCGATTAAAAACGATTAAAATTTTCCTTGGTGCTCCTGTGTTCCTAATCTTTTTTAACGAAGACATTTTTTCTCTTTGAAGATAGTGGCCAGATGAAATTCCAACAGGTTTTTCCCATTCTGATGATATTCCTACCTAAGATTAGGGAAAGGACACATGGTGGGCTGGCTGGGAATCACACTTTGGCACGGCACAGGGCTTCCTTAGGGATGTTTAGGGGTGGATCACATAAGGTGGGAAAAGAGAGAGCCATGGGTCTATGAGAGAAGAACAAGTGCAGGCAAATCAAGGGGCAACGGCCTAAACAAGGCCATTGTGACCAGGGACATCTGCATGGAAAGCACCAGGCCTCTGGGACCACAGGCGGCCATGCCCACCACGCCTTTGTGACCCACAGTGACATGGTGCCCAGAGACCATTGTGACACGGGTCCATGTCGTGGCCCTTGGGGCTATAAATACCCTGCAGGGGCCACTCCCTGGAGAGCAGCTCTCTGAGGAGGCAGCAGCTTCTCAGGACGCAGCAGCTTCTCAGGACACAGCAGCTCACCTTGGTGATTCTGGCCAGTGTCTGGCACAGAACACTCAAGATGTGGAAGCAGCAGGAGGCGAATGCCCACGGCCAGCCCCGCCAGGGGCAGCCACTGCTGTGCAAAGGGCTTGGGCCAGCAGCAAGGCAGGGCCATGGCCTGCCACCCGTGCAAGCCACACGTGCTGTGCCGCTCCGCACTGCGACCCAGCCGGCTTGGAAGCACCTGGGGCACTCTGAGACAGAGGTGCTCATCAAGGTGCAGGCAGGGCATGGGGGCAGCACCTGCAGGGACCTGTTCACAGGCCTGGGCCCATATATGCAGGGGAATGGGTCCACCCTGAGAGCCTCCAGGTGGGTAAGTGCCCACCAGGAGGCACAGGGAATTTGGTGGCCTGCCAAGCAAACTGCGTGGCACAAGCGGCTGTGCCCAAAGGATGAGGCGGCTTTGGTGGATCGTTTGCATAAAAAGAGGGAGGAGCTGGGCAGGTTGGAAGACAAAGTCTATGCAGAGAGGTTTAGAGCCACCTTCTCCTCCCTGTACAACAAAGAAAGCCCCATGACGTCCAGGAGCACCCTCAGGGATCCACCAAGCCCCATCCTGGGGCCAGCTGCAGGCCACTCAGAGAGGCACAGCACATGCCGCGTGACCAAAGATGTCACAGGAGAGACACCAAAGTACTCGGAGCTTGTGTCTCTGGACCAGTTGTTGGCCGAGCTGTGCCCTGTCTCTGATGACTCTCTGTCCTGCAATGCTCCTGTCAAGGAGCATCTGGAAAACTGGGAGCAAGAAGAGCTCCCGGACAGAGAAGTGGCAGGACAGAGGGACAGAGAGCCGGAGAGTGCCCTGTTTCTCCCGTGGCAAGACAAAGAAGGATGTGTCCTCAGGGACACATCAAGTGTCACCCCGGGACTTGCTGCAGGCTCCCAGGGTCTGCGCAGCACCTCGGGAGTGACCAGAGACTCGGGAGAGACAGAAAACAACACAGAGACGGCACCTCCTGACCGGCTGGCACACCTGCACTCTGCCTCCGGCGACGAACCATCCTGCGATGCTCTTCTAAATGAGCTCCTGGAAAAGCGGGAGGGAGGAAAGCTCCTTGGCAGAGCCGGGGCAGGAGAGTGGGACAGCGAGGCAGAGAGCTCATTGTCTCTCACACTGGGAGAAGAGGACGAAGAGCCAGAACCTTCTACTCCGGACAGCGATCCCTACGGCAAGGGGCACAGCGAGCCTCTCCCCAGGGCACTGTCCCAAGAGGCAAAGGGGTTTGCGGGTTGCCCCTCACCTGCCGATGCTGTGGAGGAGGCCGAGGCAGCAGGCATGGAGGCTGGCCGTGCCCAGGCCGCCCCTCCCCAGGAAAAGCCCTGCGGGGATGAGCCGCCGGCAGCAGCTTGCCCGGTGCCTGCCCAGCCCCTCACACCCTTTGTTGCTGCTTGCCCCGCTGGCAGCGGCAGATCCCGCAGCAGCCCCCGGCCCCACGGCCATGGCGCTCCATGGCCAAGACGGCCCGGCGGGCTCTGCGCTGCCTTTTCTCCTTCAGCTGCCTCAGGGGGCAGCCGGAGGAGTGAGCCCGGGGCCAGCAGCAGCAGCACAATGTCCAAAGATGCCGGCTCAGCCTGGGGACGCCCAGGTCCCAGGGGCAGCGGCAGGTCCCAGAGGGAACGGCACCAGGGAGATGAAAAGGCGGGATGCATGGATGGATGGGTGGATGGCGGCCAAGGCAAGCACTTGCCAAAGGTAGGCCCTGCTGCCGGCCCCAGCCTTTCACCCCCAAGCCAACAGCAAGGCAGCCTGGTCAGGGAGAGCTGGCTGAGGAAGGATGACAGCACTGCCTTGTAGAATCCCTGAGGAGCTGAATTTAGGCCCAGGCTGCGTTTCCAGGGGGCATCCCTGCCCTGCCCCAGCCTGGATTTGGAGCTGAGAAATGCTCCTTGGGCCTCAGCATTGCAGATAAATGAAGGCAAACCCATTCTCTCTTCACATGACAAATAGGAAAATGCATCCCTGGATACCAACAACAACTGGAGAAAGGTGTTAACTCCGGATGAAGAACCCGGTGTCCTCACCTGTCGAGGAACCAGCATGATCCCAGTGCAGAGAAACACAGGGTGACAGAAGACCAAGGGGATGCTACTGGAGCCCAGCCTCTTGGACTGCTGCTGTTTAATGTCTTTCTCACCTCATCCCAGCCCTGCTCTTCTCCACGCCTCACCACTCATACTCTTCCCCATCCCCCCCCAGAACTTCCCAAGCACAACCTCCCTATTCTCCCACCGTAAGCACCCTGCATTCCCCATCTTTCTCACCCTGCCCTTTCCTATCCCCACATTTCTAGTGAAATAAATCTGTTGTTGTTTTTGATAGATGGTCTTGTTAGCAACTTCGTTCGGGCAGAGGCATCTCTCACTAATGCCATCTCCCCAGGGCCACACATCTGCACACAGCACTCGGGGTGTGGCCTCCCCAGTGTCCAGCACAGAGGGACAGTCACTGCCCTGGTCCTGCTGCCCACACTAGTGCTGACACAGAAGCCCAAGAGACCACGGGCCTCCCTACCAGCTGGGCACACATCAGCTCAGGTTTGGCCACTGTCAGCCAGCACCCGAAGTCCTTTCCTGCTGGGCAGCTTTCCAGCCACTCTGCCCCCAGCCTGGGCCACTGCAGGGGCTTCTTGGGACACAAGGGCAGAATCCAGCCCTTGCTCTTCTTGAACCTCACCCCACTGGCCTTGCACCATCCATCGAGCCTGTCCACATCCCTCCTACCTTCCAGCACAGTGGCACCCTAACCCAACCTGGTGTTTTCTCCCTTGGCCTTAAAAACCCTGGGAAATGCGGCCACCAATGCTACTACCTCTCACATGCTAAGTGAGCACTCTGGCACCTACACTAATTCCCCTTAGCCAAACAAAGCTCATCCATACACTTTTCCCTGGACATGAGTTTAAGGAAGATGTGAAAACTTTAAACAAAATAGACTGTACATCACGTACAGCCTATGCAGTTGCTTTTTCACCAGTACAGAGAAGAGAATGGGGACCTTCCTCACTGGTGCAGGAGCCTCTCCAGATACCTGCAGGATACCCAGAGAGGGGCTGTGCTCAGTTTGGGTGGGATAGAGCTGAGTTGCTTCCTAGTAGCTACTAGCCTCCCCTCCTGGTCCTACTCTGCCTCACCTTGAGGGACACCTGTACCTGGAGAGCCCACAGTGAGGGGGGGATGAGGTGCAAGGGGATTTCCTGCATCCCTCTCTTCTCCTGGCACGATGACAAGTGAAGGGGCCCTGTGCCATCTGGAAGAAGCGGGGAAACCTCCTTGATCTCTTCCACTACCATGACAGGAAGAGGCCTGGAAGGAGGAACAAGAAGCAGAAGCCTCTTGCAATCTGTTGTTCCTTTAGGGTGATCCCCCTGCTCTGCTCAGGGGATGTGACTCATCCCTGGCCCTGGGACTCTGTGATCCTTGTCCAAGAGAAGGAGGTCCCTGCTTAGGCTGGGAGCAGGGTGCTGGGTCTGGGCTGGCTGGAGTGTGCTGTTCTGGGGGTGAGGACAGTGGATCCGGGTCAGCCCCTGAGCTGTTGCTCATTATAGAATAACCCACAGTGACCTTGGAGTGGTTCAGAACAGCCTGGAGAGGAGCTGCTCCAGCACTGCCTCAACTTCCCAGTCTGGATGAAGAACCAAAAACCAGTATTGTACCTCCCCCAGCCCAGTCTGCCCCAGTGGGGACAGTCCCTGCATTCTCCAGGCTCTGCAGCAGCTGGGGTATCTCCCATCCTGGGGGGTAGCATATTGTCCCCACATCCCCATAGTCCCCATGTCCATCTTCAGCCAAAACCTCGTGCATTTGCAGACCCTGCAGCAGTGTCAGCCTGGCTGTGGAACACTCACTGCACACAGAGCTCACTGGGGACACTGGCTGTGCCTGTGGGATGTCATCATCTTCCAGGTGACATCCCATACCCCCCCACACTGGGGTCCCATGTGCTGGGCAGCCCTTCATATCTGAAAAAGGGGCTTGGGGCAGCCACCCAGCAGGACCAGAGATGAGTTTCAGCAGAACAGTTGCCCAAATCTTGGGGACAAGGGTGGCTGGTGGTAGCATTCTGTGCATTTGTGCAGCAGTGTCCCTGTCCTGACAGCTGGGGTGGCACAGGGTCAACCACTGCCTCTGAGAGCAGGGGACCTGTGCCAAGACACCAGAGAACTCACCATGGAGAGGGAAGCAAAATGCCAGGAGGAATCCTGCAGGTTACAGTAGCAGATGAAATGGATGCAGACAGGTAAGGAATGCACATCAGGGGGTGAAGATGGGGCTTAGTTCCATTTGCCTCCAAAAGGATTCAGCTGGGACTGAAGGAAAATGGGGCCTGGTCCCATGAAAGCCCCCAGCAGCCTGTGAGCACAGGCTGGGAGGCAGAGGAAGGGGCTGCTTCCTCCCTCCCTGCATGGCCCTAATGTGGAGATCACAGCCAGCACAAAAGAGCCTGAATTTCCAAGCAGCTCCCATCTCCACAGCTGGGTTATTTCTGGAAGCAGACACTGCCATCCCTTGGTTTGATCAAAGAATAACAGAACAGCTCAGTTTGGAAGTGACTTATATGGATCATTGAGTCCAATTCCCTGCTCTACACAGTGCCTCCAAAAACTGGGCCATAGGACAAAGAGCACCGTGGGCTCCTGGCAGGTCTCTCTGCTCCTCTCAAGTTTTTCAGGCTGGGAGACCAGGAAAAAAAAAAACAACAGCAAAAAGGAGCTGAACAAACATTAACCCTGAGGTTTCCAAGAAACTGCAACATTTCCCTGAGAGAGAAGGGAAGGGGATGGCAGCACAAGCTGAACTCAAGAGTCTCAGAGGCTGACCAAGCCCAACAGCAGCACAGCCTTAGGGCCAGACAGGGATGGGGTGTGCTCAGCCCAGTCACTCACAGCCTCCCTTCTCCTGCCAGGGGCAGCTCCTGCTCCCTTGGTCCCTTCTCTAGGAGACAGTGACTCACAGAGGCACCTCCACCTGGCCAGGCCCTCACTGGCAGAGGGGTTTTCCCCTCTGCAGCTCTGAGAAGCTCAGAGGTGCCTTCCCACCACCAAAGGGCCCCCAGGAAGTACCTGAAACTCTACTGAAAACTGAACAGAACCTCACAGTGCTGTGACTGCAGGTCCATTCCACAGCTGAAATCCTGGAGCAAAGCTGAGATGGTCAGTGAGCACCTAAAAACCAGCTAAGAAGACAAAAGCAGGTCTAAAAAATATGCCAGGAATGAAAATCAATAAGGACAGCAACAGGTGGGCAGCAGGTTGGTACAGCTGGTTCATTTCTGCAGCCAGGAAAAGTTCATTAAAAGCCCTTGTGTGTTCAGTAAATTCAGTATTTAATTCCTGTAATTACCCCAAGCAGCCTGACCACTCCAGGGGAGGAAGGAAGGAACCTGGAAGTCACAGATATGGGACTCAAAAGGCGACATGTTACAGCAGAAGCTGTTTCAGAAAGGAGAACACACAGAGAAAAAACCACAGGCAATTATTTGTTACAGCACACAGGGAGGAGCAAGTCAGTGCTAAAATCAAGTATCAATAGGAAAAGAAACAAATACAGAGGCCAGAGTATCAATATAGTGTTTAATATTCTCAAATTGATATAAAAGCTAAAAAAGTAAAATTTTTGTTACCATGCTATGATAAAAACTTTTATCAGCAGAAATATTATACAGAGTCATAAAATTTCTAGTCATAATATTTTCCAGTTGTTTATACCCTTCTATTTAGCCCTGCATTGGTTTATATTTATTAAGAAAAGTAGCAGCCCATTTTGTCCTTCTATTTACAGTCTTTTAGACACTGTTTTCCAGTCTGCACTGATGCAGATAAAATTATTCTGCACAGGTTTATCTGCAGATAAATGTCACCAGTGAAAAACCACTGTGCATCAGGCACCAAGCAGGGAATGCTGCTCTGGAGACTCTTCCAGGCTGCAGCCCCTGCTGCTTGCTCCAGGGTTTGAGGAGAGGTTTTAGGACTGTGCAGAACTTAAAAATGAAGCAGGTTCTACCCAAAATAAGAGCAGTTTCTCTGATTGCAGGAACAAGAACTGAAGGGAGGAGGGGCAGAGTTTGGTCTGCACAGAGACTGAGAGGTACTTCCAAAAGTAAGTATAATACATACAGGAATTAAATAAATTAATGCTTCAGTTTAAAAAAAAATCAGTTTCACAAACTGTTCCAAATGCCAAGTGCTGTGCATTGTTTTCAAAGAAAAAAATACATTAAAAAAATAAAATATTCATTGGAAATACGTTGTTTCAGCTGGAGGAGCTTTCAGTGCTGTGGGGAGAGCCTGCCTGTGCCTGCATTTTAAACAAAACAGCCCCAGAAATCCCCCCAAGGATAAGGGACACTGCCCACCCACAGCTCTGAGCTCAAAAAGATGATCACAGTGACAACTCTGCAAGTCCAAGTGCACTTGGTTTTTTCCTTTCAGTGCCCTTTTCCAGCTATTACAGGCTGTAAAGATATCACAAAATCCTTTTTTTAATCAACCTTGCACTGCTGAGAGAGAGCTCCCATAATTACTGAGCTGGCTCTCGTGTTCCCAATGTGACCTGACCCAGCAGGTAACCCCAACGCTCCCCACCACCTCATGTCCAGTTGGAGGACAGTGCCCTGTCTTCTCCCATTTCTGTTCCTTGACCAAATGTGCAGGAGCTGGACAAGGTGTGAGGGAAGATTTGCTTCGATTTCCATTTTCTACAACGCAGGGACGGAAACCCAGTAAATACAAGGCAATAACACTGGCAGGTGATTAAAGTAGATGCAAAATGCTGAAGTAAACACAGTCCCAGGTCTCTGCCTTTCCCCAGAGGAGGCAGACACATCTGGAATAGTGTGGCTATCCAGCCTTCCAGATGGCAATCTTCCCTTCTTCCTTCCCCGAGCCGCTCAGGACGTATCTGTCCTCGGCTGAGCACAGTGCTTTCACCGCGTCGCCGTGGCCGACCAGCTCCTTCTCCACACTCTTCCTCTCAGCACTGACCACGTAGATCTTCCCTTTGCTCTTGCCCTGCAGCTTCCCACTGCTGCCAACCCACAGCTGGGGGAACAAAACAAACCCACAGCCATTTTTACTATTTCACCTTTCAGTCCAGGACACAGTCAAGGAGGTTTATGTGGCGCATTGGTACAGTGAAGGTTCCCTCATGCTTGGCTGAACACTGAACAATTTCCTCATCACTATAAATAAGGGGCTTGGCCACCATTGCTTCTGGCCACCTCCAAGTCTCCTCAGCTGTTGTGGCATGAGTTGAGGGCTCTTGGAGGTTGTCTCTGCTCCCCTCAGTTCAGGAAACCCCCTGTGCCCCACGCTGCTGATTGTACCTGCACTGGGGCTGCTCTCCCTCACCCCTGTGTAAGGCACAGTGTGCCCTTGCACTGCAAGAGCAGAGAAAATCCAGGGAAGAGCAACTAAAACTGCCAAGAGAAAGGAACAGCTGTGTCCTGGGGTCATATAAGCAAAGATCAGAAAATGGCTTGGGTTGAAGGGGACTTTAAAGATCTCATTTCAATCCCCTGCCATGGTCAGGGACAGCTTCCACAAGTCCAGGCTGCTCAGGGCTCCATCCAACCTGGCCCTGAATAGGATGGGGGCAGCCACAGCTTCTCTGGGCAATCTGTGCCAGGGCCTCACCACCCTGACAGGGAAGATGGAAAAGCCAAGACTCCTTAGGTTGGAGAGAAGGCAGCTAAGGAGCCTTTACAAAAGGTTTGTGAGCTAACAGAAGAGCAGATAAGCTGAATGTAGAACCACTGTTCCACGCTGAAATTAGGGAAGTCAGGGACATGTGGGAACTAGAAATAGTTCCGTTTCACTGAGAAGAAAGTACTTCTCTGTACAAGGCTGGCAGTGAAATTCATGAACCTGCTGCTCTCCAGGGAACTGTGGCACCAGCGAGTTCAAAATGAAATCACAGCCACAGAGATTGGGTCAAATATTAGGTAATAAAAGACACAGCCCAGGTGCCAGACAGAACACATCCCATTTCAGACAGACACAGCATGCAGCTGGGTCTCTCTCCAGTTTCTTAAAGAAAAACAATGGCTTGTTTTTAATTAAAGCCTGTGACTGACAGCCCCACCAATGCTGTTATCAGCCTTTATCAGGCTGCAAGTTCCCTCTCCATAATTCATTGCTGTGTAGAGGAAACAGGAGTGTGAGTGGTGGCACAGGGTCTGCTTGGAGCCTGTCACTAGTGGTGTCCCCCAAGGGTCAGTACTGGGCTCAGTATTGTTTAACTTATTCATAAATTACATAAAGAAGAGAAGAAAAAGGAACAAAGTTCTTCAGTAGAACAAAAGAGAGCTTAATGCCTTGGGGGGTTCCAAACAATCCTCTCACTCCCTTGAAACAGAGGTTAAATATATCAATCTCGGCCTTGGGGAAGAATATCCTAAAATGATTTTCCATTTCAGTACAAAAGTCTAACCAGAGGCTGAATACAGAGAAAACCTCCCTATTCCATTTAAAAAAAGTCATTTTTGAGGAAGGAAGGAGGGAGGGAAAATCTGAAAAGAAGATTCCAGAAGTTGTTTTCCCAGCAGATAAACATTAGCTATTTATTTGCAAAGTAACCTTGAATGGGCCCCTGTGGTAGCACAACTACAATCACTTGCACAGCTCCTGATACCACATAAAGCAGGTACACAGAGGCCAATACTGACATGGACACAAGATGCCAAGGCAGGAATCCACTGGCTCCTTTGGTCTGTCCTGAATTAGGAATGTGGTAACTAATCAAGGAAAAGGTCATCTACAAAAACAGGCCAATTAATTGGCATTTGTTGTTTGTCTGGTAACCTTTTTTCAAGGCTTAGTCTGAGGAGCCCTGAGACAAAATATCAAAGGACTTAAACTTTCCATTTCTACAGTTCCCTGGAAATGTCAGTGGCTAACAAATGTCACCAGACATTTAACTACTGATGAGGGCTTTTGCTTGCCATGCATTTTGGGGTACATCTGCAACAATTTGTGTTAGGCAGTCTTTAGTTTCTCTGATTTCAAAGAGGAATCAACATTCCAAACCTTGTGTACTTATGCACCCACCCAGTGAGGAAGCAATGACAGCTGCAAACAAACACAACTTCAGTACAGAAATACACAAGAGGCAAAAAACAGCCCAGATGTCTCTCACCTGATTTTTAACTCTTATCATACAAGTAATCTCAGAGCAATCCTGAAGATGAATCTTTTGGGGTGTACTTGAAAGGTCTTTGGTGTTCCAAATGTACACGTCACTACTCCCGGAGTAAGAGGCCCACACTTCATCTCTCTAAGGCACAGAAAGATACATTTAAGCACTGCTGACAGAAAATGTATCAAAATAACCAGGGCTTGTAAGGCCACATGGCCCTGCCTCCATTAAACTGTATCACCAGAGTAAGTGCAATACCTCTGGAAAGATCTGGAAGCCAAGGAAAGAGGAACACACATCCTTCAGGTGGTGCTCGAGTTTCATCTGCGGTCGAAACTCCTGAGTTGTCACTACAAGAATGCAACTTCTGGTACCTTCAATATTAAAGATACAGAGTTAGTAACAGGTGCCCACTTCTTCAATCTCTACAAAACATGGATGAAAAAAGTGGAAATATAAATGGAATATCCAACAACTGTCTTGTTTCTTTATGTGAAGATGATTTTTGTAATTATTACAGTTTGAGGAAGGGACTTACAGCACCACAGTTGGTTATTGTGAAGCTTCATAGAGGTGAGATTTTGGCAGGGCAGCTGAGAGACACGGTTCACTTTGAGAGTGCTGATGTTCCAAGCAATCACCATTCCATCTAAACTGCTGGAATATGCTTCACTGTTGGCACAGATTTAAAAAATTAAGAAGTATAGTGTTGTTAATTTTTAAATTATCTTCTCTATTATCCTTTACAAACTCTGTATCAACTAGAAACACTGCAGGCTAACTCTGAGTTCAGTGAATGAGAGCACATTACATCATGCATGAGGAGTAGAGCACAACAAAACATTCCCTATAATTCCTCTGAACAATGTTGTCTGATGGATTTTCTCTTGAGTTAGAACAAAAATATCTCAAACTGTTATTTGTTACTGCACCTGAGAAAACAAATTATACTCTTTTCTTTTTACCTTTAAAATTTGTTGTTTTAGAATGAGCAAACCTTTTTCAAAAGGTTCCAACAACACTTAAATTCTTCCTGAAACCCAGTCACATCTGCTGCACCACTGGCAGACCTACTGACCCTGGAGCTGCTTTTCCCATGGGAAGACAGCAGGTTAACACCTTCAGCCAACACTCTTCTCAGTGCTACCAAAAGATTAAAAGCATTTTGCCTGAACAGAACAATAAATGTATTATTTTTTAATAAACAGGCAGGAAAAATCCAGAAGCTTGCTGTAAACATGATGTGCTCAAAGCAAAAGTGAAGTGGTCTTTAAACTGCATCCGTATCAGTTCTTCACTGGATGCTGCCAGTTCCTGGCTGTTCTCATCCTCATCCAAAAGAGCATTCGCTGCTTTATCCTCTTTGTTCCAAACTACACAGTGCTCTTTATTTAAAAAGGAAATTCTTAGGTGACAAACACAATATGGGAGCTACAAAAATGAGCTAAATGAAGACTTTATTAGCAGGATAAACCCTCTCATTTAAAACAATAAATTCTTTCGCCATCTAGGAAAATCAAATTAGATCTACCTGGGTGTTCCATTCTTCTTCTCCACGATGATGTCTGTAACATCAGAGCGATGATCATTCAGTTGTTTATTACAAGACATACTATGGGTGTTGATGATGTAAATAATGGAGTCCTGAGAACCAATCCACACTTGACTCTGTTCCA
Organism: Camarhynchus parvulus; assembly: GCF_901933205.1. Lineage (NCBI taxonomy): Eukaryota > Metazoa > Chordata > Aves > Passeriformes > Thraupidae > Camarhynchus > Camarhynchus parvulus. Next base: position 147,818,625 of record NC_044572.1, on the reverse strand, counting down.
CCATGACCATGCAAGTCTGGGGAGAAAAAGCTCAGGGTTAAATAAAGCCTAGGAGAGAAATCAGTCTTTAATGTAACGTGGAAAAGGCTGTATTCAGCCAATCACTGTAGGAGATGCAGACTTGGCTCTCCAGTGTTCTATCCTTTGCTCTGCTCTATAAATAATGAGAGGACAGATCTCTTTGCAAAGTTTATCCTTCAGTAAATAGGATCAATAATTTATCTTAAGGACTGACTGAAGTGTGCTTCCTGGCCCAAACAAAGTAGAAGTTACAGAGGGAATCAGGGGAACTAGAGAGGTTTGTGTGCTCCTTTCCTCTGGACTGGAAGCCAAACTGTCCAATACAGCCACACTTCCTAGTTCATCTAAAAGTAGTATTTAAGAAAATACTGCCTCCTCTGCTGTCTCTGGAATGTTCTTCCCCTCCATCACACACTCTTCATTTACCTCCCTCCAGTCATCACTTGCAACTTTTTTTGTCTTCTTTTAGGTATCTGACTCTTCTGGAATTCCCTCTTTCCTCCACCCAGCTCTTCACCATCAGCTTTACCCCTCCCTTTCTGACTCTCTCCCACACTCATCCACAGTAATCTATTTCATCTTTCACACGAGTGACACATCCAATCCCTTTTCCTGTGTGTTCTTCACCCAGGTTGCATGCCTGGTTCAGATTCCCTTTTCACAGAATTACTCTTTCAGGTGGTGTTTCACAAACCACTCCCTTTCACCTGCTGGTTCAGACACTTTCTTTTAGAGCTCTATCCCTCTTTCAATAGCATCTACCTGCTTTCCTTACACCTCTTCCTAATCTCCAGTTCTTCAGTATGGGTAAATTTTTATCTGTTCTTAAGATTCCCCTTCTCTTTGGGTTAATTGTCTTTTATTCTTTCTCTTCAACTGTTTCAACCCTGCTTTCCTGCCCCAGGAACCCATCAGGCCCTTCCAAATCAAATCCATCACTTCTCACCACATTGACTTGTTTACTATTAATCCATTTAGCCTCCTTTGTGCTTTTCTCAAAAATCTCCACTTTTCCAGGTTAACTGAAGCCCAAACAACTCAACAACTTTTAAGAATGATGTGATTTGGGGTTACAGCAACAAAAGCACACCCAGCTGCAGCAGGAACTGTGATTCTCTGCCAGTCTCACCAGTTTAGAGCGGCCCATTTTGAAGCAGTGTTGCTGGATAGACCAGGTAGAGGCATCAAAGACCACAACCTTCCCCTCATTTAAAGCACACCAGAGTTTTGGATGAGCATTGTCCAGTCTTTCTGAAGGGTCAAGATGCCCTAGAAATAAAGCAGAGATGATGAGAGAAGTCAAAGAAAACACAATATTTTTGGAGACCTGTGGGAAAGCCATTATTAGGCAGAGCAGGTTTGTAATGAAATGCATCTTCTGGAGTTTGCATCATCAGTTATTGACTGACACAGTTCTCACAATGCATTGTGCTTGTTAGCATTTGTTTGCTGAGTTCACCCAATGATTTAATCTTACACTCCAAAGATACTCAGAGCAGAGATAATCTCTTTCATTGATGGCTAAGAGCTGAGCTCACTGAGATTGCAGTAAAGCTTTTAAGCCCTACAAATACAACTAATAAGTTCACTCACTCTTGTCTACTCCACCAAAGCCTCTCATAGTAGAAAGAAAGAAGGAAAGAAGGAAAGAAGGAAAGAAGGAAAGAAGGAAAGAAGGAAAGAAGGAAAGAAGGAAAGAAGGAAAGAAGGAAAGAAGGAAAGAAGGAAAGAAGGAAAGAAGGAAAGAAGGAAAGAAGGAAAGAAGGAAAGAAGGAAAGAAGGAAAGAAAGAAAGAAAAGCACCACTGAATCCAACACCCTCCACAATGTTCCTTGCATTGTGGCTCAAACTAACTCCCCCCCAGGACTCTAGTGAAAAATAAAAACCTAACAATGAATATTGATCAACAGGAGAGCATCATCCATCCATCCACCTGGCTCAGTAAGTGAGCCAGAAATCTTAATGAGAAATCAGCCCATTAGCACAGAATTGAAGTCTGTGATAAGGCACATGTGCAGAGAAAAGGCAAATTAAGACAGTGAAAACTATGCCTTGGAGTATCTTAATGTGCAACATTACTGTTCTTTTTAAATTATTTTTCTGGTTTAGTATTCAACACACAACCAATCCATGTCAGAATGTGAACACATCAGGCAGGCGTAATACCAGGTGTTATAAGAGAATGTGCTTTATAGGCTAATTATAGCTGGGCAAACCTAAAGAGAGCAACACATCACCTTACCTGGAGTATAAAGCAAGACATCTATTGCCTGTGGAAATGTCTCACCAGCTGAGGGGTTGATCTTGTGCTTTAGTGTCTCTGAAGTTGTTTTGGGGACCATCATAGGCACTAAAATAGATTTTTAGAAGGTAATGAAGTGCACATTTAAGCCTGAAACAGAACTCCAATTCTTAAGCAATAGCAATTCTACACCATTCATTCACATTTCTCACTTTTCTTTCTCTCTAGCTTTAGCTGAGAGCCCAAACACCATTTGTATGAGTTCTGGTAACAGAGACATCCAACAGCCAAAGAGTCTAAAAAACCAAGACAAAAACACAGCATCCAAGATGGAGACAGAAGCAAAAGCGTGGAGACAGAAGCAAAAACTAAAACCTAACCAAACAAAAAGAAAAAAAAAGTGCGGGGGAATAAAAAGAAAAAAAACCCAAACAAACCCTAAACTTTCTACTTACAATTAAATAAATTGCATTTGTGAAAGCGCAATCAGGCTAATGTCTTTTTGTATTTCTAAACATAACCAGTTTGAAAAACAGAATACACACTGAAAGAGCAGAAGGAGATGATGCAACACCAACAGGCTTTGCAGCACTGCTGTGACTGACCTTCATTTTTCATCCTGTCAAAATAAGACAGTTTAGAGGCTGCATAGATGCTTTTGGAGGACTGCAGGGCACCAACCACAGCATCCATCAGGAGAACATTTGTCAGTGCTTGCTGGATATATTGAGGATCCTAAAGACAGAAGTCTTACTGTAGTTTATCTGTTGCTCATTATTCTTACAAGACACCATGCTCAAAATCACAACACGTGCCATGCTTAGCAGAAGCACCAGGCAGGATTGCAGCACAATTCCTGCCACTTCCTGGCAGACCCTACTCCCACATCCCATGTTCCAAGCCAGGTCCTGGAGCAGGGAGTCAGAAGCCAATGTTATTACAGCAATACTTCAGATCTTACAGGATATGAAAAAAAAAAAAACATATGAAAAGATACAGCAGACATAGGATGGATACACATTTCCAAGCTGGATTTTTCTTCATGGGAGAGAAGCACCATGAAATTCTAAGATTAGTGCATGAATATTTAGAACAGAGACAGAAAGCATATTCTTCATATTATTTGGTTACAAATTCCCATATTTATACCTTGTGATCATATGCCATTTTCTTTCCAGCCCACATTTCTTTCACTATCAGGTACCAGAGATCACACTCAGTTTTAAGGTTGGCTTCAAAGACTTCTTTTTTAGATAATGTTTTAATCCTCAGAGTAGGTATTCTCAAAAGAAGGAAAGCTACAGTTGTGCTCTTAACTTCCTGGAAAGTTACAGGAAAGAGAAAACAGAGAATGTACCCAAATAACAGATGATTCAGCACTCAGCCCACAGGGCAGCTTTGTCTACTTACAGCTAATTATTTCAGTTGTCCATACACCCAATTAAGCAGAGGTGGATTTATGAAAATAAATTTAAACATCATCACACAGCCTTAGCTCCACAGTGGATATAAGCTGACCCACTGATACCTCAGTCACATGAACACATTTAATGCTCATGTTATTAAACTTATCTATTCCATATCCATTTCTCTGAGGGTATAACCTCTTGATTTTCAGTCATGAAACTTTTGGTCCAAACCCCCAGAATTTTACCTGATCACTCTCATAGTGACTTGAGCACTGTTTCTTACTCTCCTTACTGAAACTTTACATTGAGAGCCAGCTCACTCTGCAGAATGGGACATAACCTATATCCCCAGGCATGCCAGAGGAGAGGAAGTTGATGCTCACCTCTATATCCCTGAAAGCAGCAATTGGGACATAGCCAGGACGGCCTCCCTCGGTCAGCAGGAACAGGCGCTTCTGGGTCAGAGCTATTTTCCCCACACCATAGTTGGTTTTAACTGAGCAGGATAACTTGTAGACACATTCATTTTTATCTAGATGCTCAATTACTGCTGGTGGCAGATTCACCTCTTGAGCTTCTGCTTCAGTTTCTTTCCAGTAGTTGTAGAAATCTCGGAATGTTTCAGGATCAATTTGTTTCTGCTGTCCTAAAAAAATTTTAAAATCCCTTTAGTGTGAGAAACTATTACACAGATTTGTCCAGGAAGATGGGTTTAGAAAGACAGTAACTGTAACTCGTGCCTCTGTATTGTGCATATAAGTATAGACACTCTAGGCACATGTCCCCATCCCAAAGTTATCTCAGGCAGTGTCCTGAGATATCCCCCCCAAGGGTACAACCATCCCCCACTGACTAAAATGTGTGACTAAAGTCACTCCAGCTCCACCTAAGCATAAAGGAATGGTATAAAAGTGAGTTAAGAACAGGGAGAAGTTAGAGAAGATTCCATATAAATTCTGGGATCAGTCAACAGGCTGAACCTGTCTTCTGCCCTACAGGATCACCTACGGGGTAACAATCACACTCTAGGCACACTGAATTATTATTTTAAGCTGCCTCTTACTGGGGATTAGACCTTGTCCATATAAGGCTTTGCATTATTATATTGCTTTAAACGTATTTTTAAAGTCAAATATTGCAACCAGCAATTCTCAGACTTTAACACCTGATAATTTTACTAATAGAGAGCGTTCTTCTTTAAGCTGTTAATGTGAGTCCTGCAAGGGTGCTAGCAGTGGGTAAAGGGAACCCAGGAGTGGTCTGTCTGTTTGGCAGAGGACCCTCCTCCATGCAGCAGCTGTTCAGTGAAGGGTTTCCACAATGGAACACTGACAGACTGGTCAGGCACAAAAGGCTCAGCTCTCCCAGGGCACTGACAGAGTAAATCTCCCTTTTTCATGTGACAATGCTAAATAATAACCAAAAAAACCCCAACAACCTCATACTCACCTACTGTCAGGGCATCAAATAACCGGTGGATAGTGTCTATATCCCTGACAATCCCAGACTCCTGAATTCTCTTCACAAAATCATCCAGCTGCATGTGTGTTTTTGGCAATTCAAAATTTTTTACATGGTCATCCATTTTCAGAACTTCCCTTTGTTTTTCCATCACTCGACTTATCAGCCTCTTGAGCTCAGGTTTGCGGTCTGCCTGCAAGCGCTCCAAGCGAGGCAGATTCTCCACTATTTTTCTTACAAGATCAGTAGGGAAAATTCTTAAGTCTGTTTTTTCTAGGTTCTGAAAGTCAGAAAGTGCATTTAGTAGTTTTCCTTGCATCAAGCTAACAAGGCCCCGGAGGTAGAAGTACCTTGCCAGCAAGGCGGAGTTCTCGGGGGGTAAGGCACTGATAGCTTTGCTGAGGTGGTTGAAGAAGTCTGTGTAGTAGGAGTGAACACACTGGAACAGCAGAGGAAAGTGAATTTCAGGGATTTTGAATGTGGTGATGGATTTGGAGGGTGTTCTCATTGCTAAAAACAAACACCAAGAGAGTACATTGATCAGGGAAAGGAGCAGAAATGTAAATATCTTCACAATCAGCAATACTATAAACAACAAACAGAATCCCCATCACAGTAACAAGCAATTACAAGAAACAAGAAGGATTACAGCTCTGCTAGGGACACAAATATATTTCTGCATCTATCACCCCTATTATGAGAATGTTCCCTAATCAGGTAACATCAATTCTGGAAAAGTTAAAGAAAAAAGGAAAAAAAAACCCTCATGGAGTTCTTTCTAAACCGTGTTAAGTTTAAGCCTGTGTTTAAATTAAAAGTAATAGAGAACTGGACACAAGGTGGTTGAGGACACAGAAATCAATTCTCCAATATCAATCCCACTGGGACCAATCATTCTTTTGTGGTCCAGCAAAACTTCCAGCAGGATACAGACTGACTTCACAAGCCAGGGGAAGAACAGACAGGCCCCAGCTCAAAGTGACTCAGTCCACCATTTCTTCCCAGTGGCTGACAGTGTTTCTGTGACAATTACAGAATCACAGAATCACAGAATAATGAGGTTGGAAGAGACCTCTAAGATCATCAAGTCCAACCTATGCCCTAACACCTCAACTAGACTAGAGCACCAAGTGCCATGTCCAGTCTTTCTTTAAACACATCCAGAGATGGTGATTCTACCACCTTCCTGGGAAGAGCATTCCAGTACTTTATTATTCTTTTGGTGAAAAATTTCTTCCTAATATCCAACCTATACCTTCCCTGATGTAGCTTGAGACTGTGTCCTCTGGTTCTGTCAGTGCTGCCTGGTGGAAGAGACCAACCCCACCTGTCTGCAACTTCCCTTCAGGAAGTTGTAGAGATCAATAAGGTCACCTCTAAGCCTCCTCTTCTCCAGGCTAAACAGCCCCAGCTCCTTCAAACGTTCCTCAAATTACTCAGTGATGTCACTCCAAAAGAGAACAGCAGAGTCTTTGTCCATCCCAGTGTTCCCTTACCAACAGCTCTTTCCACTTTTCGAAGTGAGGAGTTCCTGGAGGGCCCCTCTGGCAGTTTGATGTCCTGCAGGTTGGGCATGCTGATCACCATGCGCCGGCTGGCCTTGCGCGCGGCGCTCACGCGCTTGGAGGCCATTTTCTCTATGGTCAGCCTTCTGGGGGTGGGAAACATCAAATCTAACCTGAGGGAAATAAAAACAGCACATCACTAGTTTCAGAACTCACACATAGACACTAAATTACTGCCTGTTTTCTTTTTCTTTTTTGTATAATAGTATTAAATCTACAATTTCAACATCTATTCATGTAACCCTTTTACAATAATCATAATTAAATGAGTTAGCAATTATTCATAATCTTATTTATAGATGACCTAAACTCATACCAATAGGGACAAAAGGACTTTTATCACTTCATACCACCAGAAGATTCAAAACCAGAATAAGAAGTAAGAAAACTCTACCTGTCCTCTTCAGACTGGGTACTCAAGTCAAGCCGAGCAAAAGCATCCATCTTTCTGTTCAGACGAGCTTTAAGGAAAGAGTGAAACATGTAGGTCTCTAAAACCTGTGAGACACAAAGGAGTTAACTGTGGATCATTTATAAATTTACATTTTTATTAGCATGTCTTGTTCATTTTTATTACCCTTATCCATGCAAAACAGACATTCCAATTTAGCAATCATAAAAATAAAAAGATTGAAAACTTCAAGAGAAAACTAATTAAGTTTCCATTCACCTTCTGGACTTTGATGACATTTGCTTAGTGGCAAACAGTAATCTCAAAATGCCCTCCAAGAGGTGAAACCAAACAAAAATGAGAAATACTGAGCAAAACAGAGCTACAAGTTTAGTATTAAGCCATGTGCTGATAATACTGTTTATGGTTTGGAATAAGAATTTGGGGGCACTCTAAATTAACATTATGCCATCATACTGAAAAGACAAGTGAATCATCTTTTTTTCTGGTAACCCCAAAACTTATTCCTTGCTCAGGTAATTATTATGGTGTCATCCAGAAATAACTTTCTAAAAAGGTCAAATTGCTACTTTTAGGATAGAAGACAACAAAAAACGCCAGGTGTGAATTAAAAAGAGGGAAAGCCACCATCTCTCATCACTGCACAGTTTAACAAGGTGAAATCTGGGATTTGAGGCAATACAACATGTCTATTATATAAATGTTCAAATGCCTCTTACTAATCCACTTGCAATGCACAATGTAAAAGAGAATCTCCAAAAGCATTAAATTCCCAATTTCTAGTATTCCTCCAGTAGGTGGCAGAGTTTGCCAGCAATTGTATGTCCAGGAGACTTCCAAATCTTAGTCCTTTCTAATGGATTTTTTTGAGTTTTCTTAATATTATTCCAGACACCACTAGTAACTACTCCATAGTGTGTTATTTTCTAAGATTCAAACCTGAAAGCAAACCTGCCACTTTGCTATTTGGTATTTAAGTAAGTCAGCGGCTCAAAGCTCTTCTTAAATATGTACATCTGAGTTTTTAACTAATACTGAATTTCAATTCATAAAATTGCCACCATTTCATTTATAGCATTAGAAATTGCTGCTGAAAATATTTTAATTATTTCTATTAATCTGAAATCCTGGTCAAAAGATTTCCAATCAATTTCTCTCCTAAGGATATATTAAGATCTTCCTTTTAGTCTGTCTGGCATTAATCCTAAAATACAAATTTATTAATAGCAGATAATCACAGCACTGAATTTACCTTTTTGTAGAATGGCTGGTCTCCGACTGCCCTTGTTTTCAGAAATTCTTCACTGTTAAACACTCTGTGTTCATAATTTAGATGGTCTTTTACCTCCCTGGGGACAAAAATAAATAAATATATGAATCTGCTTGGAGATTTGTAAGCAAGTCATATTTTTGAAATAGCAGCAGCCCACTGGTACTACTAGAAATATGCTGCAGCATCAGAAGACAAAATAGAAATGTGCTGCAGTATTAGAAGGCAAAGTCAGTTTTAATGAACAAGTCTGTGTTACTGAATCATAGAAAAAGGAATTCAAATTCTTACAAGTAAGGTAGTCTATCTGCTGCCAAACTCACACTCTGTAAGACGCAGTAAGCCATGAAGGAGAATCTGTGTAAATCATGATTTAGGCTCCAATCCTGGATTTACATACACAGTTCCTGAATCACACACAACCCACTGGAGCACAAAAGACAAGTGCACCTATCATGGGTAATTTGAAAGATGTGACCTGACCTCACACTGTCCCATCACATTGCATCTGCAACAGGCATATGAAAAACAAGGTTCTTACTACATCCTGTTAGCAGTTTATCCAGCCATATGGGGTCAGGAAAAGGTATGGTCAATGAAAGTACATAGTCCTATGTAATTCTGTAAAATTTAGCACTGTCTGCTTTAAACATGGAACCTCCACACACAAAAAAAATCAATACAATGCTTTGCTGAAGACAGAACAACTGCATCAGAAAGTTACTTTCCTTCACTCCTGGATGCTGGCAGAGTTAGGAGATAGAAGAAACAAGGCTGAAAAAAAGAACAAAGAAAAAGTTTGAAGGAAAGGAGAAAGAAAGCAAAAGAATCAACCCCTTTGTGATACATACTATCTCTTAGAGCGCAAAGCATCTGTTCATTTTATGCAGCCAAATGTTTAGTGCATTAAAGACTTCAAGCTGTTATGAGCAAAAATGCATTTCTCCTCATCTTTGTCTGCAATTATTGTTGCCAAACACTGAAATCCACAAAATCCCACTGTGGAAATGAATGCATTTCAGTTTCCACAATCAGCTATCTGTAAAGGCTGTTCTATTCCCCACACCCAGCAGCTACTGTCCTTCGTGGAGGGTCCAGACACCTGCAGGAATTCTCCTTAAGCTGATCCAATAACAGACACCTGGTATTTGGACTCTGTAAATTAACCCAGCTCCTTCTGACTGAAAGTGTCAAAGAGAATTCCCATGAGCAATTCAGTAGCTGATCCAAAGGGAAGAACCACCTCCAGCAAAAGGCCACATCATTGTTAAAATGCCAGTCCCAAACACAGCCAGTACCCCACATTTCTTACCACAGAATTATGGAATACCCTGAGCAGGAAGGGACCTACAAGGATCACTGAGTCCAGCTCCTGGCCAATTGTCCCTTCTTGTGCCAACACTTTGCCCTTGAGCTTAAACAGCTCCTCCTTCATTCTCAGGTGTTGCACTCCTCAGGTATCTCATCCATTCTCAGCCTAAACACATCCAGGTGTTCTGAACAGGTTGTTCCTGCTTTCAGCTCTTCTATTCTGTCCTGGTTTGCATTCATGTGCCTCTAACAAGAGGGACCAAAACTTGACTGATATCCCTGCTGGGCCCTAAGCTTTTCCAAGAACTGCCCTTCTCTTCCTGAAATCTTCCTACAAAAGACAAGCTTAAAATCACAAGAGCTTTATCTAAGATATTTGAGCAATGTATATACACATCAAAACATCAATAACTTTTATTCCATCAGGCTGCACGACTTACTTCCCATATACCCTAACAAAACCTAAGCTCTACAAAATATCTATAAAGTAAGACAAAATGAGAATATTTTCACTGATGTGCTTTAACCGGTACCACATGTTCTTCTAATAAAAACTACTACACCCACCTACCTGAAGATATTAACAATTAACTGCAACATGGTTTGCTGCACATCCATGTTCAGTTTCTGCTGCCAAGCCCTCCTGCGGGTTTGGAGCTCACCAAGGTCTGTGCAGGCTCGGAGATGGCAGAGCTCCAGATCAAAGTGCAGCTGCAGACCCTCCACTCTACACACAGAAGAAAACTATTAACTTACATCCTAACACCAACAATTTTTTCATACCTTTAAAAAAAAGAGTAATTTAGGCCCATGCATCTTACAGCTAGAGAAGTGCCAGATTGATTTACAAGTGCTGACAAGCTAACAAGATTCCAGGGAGCCCCACTCAATTAAATCACAGTGCACTCAGTCTTTGTAAAGTTCAGAGTATAATCCGTATCAATAATAAAAAGAAACAAGCATTCCAGTTGCTGCAAAATAATTTGACTACTTAAAGCCACTTCTATACTAATTAATTGAAATTTTCAATTTGCCCTTTTCTAAAATACAGTGGGGTTTATATGAATGAAATAATATTATAATAATAAATAATACAAAATAAGAAACTTGTAGCATTAAGCATGGTTAATGCACTAAGAGAGACACATCTTCAAGATCTTGTCACCTTTTCATGAAAGTTTCTGCTGCTTGTGCTGGAACATCTGGAATCTCAAGTTCCTCTTCAACCACTTTTGAATGTGAAATATCTCCATTATCTATATTAATTAGAATTAAATCTTCACCTTCCTTTTAATTAAAAAAAAACCAAACAGAATGACTGTGTGTTTATTGTAAAAATATTTACTTCTCATTTACATACTTTTTAGACAATTAATTTCATCAAGAAAGTAAGCCAGGAAAGGACTGAAATTTTTCCACGAGTAGAAAATTGTACAGATAACTAAACAATCACATTCAAGAAAAATAAATGCAGTTGCTTTAACAGATGTTAATCCCAGTATATAAACACTTAATAATCTAATATGCCCTAATATGGAAGGGGACAAATGCACTGCAAGTAAAAATCAGGAGTGGTAATGGTGTCAAACATACCGTGCTCACTTCATCAAAATGATCAATATGGCATCCCATGAGGAAAGATGTTGGAGCCATCACAAAATCCAGCATTTGCCTGGACAGGATGGGCACAAAAGTGTGCTGCCACTGAAGGGGGTGAAGGTACAGCATAAAGCATTCAGCAATGAGTGTCAGCAGAGCCCAGTCAGAAGAGAAGAAAACAATTCTCTGCTCAGTCAAAATACAGGTCATTATCTGAAAAACAAAGCCAGAATGTTAAATGTTTGCAAAGACGTATCTAGAACACACTAGAAATGCAAATATTTAATCTGTGAGAGTCGGCCTCAAAATTCTCATTTTTAGTGGCTACCTTACAGAGTTATAAAATGAAATAATGTCCATTTCAAGATGCACCAGCTGCACCATTTAGGATTTGAGATACTTTTATTCATAACTTGGATGCTTGGGCAAAACCTAAAAAAAATAAGGCAGAGCTGCCAACTCTCATGGCTGAGGAGGTTTCTTAGAGAAAGTGGCTCAGATAATACTGATGACCTTAAACAACTGAACTTAACTTCACAGGTGGCCTTTAAGCAGGAAATCGGATCAGGAAACCTACAAAGGACACTCCAGCTTACATTATTGTAAGATTCTGTGAAGCACTGAAAAAAATTCTTTGCAAATAGCTGTTTGTATTTTGTATTTCCACACCATTTACACCTTATTTGTATGAGAGTGCCCATTGTCATCAATCCTTCCCACAGACCCCTTTTTTAAACATGAAAAAATTACTATAAATCTTGTAGAAATGCATATAATGAAAATTCAAAATAAAATCTGTCAATTGGCTTGGGTAGTTACACTTTAAAATACATTCTTAAGAAATTTAGTACCAATTTCTAGACCACAGGCAAAGAAATGTAATATCCCTTAATCTAACCAGGTCTGTCAATAACAAAGTATCTTAAGGAGAAGTATAGTTTATGTTGACATAGCTCTAATATTCAGGACTAAGACTATTCTGAATTTCTGGGTTTATAAAGTTTTTTGAGTAAATAAACATCTTGTTTTTTCCCTAACTACAAATTACCAATACTGTCAATCTCTAAAACGTTCAAAAGCATGAATTGGCTTTACCTGCAGCACCTGCTCTGGCTTGAAACACAGCAATGGAAGATGGAGATCCAAGTCAATAATTGGACTGTCCGGATCCTCTCGTGAAGGAATTATTATTTGAAGTGGTTTCATATGAAATACCTATATTATAACAGATAATATAGAAACAGAAATAACAGATGGTTTCTGTTTACTCCTTAATGAAAATGTGCCCACAGCACATTTAATTCACGATTTTAGTTCCAACTACAAAATACTAACTTTAATTGAGAGCAAAAAGACAAGTATTTGCATACTGCAGAAAAGTAAATTAAAAAGAGGGAAATATTAAAAGACATAATGAGTAGTTTGAAAGATTAATATGAACTTATCTCCTCTCATTCTCACAGTGATTGGCCAGTACATTTTTTTTAAAAACATCTTTTAACAGAATTAAATTTGCTTTATTATAAGCATAACAAAATAATTTATATTTGTAGATACGACTGGGAAACCAAAACTATTAATAAAATTCATACAGGAAACAGAAAAAAATATGAACAAAGTGAGCATAGGTTGTCATGCTAAGAAAATAAAACAAGCCAAAAGGAATGAGGTCTCTCAGAGTTTCAGATACTTCAGCTCAAATCTCTGGGGGTTGGGTCTTGCACGTGCTGCACATTTCAGCACTCACAGCTGGTTTAGCCAATCACTCAGATATTTTCCAGCTATGCTATTTTTCCTCCACTCCTAACCCTTCATCCCAGGGTCAAGGAAAGCAGCTAAGGAAGAGCCCTTGGCTGAAGTTCTGCTTCCCCAGAAGCCACCGCAGTAGATAACAGAGTGTGTGCTGAAATCACTGACCCAGCTGACATCTGGCTGGACTTGGGAAGGGTCAGAAAGGAACAAATACACAGCACTGAATACAAATGTTGATGTGAGTTTCCCCTCTCAGCTTGGTCTCATCCAGGCAGCGGCCAACTCAACATTTCATCCACTGCACACTGTTCTGCTGCTCCCAGACCTGCCCAGGCATCATCTCACACCACAAATAGTTGGCATGAGCCAAAGCCTTCCCAGAGGAATATTGAAAACTAAAGAACATGGTTGGTATGCCAGCACTCCAGCCTGAACCATGGTCACACTGTTATTTTCTTTACTAATAATGCATAGCCTGATTTTTAAAGCACAGGTATTGACATCAGTTTCACATCACCAAGTAATCTCTGACCTGACATTCATGAATGTCACCCAGTTTATTGAAAACATCATCTTAGTATCTTAGAAGACATAATGTTAAAATCATTATGAAATTCAGGAGGAATAATTACCAAGTGGAGTGATCCTGGTGGGGGGCTGGGGATTAAAAACAGCTTTGCTGCAAATTCTTTAATGTGCTCCTCGACATCTAAATCCCTCAAAGGTCGTAGCTGCACTAGTAAGCTGTAATTAAATGACAGGAAATTACTTATCAATAGTAACATGCAAATACAAAAAACTCTTTCTGCTGATAATCTAGAAAAAAATAGTAGGAGTAATGAAGCTATTATTTCTGCTAATTAATTTCTAATTTATTAGATACTTGAGCAGCTTCATTAAATTTTAATGATGCTTCTGTGTCAGAAGCAGAGTTTTTTTGTACTCCTGTGCATGAAATACTGCTGCATTATATCCATCAGGGGACACAGCACAGTGGTTTGATGGCCAAAGGAAACCATGTGTGAGGTGCAGCTACAGCATCTTCTAGAGACTGCTTGAGGAACCAACACCCACAGCTGCAACACCCAGTGCTCCTCAATCCCCAGCATAAGACACCAGCTCAGAGATGGAAAACAGCACCAGAGGAAAAGAGAGGTTGTAGACCCAAGTTTGACTGCAGAGGAATGTGAAGCAAGAGCCATATTTAGCACAAGGCTTAGGCCTCTATGGACACTGCTCTTTGCTGTCACTCCTGCCCACACGAAGAATAAGAACAATTGTGCAAACCTGCTAAATGTTTCTGTTTTTAAACTGCATTACCCTAACAAAGGTCACATGGTTTATATATTACACCAAATAAATGCTGTTACATTTAAATATACACACAATCAAGACTGAAAACTACTAACTCCCACAGCATTTCTGAAATGTAACAATTACCAAGTTAGGTATTTGTGGTCACAAAGGGTGTTTTGTACAATGGAAGATTCACTTGCACATTTATAGCAAAAACCCCAAATATTTACAAAATCAGAAATCTAGGCCTGCAAATCTGTATATAGAGAAACTAGGAACTGAATATGGTTGTCTTCTCCCTGGAGGTTTTACTTCAGTTTGCAGCTTTACTGGTTTCCTGCAGAAGAACACTTGCTCTTCAGGAAGGAAGCAACTCAATAGGTTAAGAGATATATAAGGATCCAAGACACCTTATTTGTGTACAGCATTTAGATTCCAGAAAAAAAAACCAAAAACAATATATTCTGTCATATATTTCAGCCCTTTCAAATGAAATATTTAAATTCACTATTTTCCTATTTGAAGAAAGCCCTGGCTGTTACATAAACATTCCTAAAAAGTCCATCAGCTCTTCAGGAGGGGCAGAGAAAGGGGAATTTAAGAATTATCAAAGAAAACCAGACAGTTGAACCAATCATTTAAACAAATACTCTGTCACAATTAGTGATGCCTCAGATTTGGCCAAACAGAGTAAGCAGACCTGCCTTTTTTTTTTCTTTCCTTTGAGACAAAAAGCTCTTACCAAGACAGTAAATGTCACAAGACACACAACATGACAGAGAAAGCAGCAGATGTACACAGAGGACAGTCAGAGCTCCCTGTTCAGGACATGGTGCCCCATCAATGCAGCCTAACAGCAGCTGACAGCTCTGCACTGCGAACGTCTGCAGAAATAAATGAAGTAATCTCTGAAACACTCAAGTGGAGAGCTAAGGAGTTTATGAACCTTTCATTACTGCTATTAACTGTCCACAGACAGGTGTTTCAGAAAGCAAGAGCAGCTCAGAATAGGCCCTTTGTACTGCCTCAGTGCTGGCAGCTATTTGCACACTCCCACCTTTTCTCAAGGCAGCTGAAATGACGAATACACAGGTTGGAAGATTTACTGTTTGAATGGAGCCTATTCATCCATCCAAGAAAGGAGTTCATCCAGGAGATTACTGCCAGGAATATTTAATTTTTCATGCAGTATAACAGACTGAGGTAATACTACATGTGCAAACTGCCAAAACCTCTGAAGTTAAACTGAACCTTTTCAAAAAATGTAGAATAATCCAACAGCCACCGTGCTGTGAAACCATTTAGGTGCACATCTGCTTGCTCTGGAGAAAGGCAGACACACCCCACACAAAATGTTCTGGATTTGGAAGCACTGAGTGCTAGCAATATGGAAATTAGCTGTAAAATTAATGGCACAAAATACAAAGACCTTCATTACTATGATGACAGCTTGCAGATTCCCTTGCAGTTCAAAGCACCTACCTGGACTTATAGCTTGATGTTGCCTGTGCATCTCAGCTTGGTTCAGTTTTCAGTTGTGGTTTCTACTCTGCCACTTGAAAAAGTTTAGGAACCTGGATTTTACCTAAGAATACTTAAATTAAAAAATACTTTTGATGATTATTCTGACTGAAAGCAAATACCACCTCACCTATAAGTAATTCTGTGCACTTAGGTACTGCAGAAAATAATCTATGGACAGAATTCTGGAGGAAAAAGAAACCTTTTGCTGCAAAAAATCATCCTGGATGGAAGTAGAACCCCTTTAGATGCTACTTGAATATCAGATTTTCAGCAGCAACAGCATTCTTGCACTAGGTATCACAATGAAAGGGCTACACACTGGAAATAGGTGGTTTGAGGTCCACCAGCAAGTGCTTTCAGAACTCCTGTCTGGAGAATGATGAATCAGTTGAAGCATTCTGCAGAACAGCTCTGCAACATACCAAGGATACAAGTGTGCAGTTGAAGGTGTTATTATTTGTTAAGTATAAGAGGCACTGCTACCAGAGTAGCATTCAAGCAACAAAAATACTTAATTAGATTATTAACCCATTGGTCACCTGATGACACACAGTAACTCCCTTCCTGGTTTACAGCAACACAATGTCAGTGCTTTGTAATATCCCCAAAAGTCAAGAACATCTGCAGCTGTACAGGGCACTACACTCAAAATATCTCATATAGGTCTTGGCTGTAATGGTTTATTCAGAACAGCCACACACCCCAGCAGCTGTTTCATGCCACATGGAAACATTTCAGTAGTACAACCAAAATAAGGAAAACCTGTACCTCTCCACCCCTTCCTTCCCCTCCACCCTAGTGTATTCTGACACAGCGAAACACTTTAAAAAAAAAAAAAACCCAAGGCACCAAAATCAGAAGGGCAGACATTCTGAAATGAGCCCTTGAAATACTATCCAGAAAAAAGAAATTTAAAAAAAAAAAAAACCCAGAATAAAATTTAATGGAAGCCTCATCAGTTGAGTTTCCAGCACCGTGGGAAATGCCAACTCCAAATTCAGCTCTGTCACTGGCACTCACCCCCCCTCCAGTCACACACACTCCCATCTCACAGATGCAACAGCAAAAAGGGGAAGAGCTGTGCAGCTGTGTGAAAAATTCCCCAGTTAGAAGACCAAGACAACACACAAGACTAACGTGGAAGGTTACTGTCCTGTTGAACTTCCCTATAATTATTCACATATTTACAAATCACTTGAAGCTCAGATTGTACAGTACTGATCAACTGAACTCCTCTCAGAAACCAGTACAGACTTAAAAGAGAAATCTGTGGACATGAATGTTTTAAATAGGTGCCAAACCCTACTATATGTGATCAAGGCAGAGGTGTTTAATTATAATGTTTAAATAGTTATCAAGTCTAAACTACCCACCCAGAGGCAGAAGCAGATCTAGAGGGTTAATTCTATCTGATTACTGTCTCCTCTAAACAGATACAAGGACTAGAAACACTTTTACAACATCTGGAATTTTCCATGGTTGTGCTGAAGATTTTCCCACTTCTCCCTTGGCTCTTTTATAATCCATTTGCTAATTGACTGCTTCTCCAAGCTCAGAGACGTCTCACTTCACAGAAGAAATTACTCATTTATGAATACTCTACATAAACCACTGATGAGCACTGTAACTGTCAAACTGAATCCATTTCCCACCCAGTGCAAAGCTGGTGTGAGGTGAGCCCTCTCACAGGCTGAGCTCACAGCAGAAAAGCAGCAGGAATCCACTATAAAAGCTGCATGGAAACAGTAGCCACTGTAGAAACAGTAGAAACTGTAGTCACAGCTGGAAGGGTTCCATATGCAGATTAGCAGCAACTTGAGATTTGAGACTTCTAAAAGGCAGCAGTGAATCAGTTCCTGCAATACCAAGGGTTGATGTAATTCACTTAAATATAAAGGGAGGGGGGAGTGATCTGGGCAGGAAAGGAGAAAGGAAAACAAACATTTCCTTTTTATTTCACTGAACATTTCTTTTGATTTCACACTGACCTGTGCACACCCTGTTTCCATTATGTTGAAGTGCCTTGTCCACATTAAACCCCTTCACTAATGCTTTAAAAATGACAGAGCAGAGGTACATGCCCTTAAAAGGGCTGCCAGAGCGACTCATTTCTGATCTCACAGCCTTTTTGAGCCAATGTCTAAAATGCCCAGGAGGAGGGCACTGCTTTGCTCCTCCAGGGCTCTCTTCATGCAGCCCAGGGAAAGCCAGTCAGTGCTCCAAGATCCAAATCCACAGCACAGGGAAGAAGAGGTGCATGGGCTGGGAGATGAGTGCTCAGCTCTCATTTGGGCTGGAGCCAGGTCAGGAGCTGGGGATGCACCTCAGCTGGTACCCAGGGAGTGTCCCCTGCTCATCTGCTCGGGATATGAGCACCAGCAGCACAAGGGGGGCAAGCTCCAGCCTAGAACCCCAACACCTTTCAGCTTATGTACAAGAAGCAAATACCTGCAACTGAATTCAGATTTGACTCTAGAAAGTTTGACTGAAATTTAGTGAAGAAAACCTCTTCTACCTTTGGACAACAGGTCTGCAAGTGAAGACACACAGTAATGGCCAATGTACCCAGGCAGGTTCCTGATGTGAGAAGGTTTTAATCCAAAATAGATGCAAATAGATCTTAAAAATTTAACAATAAAGTAACCTCAAAATAAGAGAAATTACTTAATAACAATCCATGTTTACTTACCTTTTACATAATCTACACTGCAGAGTATTTGACTGTTTCTAACCAGTGTATCCTAAGAATTTTTCTCCTAGCTCTACAACATCCATGTAACCACTCTACTTCCTCAAGTGACTTGGATTATTTCCCTAATGTGTCATTAACTGCTTATTAATACATATATTCACGTTCTTATGACATTTATTTGGTGCATTATAAAAAGCTTTTAGTGCTTTGAAAGCAATTTTCATAAGAGTGGAAAAAAACCACTCCAAAAAAAGCCAATAATATCTGTAAAATATCCATTCCCTACACATTAGCAAAAACCCCCAAAGAAAATGAAGACAACATCTGTAACTAATACCCTCAGTATTCAGAATTTGCACTTACTGTCTGGGCAACATTGACATAGCATTTCTTCTTTTCCTCTCCCCCACAACCTTAACATAAAACTATGCACTGCTTTAGCATCACACGGCTCTCCTGACCACATCAAGCAAATTCAGGTATTAAAAACCAGCATTCATTTCCAGCAGAAACACACAGGGGAGCAAATCTTACCAAGAGAGACAATCCTTGAGGGCACTAAAATATGGGTATCTGGATATAACACAAACAGCACAGGGTACAAAACAGGCAGGCACCTTCCCAGTCTGTGCAGATTCCCAAGGGCCCTGCCCATTGGAGGAGGTGGAGCCATCCTGCAAGAAAACTGCGCATTAATGACTTTATGTTAATCATGAATTTATAGCTGATCTTTTCTTGAGAACCTTAGAGATGTGATATCCAATTCCCTCTATATTTCAAAGGGATTTTGATGCCTATATCCCTTTAGGTCTTCAGAAAAATGTCAGCCTACAAGACTTAAACAACATGTATTAAAAAGAATTTGAGCACAAAATGTATTTAGAAAGAACATCTTTCATTGTTTGGAAAGAACAATCTTTACAAAAAAAATATCCAGGGGATAAAGTCTGTTCCTCAATATCCAAATCTCCTAAATGAAATCCATAGCTGTTTTTCCTAATGAAATTTGTTCCAAAGTATTTAATTTAAAATGGCACCATAAAAGTATGATTTGTCTTGTGCTCCCCCTAACATAAAAACACACCTGTTAACTAATTAGATAAATCAAATCTCACATTATTTTCAAAGCATTTTGCTTTTATATCTTTTAATAAGTTTTAATAGAAGAATGAGTTAAATCACATACTTGCATTGACTGGTAGTACTGTGCAACAACACCATATGTTCTGTTACCACAGACGTCAGTGAAGACCAGGAAATGGATGTGGTCCTCTTTTAATTCAGAAGTTACATAAAGTCCTCCTGAAATGAAAGCAGCAACCATATTTTTAATTATATATTGAACTACAGTTGTGTGAAAGACAATTCATGACAAATACTGCACATTGCCACTTCATTTCAAGAGAAGTGTTTCATTTTAAGGGATTAAAATGTAATATACAGTCAATTTGAACTAAGGGTTGTTAAAGAGGTTGTAAGCTGCACATTACTGAAGAAGCAAAAATGAAATTATTCTGCATTTTCAGAGGCAAAATACAAGAAATGGGTTTAAATTACTTTTTCCCCCAAGATATTAAAAAGGCCTGCAATAATGACACACATATTAAATTTTTTCCAATTAAACCTGGAGGAAATATTCATTACTTCAGGCATATCAAAATGAAAAGTGAGAGAGTACTCAGCCATTTTGGGGTGAAAAATAATTTTTCAAGTGTGTGCATGTTTGCACTTCACTCAAATCAAGATTTACCAACAAAGGCTAAAATATTAGGGCTGAACTATGGGTCAAGAAATATTTACATTCAAACAATTCTCAACAAGAAGTGTGAACCCTCATGTACCTGGGAAGCAGAGCTGTGGTAAAGCAATGAGATCAATGTCCTTTGGAACTGTCACATCTTCTGTGTCAGGTGCTTTCTGCTCCCCATTAAGGCTCTTGACATTTTCAACCTTGGGTCTCTCTTTTTTCTTTCGGAAGGAGCGGCGTTTGCTTTTATTCAAGTTATTACCAGCATGAATCATCTGAACATCATCTCTGCTGATAAACGGAGGCACAAATACAGAAAGAACTTCTGGATCAAGGGGAGGAGGATTTCTGAGTTTTCTTTGAGTGCCCTATAGAAAAAAACAAGAAACAAAACAAACTCTAAGATGACACTCATTCTGATATGTGGGGTTTTTTTCATAATTTTTAACCTTGGTTTTCTTCTACCCCTAAAATTGTGGGTTTCAAATATATTTTTCTGCTCCCTAAATAATTGATTTTTCCTTTTAAGTTTTTGTTTTATGCATCTTAATGCAAGGAAAATAGGCATTTTTAGCAGGCAAGGAATCCTTCATCATTCAAAATGTCCCATATCAGTATCAGGCCTTTGGCAAAAGAAACTAACAGATATCAAATACCATATTTCCTCCTTTTCAGTGTTAAGATAAACTATATTTAAAATAAACACTGGCAACAACAGTAAAAAAAAAAAAAACAGGCAATAAATAAATGAAAAGAAACAAAAACAGCTGAGCCTCTTAGATAAGTCTTTGTTTGACTTCAGGAAAAGCTTCCTTTCAACTCAGAACAAATAACATGCACCAAAAAAAAAAAACCAAAACAAGAAAACCAAACCCTAAACAACACATACACAGACTTTCACAAGACAAGGCTTAATTTTATAAGGCAATCAACAAAGCACAATTAAAAACTACAATCATTGTTACAATAACTACAACTTTAAGACACTGAAGCCATGAGAATCTCTCCATGTACTGATGGCTCAGTGGAACAGGCACCCCAAGAGCATGTGTGAAATTACAACATTTTCACAGGCAGCTTTGCAAAGTATGACTGGCCTGAAAGCCCTCACTGCCCTGCAATGAAAAGCTGTGCAGGAAGTGATCAGAGATTTCCTCATACTGGGGAGCACTGTTTGTATTCTTGACCATACAGTTGAGCCAAGAAGCTGCATTTCCAATTACTTCATTGCAATTTTAATTCTTCCTGCAAGGTTAAAAAAAACAAGTAAAAGCTTTGTTTAACCAACGGATATTTGGAAACAGGAAAGGCGAGCCCCACTGTGGCAAAAAGTTGTTTTGTTTTTAACTTTTTGCAAACATCTTCAAAGTCAGAGGAGGTGAAGCATACATGCTGCTTTTATCACCAGATATGATGCAAGATGCTCCTTGAGAACCAGTGCTGGCCTCACCCATCATTTCCCTATTAAAAAAAAATAGCTACAACATAGAAAGCTCTGTTGCCAATGTTCCACTGTCCAGGTTTTGAGACAGAAGTCTCAGCTCTTAAATCCCAGCATGTATGTCCACTACTAGTTTTCTTTTCCACATTTGAGCATCATAGGAAAAATGTGAAGGAATGTTTCATGACATTTTAGTTTTGGTATCTTAAATTTCATAAACTACACTGTATTTATAATAGGATATTCTAAAGAAACTACTTCACTAAAAATAAGAAGTGAAAACCACACTTTTAATGAACAAAGAGCCTGAACTAAAAGTAAACTGGTGTGGAAAAGAAAAGTTCAGGTAAGTGTCCAGTAGGATAGTCAAAAGATAGCAGTGACTTTAAAAAGCACATCATGAATTGGGGTACTGAGCGCCACATCCTCACATGCTAGTGTGACACTTCAAGTGTCATTTCCTTAGTTGGCAGCTGACAAAGGCAGTGAAGAAACTGGAAACACGGATAAATTCACCATGAACACCCCCAAACTAACATGCAGCTAAACATTTCAGGAGGAAATTAAGAATTAAGGCTCAGCCCTGAGGCTGTTATGCAAGAAAAACACAGACAGTACTCCAGCAGCAGCATTTTCAACTTGGCAGATCTGCCCTGCTGAGGTTTTCACACAGAGTTGCTTTGACAGGGCAATCCCTGACTTACACTGAGGCATCTCTGTGCTCCAAAGTGCTGGATGGCAGCCAGCAGTTTAATGGCCTCACAGCCTAACAGTTCCTGAAATGGCAGATCCTTGATGTCTTGAACTACTACAGAGACATTAAACACCATTTTTCCCCACAGATCAGCTCTGTCAGCACTGTCACTGACCCACTGACTCAGTCTCCAGCATTTGAGTCAGCTCATATTAATGTCTTGGCCAAAGTCACATTTTTACTCCTTGAGTTCAGGGATAGTGAATAGGCAGCAGTAGAACAATATTCACTTGTTCCTGCTATTCTTTGAACATTTTATCTTTTCTGCTGCCCTTTTTACTTCTTCACTTTGAAATACTTCCCTTTTGTAGCTTCTTGCTACCAAATCTCCTTGCATCATACATAGATTCTTACCAACAGCAGTGGGGGATTTTACTCCATCCCCATTTGAGGATGTTCCTGTAACAGCACTGCTGCAAAGGACACCAATACAAGACAGACTTTTACAATGACTGCACTATTTAGACACAAACAGCAGTGTGTTGAAACCACAAATCAGAGCATGACTTCAGCTATCTGGCGTTTCCTTGACCTCATTCTCCTCTTCCCATCACTGAAGAAGTTAATTTCACTTTGAATGCCATGAAAGAACTGGTTTCTTTAACAAATAATTAGGCAGGGAAAGTATGATGCCTCAGAAAAATTAGATTGGGCAGGACAATTAGGTTGTAGTAATAGGACAAAAGGGAATGGTTTTAAACCAACAGAGGGCAGGTTTAGATCAGATATTAGGAAGAAATTCTTTATTGTGAGGGTGGTGAGGCACTGGAACAGGTTGCCCAGAGAAGCTGTGGATGCTCCATCTCTGGAAGTGTCCGAAGTCAGGCTGGATGGAGCTCTGAGCAAGATGGTTTAGTGTAAGGTGCTCCTGTCCCATGGCAGCAGGGTCATCAGAACTGGGTGATCTTTAAGGTCCCCTCCAACCCAAACAATTGTAGGATGATCTCTCCACATTCTTGTGCAACACTTTGCTCAAACTAATGATAAGGCTGACATTAGGTCTGGTTGCACTGGGTTTCATCCAGTGAAGTTTCAGAAGTCCCTTGAAAAGGAGATTGTTCCTCCCTTATGCCCCAGCCCCCAGCACAGCATCCTCTGGTCTCACTCTTGTTTGCCAGCAGCTCTCCAGTATAAAGGCACTCAAATGTGGGACAATATTCCAGATGTGAACTCAAGGGTTTTGAGTAATAACAATAATAGCAATAATCCCTTCCCCTTGCCTGTGAGCCACAGTCCTGATGATGCAGGTCATTACACAGGTACTTATCAGAAAATCACACAACAGATTGGGTTGGGAGGGACCCTCAATTATCATCTCATTTGAATCCTCCTGCCATGGGCAGGGGCATCTTCCACTAGACTGAGCCACCCAAAGTCCCACCCAATTTGACCTTGAATACTTCCAGGGAGGGTGCATCCACAGCTTCTCTGAGCAACCTGCGCCAGTGCCTCACCACCCTCACAGTAAAATTCTCCCTAATATCTAATCTAACCCTGCCCTCTGTCAGTTGAAGCTGCTCCTCCCATTCTATCACTGCATGCCCTTGTCAGAAGTCCCTCTCCAGCTCTCTTGGAGACCCTTCAAGTACTGAAAATCCACAATAAGGTGACCCCAGAGCCTTTTCTTCTCCAGGCCAAACAGCCTCAACTCTCTCAGCCTTTCCTCATATGAGAAGTGGACCCAATCCCAAGAGCTCCATGTCTTTCCTGTGCTTAGGACCCCAGAGCTGGATTAGCACTCCAGGTAGAGCAGAGGGGTTGAATCTCCTCCCTCAGCTGCTGCCCACACTGCTTTGGATGCAGCCCAGGACATGTTTGGCTTTCTGGGCTCCAAGTGCACATGGCCAGGGCATGTCCAGCATCCACCAGCACTCCCAAGTCCTCCCGGCAGGGCTCCCTGCATCACCCAGTCTGTACCAATAGCAGCGACTGCCTTGACTTAGGGGCAGCACCTTGCACTTGGCTGTGTTGATTCCCCGAGTACCCATGGATTCACTTCTAGGGCTTTTCCAGTTGCTTTTCACTGCAACAAGCACACACTGCTGACTGATGCTCAATCTGATCACACCTCATTTCTTTCAGGCACCTTGACAGCCAGGGAGGCATTACAGAAGCAGAAAAAAATGTTTTGGTGAAAAATTGTCTGCATCAGCAGGGGCAGAGAGCATGAGACAGCTCTGTACCACTGACTGTGGTGGGCAGATACAGAACACACTGATGGATCCTGTTGAAGATCTGAGACATGTCACAGACAGCTTGCATACACTTGCCAAAACCCAGCTTTATAGCTGTAGATAACTTAGGGAAAAGAAGCATCACTTCTGTTCATTTCATTCTTACTAAATACACACTTCCAGTGCTAAGAAAGAAATCTATAGCTGAAAATAGCAGCCTTTGATCTTTTCAAACTGAAATCTCAGAGTGACAATTTTCTTGGCAATAAGGATAAGCAATGGATGACAGCCCAGAAATTTCTGTTTCAGGAACTTCAGTGGAAAACTACTTTTTTTTTTTTCCACTGGAGTCCCCATTGACAGCAGGTCAATTATACAAAACTTTTCTTCCTTTGGGGGTGGGTTATATCATTGTCCCACTGACTTCATTTGCTTTATCACTCCATGTTTAAGTACAGTTAAGAATGCATCAACACACTGTGAAGACCACGGTTTGAAGCACTATCAGAATATTTACCCACTGTTTAATCTGTAAATATCATCAGAGATCCACTACTTTCATTTGGAATGCTATCTTCCATCAGTAAAGTCTTTTCTTTCTACAATCACTAAAATCAGCCATAAAAACATATTCCACTCTCCTCATGTAGATAGTGCAGCAGAAGGAAAAGGAAGTGGAGTAAATCTGTAAGCTTTCCCTAAGACAGTGACTGAAAACCCGTGATGCAACAGTGTGCAGGGACTTTACTGAAGTTCATATTAACAAAAGAAAGGATTACTTTGTTTTCTGATACCTTTTTGTACCTTGAGCAAAGAAACAATTCAGAGGCTGCAGTATGATCAGAATATCAGAACGGCTTCTGCTTTCTGTAGCAAACTCCTTATTTGTTATTCCACAGGGTTTTTTTCCAGAAAGCAGCGAGAACTAAGCAAACTGGAATGAATAAGAAATTCTCTTTCCTTTGGGTTCACTTCTCATGCTTCTGATAAAACACCATGTACACACAGATTTCAAAAGTCTGGCGCTGACATTTAGGAACTATTTTCCCATTCTCAAGTACACATGAATGAGATCCTGGAATGTGAACCTCTGCTTGGCTGTTATCACTTAAGAAGCTGAAAACAGCAAAAGCCGTCTCCTGAGCGAGTGAACAAGCAACAAGCCCAACAAAGACTTCTTTATCTAATGCTATTAGAGCACAATCAAATTCAAGTTCAAGCAGAGCAACTGAGATCCCTGGGAGCTGTCTGGCCTTTTTTTCCACGTGCTGGCACCACTGCTCTTCCCACAGTGGGGCAGCTCGTAGGTACGGAACAAGCCCATCAGCACACTCGAACCGAGCAGAACCAGGAGGAGAGGGCTGTCATTGTGAGGCCACATGTTCAAATAATAGACAAATTTTAAACCACATATTCAAAGTAGTAACCGATCCACCAGCTCCTGCCGTATCCAAGTGGTTCAGGTGACGCCAAACTCAGAGCACTTGAGCTCACAAGGATTTAGATCTGGTGTTTTCCTGAGGATAAGAGTTACCAGCCTTTATACTTTTGCTTTGCTCTCCAGCAGAGACAGGTAGTGCATTAACACCCAGTAAAGAACGCATCATTAAGCGCTTTGCTGTCCCTGCTTACATAAACCTACAGTGAGTTCTCCATCTAAACTCAGACCTTTGGGAAAGAGCAGCTACCTCACACTGCTACCAAATTTTCCCTGTTTTGCTGACGTTCGCCTGTCAAAACAACTTTCTGTCGGGACATTTCAGCTCCACGCGCTGACAAACCCAGCCCCACGCACCGGCACCGCCTGCCCGAACCCCGCTCACCTGCAGCAGCGCCCGCACCCGCTCTGTGGGCGCCCCGACCAGCAGACAGATCTCCAGCAGGCCCGAGGGCAGCACGTCCTCCATGGCACAGCCGGGACAGGGCGGCTCCTTCCCTGAGGGCAGCGACTCCTCTCCTCGGGACAGCGGCGCCTTCCCGCCCTCAGCGCCGCCCGGTCCCGCCCCGCGGGGTGGGGAGGAGCACCCGCGTCGCGCACGGGAACCCTCCCCGCCGGTCGCTACTCTGCGCACGTTGATTGGCTGCTCGCCTGTCACTCTAAGAAAATGTGGCCAATCAGAATGGCGGAACGTGCAGCGGTCCGGGCGGAGGCGGGGCTTTGGGGTGAGGGCGCTGAGGGGGCGGAGGGCCGGGCGCTGAGGTGCTGCGGTCTGAGGTGTTGAGAGCTCCGGATTGAGGGGTGGAAGATAAGAGGTGGGCGCAGAAGGGCTGGGAGTTGAGAGTTGGAAGGATGAAGTGCTGGAGGATGGCGGGCTCTGAGCTGAGGGACTGAGAGCTGAGGGGCTGAGATACCACTGGCCCCGTTAAAAACTAGTGATGAGGTTTGTGATTTACAGTCACGCGATTTCCACGTTGACATGACGAAGGACTATAATATTTGCTAGTTTTAAGCAACAAGGTGAGGACCTAATTGCTCCATCTCTTGGAAGTGTTCAAGACCAGGCTGGATGGGGTTCTGAGCAGCCTGCCCTAGTGGAAGCTGCTCCCTGCCCATGGCAGGGACTTGCAGCTGGATGATCTTTAAGTTCTCTTCCAACCCAAACCACTCCGTCATTCTTTCCTCACCTCATTTCACAGTCTCACCGGGACAGCCCCTGGGAAAGACACTTCCCGACTCAAGGTCGAGTTAATTTTTCTCCACGGGCTGTTTTCCTCGTGGGGCTGTTGGCCAGCAGGGGCTGAGGTGCCTCAGGGCTGCCTGTCACTCTGTCAGATGTGGGTGATGTCATGGTCTGGCTCCTTGTGGGGCACGCCATTCCCTGCTGTTTGCTGCAGGTGACTCAGCAGGACTGTGTCACTTCATCAGGACTATCCCTGCCACTCCACGGGAGTTTTCTCTTTACTTTACCACGGGTCACAGTTTCCAGGGGCTGTAAGCACAGAGCCGGTGCTGGCTGTGCCGTGTTTCCCCTCTGGAGCAGCAGACGCACAGCACAGGGAACTCCGAGGTTTCTTCTTGAACTGCTTAATCTAATTACACCATGAGTCACTCCGTATGTGTTGGCTCTGTGCAGATCTGCACTGAGGGAATGTAATTCCTCCGGGACCAGAGCATAAAGTACCCGAAACCAGAGATCGGTTTCTCTGAAACTGGAGGTACGAGATAAAGTTTCATCACAACCACAAACATTTTTTTTTGTGGACTAGTGTTCCACTATTTTAAATGCAAAACCATTCCCTGTCTAAATGGTTCCAGGATTTCATGAACTTCTTGTCAGTTCAGGGGTCAAATCAGGTCTCCTCAAAAAGTACAAAGAATGAGGTGATTATTTCATGGGGGTTTTATTATCTGAATTTTTGTGGTGTTAAAGCTCAGGATTATAGGGCCTCTGGCTGTCTCAAATTTTGAGGAAGGCACACATCCAGAATTTAGGAAACTGTTCATATAGTAGTAATTAAAAGAAGAAAATTCTTGAAAACCTGGAAGTCTCAGGGTTCACTTCTCCAAAGTGACAGAAGAAGATCCAAGGCTCAAAGATTTATATTCATGAAGTCTGAGGTCATAAGGGATTGTTAAAACAATCTTGTTTAGCCTGTGTAGCCCAGGTCACAGAATCAGAGTGAATCCTGTATTAATGCTGTCACTCCTGGCTGAGACCATGCCATAGGAATTGTTAACAGTCACTGTTAAATGCTGGGCATCTCATTATTAGTTTCACTTTTTAGCTTAGCCCTTTGTCACTGGATTATGTTACATTGGCTGTTCCTTGAACAGACTTTTTACTATGAAAAAACTTCTTTCTGCAGAGTTCAAGATTATTAATCTCTATTTCTAAAAGATTACAGAACTCATATTTTTAAAACCTTTGGGCATATTTTCTCAAAAATTTCAACATTTTCCAGTATTATTTTTTAATTTGGAACACTAAAACCAAAGTTGTGTTACTGCTGAATGCTTGGTGTAAATCACATTGCTGTTTCTGACTGATATCCCCACCTAATTAAAACAGAGACAGACAGATACATGAATCATTCAGAAGGGGTGTAGTGTTTAATTAGTTATCAACTGCAACATGATAGATTTTTTTTAGGGTTGTTACTTCTAACATGACAATCCCACATATTACATTGCTTGACCTATGACTATGAGCAAGCATTTGACCATATTATAAGAAAATTACAAATGAACCAAGGCTATTAAGTAATTCAGGTCACCCCTTGTTAATTAATCTGTATCATGATCATCTTCTGATTTCTCTGCTATCTGCAGTGATAAATACTGGATGATTCTTGTTCATAATTAATGTAGCACTCAAAGCAAAGATACGGTGAGGTTATTATCAAAACAGAGCTCCAAGATGAAAGGTACTAATGTGAATCTGGTAAAATCTCAAGAACCCTGGAAGCAGGAAACCTGCTATATGGGGTCACTGGTAAGAGACAGAATCATTCACATAGAGAATAATTCTTCTGTGCTAAAAGAAATTCATGTCGTTGAGTAATTTTCTTCCCAAAAAATTGTCAGTGAGGAAGAAATGCCAGCTTTTAATATGTGTTTTCTTTTTGTAAGGTCACAAATACAGTAAATGTTTGTTTGTTAATTCTCTAGGTGTGCTGGCTGCCTAATGCAGAAAAAACTGTGGTTCTTGATAGGTCTTCAACATGGAAAAGGTTTTATCAGACCTACAGGGCCATATCTGAATAATTAAAGATTCTCTTGGCATAGAATTTAATTTACCCTCCAAATACAGTGTTTCTGTTTTAGCCAGACTGTTAAGGGCAGAAAATAATTTCACCAGTTGTGTTTCTTTGATGTGATCTTGCTTATAAAATAACTGAGTGACTTGTTGAGTTATAGACACCTCAGTCCTGAGGGATGTGGGCCAGATGGGTCTGGACCCTGAATTTCAGGAGAGCACATTTTCAGCTCTGTAAAGAATTAGTGAATGACACCCCCTGGCAAACTGCTCTCAAGGAACTGAAAAGCGTTGGCAGCTCTCTGAGGACAAAATTCTTTGAGTGCAAGTGTGTAAGAAATGAAGCAAGGAAGGCAGGAGAATGGCCTGGGTCAGTCAGGACCTCCTGGTCCTGAAGTGTAAGAAGGAAATGCACAAGCAGTAAAACAAGAGATAGGTATCCTGGGAAGAATATAGGGACACTGCCCAGATGTGTAGAGATGGGATCAGGAAAGCCAAAGGCACAACTGAAGCTGAATTTGTCAAGGGATTTTACAGGTATGTTGGTCAAAACTGGAAGATTAAAGAAAGAGTCCACACCCCTCCCCCCACCCTGACACACACAAGCAGGATAACTGCATAAAACCAACATGGAAAAATCCGATTTTCACTCATGCTTGTGCCCCTTTCCAGACAGTGCTGAAAACTACACAGCGACTAACTGAGGGCTTGTGCATCCTGCGGAGTTTCACCATGATGGGTGTAAGGTCTGCAGGAATTTTCATTTTGAAACTGAATACAGACATCACTCATGTTCTGCAGGTTTATTGATAGTTAAATCCTTTTTTGGGCTTATAATCAAACTTGTGGCCCAGCAGTATCTGTAGGTGAGAACTGAAACTCAGACCACTGCTGCCTTCCACTGCCTGGCTCACAGGTATTGTCCAGAGAGGTGATGGGTGCCCCATCCATGGAAACATTTAGGTCAGGCTGAACAGGGCTCTGAGCAACCTGATCTGGTTGAAGATGTCCCTGATCATTGCAAGGGGATTGCACTTGGTGACCTTTAAAGGTCACTTCCAACCCAGACTATTCCACAATTCTGATTTCTGTGTCCATACTAAGCACGACTGCATAAATGAGAAATGTTTATTCTGTCCAGTAAGAACTGTGTGTTCTAGCCAAAGAGAAGACAGGACACACAGCTTGACCTGTGCTGCTCTAATGCATATCAGACAACTCTTTGCAGTCTGGAAGTCCATTTAAAAACACCACCTCTCAGGATTTTAGACTCCTTATCTCTAAATACAGTTCTTATGTTCTTATCATCAAGGTCATTCATAGGGTGAGGGATTTATTTTGAACAAAACTCAGGGAGTCAGGTTGACATATTCTCTCTAATGTTAGCATTTCTCATTTTATATTCCTTCTTCCAGAATAATGAAGCAGGAGACTTCTGGGAATCTGCAGTGAAAGATCTTTACTGACAGACCTAATATTTCTTTCATTCAGGACAGTTCACTTTCTAAATTTACACTGAAATTAGCAACCAAGCAACTACTGACTATGCAAATCAAATCAGAATTTTCAAATTAGGGCTCTGCACAGACTTAAAATTCCTCTCTCAGTGCCTCAGAGACTTATGCCATTCTTAATAATGCTACAAAAACCTACTATGAGAATTCTTTATTGTTTCAGGTGTTGTCCGAGTGCAATGACTTTGGCCTCAAAATTATTCTGTAAGAGATCACCAGGTTGAGCATAGACATGTCAGAGGGGAAGGAGGACAGTTCAGAGATCTCTGCACCCATTAACAGTTTTATTTGCATCTTCTTTCTATTTTACTTGGCTTGTCTGGTTTATGCTGTCACCATTTATGGTATTACAGGATACAAATTTTCTGCAACATTGCCTGTCATTGTGTCATGCATCTCTTTAAGAATACATGGATGTGTTTCACTGGCATTACAGAGAAATGGAGCATGGAGCAGGTTTTTCAATGTGTCAATGTGGGATTTGTGTTCTCAGCTTGAACCTGCCCATGTGCTGGAAAGTCACCTACTGCCTCCTATTTCCTCAGCTCCTGACCTATGGAAATGTACCCCCAGTTCAACCTTTTGTAGGGAAACACCCTTTAAAGCTCAGATCCCTGTGATTTATCCCATGTGCCAAAGGATTTTGTTGTGTTTCTCTGTCACCTCTGAGAAGGGCAGAGCATGTACTAAAATCAGGCAGCAGAGGTCTGGAGCTGTGCTGTCTCCATCCTCAGAGGTTTTCAAGAAGAGACTGAAGAAAACTCTGAGCAAACTGGGCTGACTTGACAGCTGACCCTGCTTCGTGCAAGAGGTTGGACTACAGATCTCCTGAGGTTCTCTCTGACATGGATGATTCTGCCATTCTCAGGGGCTCTGTGTACTAACACATCAAGAGGGTTAAAAATTTGTGTATGAAGGAAACAAGATGTTAGAATTATAGCAAATAAAACAGGGAAAATCCTCAGCCAGTTGTACAGTCAATGACCTTTCAAATGCACAGAATTTTTCTGTGATGGGATAACTGAGTTCCAGGGAAATAGCTTTGGGTGTCAATGCAGCACTTATTTCTCATCACCTCTATATTTCTGATAAGAAAGCTGGCTGTAATTTTATTTTTTAAAGAAAAAAAATTGTGAAAGTCCTAGGAGGGAAAAAAAGGAGATTAGCTTTATCACAGCCCCCGCATCTAGAGAGATGTAGCAACACAGAGCTGTCAGGCCTTGGCAGAGAACCAGATTAATGTGAGTGCTCTGAATATTAGAAACACTTTGCATTGTAGATACTGTGAGATATTCCCGAGGCTACAGAAGAGCTTATTTCTGAATCTCATCACTCCAGGGGCAGTTTTAGCAGTGTTTTATTTATGTGGGATGCATAATGTGTCCCTCAAATCTGACTGGATTAATATGACATTTATTATACTTCCAGTTCTTTACCATCTGGCACAATCTCGGGCAGCCAAGGAGATTTTGCAGCTGCTTTTTATAGTAGCATTAAGGTTTCATAACATTTGTTCTTTTACAGCATTGCTGTAAGAGAAATGCAGACTCAGAATTCCTGAAGTGGTGGGACAAGAGAGACAAGAGGTCAATTAGTGCATAAAGATTGTCAGTCAGGTAAAGAAAATTAAATTTCAGAAAGACCAGGTTTTGTGTAATAGCTTCTTGTATACATCACTGTAAGAAACCTTAAAATACATCAGCACAGATATCATCATTCATTACTATGAACTGCTTTTTGCTTTTTTAAATGTAATAAAGTATGTTTGCTTTTTCTTCCTGGAATCTGGGGAATCTCTTGAGATACTCCAGTGTGTTCAGAAAAGATCTTTCAGCAGTTTCGTAGCTGAACAAAAGCACCATATAGTAAACTTCACCCTTAATTAATTTTAGCTTAGTTCAGTGCATATTAAAAGCCAAACACTTTCCCTCTTGATATTTTGTAGCAGCCCTTACATCACTCTTGTTATGAAAAAACAGCATATGTAAACAAAATTATCTTTGTTACATAAGAAACAATCTTCTCTAAGCTGGTGAACCCTTTATGTATGAAAAGGTTTTTCAGTTTTAAATATTCACATAACAAGGCTGTTGAAGAAGATTAATCCAAGCTTGGATCCAACCAGAATAGCCGTCTTATTTTCCATCCAGCTTCCAAGTGACCTCTGCTTATCTCCAGATCAAAAATGCTTTAAGAAGAACCACAGAAAAGCAGCACAGACCAAGTATCCTTTAGAGCAGCCTAATACAGAGAATTCATAGGTATTGGGGAGTGTGGCTGTGGGTAATGTGAGACCATCCCAACTTGTCAGCATTCCATGCTGCCACTCCTCATTCCTAGGAGACAGTGCTACGTTGAGGAGCAAAGCCTCATGGAAATCTTTTGTAACCACAGAAGGGACAGAACAATCTCACACCGCTGGGAAGATGTGGACCTGACAGATGGACCATAAGGTGGTTGAAAAGTGGCTGGACCGTCAGTTTGAAGGGTTGGGGTGAACAGCTTGAAATCTGAGTGAATGGCATTCCTCAGTGTTTGATACAGGCTAAAAATACCTGGCGTCTCCCCCATGGATGTGGAGCATGGGGTGAATGATGTCCTCAGCAAGCTGTGGGTGCCACCATGGGTGAAGGCTGAAGGGAAGAGCAGCTGTATGAGAAGGCTAAGGAGAATCCAAGTGCCATTCTCCTGAAGAGAGGTCATAAAGAAGAGCAACATGAACTCAGAGGCATCCAGTGGGAGCACAAGAGACAACAGCTGAAAGTTGCAGCAAGGGATTTTTGATTGAATACAAGGAAAAATGTTTTCACCATGAGAATGATTAAGCACTTCAGCAGGTTCTCCAAGGAGCCAGTGTGACCTCTGTGGTGTTTGTGAGGTCCCCAGGACAAGGTGAGAGATGAGAATTGGACTCCATGTTCTCAGAAGTCTGATTTATTATTTTATGATATTATATTATATTGAAGAATGCTATACTTAAACTATACTAGAGAAATAGAAAGGATACATCAGAAGGCTTCACAAGAATGATAAAGAAAAACCCTCAGAGCTCTCAGTGACTCCTCAGAGCCTCGACTCAGCTGGACCATGATGAGTCATTAAATTAAAACAATTCACATGGTGGATAAACAATCTCCAAATCACATTCCAAAGCAGCAAAACAGGAGAAGCTGAAGCTTCCCAGGAGAAGAAATCCTGGTGAAGGGATTTTTCAGAAAATATCATGGTGACATGACCTCCTTCCTCAGAAATTTTTGAAACTTGGCTGGATGAGAAGCAGAGCAACCCGATATTACTTTGAAGTGGTTGCTGCTTTGAGCAAAGAGTTGGACTAGAGACCTCCAAAGGTCCCATCCAAACAACATTTGTCTTTGATTCTGTAATTAAGTGCATATTGCTTTATTTGCATCTCAGGTTCCTTAGAGATTTAACAGTGCAGCAGACAGAAAACAAAGTTCAACTATTTGCATGACTAAACATATTTTTAGGCGTACCGGTATAGCACTATAAAGGGAGTGTATTTAAATATTGCCTGACATATCAAATATAGGAATTAGGCACGTGTTGCTGTGTCATGTATGACTGAAACTGGGCAGAACATAACCTCATAAATAATTAACTCCTAGTTAATCATGTGTCAGCTTCTACAGTGAGACCAAGAAGGATTCTGCACAACTGACTTTATAGAGAAAAGGGCATTTGTACAAACACTACCCAATAGTCTGTGCTTGTTTTCCATGTTGCACTTCTAATGTTAAAAAAAAGAAAACCAAATTTTGGGTTGGAAACCTTCACTGACAGTATGTCCTCACTGTCTTGTTTTCTGTGGTTCTTATTTATTCCTCTTTAGTGGCTATTTCAGTTTTCTGTAGGGGCATGCAGTTAGTTGAAGAGCAGAGAGAATATCTCACCTACCAGGGTGAATTATTAATTAAAAATATTTTAAATAATTTTTAGAGCAATTTAGGCTTCTTTTTCTGGCACAGTTGAATCTAATGTTGTTTGCCTTGTTTCAATTTATTGTTCTCTGGTAGTTGGAAAATTTTTCAGAGTTAATTCACCTGTAATCTATAAAAGAAACCCACCAAAATATAACATTTTACATGAGGAAATAACATAAACTGACATAACTGGAAATTACTGAAAATTATAAAAGTGGGTTCATAGTCCACAAAGATTAACCTTATGTCTAATTTTCAAGTGTCAGAAAGAGCAAACCATTAATGACATCTGGCCTTCCTAGTGCATGATGGTTCTCCTGAAGGGTGGCTCTTAGTTTTCTGTGTTTGCAGAGCACACACAACACCAGGAGCCCAGCTTGTTTACCTGCCAAGTTATAATATGTTACAGGAGTGTTCATGGTGACTGTGGAAAAAAAAACCAACAGAGTTCTTTTATTTTATTAAGAGTTGTTGTGAGGACAAAGACAGTTATTGGGGTGGAAAAGAAGTTTGTCATATGATTTGGGAAAGCTTCCTCCTAAAAGAAGCAGTGACTCAGAAAACACTGCTTATAGCTCCTGTAAATTGTCACCAATGCTGTTCACCTACTGTGAGTAAAAGTGATGTAATATAAAAACATATGGAGTTATAGTTTGTATTAAGTTTGTATGAAAAACTAAAACCAGGTATAGTCCAAGCTAGATTTAGAAATAAATATATTAGTACTTTTATAGAGAATGGTAATTACATTTATGTCCTGTCTGAAAAACCAGATTGTTTAGAGTTTTCACATTGTGCAGACTGAACACATAAACAACGTTTTCTCATTCATTCTGTTCCCAACTACATTTTTTTGTATTGGCAAGTTCACTTGCTGCATCTTTCCTAAAATTAAGCGTTCACCTCTCTTTTTTTCTTATTTCTCAGGATCAATCCCACACAACTCATTATCGCATTGCAACCTGAGACTGGAAATGCCTGAGGGCGAGAGGCGTTTCTCGGAGTGGAGCTCAGTCATCCTGCCGAGCAGGGCACGGCTCCAAGGCTGCAGAAACAGCACAACAATAACC
This sequence comes from Camarhynchus parvulus, assembly GCF_901933205.1. Classification (NCBI taxonomy): domain Eukaryota; kingdom Metazoa; phylum Chordata; class Aves; order Passeriformes; family Thraupidae; genus Camarhynchus; species Camarhynchus parvulus. The sequence continues at coordinate 147,782,733 of NC_044572.1, read as the reverse complement.
GACCGCCTTCTGCTATCTCTGGTAAAGTTCTCCATTGTTTTCAAGGAAAGCTGGTTTACGTCTCTCAGCAGATTGCCTCGTTTGGCCCCTTCACCGAACGTGGCTGGAAGGGACATGAATATAATTTGTGAAATACATCATTCTGCATTGTCCCTGTTGCACCAAAGGAGAGGTGATTTTCAGAACGTGTTAGGAATGTGCAGTTTGGCACAGCCGTGTGAGGCATTCCCTTTCAGACCTTTTTCAGGCACTGCAAGTTGCTCATAGGTCAAAAAGCCAATCATACACTGATAGAATCCATGTGTTTTTGATGACCACAGTACATGCTGCTCATAAAAGCTGGTTCAACAAAATTTCTGGTGCCTTTCCTGTCTTTCCGTGGCTATAATTACAAAAAAGCAGCATTGTTTAATTGAGAAAGCACATTAGTGGAGTTCATAAATGAATCTACAAACAGATTTTCCTGAAAAGTCTCTTCTTTAATTCATATTTTTCTGGGTTTTCTCCCACATTTAACAAGATTTTTCATGGAAGCTTTCTTACAGACATTTGCTGCCAATATATTGCAGCACCAGAGAGCTGACTGACTTGTACAAGATACAATCACCTCTTTATAATGACATGCATGATTACCCCTGCAAATCATGCAAGTATGATAAAGATTTCAAAGGAAAGAAGGTAATTTATTTATGCACTGTCCAGAAACATTCAGTCTCTTGTGGAGCAAAACCTGAATCTCAATATGGAAGACTTTAGAGTAACTGTAACAAGACCAATCAGCTAACCGGGAAGGAATCAAAGACTTTATTATTAAAGCAGTGCCAAGAAAAGTGCTACAAGGCACTGTGCTGCAGTATAGAGTTACAATATGCTATAAAGGCTGCATTTATTTCAATATTAACATCTTTAAAAAGCAGCAAATTTTGTTTGTGAGACTGCAACCCTCGAGTTTCCAAGTGATCTGGACCTTTCTAATTCTTGTCAACTAACAACAGCCAAGCCTTCTGTTTTTCAGCACAGCCAAAAAGCAAGCCTTAAACATAAACAGCATTAAAGCTTTGGCACTGAGTGGAATTTGTAATTCAGCACTAAGCCAACTATTGAATTTATTTTTCCTAGCACCTAAATACCCCATGGGGCTTATAACACCACTGATGCTCGGTGCACCACAGCCCCATGGCACAGAAGAGCTTACAGAACCCACAGCCAAGCAACATGGGCTTGTTTTGTCTTTATTCTCTGAGTACAGATGGCATTCAGTTCTGCTCAGTTAAAATAAATATCAGAATTTAAATATAACAGCCACATCCTCCAGACAAGTGATTGCATAAATATGCAAAGTCTGTGGCCTTGCTTTCATATTAATTTTAACTGCATCTCACTTACATCATCAGGCAAGGTTTTCTCCTTATTATCTTTCACTACCTGTCTCATTTCAGACAGCAAAGCCAATTCCAACACATTCCCACTCTATGATAACACAACATCCATGGCTGCCTCTCTTGTCAATAGCAGAGCTCTGGCACGGTGGGCTTACCCCTCCAGCTGCCAGCAAGGAAAAGGAGAAGGTGAATGAGATGAAGATTCAAAGGTTGCCAGTGCATAAGCAACAGATACTGACTTCTGCTTTCCCTTTCTGTTCAAGGTAGAAAGATCATGCCCAGCTCTTCATAGCTCTCCCATGAGATTTCTAGCTCAGGACATCTCATTCATTCTGTTTCCCAGGCCAGGGAGCGCTGAGTCTCAGCCAGGCATCTCTTCTCACTCCCTTGGACGACAGGGGGTTAGATTGCCTGTGATCGCAGTAACTGTTGTGGTGTGTGGTGGTGTTGTTCTAAGTTGTATTTCAGTCTGTTTTATAAGCTGTAGTTATGTTACTCAAAATGGTTCCAGTATTTTATAAGGTGGTTCTGTCCCAGACCCCACGGCCCCTGCTCCCTCATGCAGTTATCTGTCCGTCACAGGTTTCTGTAGTAACTCCCGCCTTTTTGTATCAATTTTCATGTCCATCTATAATCGCTGCCTTGTTTTTCTCATTATCTCGATTTCCCCTCCCCTGTTACTTTGGCAACCCACCTGCCTGTCATTTTTCTGCCCACTCCCCAGCCCCAGAAACTTCTACCCTGGGCGGAGGGTGATTGGTGCAGGAAGGGCAGCCACTCCTCTGTTGTTCTCTCATTTGTTATTGTCTCATGCTCATCATTCTGTTCTGTAATATGATTTGTTTGCTGTGGCGCGCTCCTCCCTTCGGGGAAATCTATAACTGCTCCGCCCCTGGGGGCGGATCACTGGCCGTCTGTTGCAGTCTCGGTCGTGAGCGGTGCCTTCCTGTCCTAAATAAACGCTCCCTGCTGCGACGAACTGCTGCCTCTCTGCCTCGTCCTTGCTGCTTTCGCTAGCTAGCTGCTGCTTTCCTGCCTTCCAGGGGGACGCAGTCCTTCACCTGTGCCATGAGGGAGCTCCCTTAGCCAGCTGTTCGCCTCAGTCGCTCCCCGCTCGGAGCGAAGGCTGAAGTGGCCACGCGGCTGACCCAACCAGGCTGTGGCGCGCATTTTGTGGAGCGTGCCGGGCTCAGCGACACGTGTAGCTGCAAGTAACCCTGAACTATGCACACTAGAAAAGTAGGGGCTTTTAAAGTAGCCTATGGTTTCTGTGCTCAACATTTGTTAAGGTTGTTTTCACCCAGTAGCTAAAGCACCACTGAAAAGCATGATGGAAATGGCCAGTGAATAATTTTGTCCTTTGTCACGTACAAGACCTTTTCGATTTGCTACAGGGAAACATGCAAGGTTTCTGTGAAAGGAAAGGGTCAGGATGGAGGCTGAGATCATCAGGTTTTTCAGTTGTACCGAGTTTTACAGAGTTTACAGACCTTACCTTTGGAAATGTAGCTCTCAACTGTTCCTACAGAAGTCATTAGAACTTGTACTCCAGTGGTGCCTAAAGCCATCAGGATCCAGATTTTGTTAAATGCAATATAAACTCGAAGTCGTTCCCTTAGGGAACCTTTTCTCTCTATCTTTCCTCACCCTCATTGCATATTCTGCCCCAAGGCAGAATGGAAGCAGTAGTTGCAATTAGGTAGCTGGAACATGACTGCTGCCATGTGAACACATCTCACTGCAAGCTGTGGGGATGCCAATACTGATTGCTCTTCACATTTACAATTTTGTGGCATTCAGCCACCCTAAGTAATGGTTAAGTTCGAATTGCAAATTTGTCTCTGGTCTCCCCTCCTGCAAATCATCTACCCATCCAGTTTTAATTCCTTCTAATTGATAGAGAGGTGAAATTCCAATTCCTGAACACCCTGTCTAATTTCCTTGTTAGCTTTGCTTCAAGCAGGGACATTAAGCTAGACACCTCCAGAGTTCCCTCCCAACTTGAGTTTTTCTTTGATCCTACATTTTATAAAAGATGCTGTATTGAGTGACCATGTGCAGGTGTTGTCAGTGGAGGAGCTGCAGGGGAGGTGTCTGTGAGAAGAGGTGAAGGGCTTCCCTGTGTCAGAGCCAGCTCCAGCCAGCTCCAAAATGCAGCCACCACACCACACAACTGGGACAATCATCTGCATTGGTGGCACCTCTGGGAAAACAGTTTGGAAAGGACAAAAAGTCTGCACAGCAGCTGAGAGGAGTGAGAAAAATACGACAGAAGCAACACTGTAGACAGCAAGTTCAGTGAAGAAGGAGGAGAGAAGGTGTTCCAGGCACCAGGGCAGATTCCCTTGTAGCTCGTGGAGAAGACTGTGCAGGTTGTCTTGCTGGAGCCCGTGGAAGACCCCTCTGGAGCAGGTGCAGCCTGTGAAGAATCCACACCAGAGAACTCTGCAAGCCTGTGGTGAGGAGTCTATTCAGAAGCAGTTTCCTGGCAGGACCTGTGGCCTGTGGGGGACCTGTGTTGGAACAGTCTGTCCCTTAAGGTCTGTATCCCGTGAAAAGGACACACACTGGAGCAGTTCTTGAAGAGCTGCAGCCCATGAGAAGGACCCACCCTGGAGAAGTACATGAAAGGGCCTCCACACTGCAGCAGAGGAAGAGTGTGAGGAGGAAGGAGCAGCAGACAGGAAGTGCCTTGGGCTGACGACAACCCCTGTTCTGCATCCCCGTGCAATGAACAGAGAGAGGCAGGGGTGTAGAAGAGTTCAGAAGAAAGAAGCAAAGTTGAGCCTAGGAAATAGGAGAGAGTGGGAACAAGGTGTTTTCAGCTGTATCTTTTCTTCTCACCATCCTGCTTTATCTTTAATTGGCAATAAATTAAAGTAGTTTCCCCAAGTCTGTTTTGCCATGATGGTAACTGGTAAGGGATCTGTCTGTCTTTATCTTGACCTGTGAGCTTTTCTATCTCATTCCTGCCCCCATCCTGTTGAGGAGGGAGAGCAACTGGGTGGGGTTTGTTAGCCAGCCAAGGTCAAATCCACTGCTGCAGAGACTGAAACAATAAAACTTTCAGTTGTCAATTTAAATTCTTTCAATTGTCAGTTTAAGTTCTTTACTTTCATTGCTGGTTTTTGGGGTAAATAAATAAAGCTTGATGCATGTAACAGATGATTTCTCAATAGGTTAAGAAAAACAAGAAGTCAATAACAAGGCAATACTAAAGGCTGGCAAACCAGAGTTACTTCAAACTGAAGGACTGATTAGTTTCACATCCAAAGGTGAGCAGGAATCATTGCTATCTACCTTCCTCCACTGCAGCTACTTTCTTACTAAGTTTTAATCCTCTGCTCTCACTAGTGTCCACTTTTTTTTCCAGAAGCAGGAAAAAAATTACTTCTGCTAGCACTGAAAGGAATAAGCAAAGTACAAGCTTGGAAAAAGGCTGCACACATTTACTGGTGAGTACTGGGCAGTCTTTATCTTGCATGTGTTGATGAAATATGCTTTGAATGTTTCAAACTGGGTTCTTGCAGATCAAACAGAAACAAAGCTCCCAAACCTCAGCAGCTGCAGAACAGTTACATGCCCAATGACAGCTAAGGAATTAGCAATGCCAAGTGAAGAATGTCACAGTGGATTTGCTATTAGATATTAGGAAGAAATTATTTACTGTGAGGGTGGTGAGGCCCTGGCACAGGTTGCCCAGAGAAGCTATGGATGCCCCATCCTGGGAAGTGTTCAAGGCTCTGTTGGGTGGAGCTCTGAGCACCCTGGTCCAGTGGAAGGTGTCCCTGTCCATGGCAGGGGTTGGAATGAGATGATCTTTACAGTCCCTTTCAACCCAAACTCTTCTGTGATTCTGTGATAAAGATTTTCCAGGGAAAGAAAGGGGAAATGCTGTATGCTATTGATGCATTTATATGACAGATATGGCAGCTGCTTGTGGCACCCTGTAAACATGCATGCTCTTCCTGGAAGGAGCCTGCCTTTTTAAGGGTGTGCAAATATCCTGGATGCAAATCATGGAACTGTAAACAAAGGTCCACTTTTGATTGGTGGTGTGAGCCAATGTGGTGTAAGAAAACAGTTGTTACTCTGTAACCAGATAATGCCTATCTTCCAAGACTACCCACAAGTAACCAACTATGCAAAAGCTGGTGACAAGTAAGGGTATTTCACTGCATTTGAATTTCTGAGCTTCACTGCCAAGTAGTTTTTTGTGTTAGCAGGCCAAAGCAAGTGTTCTCTCTGGCCTGTCATGCTTCAGGTCTGTAGATACTGCTTACACTCAGCAGGATGATTGCTAAGTTTTGAAAGTGTACTGCCTGCTTGTAACAACTGTGGAGCAACTTAGAGCAGCATTCAAACTGACATTGAGTTGAGACCACTGAGAACAGAAGGAGCTTAGATTGGATTTCAGTTTGGATACTTCAGATTGATTAAGATTGATAAAGATGGTGAGATATCTTAGTTGTTCTAGTATGGATACAGAGATGCAAGAATAAATAATACATACATATGGAAAAAATGCAAGTTTCTCAAGAAACATTTACGTGTCTGCATCTTTTCAGCTACAACTGATGAGGGAAAAATCCCATGCTGGAAGTCATCTGGCATTCAGTGCTTAGTCTGTCATTGGAATGACTAAGCAGATGATTATGAAGCGTTTTTGCACCTTTTTGTTTTGACTGCTAACAATTACTAAGACTGGCAAATGACTCTGACTGAGAGGGTAGCTCAAAGTTTATAGTTCAGATGAACAAAAACTAACAAACTGGATTTGCCTTCCCTGACAGCCCACTTGTGTTAGTGGGCTGTAGTACCAGCAGCATTTTCTGTATGTTGCTCAGTAATGCTGCTATTTGTGTCCTCTGGTTTAGAAATAAAATAATTCTCTCTGCACCTCTCTTGACCATGTCTCATGTCTGTAATATCCCAAGGGAAAAATCAGTGAGCAGCTTTCTTCTCTGTCAGGCAAACAGTGTTGGTTGCCATCATGCCTTGACACTCAGGACCTGAGCTGCCTTCTTTGTTTCACATCTGTGCAGATAAAACAGATACAGTAGCTCCACAGGATTTATTTTATCCAGCTTATTTACCTTACTCCATCTGTTCAAGGCAAAGAAGACTGGGAACAGGGAAGGTAAAAGGCTGAACTAGATGTACAGAGGTAATTACCTGTGTTATATTTTATTCAGCTAGTGCTCTTCAAATTTAATAAACAAGGAGATCTTTCAGGTACAGATGAAGAGTGTACTTTCTTCTTCTTTCTTTGTAAACACATCCTAAATGGAGGCAAGGAATTTCAAAAGTACCTACTGGTTTGACTATGTTTTTATATGTAGAGTTTGGAGTAACTTAATAGAATTTTTCAGAAAGGCTGCCTCTGTGACTGTGGTTTCAGCCAATATACATTAGACATGTATGGCCATGTGGCTTCTTGGCAGCTGAGGACATCTCTGAGGAAACTTCAGGGAAAATGGTTTACCCTTTCTCTAAAAAACAGAAATCAGATAAGATGCAGTTGAACTATGGACTTCCCTTACCTTCTCTTCTGCTGCTAATAACAGAGGAGAAAAAGCTACAATTATTGTTCCTGCCAGTGTGTGAAATCAAAGTCCTGTTTTCTCTGAAGGATCTACTTGGAATGAACTGTTTCCTGTAACTGAGGGGTTTCCCCCACCACAAAGTACTCCTTTTATCTTCCTTTTTATGTGCAGTGTCTTCCAGCTGAGAAAATCCCAGGTCGTTCTGTCTACAGCTGCTTAACTCTTGGTAGGCCTAGTCTTAGTTACCCCTGGAAAACAGCCTATTTAATTTTCACTGAGACTCAGCAATCCTGTTTCAGGTTTCACAGAGACTTAAAAAAACGTTGACTTGATAAAACATCCCAGCATACGTATCCACAGCCACAGAGTGAGCTCCTGTCTGGGCTTGCTTGAAACCAGAGCTCAGGACTTGTTAAATTAATTTAACATCAGCCTGCACAGATCATCTAACCCACCACCTCCCTTCAAGGGCAGGGAAATACTTCTCATGTCATAAACTTCCCTTTTGGTGTAGGGTGATCAGACACATAATTGTCTGGAAGAGGAAGAATGTTGTTCTTCTATGGGCTCCAGCTCTGAAGGTCAGGAGGAGAAGACAGGAGTCATTTCAATTGGTAATGACAGAAAATATTCATTCAAATACATTTAGTGTGTCAAGTGGCACTTTAACAATCCTTTGAGGGCAAGATGGACACAGCTGCAGGCAACTGCTTCTGTCTAGGCAGGAATAGGGCACAGAGGGGTCACATTTGCTCAGGCCTGAATTATCTTGCACAAATCACATTAGAAAGATTTTTCTAAGGCTTTTTGAAAGAGATAAGATTTGACAACCTCAAATTCAACTCTTTAAACTAGGACAGAGAAAATCTCATAAGTTTAAGAAATAGTAGTAGACAAATCTTTGCAGAAATTCAAAAATATACAAAACCTGGAGGGTCTGTTTTCTGGGAAATGTATTCAAGATGCTGTTACATGTCACAAATAACTGTAACTTCATACAAAGCCTTTTTCAGAGTGGTGCTCCCAGTTGTCTTCACTACAGCAGATGAAGAGTGTTCAGGGTCAGTGGGCCATGTCAGGAATTGCCTCTGAGGAGTTTTGTGAGATTAAAAGTTGGAGTTCTTTGACAGTTATTTTCTGTTCCAAATAATAGTTTCAAACCCAAATTTTATGTGGGTTTAGCTATGATGCTTCCTTCATAACAGCTCCTCATTTGTGCTGAGATGGGCTTACTGCATTGACTGGAAAGTGCTGGCTCTAAGTCTTGCCATGTATTTTTGTTCTTCCATGCCAACACACATAAATAGTTGTGTCACCCCCAGTGAGATGTCTTTTATTTCTTGAAATCAACACATACTGTACTGAAGTCAGAGCAGCCACACCAGTATTTTAGCCACTGAAAATGAAAATAAAACCCAATCTGATACAGCAGAGACTGCAATTGCTAAAATATCCCTTTGGCAATTTTCATCTTAATGATTTCCTTTGCTGATATCAGAAGGTTATGGCCTAGCAGCTTCCAATTTCTGCACTCATTGCCTGGCTAAAATCATGCTGCCTTTTTAAAAAATGATTCTAAGACTTTTCCCTGGCCTGATTCATTTAACAATACTCTTCAATGGTATTTAAACAACTGAGACATGGTCATGAATTAACCTTCATAACCTCCATTACAAATTCATGGGTATCATACTTACTACACTAATTAGTTACTGTTAGATGTTCAAACAATCAATTTCACGCTTTCTCTCATGCTTTGGGCTTACAAAAATATTTACAGAGCTCTCTCATTAGCTTTTCTCAAATCCTTCATTAAAATTTCTTTTGCAACAATAGAGAAGCCTTGGCAACAGCTCATACCCTGTGCTGGATGCCTATCACACTCATCAGGATTGCTTCACCGTTGCCTTAAATTCCCCTCCATGACTGTACCCATCTGTTGTTTCATGTCTTACACCTCAAAAGCAATTTGGGGCAGGATTAGCTTTTCATTTCAGATTTTTATTGCTTCAGTCACAATGGGATCATTTTCTGTGACAGAAATTCCAAAATGCAACACGCACAGCAGTGAACAAATGGGGAAGACAGATAGGGAAAGGCAAAACGAGTTGCTTAAAATATCCTGTGAAAGCTGAGAATCAGGGCACTATTCATCTTTCTGTGTTTGTATCCTCTTTATCACAGCTGTCATCTTTCTTGTTACAGAGGAAGTCCAGGAATTCTAGCAAGGATGAAAATCAAATTTAAAAAAAAAGAGGGGAAAAAAAGAAGACGATTTCAATGGGTAATTCTAGGGAAAGGGAAGAGTTACTCATCCAATTTCCCAAGAGCTCATAAATATGAGCCGAGCTCATATAAAACATGTCATGGGTGTCTTTAACCACTAGGAGCCGTATTCAGACCATCTCCCGTCTGTAACAGATCTGGCAAATTTTATCATTTAGGTCAGGGGAATAGAATCAGAGAATCAGAGGATCGTTTAGATTGGAAAAGACCTCCAAGATCACTGAGCCCAACCAGTTAAAGTCTAGAGCTTATGTTCCACTTCCAGTCTGGCTTTCCTCACTGTTCCAGTGCAATCCCATCACACCCAGCACAGACAGCCAGTAGTGGAAGAGCTGGAGGGAGGAGAAGTGGTTCTGCTGTATCTTACACAAAAATTTTAAGCAATATTTTTAAAGAGGGCTGTAGGCATTTCTGGTTCTGGAGGGGTTTGTACCCATAACTCTTGAGGATGTCACTTCAGCTAAAGAGCCAGTTTCATTTTCATCCATCCTCTTTTCACAAGGCTCTGGAGTGGTGGCAAACGTGGCTTGGCTGGGATTGTTAATTGCTGTGGGTAAATATACAAGTTTTTCCTTCTGTTTGCCTGAAAAGCTGATGACATTTGGCATTTGATTATTTTCAATACTTGTTCTTGCAAAGCTTGGAATGTTTCCCCCTGGGGGATTTTGCACTCTGGTGATATTCACCATTTCAAAGCTCAGATATCCCAAATGACTTTTGAAAAGTATGCCAGGTCACTTGCAGAATGATTGGAATCTCTCTATCCACTGCCTGGTTACCAAGCAGGCTTGAAAATATGAGAAGTTTAATGAAACAAATCCTAATCTGTGCCACTTTCCTCAATCAAGTTCTGTCCAGTGTGACCAATTTACGCCCACACAAGTCTGCAGGACAATTCAGAAGCTGATACAGAATTTAAAATCTCAGAACATTATTTAGAAGCCAAAACTTCTGTTGTATTTTTTGCTATCCAAGGAAGTTGATAATATACAAATTTTTAGATATTATGGGCATGATTTATCACATCAACTTTCACAGCCTCAGCTACACTCGCCACCTCCCTAGGACCTGAAACCCATCATCTCATATTTCCCAGACTACTACAAATGTGAACAGGGAAGATTAATTAATTGACACTTCAAGACATATTTAATTTCCGTGTAATGCAACAGAATTGCAGAGCTGTGCAGTCCTCACATAAAGAAGCAGCACTCAATGAATACCTGAGCGACCTACAGATGAAATTTGGTCCCATGGTTTAGAGTTCAACAGATATGAGCCAAACACCACTTGCTACAATCACAGGTATGAGAAGCAGCAGCACTGAAGGAATTGTTAGTGAAGGGTTGGTGACCATTGTGTGCTGTTTTCATGTGGGTTTGAATCAAAGTGCTTTGCAAACCTCTGATTAGAGAGGTAAATTTGGATGTTTTGTTAAGTAGTACATGTATTATTTCAAAAATCAGACTGCATTTGCAGCATGGCTGTGGACAAACTGATGGCCTTTTCTGAAAGGAAGCAGTGATGTAGCTGTGCACCAACTTTTGCTAAGCCAGCTACAAAGAGAAGTCTTCATAGCAACCAGCAAAACCTGTAATGTACCTGCACAAGTAACTTTTGAGCACGCGCACCAGTGAATCCTGGTTTCCTGAAGATTTGTGCCCTGATTGACTGACTTCCAAGCAAAATCACCAAGTGAAGGTTTTCCCATAATAGCAGCACCTACCAGATGTCCTTCCCACCTGGATTCTCTAATGATGCATGAGTTTGCAGCCTTTACTTTACTAGCAATGTTTACAGGTGCTTTGTTTTTCTACCCTGGTTTTTCTGCCTGTATCACAAAGGTGGCATGAACTTCTGTTCAGCATTTTGCCCTTTTGTCTTATTTGACTGAAAACAGATGTAAATATTATTAGCAAGAAGAAGGAAGGATGGGAAAATCCATCAAGTGCCATGGTTCTGCAAGTCTCCGCAGAAAATCAATCAGAAAATAAGGAATTTAGCTCCAGCCAGCATTGGAGAAAGACAGGAAGACACAGCTGACATTAGAATGAAAATGCTCTGATGGTACAAAATAACAACTGTTTCACTCTCTGTGCAGGTTTTTTTCTAGGCAGCCCAAAATATCCAAACCTTCTCCTCTGGAATCCAGCACTGAATGAATTTTTTCCTCAGTTTGCATATGCTGTTGCTGTGCTTGGGAAGCACCTATTTTTATCTGATCTTCATGTCAAAAAGCAAGGATAGATAGGTAAATTTACAAAATCTGCTTTTTATTTCCCTGTTTATAGAAAATAAGTTCTGTTGAGGGGGCATGGAGAGAAGGGGCTGACAACTTTGTGGAGACACACAAAAGCCTCCTTTGGCTGCATTCCCAGTAGAAAAACATTCACTGTCATGATATTAATTGTGTCACACACATCCACACCTTTTGTGCTTTTGCAGGAGGTCATACTGGCTGTTGCAGATGCAGCTCTGGTGGAACAAGCCTCCCTACTCTGCAGGGTTAATGTCTGCAGACAAGTGCACAATCATTTGTTTCTGCTCAGCTGCAGGGACAATGCAGACACAGTTATGTGCAAACAACTCCTCCCCTTGTAGGCAGCAAGTCACATGCCTGACATTAAGTGTAAATCATGTGCAATCTCATCTCTGGCCCTTGTCCAAATCCCTGCCTACCCTCCTATTTCTGAATGTACAGCTTTAGGTGGCACAGAACGCCTCAACTGAAACTCGCCATGGTTTTTCTGGAGTAACAGACCATAGTTCCTTTGGTTTTTATAGTCCCATTGGTGGGAACAGCCTTGTGAATCCCAGACTACACTCAGAAGGAAGAGCACTAAAACATTTTACTACGTTATAACACCATCTTTACTTCTAACAACCGTTCAGAGACTTCCTACACAGCCTTGGCAGAGCCTGGCCCCCATGGCCTGGTAGTTGTGGGTAGCAGGTGGCCTGAGTTGCTCTCCTGAACTCAGGGTGCCCTGTTATTCCATCTGTCGCTGACACCATAAGATGTGTCCACTCTATATGTCACACCTGCCATGCAGCGTGAGCTGCCCAGCTGGGGCTGGTGCCTGCTTGTGGGTTCCTCCAGCCCTCTCTTCTCTGTTCCCTGGATTACTAAACAGAGCTGGGCACAGGGTTCAGCTGAAGCAGAGGAAGCAGCAGCTGAACAGCAATCAGGAACAGTTCAGTGCCATTCCAGCCCACCCCGCTCCACCAAGTTCTAACCCCAGGGTCTCCTAAAGCCTTTGGCCCTTGGCTAAAAGGCTCTGGGGCCTGGGGATAGAGGTTTTATGGTGTGATCAACTGGACCAAGTTTAATCTGTAACATGAACACACCAGAGCAAGCAGGTGGGTGAAGTCTTTGAAGTTATATAGTATAATGAGGTTATAATTAAATATACACAATTATAGCTATTTAAACACGTTCTAGGAGGTTGCTGAGATCTGGATTTGGAATGTTCTGTGCTTGACAGTCCAAGTGCTGTTTGTGCACAGCCCACATAATGTCAGGGGCCAGCACAGCACTTCACCTGGGAGGAATTCCCTACAGGCTCCAGTGGGAGCAGAGGTTGCTTGTACCCATGGCTCAGCAGAGCATGAGGGCAGCTGACTGCCATCCCCTCACTTGACAGGCTCTGAGATGTGGATACTCACTAATTTAAATATTCTGGCTGGAGGTTGTAGCACTTCAGATATGGTTTTTAACTTCAAAAAAGGCACACCTGACAGCACAAATTAGTCACAGCTAAGGAAAACCTAAGAAAATGCATTAAAATTAGAGCAAAGACTTGGCTCCCAGGAGAGACTAGTGTTTTCATTAGCTGCAAAGTACAGATAAGATTTTGTGGCTGTTTCCTATTTACATTTTGAAAGCCAGAGTTGCGGGATATTCCCTTCAACTGGAAGCTCTTGAGTTGTTTTCCATGATTTCTGCACTAATCACTTCTGTTCTGGAAAATTCACTGCAACCCCATGCCTACCTCTAATGCAGGGAATCTTCAAGGATCCAAATGAATTATTTTTGCATCTGTCTATTTTTGTATCACTGAAACATTTTCCTGCTGTGGGGGCCTACAACAAAGTCCTTGCTGTGAAATTCTTACCATACAAAGTACAATAGAGAAGGAAAACTGGAGGGAAATATCCCTTTTACAGGTTGTAGGGAGCCCTTGTGAGCCAAGCCAAGCCACAGATGCACAAATGCCAGATGTGACCACCTCTCAGCACTCATGCTGCCCTGCTGCAGCTGGAGCAGGATATTTTGCCAGGAAGGAAATCACCTCCCCACCCCTGGTGGGATTTCAACTGCTTTGCAGATGGCTCTGGTGTGATGAAAAAGCTCCACCATTTCCTAAGCAATTCCTCATCCCCCTCCTGTACCAGCAGGAGCTGTTACCTCACTGACACCACGTTTTCCAGGGAGCAGGAGGCTGCTGGGCAGCTCTCTCAGCCCTGCCCAGGCAGCAGGATCTGTGGGATGAGCAAGGATCTGGCTACAATCAGGAGATCATAGGGCCTTTGGTTTATGGTCCAGCTCTAGCACTCTGCCAAGAAAGGATTTTGTTATGTTCAGGACCACTAATTAGACTGTTTCCAGATGTTGCCCAGAGAGGGATGGTGAAAGAGGAAAGGAGGTGGTGGATTTGGTATTTTTATAAAAGGGAGTTTGTTTTCTGACTGCTGGATTGCATTTAAACAGCTTGGAAAACCTTACCTTAGCTTCAAAAAACACATTTTACTACAAAGTGATTTCTGCTACAACAAAACCCCCACTGGGGAAATAGGTTGAGTTTTACACAAATATTTCAAATTATCATTTTAGCAGAGAAAGTGAGAATAAAGGCCAGCTCAAAATTTCACATTGTCTTTCCCATGAATAATCCATCACTGTCTATCACAAGCCATGCAGGTGGATAGGAAGGGAAGAGATGAGCTCCTGCTGGACCAGGACGTGAGAGGTCAGACTCAGAAGGAATTTCTTTGGTGTTACGGTACATGGAGGCAATGTTTAGCCAGCAATGATGTTCCAAGAGCACAGAAAACCACAAGACTTTCATAACAAAGACAGAATTGTAGTTGTGAAGGAACAATTGGTTTAAAGGACAGATAAATTAAAGTTTGGCCATTTACCTGAAGCCTCATATCAACACATTAATCAGGTGAGAGAAAGGATCCCAGCATGAAGGAAACAGACAGTGCCAAACCCAGGTCTATGGAGATAAATCATCACAGAGGCAGATCATGAATATTAATTTAGTAATTAATATTAATTTGTGTACATGTGCTTTTTAGGGGCTTGACATAAATCCTGTTTGAGATGCATTTACCAAAGTCCTGTGCAGTGCTGGGGAATTTGCTCCTGAAATAGAGGGCTGAAATCAGAAACACTGTGTTCATACATGTGAGAGCCTTTAGAGATAGATGGATGGATGGATGGATGGATGGATGGATGGATGGATGGATGGATGGATGGATGGATGGATGGATGGATGGATGGATGGACGGATGGATAGATAGATAGATAGATAGATAGATAGACAGACAGACAGACAGACAGTTTTGCACTTTGGAGAGATGGCAAGCGTGGTCTGTAATAGCTTTAAATTGCTTAAATTTTATAGTGGACTGAAAATATGAGGTGAGGGAAATGGGCTGGTCAAGGATGAATGACTCTGGACCAAAGGGTTTGAGTAAGGTAACTGAAAGTAAGGATTTGAGTAAGAGTTCCTGAGAAGACACTGGATCAGGACAAGAGGTCAGGACCTGGGAGATTCTGAGCATGGCTGTCCTTTCCACTGCAGCGGAGATGGCAGTCTCCTACCTGAGCTGTTGCTGAAAGCATGGGGGCTCATTCCTGGTGACAAATTTGTTTCTTTCTGCCCATCATGAACAATTTCCTGCTGGTAGCATCCTGCATCGCCTCTCCTGTGGCTTTTGGACCAGATGCAGCACTTGATGCTTCTGCTTGTGAACTGCCACATGACTGCAGGAGCAGCTTGTATGGATTGTGTTGAGGCACCTACCAGAACACCTGTGCCCACCTCCATCCTTCTCCAGGCAGCCCCAGACCTTTCCTTTTGTGTGTGGGCCCTTCGGGCACGTGGCCTCTCCCTGCTTCCTGCACTGTGGAGGGAGGTGATTTTTTTCCTCTCCTTGGGTCCCTTCTCTTCCTTCCTGTGCATGGGCGTTGCTGCCCGTTCGCAGCAGCAGTGCTGGATACCAGCACCGTGAGTAAAAGCTGGGAGGCTACCAGCAGAGGAAATGCTTTGAAAATGAGATCTTCTACTTCTGTGCAGAGGAACAGGCTATTTTAGGAGCAGATTGTGTTGGAGATATGGGCTGGGAAGGGATAACTGCAGCTGCTGAGGGAAGTGCTGCTGTATCCAGAGCTTCCCAGTAAGCAAGGCAATAGACATCACATAAAGAAACCCTCCAGCGCATCAGTTCATCTCCTCTCTCTTTGGCTTGGCTTCTGGACTCAGACATGTGGTTTTCCCAACCACAGAGACCATTGCTGGTGTACAGCAATGTAAGAGATTGATCCCACTATTTGCACCTTCCCAAAAGAATAGAATTTCCACACAGGTTCCAAATTACAGCAGAAGGAGAGTTATCTGCCTGTCAGTCTTAGGGTAGCACAAAGGAGCATGGTAGCACAAAAAACTTCAGCAGTCCTGGGTATGTTTAATGACATTATTAAGAAATATTCAGTCCTGAGCAACTCTGAAGGAAATAACACCCCATTGTCTGCCTGAGATTCCCTGATTCCCTCTCTAACTGCAGCTCCCCAGCCATTTAAACTACATCTGATAATTAAACATGCTGTGAAAGCAGCTTCAGTGCTTGTCAAAGCTCTGTTGAGTTTCACCAGAGATGCTTCAGCTGAAGCCTTCAGTTCTTAAATTTCTGGTATGTGGTCTGTTGGGACTGGCAGGGCACATATCTTTGTCAACACCTGTATCTCAGCACACAGGTCTTGCCTGCTGAGGCAGTGCCCTCCAGCCTGCAGTACCCAAAGGCAATCCCAGTAGCCTGACCTGGTGTATGACTCTCCAAGCTAAATCTACGTGCAGGAGGAGCTGCAAGCCAGGCTGCAGAGCCCTGCAGACCTTTGTCCATCATTGTGCTGAATGGTCACCTGGAGAATTACCTGCAGATTTACTGCCCTTCACTGTAACTTGAGATGAACGTTGCTGTCTCTATTCTCACAGAGATTTACAGTTCATTCTGCCTAGAAATGGGGCTTTTTTTCTTTTTTAATTGAGTGATCTGTCTTTTGGGGAAATATTTTATTTTGTGCTGCATGCTTCAAGGTCTTTCACTGTGTCAGTTCCACTTTATTTAGCCACCCTGTCACACCAGCCTTGTGCACTCCCTGCTTCACTATCCATGGCAACATTCATGGCTTGTACGTTTCTTTTTCCTTTACACGGCTCTGTGATTCTTCCCAAACTGACTCTCGAGACTGGAGTGTGGCCTTAAATTAGGACTTATCTGCATGGGAGTCCATTCCCGAGATTTTGGGATAACTCCTCTCTGTGGAAAGCCTTGCTGTGGCATACATGTGCACAGCTGGGAGTTATACCATGGAGCTGTCACAGTTCAGTGTGCCTTTGTGCCACGATAAATTAGGATAAGCACTGACTCAGGAAAAGTCCTTGGCTATTACTGGAGAAAGGTCAGTTGAGAATTGCGTTCGCTGTGTGGCCACATCCAAAAAGCAAACATAGATGAATCTATATAAAGGATGGGATGAAGGGTTATATAATTCAGTTACACAATGTATGTGATTGCTGTCATCAGAAGACGGTCTCCAGTGCTTGTTAGTCTGTTTCAAAAATAAATAATGGGATTGGGGAGTTCAGGGACAAGCAGCGTTCTCACAGCAATGAACAAAAACCTAAAGGATTGGAACCATTTATCTGGGAAGGAAGGATAAGATGTAATAAATCAAACTATGAATAGTCTAGGACACATGGATTAAGAGTGCCTGTTTTCCCTTTCATATAATAAAAGAGCAAAATGTCACTCAAAGAGATGAGAAATAGAAAATTATGATTTTACAGCACTGCTTGCTTGACATAGTTACAAATGAGAGAGCACTCGAATTTGCTGAGAACCCAGAACATGAGAAATCTTGATGTGGTAACAGGAACATATACAGTTACAACACTGAAAACTAAAAACTTAACCCCTCAAACCCAGAAGGGAGACAAATACTTTGGTATCTGTTTTACATAGGGAATTATATTACACCATCAGGAAAAAAGAGATATCAGGGCTTGTTTCCACCCTCTACTGATGTCTCCATTACTAAACACTCTCAGAAACAAGTGATCCCCCCAAATGTCCATGGATCCAACAGTACAGTGATGTCTGTGTTCCCAAGGAACAATAACACTACTGAGGGTAAAGGAGCTGCCTCTCATTTGTTTCTCATTTCTCATTACACAGAAATGTGTAACATCTGCCTATTGTGCCCTTGCTGATGCTTGACATGGCCATGCACACTGGAGCCACTGTTCAGAAACAACTTCCAAAGATGCTAGTTCAGCCAGTGAAAAATATTATGTCTGAAAAAGCTCGGATTTGGTGAACTTTCAGCAGAACTGAATTCCAGCTCTGGTTGCCCTGGAAACACTGGGATGCTGAAGACACCTCATCTCAGGGCAGCTTTGTGCAAGGGATTTGCTCAGTGCCAGGTTCCTCTCAGCCTCTGCAGCACTTTTCAGGCCATCGACTTCAGTTTGACTCAGCAGCTTCAGGGTGGATCAGATTGCTCTTCTCTGGAATTAATACTGGTTCATCTCCATCCCAGACTTTTTGAGTTGAGTTTTCTTAGTTCTAATGCACATCTATGCCATATGGCAGCTGTACCTGACTTTGGATTCCTCATTCCCCAAGGTGGATGTCTCTTATTTGCCCTGACAAAGCAGCAGAGGGAGCTCGGGCAGTTCAAACTCATCCCAAAAGAAAGTGAACAGTGAATATACATCTGACCACTGTATCACAGTCTGCTACCAAACACACAGATGTTCTCCATTACATTGTGAGATGGAGCCAGACTGACTCTGCTCAGCTCCATTACCAGTTTTCCCTGATCTTCCCAGCCCCCTGATCTCTGCTACATGAGGCTGAGAAACTGCAGCATTCATAGATTTCATTAGGAGTTATGTGTTCTCAGTGCCTCTTGGACCAGGGCCCTCTTTTATCCTGGTCTAGAAGATATTTTGTGGCCAAGGTTTTACAAGGCTTCCCAAGGTTCCACAAAATTCTAATGACAAATTTATCTATATCCTTAGCTTGTGCCCCTGTACCCAGGCACACTCCCACAGGGATGTCCACTGGTCAAGCTGGCAAAGTCACAGCACCCTGCCACATGAGCACCTTAATTCATCATGATAATCACTGTTCTCTCTGGAGGGCCTTCTACTCCAGAATTTCCAAAAGGTTTTTCTGCTGGTTTAATTGATGGCCTTGCTCTGTGAGGTACTTGATACCTGTGACCATGGTGAGTCACTTTAACTTCCACATTGATAGAATGAAATTAATAAGAACATCCTGTTTCACTGGCAGGAGGATTCGAGATTTTGGGATGTTCAGCTTAGAAGAAGCTGTCGACCATATCAGTATCTAAGTAAAGAGAATCATGGAGGAAATAGAGGTAGAGGAAAGCGCCAGAGTGAGAAGCATTTCTGTCCTTGTCATTTGCTGTCAGACCACCCTAGTGGCACACCAGCCTGAGGCCACCCAGAGGCGAAGTGGAATTGGAGACTGTGGGCAAGGTTTCCACAGAGGTGTTTCTGGTAAATGCATTCAGACCAAGCAGTCATTAGGAGTAAACACAAGCTTTGGTTTGGATTTTTGCTTTCTCAACCCATCCAACCCAACATGAGCTTCCCAGTTGTTCCCTAAGTAACCAGTCCATATGTCAGGATAGTTAAGATTGTTACGTATGAAGTAAAAAACTAGAGATCCAAACAGTAGCCCATATCTACCTCATTTAGTCAAGAAAGTCACAGGATTTTCTCAGTTTCTATTAATTCTTTTACATACATGGGAGGAAGTATCTGTGGACTAAAAATCATGAAACTGTCATCTCTGCTGTGGATTTCTTGTGGCAATTAGAGTTAAGGGAATGGTATGAAAAGTTACTGCTTCTGAGTATTCCTTTCCAATTTTAATCAATATTAGATATAACAGTGGAAAAGTCAGTGTTTATATTCAATGTCTAATTTCATAACTCTGCAAATTATAAAGTTATTTTCAGGTAAAAGCATTGATAGGGAGCACATTCCACATTCAGGATGAATGATTAAGATCAGATAGATATTCATGCTTGATCTTTCATGCCCTTGAATATGCAGGGAATGAAAACAGCATCACACTACTTCTCCAACAAGGTGGAAATAACACAGCCCTAATGTTGAATCAATTCACAGAATAAACCCTGTGAATAGCTGCTGAGGAAATCAATATGAGGAAACAGTGAACTGAACATCTATTCTGCACATGGTCAGAAAAAGAAAAAATAGATTGTGGCTGTCCAGGTTTTGGTACTTCTGGAAATCTGATCCTAAAACCCTCATCTACATTAACAAAATGATTAAGAACCAAGTGGGGAGATGGTAAAGAAAAAAAAAACAAAGGAAAAAAAAAGAAAATAAAACAAAATAAAATTGAAAGAAAATAAATTGAAATTAAAGAAGAAGGATGATGGAGGAAAGCTGGGCAGTTACAGATAAGCAGGAGAAGTAGAGATGAGGGAAGGAGCTGTTCAAAAGAAGAGGGTTCAAGGCAGGAAGTGGAGAATAAATTCAACATTTTTGTTTCTGATACAACATGGGAGTGCCAGCAGGAAGTACTCTGTAAGAGAAAAAATTGTGAGATGAAGAGGACAAGACCTCTGAGAAGGTGAAGGGAGACAAGTGCCAGAAACAGAGCCAAATGTGACTGACCACTAGATTTTATGTCCTATATAGCACAACCCTTAAATTTCACCTGCTGCCCTCTCCCTTTTTGACAAATGGAAGATTTCCCTGAGGTGATGCAGTCTTAAAAACCCAAAGAGCTGGAAAAATACCTTGGATAGCTGTGATCTTGTCTGTGACAGAGGAAGGATTCCAAGGACAGCATGACTGAAAGAGGAGGAAGGATGAAGGTGGTTGAAAGGAGTGAGAGTATTCAGAGGTAATGGAAGGGGAGGGTTAGAAAAGAGAAGAATGTCACAAATGAGTCAAAAAACGAGTGTAAATAAAGGTTTGTGCTGGTGAGAGGAGAGGAGAAGAGGAATGAGGCTGAGAAGGAGAGAAGGAATAGATGAATGTTCTAATGAGAATTAAGATGATGTCAGAAAGACTGTCTGTGCATTGATGCTTACACAGCAACCAGTTTGTCCAGGCTTGAGGCAGATAATTGATACCATCCTTTGGGAGCTGCAGTTCATCAAAGCCCTTTAGTGTAACCCCAGAAACCACCAATCTCTCCTTGCCCTTAATTTGTTTTAATGGAACACTTTTCCTGCCTCTTGCTGTGTTTTTTAGCAACTCCTTGCAACCTTTCTTTATCCTCAGCACTTGAAGCAAGTGATAAGCTGCTGGTAACCTTGTTTGTAATTTGCAGTTCATTAGAAGTTCAGCCTGCAAGGGCAGCATTTGTGTGCAGGATGAATTTTTGAGCAGATTGTTTGGTCTGAGCTTTGTCTCTGCCAGCCACTTATAGATGCCACCTAATCCTGATCCGTCAGCAGTCACTGGGCTTTCCTGCTCTGCACCTCTGTCAGTGGTGATAATCATTAAAACGGGAGAAAACCCCAAGTATTACCTGCACAAAAACCACAAAGTTCAACGCAACGAGAAAAACAAGGGGCAGCATAAGATGAGCAACAAGATCAAGATATTTATATATGAAAACACAGAGAAGCCCATCTCCACTTAAGGTGGAGTGCCTTAAGTGTATTAAGGTACAGTGCCTTAATCATGTATACAGTGTCCTGATTGTAAATATATATTATCATACATACAGTGCCCTGATTGTATATACACTGTATCATATATACAGCGACCCGATCACAAACACAATGGCTTAATTGTATCCAGGCAGAAACCTAACACCCCTCCCAGCCGTTCTGGTTTCCTCTGTTACTCCCCAAACATCTTTAAGCACTGAAATAAAGGTGCCAGAAGGAACAGAGGCAGCTCCCTCATACCCTGAAAGAGATGCAGGATTGGAGCCTGTCACATGGGAAATGTGTCCTCCAACACAGAATTCTTGGAAAAGCTGTGGCTCAGCAGGACAACTCCTTATCCATAATCTGTGCAACAGATGCACCAAGCAAAGCATCTCCTATATTGTCAGCTGTTGCTTTAGAGTCTTCTATCTCCAGTTTGCTCTTTTTTCTTTAATCTGCTGGATGGAGGTAATGAATATTTAAGTACTCAGTGTAAAGCTGTCTGTGCTGGCAGAGTGGCTGGAGCTGCAGAGAGCTGCAGAGCTGAGGATCACTGTAATCTGCTCGATGGGTGGTTCTGCCTGTGGCCAAATGGATTCCATATGTGAAATCATCTGTCATGCAGAAGGCACCATCATTAGTTCCCTTTCTAGGAAGTCCTTCTGCTCTCCTAAGTGAAATACAATGTCACTGACCCCAACGTGTTGATTTGCCATGATGGTGCCATTATGGAATGAGCTCTTTGGTGACTTTCAAAATTCAAGTGCTCCTAGTAATTTTTCTGGACTTCAGGTAGAGAATGTTGCTATTTTATTAATTTTATTTTTGATGCAATTTTAAGACTCTGCATGGAGATCACTGCAGCGTCCAGATATCTTTAAAAACATCATGTTGGGTGAGGAGAGTAGGCTGGTTTAAAGCTATGTCATACCTGTGCTTTTAATTTTAGGCTTACATCACTACCAAAGAGCAAGAAGTTGATTTTCTGCAGATCTGTGTAATATGCTGGACAGTATTTAAAAGCCAACATTTTCATTCTCATTTCTCTTTTTGTAAGGAAGGCAAGTTTTCCTGCCCAGAGCTGCTCAGACAATTGTACATGAGTGGGCAAGGTGGCTGTGGAAACTGCTCTTCATGTTCCCTGGGAGTGGGTCAGGTGTGATGAGTTTAAACTGAAACTAAAGGGTTAAGTTAGAGATGGCAGAACCTTTTTTGCTAGAGAGGACAGTAGATATGTGTCTGGGAAGACTGAAACCTCTGGCACTGGCAGTTTTTCCTATTTGTCTCTCATCTCCCGGGGATTAATCTGGGGCTACTTTGCCTGGATATTTTAACAGCCAGGTCTTCAACTCTGCTTTTCACTGTTATTTAGCAGCAGATGTTCAGATTCTGATTTTCCAAAGCTGCCCAGTTGTTAGTAGGTATAATTAACACCAACATCCTTAATCCATAAGCCTCTTTTAGGTTGGACTCAGTCCTATTCTGTTTACAAAATAAAACCTTCATGTGAAGATCACCTCTTCAAAAAGCAATTAGCAATCCCAGCTCTTAGGCTCTCCCTCTGAGGAAGAGAAATACTTGTAGAATATGGAAAGCAGGGAATATTACTAGGACATGTAGCTGTTTCTCTAACAGCAGCACAACCTATCTCTCACAAGCTCCCCAAATTTATAGTGCTGAATTAATAAATTATTTATCCATGTAGCTACACTGAAGTGTTCAGGAAAGTGAGTAACATTACTCAGAACTAGCACTTGATGGATCATTGTCTGTAATCAGGTTGTGGTAGTTGAAGATCTCCATTTCCTGTGGTTGGCAATGGATTATTCATGTAGGATGTGCCACATAACGGAGTTAAGGTTATGGCAGCAAACACACCTTCTGGAATTTGCCCAGCTGAGTCACATCATTTGGTAAAGATGAAATTGCATAATTTAGGGGTATTTTTAAGCCCTTGCACTAAATAAACACCGTGGTCATGCATTCTGAAGAACAAGAATGTGATAGGAGTAGTCAGTTCACTCTAGGATCTGGTTAAATAAATTGAAAGTGCATTGCAGTGTTTGGGAGGTTTCAGTTCTAAAGCTATTTCAAGAAACCCATGAGGATTTCGCTAAAAATCTGCAGCTGCAGTATGTGCAGGCAAACAGGATGCTGTTCTATCACCAAAGGAATAACAAACAATTCCAGAAGAGGGGATAATTTAGTTAAATATAGCACTTGAAATAATATACCAAGAATTCATATATTTTGTGATCATTGTACCTTTTTTATGCAGTGGACAGGAGGAAAATAGTAAATTTTTTAATGACTGCAAATGGTGTTCCCATAAGAGAAATGAAAATTTGGAAATATTAGACCAAAGGATGGAATGGTGAGCACAGGCTGATGGAAATGAGCTGAAAGGAAAATAGCACCTGAATGTCTGAGATCATTGCTTTGTCTGCTTCCCAGTCCAGGTCCTTGAGGTCTGTACGGTTCTACCTGGGGCAGTTTTCTTCATGATAGCAAATCTGGGGCTGTGTTTTGGATTTGTGATGAAAACAGTGCAGACAATTCAGGGATGTTTTCATTATTGCAGAGTTTATGCAGAGTCAAGGCCTTTTCTGCTCCTCACCTCACCCCACCAGTGACTGGGCTGGGAGTGCACAGAGCTGGGAGGGGACACAGGTGGGAATGCTGGCCCTGAGTGACCCAAGGGACATCCCACACCATGGGACATCATTCTCAGCAAGCTGGGAGAAGGAGCAGGGGGACATTCAGAGCAGTAGTGTTTAACTTCCCAAGTCACTGTCACATGTGCTGGAGCTCAGCTTTCCTGGGCATGGCCAAACACCTGCCCATGGGAAGTGGGGAATTAATTCCTTTTTTTTTCCTTTGCTTGCATGCACAGATTTTGCTTCCCCTATTAAACTGTCTCTGTCTCCATACACAGGTTTTCTCACTTTTCCAATTCTCCCCTCCATCCCACCAGGAGGAGTGAGTGAGAGGTTGTGTAGGGCAGAGTTGGTGGCTGGGATTAAACCATGACAAGGTTTTAGATGCACAGCAACACTGAGAAAAATGTGCAACACTCTGACCACTGTGATGGTGCTGATGGTCAGTGCATTCCCTGATTTCATGCAGCCCAAGAACCAGTTGTCTCTAAGACTCCTTCTCTGATATCAGCCAAAGCAGATGCTTTGGGAAGAGAGTAAAAAGCAGACTCCCATTTTGCAATCATGTGCAGTTCAGGGACTTCTTGAAAAGGTGGACTTGGTTTACTAATAACCCTCAATCTCTCTCTCCTTGAAGAGCCTGCTTGAAGGGGTGCTTTTAAAGCCACATCAGTTTTTAGTTCCCACAAAACATTGTGACAGGAAGTTCCAAAGTTTAACTACAGGAATGAGGAGTCATTTCCTTCCTTTTCCTTTGAGCTTGTCCTCTCCCACTTAAAATCACTGCTTCCTTCTTCTTTTATTGGAAAGTGCAATGAAAAATCAATCTCTTCACCTTCTCCATGATGTTCATGATGTTATAGATTTATCCTGGTCAGCTCTTAAATTGAAGAGATGACTCATTTAGCTTCCCCTTACATTGAGTAGTTATATACTTCTTATCAGCCTTTTAATCCTCTGAATCCTTTTTCACCTATGGTTTCCTTTTCAAGTGAGAGGACCAGAGCTGCACACAGGATTCAAGCTAGAAAAGCAATAGATTTATGTATTTATTTACTCCTTTCCAGTTCATGAATGAGTTTGTAAGCAAACAGCTCATACCTCCAGGGGACACCACTGCTACTCAACCTCTACCACAAGACCTGACCATGAGCTCCCACTCTCTGTTTCCTGTTTTTTTAATTCATTCCTTTTTTATTCATCCAGGGACCTTTCCATTTATGCCTTGACTTTCCTTAAAAGCCTTTGGTGAGAGATGCTGTCTGCAGCTCTCAGGAAATACAGACTGGTTATATCAACAGGATATCCTTTATCCAAAGGCTTGTTGACACCTTCAGAGAGCTCCAGGGACTATGGCAGGACTTCCCTTTACAAAAGCCATTCTGACTTCCACAGCACATCACAATTACCTCTGCATCCAATAATTCCTTTTTTTTTTCTTTTTTTGCTGCTTCCTACAAAAGCAGCAGCACAATACCAACCTGTTCTTCAGCTTCTTATGCTGTTAAAGAGCTGACAGCTCATGTTAAGCTGAAGGGCTGGGACTAAGGTGCTCCCACTGGATCTGTATTTTCCAGACCATGATTTTCAGGTGCCAGAAGCGCAAGAGTTGGAATATTTTTTTTCCAGAGTTTCCTCTTAGTGTTTACTGTTGATTTTGGTCAGGTGTAGAAGTGAGTGCACAATATCCAAAGAGCAGCATGGTTTCCCCATGTCAGGATTCCTCTACCTACCCCAAAATCTTGTACGCACAATCCCCTGCTGTAGTCAGTCCTTTCCACACTGTCAGAACTGAAAGATGAGCACTCATTCCCTTCCTTTGCACCTCTGAGGTGCCTCTTTCTCACCATGTCCCCTAAAAACCTGTGGGTGGGGAGTCCTGCAACCCAGAGGAGGAAACACCAGACAAGTTCGTTGCTGGCAGCTGCTGGTTGCAGTCAGTCCCCAGGGAATGAGGTTATTTAGAGTGCGCTGGAATGAGTCTGTGCAGTGAATCAGGAGCATGGTCACAGCTCTCAGACACACAAACCTTTCCCTCCCTTTTTAAAGGGAATTTCATGCAGGTGACAATCTGGTTTCATCAAATAAGCCAACATGAATTATTTCTTGATCATAGCTGTGATGATTTTTGGTTTTGAGCGTGCATATTCATCAATCAATTTATCTGCACTGATTGGCTGGCTAAACCACCTTAGTAGTCTCATACTGCCCTCCTTCTTGGGGTGGTATGGTTATGACTTCTTTAAATTTTGGAAAATTTTGAAAGCAAAATAAATGATGGAGAAAGAGCAGCTGCTAAACGCCTCAGAAAGGTCATTTCCTCAAAAATAAACCAGAGAAAGGCAAACAAGCATGCTCCCTTCCCATGAGGAGTACATCTCATCCCTCTTTAAGTTTGAACAATTTTTGAATGAAGGGAAATACCAGCACTTTTGAGATTTGCATTGACTGCAGAGATCTTTCTGAACCCCTGAGCTGTCCAAGGAATGTACTGCTTTGAGTCTTTTCCCAAACTCCATTCCCATATATTGCACTGAGCTCCCATCACAAAGCTGACCTGCTAGGGAAGCTTGAAGAGGTGTAAAGATTTCAGCAGACACCAACAGGAACCAGCTGCCCCTCTGCAGAGTGACTCATGCTACAGAGCTCTGCTGGCAGGAACACAGATGTGCAGGAAGCAAACCTTGGTCAGGCTGAGTCATCCAGGTGAGCACAAACACAGCACCTGGAGGCACCTACGTGCTGGGTGTGATGCACAGGGCTGTGCAACCCCTGTGACCTTGGAGAGAGAACCTGTGACTGTGAACCGCTGTCTGCTGCCATGGAGAAGAGCTTCCACCTGCCTGCACCAAGGGAATCACACCCTCCATGCCTGCCATTCCTTCTTTCTTTCTCCCAGCCTGGGGATGCTGTGATTACCATTTCAAGAATCCTCTGGTTTGGTCCCAAAGGTTCCAGAGATCAGGGCAGACATGGGAGATGGGATATGAAGGCTGGCAAACCTCAGGACTCTGTTTTTTATCTCATTCCTTTAAGAAGAGCAGAGGTAGCCTGAATACCATCTGAAGTACCATCTCCTGAAGAAGAAGAGACTGCGGTATTGAAATAAATTATTTTCGGAACAAATTATTTTTGAAATAAATTTCAATACCTTACTTCTCACGCTGGAACTGAGGGGCAGCTGCTACAGGATGCACAGCTCCATAGGGATCTGGGTAACTGTGATTTTATTAAACACAGGAGCCAACCTACTTTTATGTCCTGCCAAGAAGGATGTCCGGCTCTGTGATGCTGTCCCTGACCCCAACATGCATCCCACAACTTCCCTTTCACCTCACTGCTATATCCCTGACCCACACTGTGCCAGTCCAGGCAGCTAAACCAGCACAGAGCCCTCCAGGTTTTGTGCCACAGAAGGTTTTTTGCTGGTGCAGTTCCCAGCACCAGTGTGCAGCAGGATCAACACATAGGACTTAGTGGAAATATGCAGCCTGGTGAGCTGACCATCCTTTCCAACACCTGCCTGCTAATTAGGATCACAAATATGATTAAATCTCACTCTCAGCCTCCTAATATCACTGTGCCATGCAGAGAACAGCAGTGGATGCCAGGGAAGAAGCAAAGGGCTGTAAAGGGAAGGAACACGCACTCATGAATGACTGTAAGAATTAATTTCCACCGTAAAATACAGCTCATAATATGAAATGTCTGTGAACCATCTCACAACCTTGTCCTCTAGCAGTTAATTTTAAAAGTATTAGTTATGGCTTGACGTCACCTGAAAGCAGGCAAATGCCTCATTGCACAGCCTGGCAGGCAGGGCTGCAAGCAGGGGAACCTGCAATCCCATTAAGGCGTGGGGGCACGAGGACCAGCATGGAGAAAAGAGAAAAAGAAGGGCACCAGGTGAAGCTCCTGATGGCAACAAGTACCAGCGTGTGGCTTAGCCATGGGCACAGTGTAGCAGCTTGCTAGACAGTGTTGGAATTCAGGACATCCCTCTGGCTGTCCTGGATTGCCCAAACCCCTGCCAGGGGGCTCAGAGACCCTGACACAGAGCCCAAGACGCCTGTGACTTTGATTATGACCCATGGAGCAAATTACCAACCTTATATGAGGATCTGTAAGCCATGAAAATCTAAGTAGAATAATAATTAGTTTGTCATGGGGTGAAAAATAGATTTTTGGGGTTTTTAGAATGGGGGTTCAGGAGGCAAGATGGACGAATGTGGGCATGTCCAGTCTTTCTCCTTCTTCTTCTTCTTGGCCTCCATCTTCTGCTGTGATGTTGGCACTTTTAGATTGGTTTAGAGTAGAAGCTCACTGTCTAACATAGGTGATAGGGATTGGGAAGTTATGGTAAATAATATACAAGTAGTTTTTAGTATAAAAAGATAACACTGCCCCAGGGGCAGCCAGAGTGCCTCTGTCTGACCTGCTGAACAGACCTCAGCAGGCCAGAGAAAGAATTTTAGAGATAAAAAACAATAAACAACCTTGAGACCGAGAATGCAGAGTTCTGACTCCTTCTTTGACAGCCAGGCTGGGAAAAGAGACTTTCTAATGTATCTTGGGGTCACTCTGGCCAGCAGAAGTCCCAAGAAGACAGGAAGGAGGGACAACCTGCCATGTCTGGAAGTGAATGGACAAGGGGAATATCTGCTTGAAAGCTTTCTGGAAGCTCTTCCTATTGCTTCAGCCCATGGAGACAAGTGGAGAAGGGCAGTTGTTAGGAAGGAATCTGAAGGAGAAAGGTCTGCAGTGCTCTTCTGGCTCCCAGCAATGCCTTGTGCTGCTGCAAGCGTTGATGCAGAAAGCAAAGCGTGCCAAATCAGTGCACAAACTAGGGGGTGACAGGGACACATCTGCTGCCTGAAAAACTGACCTGGAGGAACAGGGAGGGATGTGAGCAGCTGGATGTGTGAGCACGTTTCCTATCGATTAGTGAACGGGCTCCTGGAACCGTCACAGCTGCAGCACAAATTACTGAGAGGCACTTCAATGAAGAGAAAACCCAGTAACAAAAAGACCTTTGGAAATGCCATCAGAAGATGGTTATTTCTAAATCACTGCCAAAACCAAGTCATATTGTTTGTATAAATTACCTTGGCCTGAAGCAGAAAGTTCAGAAGCTGCCAAGGGCAAAGCCAGACACAGGTGAGAGCTCACAAGAACTTGCCAGTCCCATGGAGTTAAGCTGATCCTATCAAGGACAGGAAAGATGCAAAGAGAAGCCAGGGTGTGGGAAGAAGGTGTGCCAGGTGACCTGCTTCCCTTGGGCATGGTGCTGAGCCAGGGTCTTTGTGAGGTGACAAGAAACACCTCCAGGGGAGCAACATGGCCTAATCTTGTGTGTAAGAGCCATTGTGCACCCTTTACATGCAGCCCAATGGATCAATGGTGTTATTCTGCTCCAAGCAGTACAGCAGGAGACCACTCAATGCAGAAACACTTTGACATTCAAATCATACCACAAAATAGGAGGCTTTCTGTCATTTTCAGACATGCCACTCAAATCCCACTCAACCCCCTAACCGATGTTTAAAGATAAATTATTTGGGTATCTCCTGTTTACCATTAGATTTAGGAATTATCTCAGCTGCACACTTGCATCATCCCCTAGGTGTATGTGCTTTTCATAGTCACCCAGTTCTGGCTCTTAAATAAGCTGTTATGTACTGACATCCTCGAAACTGAACCCAGAAGTGTTTACTGGACTGAAAAAGACATCACCAGATGGCTCCAATATCAGCCTAGAAGGATTTCTGTTCCTCAACAGGGGCTAAATGTGTCTGAAAAACCAGCAGGCTGCAGAGTGTCTGCATAGTCAAATCACC
This sequence comes from Camarhynchus parvulus, assembly GCF_901933205.1. Lineage (NCBI taxonomy): Eukaryota > Metazoa > Chordata > Aves > Passeriformes > Thraupidae > Camarhynchus > Camarhynchus parvulus. The sequence continues at coordinate 147,753,063 of NC_044572.1, read as the reverse complement.
TCTAAGAGGCTTTGTAATTGCATTCAGTTCTGCTGTGCTGGAAAATGAGGATAATAAGCTCAATGTATTACACTTACACTGGGGCTAGACTCCATATAGAGTGGTAATAAGAAACACAGGCTGAGGTTTTAACTGCAGTTAGTGGGGCTCAGCACTTTGCTTAGTGCAAAAGGAGATGCCAAGTCACTTTAGCTCCCTTGAGAGTTACAATTATGAGCTCCTAGGTTCCCAAAAGTCCCCAGAGATGGAGATCACCTATTTCAGATAGAATCATAGGCTCATAGAATGGTTTGGATTGATACTCAGTTTTTGATTTGCCTCACTTTCATTTCTAGCTTTCATTTTGCAGCTCTGTGCTGACAAACTGCACTGAGGAGTTTACTAAGAATTTTCCATGCTATCTACCAAGAAGTCTTGAACACATTTTCATGAACATCTCTGTGCATCAAGTTCTTTTCAACAAAACCTAAAAAAGACCTGGTCTTGTACTATTTTTAGTCTGTTTTTACTGCACTGGGGATGGAGATCTGGGTGGATAAGTCAGTAGGAGATAAGTCAGTGAGTAGATAAGTGAGTGAATAGATAAGTCACTCCAGTGAGTTTCACTTTAAAGGAGTCCTTTCCCTTCATGCCATAGGCTGGCAAACACTTTCACTGCTATGTCAATTTGAGTAATCCCAACATCTCCTCCTGCTGCCCACTCAGTTGTGTCAGTACAGCATTCCATGGGCTGCCCAATAAATCCTGCAGGGATCGATCTGGGATAATAACAACCTGACCAAACATGACTCTCTTTTTTTTCTTAAGCCCTTTTAACCCTCATTGACTCTACTTAGCTCGGTGCTGTCACTGAAAAATTGGACACCAGGCTGCACCAAGAGCAGAGGGGAATAAATCTGAAAGTTGATTTCAAATTACCTTAGTGAGTCAAACAGCCCCATCATGGTACAGAAATTCAGTTCAGTCTTCTGTTTTCATTTACCACCAATCTAGGGTCAGAGAATCTGCAGCCCCACAAACTTTCACTCTGGTTGTAGTTCTGTTCTAGGCACAGCCTATTTTTATGTGCCACAAAGCCATCAGCAAAATTGGTCCCACCATGGAAGCAAAAGCCCAGTGAGAGATGCTGAAATCCTTCTGCAGCCCCTGGGGAGAGCAAGGTATTTTTTACAGACAACATGACCCCACAAACACCAGCCCAGGAGTTGTGTGAAATGAACCATCAGGAAACACAAAAACCCCATGGCTGCACCAGAACATCGTTAATGTCCCTTCCAACCCAACCCATTTATGAGTCTAAGACCTCACCTCTGGGCAGCACATGGGCTACAAAATGGGCTCCTCCTGTCAGCCTGGCTTTCAAAAATGCTTTCTGGGTCCCAGCTCTGTGGGGAGGAGTGTTCACCAAGCCATCCTCAGCTGGTTTGTCACCCTAAGTGCCCTCTTTGCTTTTGGTTACGTACATTCAGAGGAGTTTTGCAGAAGACTTTTTGAATCAGGCAATGACACTTGGGATATGATTCATCTCACCTCACTTTAGCAGCTTATGAAATGCAGGGCTAGGATACAATTGGCCATCTGGCTACCAGACACCCAGTGCCACACAGGCTACTCTGTGTCACCCCAGACTTCTTTGTCACCCCAGATTTCTATCCAGTGGCAGGTGTGACACTGAACACACAGAACACCTGCACATTCTGCAGTGACAATCAGCAGAGCTTTTGTCACCTTTGCTGAGGCACTTCATGTCATTCAAGATATCCACCTCCAAACTAAACTAATGGTCTGGGTGCTCATCAAAGATAGAACTGGTCCGGACTCTGGCATTAAGTACAGGGTGTTGTTCACCCAAATCATGCAGGGGTCTTCTTCAGGACACTAATTACACCCTGTGTTCAACTGGCAGGTGCCTCTCACCCTACTGATTGCAAAAGTGACCAGGGTGTGAGCTCTCAGGATCCACCCTGTAGATCCACATTTAGTCAGATGGATCCTGGCACTGGAACAGGCCCTCCAGGGCAGTGGCCACAGCACCAAGTCTGCCAGAGTTCAGGCAGTGTTTGGACAATGCTTTTGGGCACAGATGTGATTTTTGGGGCTGTTTTGTGCAGAGACAGGACTTGGAGTTCAATGATCCTTGCAGATCCCTTTCAGTCCAGTATGTTGTACAATTCCATGATTTTATGATCTCATGTCCAGGAGTTTTCAGGATGTGGTAGCTGCTTAGGCAGGGTTGGCTGGACTGTAACTCTACCAGGATAACTGTCTTAACCAAGAAGAATTTGCTGACTTGATCCTTTGAACTTCTCAGGACACAGACTGTCACCAGCTGTGATGGCAATAAAATGGATGTGTCTTGTAGGGGGTCTTCAAAGCACTTGGCAAAGTTCATACAAAGACAGTGTCTTGTTTTAAATAGTTGATTGAGCTGGTTTGCAAGTTACTGGTTCCAGTGAGGCCTTTGCTCCTTGGATATCAGAGGAGAAGGTCATTTTATTTGTTTAAGTCTGTTGGTGGCTGTTACCTGACCACTGTCAGTCCAGTGCTCCCGAAATTGTTATGATGTGGGCCACAAGAGATCAGGGTTTCTTCACACAGCCTTGGCTGGGAGCTCCAGCAAAGCCCGCAGAGAAAGTCAGCCTGTGTTGCAGGAGCCACTTCTGACTCAAACTCAGAATTCTTTCCAAGTTTATCAGTTGTGCTCTCTGGGATTTTCACCTCTTCTCATCTCCTTCTAGGCTCATTTTCTCATCTGCACAGTGTAAAACCCCATGGGATCTCCCAGTGCTCAGAACTGGGATGATCTTTCCATCACAGTTACCTGGAGTTGCATTCCAGCCACCAGCTTGTCACTGGAAAGTTTCATGCCATACCGCTCTCTGATGCCCCACATTTCCTGCAGGCTTGTGGGATGTTTCTGTACAGCCCAGGCTGTAAGTCCCTGCCCAGCATGGACTTTTATTACACTGCCTGCATCATTCATTTACGTGGCTCGTTCAAGACAAATCAAATAACCGGGTACTGCCTCATGCTGCAGCTTAAATTAGAAAGAATAGACCACAAAAACAACTGCAGCGGTAGCAGAAGTGGCTATAAATAAATCAAAATGTTTCTCTTAGAAATCTTTGTGCCACAGAGGGAAATTGTAAAAGTGGTCCAGGATATTTTTGTTGCTGCTTTTTAATTTGAAATTTCATCATTGGAAGCGTTCGCAGACATAGAGGGCTGTGCAATGTTTTCGCTGCAGTACAGCAATTGCTAAGATTAGCACAGTAACAGATCTTTTCAGAGTAAATTGCATATAATTAATAGGAAGCAGGAGGAAAAAAGGAATAATTGTATTTAATCCAAATGCAAGTTCAGATCTCCCAGAAGGTGGAATCAGCGCTAAGGCCATGCTGAAGATATGCCTGTTCCTTCCATTTCATTCAGCTGGGTAGTGGGCAGCAATTATGTGCCCCTATTGCGAAATTCTCATTTCCAATTTGTTTCAGCAAAGTGCAGGGATGTTCAAGCTGGAATTTCTTTTAGGCCTTTCCTAGCAACCATGGAGATTATTGGTTTGTGCTCCTGGCTTGTTTCCCATCCAATGTCAAAACAAGTTAAAGCATTAAAACAGCATTGCCCTGTGAAAGAGCTATAAAAAATCTGTGCAACACAACTTGCATTTTGGCCAAACCCTTTTGGAGTTCATGGTTAATAGGGGACCTAGGTGTCCAGCAGGCTGAGGGAGGTGATTCTTCCCCTCTCCTCTGCCCTTGTGAAAGCCCACCTGGAGCACTGGATCCAGCTCTGGGGTCCCCAGCAAAGGAGATATTGACCTGTTGGACTGAGTCCAGAGGGGGCTTACAAAAATGATCAGAGGGCTGGAGCCTCTCTGCTCTGGAGGCAGGCTGATAGGGAGGGGGTTGTTCAGCCTGGAGAGAGATGATTCTGGGGAGACCTTAGACCCTTCCAGTACCTAAAGGGAACTTATAAAAGAGAGGGGAGAGACTTTTCTTACACAGTGATCAGACAATGGAGAAGGCCTTTAAACGAAAAGTGGAGATATTTAAATTGGATGTTGTGAAAAAATTCTTTACTGACACTGGCACAGGTTGCTCAGAGAAGCTGTGGATGCCCCATCCCTAGAAGTGTTCAAGGCCAGATTGGATGGGGTTTGGAGCAACCTGGGATAGTGCAAAGTGTCCCTGCCCATGGCAGTGGGGTTGGAAGAAGACGATCTATAAGTTCCCTTCCAACCCAAATGATGATGATCCTATGCTGAAGCTTCATGACACAATGCATGATGAGCTTCCATCTTCCACTAAAGTACCCACATTTCCCAGTGGATCATTGTGTGCAGCAATATGGAGGGACACCTGCTTCACTCAACACACTTAGCTCTTCACATCCCCACACTTCTTTCTGAAGCTGCTGCAGCATCCCAGTATTGCCAAATGCACAGCTCAATAGAAGTACTAAAATAAATCATTGCAGCCAAGGTTTCACTTAGCTGCTGTTATTAATCATTAGCAATTGCTATTGCTAATTAATGTCATTACACATCATGACTATTAATCACAATCTGCTGATGCAAGACATATTGTCTCTCGTAGATAAGGAAGAAGAAGAAAGCAAGTGAGCAATAAGCAAACTTGAAAATGATGATGGGCAGTGCTGGTAAATTCACACTCCACACTTCATACTAAAAGACATGAGACAATGTCCCTGCCTTGGTTGCTGCCTCTCAGCTGTGCTTGGGCAATGCCATTTGCCAGGAACCCATGAAAACTGGGCATACGGATTTAATATATTACTTAGTATATGACATTTTTTGATGATACAAGCTCTTAAACCATGAGAGAGTGTTCCATTAAACTGTCTCATCCATAGCACTACACTACACTCCCTCCCTAAGAACACCCCAATGTTGTCTTTACATCGAAGTCTTTAAAAAAGGGTTAAACTCTTCAGTTCTAATACAAGCTGTTGGACTGTGTGCAGAAATCACTGAGGAAGTGCCCATGACCTTTGCCAGGTAGAAGTGTGATTAGCTGACCCTACAAATTGTTTGATCCATGAAGTCTCCAAAATGCTATAGTGCAGCAAATCATAAGGTGCTGGGTCATTAGGATGTGTTTGTCATTAGGATTTAAACACTCATTAATCACTTTCTTTTTTTCATTATAAGGAAGGAAAGGGAGATTTCCTTCATTTTATAGTTTAATCTTAAGTGAAAATTTAAATGCAGGAGTGGAATCAATTCTGTAACTCACAAGATTGATTTGTCCTAGACCTGAATTTGCAATATTTCCCCTTAAGCAGGAGTCAGAGCTGCCAGCACTCCAGCACTCCTGGTTTCCCTGCAGCACAGGAGAAGGCTCACACAGAGCCTTCAGCTACCTGCCTTCACTCTGATGGACATGGATGTTGCCTGCTCAGCAATGAAATCTCTAAGCAGGAAGCTTTTGGCAGTACTTATGCAGCAATTCCCTGCAGTAGGAACCTCACAACAGCTCAGGGCAAAGGGCAGGACATATCCGCCGGCTTTGGGTGCACAGACTGGGGTAATGGGGTGCTGTGGACAGCCTTGGGGAGGAGGAGTCACCCCCCTGGAACGAGGAATTTCTGCTGCATGTTCGGATGACCACGTCTCCATCTGCCACCGGAGAAAGGGCTGTTGGTCACAGTGGTGAGCTCATTAAAATGAGATCAATAGAGATTTAATCTAATGCTGAGGATTACTCGAAGTGGAATGCTCAATTAAGTGTGGAGAAAAAAGAATGTAACACATCAAATGAATTGCCAGCTGATTTCCCTGCTTTATTTGGAATTTAGCCCAATATCAAGGTGTGCTGATAAGCTAAAGCAGAGCTGTGAAAAAACAGCTGATGCTGGTGGTAGCGGTCACCAAACACCAGTTAAATGTGCCACATCATTACTCACACATTTTGCAGTGAACTCCACAGGTACACAGAGTTTTGCTGGGATTATATACTTCCAATTTCCACTTCTGTTCACACCAGTGGCTCTAAAAATATTTGAAAGCTGCTAAGGTGAGAATTTGCATAAACAGGATTTGCCACAGCTTTTGGAAAATTGGAAGAGTTAAGTGCGGGGAGTGCTACAAAATTTGTCTTTCTTTGCTCTTCTTCTGTAATCCAGCCCATTTCTCTCTCTCTGCTTCTCCACCCCCAGAACTGAAACCACTGCCACCTCCCCAGCTCCTTCACCTCTCTGAGCAGCAGCCACACAGGGACAAAGAAGATTCTGTTTTGAATGAAACATTTTATTCTCAAGGCATGAAAATGCAGGACCAGGCAAAAAGCCAAGAAGCAAGAGAAGAGAAACATATTCATTAATTAAAACAAGCATTGCTTGCTTTGAACTACGAAAATCATGTTATAAAAAAAATGGAGCAATGAGTTCCTGGCTTCAGGAAGAAAAGAACACACTCCAGCCCCACCAGGCTGCATTGCTGCAGGACCAGGGAGGAGCACGGGATGCATTCCCCAAACCCCATAACTGGCAGGCATGGGGCCCCTGTGCTGCTCACAGAGAGAATTCATCCCAACATGAACAGCTCTGCAGCCCGTTGGCACAATATCACAGCAGTTTTTCCTTCCAGCAAGTCACATTTAATCTTTGCCCAGACATTTCAAGGCAGAGCTGTCTTATTTCTCCCATTAGGGCAGGACACCTTCCCACACCATTCCCTGAAGTCATAGTTTTTGGGAGATAGCAGGATGAGGTCCAGCCAGTCACAACGTCCCTTGTGGGTCTTCTTCTCTTCCTTTAAGAGCCTCACCATCCCTAAGGCTTATGATTGCCTCTAAGAAGCTCAGTGATTTGCCATCCTGAATATTCTGCCCAAGTTCCCACACTCTGCCCCCCTCTTCCTGACCAGGGAGGTTAAAAACACCCTGAGGCTGCCCATTGTGAGCAGCAGATGAAGCAATGCTGCCTCTGAGGTTCTCCATGTTCCTTTGTGTCCTGGGTGGGAAAGGCCAAGCACAGAGCTGTCTTCTGCTGCTGGTTGCCACATGGCCCTGTCTCTTTTCTATTTATCACTGTTGTTATCACTAGTTATCACTATTATTGTCATCTCTATTTATCTGTGGTCTGGGATGTGCAGCAGGAGTTTTCCTCCTGTTCTCCCCATACTGTTCCACATACTAAAGAGGGAATTTGATTTTCTAGAGTGGATCATGAAGGGTGGGAAAGCCCAAGCAGCACCTGTGGCTGTAGATTCCTCAAAACAGCTGACTTTGGTATGTTTTGTTGCAATTCCCCACCAACTGGGAATAATAGTTTTGCAGACCCCCAGCAGCACTCCCTCCACTGTCTGTTCTTCTGTTTCTGCAGAGTTTTTCTAGACCTTAGACAAAGCTGTTTTGAACTCAGAGGGAGAAGAGCCACACTGGCACTGGGGGGTTGCATTACCCCAAACTAGTCAAAATGCCTGTGGTATTTGTAGGCTCTCCTGACTTTGCTCACAGGAGCCTCTCAGCTGATCCTGCAGAGAAGGAACTGTATTCATCTAGGATTATAATGCAGAAGGTGCTCAGATTGTCACTCCACATCAATGTCTCTATAGTGAACTGGGAGAACAGCACAAAAAAAAAAATCCAAACCAGCTGTTCTAGGGTGAAACAGAGAGATTTGATAGAAATTTCTTCCAAAATCTTCTCATGTGTTTATATGGAGGAAGAGCATCCTGCACCTGTGGGGTACAGCATCCTGCTTTGTCCTGGCACTTCTGATGTCACAGGACCTTCTGAGCCTTGAGAGGACCAGCAGGGACAGTGAACCTGCCACAAGAGTTTCAGTGGCCAAAATGCCCCCACCAATGCTTCTGGTGTCAGCACATGGTCAACAGCTTGTAAAGTCTGGGGGCTAAAAGCTCCAAATAAGAGTGACATTTGAAACACAAAAAAAATTCCTACATTTCTAATCTCCTTAACCCCATGATGAAGACACTCCACATGCCAGCAGGTGTGATACTTTCTGTGGCATGAATAGACATGCAAATGGAATTTAGCAGGACCTCCTACAGGGTGCAAGGCAGAAAAGCTTGAGGGACTCACTAGTTGAGTGATGGTGACTACAAAACCCAGAAGGCTTTAATTCTGTACAAATAAAACAGATAAATTCAAAGCAAACAGTACTCCCTGGAAAATGGGTAAATTATGAGGAAAAAAAACACAGTGTGATTTATATATAGCATAGATCTGTATGCTTGGGTGTCTTGGTTTAGAGCAAAATTTTGGGAGAGAGAGAGAGAGAGTCCCCAGAGGGGCTCTAGTAGGAGGATAAATTCAATCGGCCCCTCCCCCCCACAACTAGTCCGGGAGAAAATACTTCTTTGAAGAAAAGTGGAAAAAAGCTGTTTATTAAACAATAGAACCTAACAATATTAAAACAATAAAACCCCTTGCCGCTCTAAAAGAGATGACCAATTGAGAAAACCCCCCCCGGGTTGCAGCCCAGCTCACTCAGTCTCTTATCAGTCCTTCTGGTGCTGGAATTCTCACAGGCCAGGCCCAGCCTGGCCCGGTGGCCACAGGTGTGAGCTGCCGGTGCTCCCCTGGGTGTTCAGTCCAGAGCAGGTTCCAAGAGGTCCAAAGAAAAGGAAAAGAAAAACCACAGTCCAGGGACTCTTCTTTGCCTCAGCCAGCTAAAACTAACCAAAAGCAAAAGGAGAGCTCTCTGTCCTGCCGTCTGTCGGTCCGCAGACAACACAGTCCTGGAGCAGGAATGCGGGGGAGTACGTGCAATGTCTGAGCGAAGAAAAAAAAAGAACTGTGCGATTCTTCTCTCCCCCCTTTCACTCTCTGCAACAAGTCTTAAAGGTGCAAAAGTTATTATTATTCAGCATAAACCAATGAGACGATTTGGGGATAAAAGCATCATATAGTCAACCCAGGACATTGGGCTTTTTACAGTCATAAATTCAAGACTTCCTGTAATATTCTGGCAATATTTTGCCTCAGGGTTGTTTTGAGGCTGTTAGGGACAGGGAGTGCCCAGCTTTGATGAAGTGGAGGGTTGCTGGTACAATTCCACCCTGACCATGCTGTCCCCTTGCAGTGGCCAAAGAGAATCAGCACTGGCCCCAGTGCCTGTGTGATCCAAATGCCAGGATCAATACCTTCATACAGAAATACCACTGTGGCCCAACACTCCTTTGGGCAGCTGAGAAGTAGCTGATGCTTCCATTCTAGTCCAGCACCAGGGGAAGCTTTGGGAGATGAAGAAAAATGCCCAGGTCAGGGTGTTTTCGAGGAGAAGAACAATCCGGAACTGGTGCAGAATCTGGCAGGTCTGCACAGCCCTAAGCACCCTGCATTGTTCCTGGTCATGCAATTCTTTAAAAACAAGCAACTTTTTGCAATTATTTGCCGGCACTCCATGAAAAGCAATGCCTCCTCCAATTCTTTCTTTTTGTTTTCTTTTTTTTTTTAATTGAAACCAGGCACTCCAAAAAATCCATTTCTATTGGAAACAGGACATGAGGACAGTTTTTGCCTGTGTGGCAATTTTCTTGTGATTTGCTCCTAGGGACAGCCTATTCTTCTTCAGGACCTGAACAATGAAGGTCTCAAACAAAGGCAGCTCCCACAGCTGGGGAAAGAATGCTGGAGGTCAGGGCTCCTCTCTTAACCCCTGGTGAGGTCAGTGGGATGGGCTGTGCTGCTCCTGCTTTCCTGGTTGAGACTTCACCAAGCCCCAGGATGGGAATTCCAAGGTCTCCTGCAAGATGGGGCTCATGGTGCTCTCAGACCTTGTGTTGCAGAGAGGTCACTTCCACCAAGGTCAGCCCTGGGCTGAGGGGCTCCCTCCATCACTCTGACTCCTCTGTGAAAGTAATTTTTTAGCCACAGTTTAGACTTTCTGGTTCTGATGGGATTTTTTTAACATTTTCTAAGCCAAATCCACCCATTTAGGAAAACACACACATACAGAAATGCACAAATATATATTTTGTATGCAGCTCTGGAACACTTAATAACACTTTTTTCCCCCTTTGGACTCCATGCCCCTCTTTAACATGGAAAACCCATTTGTCTACCTCACCAGATACTGAGTGGATAAATACATTAACTCCTTAGAAGCAGGTTGGCCTCTTTTTTTCCCAGTCAGAGCAGCAGCCTATCTGCACTTCAGCCAGACTCTGGAAAATCAGTGAACCACATAAACCACAGCACCATGGAGAGACTGGAGTGAGCTAATGCTCAGTTCATACAAACCACGTGGTTATTGAAACTCAGGATGAAAAAGAAATCAATGACAGAGCCAGGTAAAATTGGCACATTTCAGTGTATTTGTGTGGTTAAACTCCTATTTTCTCTGGCTAGGCAAGACACAAATGGCAGAGACTGTCATTGCTCTCTCTATTTTTATTTCCTCCCTGTCACTCAGGGCCAAAATGCCTTTTTTTTTTTTGTTGGAAACTTTGTCTCTTCCATTCAAATGGTTGTGCCTGGTGCCTCCTCTTGCTACTCTGGAGCCTTCCTGCCTCAATTTCACAGGTGCAGACATTTTCATAGAATAGTAGTGAGCAAAATCCCCAAAACAGCCGCCACAAGCAGACACATTTCCTTCTGCCATGTAACTTGGGAAGGACCTTATTTCAGGACAATCATTTCAGCTGCTGGAATCCTCCATAGTGGGAATTCAGCAGGAGCTAAAGACAGTTCTGTCATTTTCTAAGATCACAGGATTCAAGTGTGCAACAGAGCAGATTCTTGTGGCTTCAGCTGGCATCAGCTTACTCTGAAATCTGGATGTTGATGCCCTACAGGGGAGTTTTGGACTAAAGGAATGGCCCAACATTAGGCATCACTTAGGTGGGGGTGGCTCTGCCGTTATTTGTAGATAAAACCCTGGATACTTTCACCTTGCCCTTAAAGGGCCTCATGACAGATAACAGAAGTCCAAAATAGTAGAAAAATTTAGGATTTTAAGCCTTAATGTGAGAAGAATTTTTACCCCACTCTCCAAGTGTACAAACCACAGGTATGCATTTATGCTATGAAGTTGAGGGGAAAATACCCCAGTGATGGTAGAAATAGAGATTCCTTCAAGCTCATACACCAAGAAATTTCAGTGCTCTTGATTTAAAAAGAGTGTGTCTGGAGCATGATCCTGCAATTCAGGATGGAAGAATATGGAGATGCTCTGTCTTTGCCCTTGGTAAAGAGGTTGAGCTTTTCACCTGCAGCACTATTTGATACAAACATCCATTTTGTGGCAGCAGAAGTAACCTACAAGCACTGGAGTAGCTCCATCCCAGATTGGAACTCCCTCCTCACCTCTTACATTTTTGTACATCTGGAGGCCATAATGGAAGTATCCCATTCCCAGTGAGCTGCTGTCACAAAACCACGTTTATTTTTCATCCACTGTGTTTGCAAGTGGGACATTTTGGTTCTTTTCTTGAGTATAGTTAACATATTTTTACTGCTGTGGCAGAAACGGCCTCACTATCACTGATGCATCAAAAATCAAGTCAGCACTGCTGATTTTGTTACCTTCTGGTAATGTCTGTGTGAAGAATGCAAGAGAAATACTGAGTCTCTGAGCAAAACAAAACCACCCCTGTCTGCAAGGATAGCTCCCCCAGTGCTTTTTTTTGATGGTGACAGCCCCAAAGCAGGTGACAGCTGAGCAGACAAGCACAGGACTTCATTTCCCTCATCAGAACAGAATGTGAAATGCAGTCACTTCTGTTGGTCAGGGGCCTCCTGTTACTCCTAAACTTTTTAATAACCTTCTCAACTGGAGCCAGCTTTCCCTTTGATGTGGTGCTGCTTTCATTAGTACTCCTTCAAGGTGAATACCTGATTAGCCATGGGGAGCTGGAGGGGTTTATTCTTCCTCTTTTTCTTTCAACTTTCATAACACTTACTACAGACAAAGAGCCCCTGTGCCCTCCTTGTGTTAGAAATAAAAGAAGTGGTGTTAGCCCAGAGTGAGTTTGTCCATGTCTGGCAGCTAAAATGAATTGAATCTCACACACACAGCTGAAGTTCTTTGTGCAAGTTTTTTCCATGCTGGACTTTGTGATGTTTTCAGTCTTTAAGGGCTCTTCTCTCTCTCAAATCCAGGGCAGAATGACTGGGGACAAGCATTTCAGTGACCCTCAACACAGTGACTCTTCTGCATGAGGACCATGAGGGATTTGGGAGCGCACAAGGTCTTACTCCAGGTCTGAATTCTATACCTGTAGGAACTGAGCTCTGCAGATGGATGAGTTTCAGCAAGTCAAGGCTCTTTCTTCCAGTTTTTTGAAGTGGACTTACTGACCCACAGGGAAATAACCCTTCTGAAATACCAGAGAGATCCTAAATGTCTTTTTATCCCTCTTTTCCCTGGGAAAGCACTGTAATAAGAGACAGATTATCCAATATTTATATATGAGTTCAAGTAAAAAGGGTTGTAATTTGGGGCAAAAATATAAGAAAGCTTTGTTTGCCAGAGAACTCCTAAGAAAGAGTCATTGGACCCCTTGCAAAAACTTCACCGATTTCTCTCTTTGGTTTCCTTCATGATTTTGAAGACAGAAGACACAGTAACAAGTACTCAGAGGCTCATGGAGATGCTGCAAGCTGTTGACTGAATTTCAGGCCAGTTTAGACATCACTCTCCTTCTGCTTTTCCAGAGCCCATCAATGTCTCATTCTGGGTAAGTTCAATTATTGGTGCAAAGGGAAAGAAACTTTCTCCTGCTTTGGAATCATAATTGAACCACAAAAGCAAGCACTTAAAGAGCCATTGTGCACAGGAAATGCCAATTTGGTCTTTAAAATACCACATTACAGCCAGGAAATGGACACAGGGGAAGGTAGTGACTTGCCTGTTGCCATTCAGCAGAGCTGAGATGAGGATACAGGTTCCCTGAGGGGGAATGTAGTGGTTTAGCTAAAGGCAGCTTTACATAAAACCTCCAGCCTTTTCCACAATATTTTTCCATTTCACAGTATTTCTGATTTTGAACTTATTTTTCCCAATTCCTAGTAACATGCCAGGACTCCAGGGCCCAAAATTTTCATCTAGTGACTCTAGCATAGGGTTTGACAGTTCATGAGACTCCATACAAAAGCAGCCATCCTGTTCCTCAAGTGTATCTTGCTGGAACCAGGCTCACCCAGCAGCCTGCTGAGTCTACTCCCTGTGGCAGACAATGCTGCTTCATTCCAGGAAACACTGAATAAACTTCGTATAATCAAATATCACCAGTGTTCTTACCAGCATCTCACAGATTCAGAGATTTCTTAAAGGCAGGAAGAACCACCAGCTGAATTCCAGGAGTGCACAGTAGAATCTCCACCTCTAGCCCTGTTCCCAACCCAGTTACCTTGGTGCTTCCCCACAAAGCACACAGGCACAGATGGGATGTCATCCCTTGGCTTCTTTTGGATAAAGTAACCACACAAAGCTCCTACATCTGGCTACAAAGTATTTCTGGTGATCCTTGGGGTTGTCTCCAGCTTCTCCCTTCCACCCAACATCAGCTCGTCCCAGTCTTCAACCTTTTCTAAACCTGAACATACAAATGGGATGCAGCATTTCAGCCATCAAAGGCCAAAATTCCCCCTGAGCTGCCCCCCAGCTTTTCCTGGCAGTGTGGGGATAGCGTAGCTTTGCACCAGTCCACTTTAATGTAGATTTTATTTGTGTCAATCAGTTTATTAAGTCATTTATATCACACTGAGTGACATCCTGCCTTTTTAGCCGGATGGGATTTTAATCAAAATTGCCCTCTCACATCACTGTGAAATCAAGGTGGCTGGTCAGCTGGTAAAATCCTCTTATAGAAAGCCCAACTTTCATTCTTTTTATGCTGCTTAAATCCTAGGAAATTATCCCTTTGGAGCTACCCAATATATTCATTACTGTGCAGGTCCATTGAAACAGAGTCCCAGCCATATGTTCCTCAGATACTGTCAGCTTCCAACCAATCTGTCAGAATGGAATCTGAAATACTGTTATCTCATGTTGGGTGCAATATCTCCTGGGCTAGAAAATGATCACACATCATTTGAGGAACTTCAAATAGATTTATTTCCGGTTATATGAGACTTCCAGCATACATCTTTATGATTGAAATCTCCCATTACCTGGTATTTCTTTCCATTTATTAAGGATAAAAGCTCCAGGAGCAGCTCACCTCTTAATGTGAAGCCATGGTCTGTAATCCCCTTTACAGGCACCACACACTCACCTCTCACTGTACCCCCCCCAGCTTTGATAGTTACAGCTTTAATATCTCTGCATTTTACACTAAACAGGTCATAGTCTCTTTTCCTTTCTCTTTCCACCTTTTCTCTTGGGCACACGCTGCTACTCACACACAGGTTGTAGTCAGCAGTTTTAATGCTCCAGTCATACAAATCAGCCTCCTCTCACTCCATTTTGGCAATTATCTCCAATTTCTTTTAATTAACAAGCACTTGCAATTTCTGTCATTGTCAGAAACATGAAGAATAAAGGAGCAAAGTGTTCATACAGTCACCGGAAATTAAACAATTTGCTTGGTCATGTGAATTGCCTCGATGGATAAAACAAATCTGCCAGGGGCATTTTGGAAGTTGCTTTCAGGCAAACCACTGCCTCTGCCCTGCTGCAGCAGGCAGTGTGATTGAGGAGTGCTATTAAGCATTGCCAGTCGGACATCTGGGGAGTAATAAATAAAATTCATAGAAGAAATAGGATAAAAGTAGAGAGCTGCTGAGGACTCTACAGCATCTACAGAAGGCATTCAGAGCCAACCTTCTGAGCATCCTGCTCAGAGGAAAACCCTTTGCCTTTGTTTGGGCCTCTGCAGGAAGGGATGTTTATAGGCTGTGTCTTTTAAAGTATTCCACGACTGAGTCAGAGCGTGTGTTTACATTTGGTTGTTGGGTGTTTTAAATATCAGCACAAAGTCCAAAGAATCAATTACTACAATGGGAAAATAAAGCAATGCAACTTGGTACTGACACCACAAATTTTAGTGCTGCAAAGCTGATGGGCAGCAGGACAAGCCTGTGATTGCTGATATACCTGGTGCAGTGCATCTGCAGTGGTTTTGTTCACAAAGCTGAGCCCTGGCAGGTCCATGGGATTTATGGGCAGAAAAACACACATGGTGGTATCAAACACCACATTATCAATGGCAGCTCTTTGGTCCAGGGAGATGTAAACAGGCCAGAGAGGAGGTGTAGCAATAATTGCTCCAGGCATAGGAGGCAGCCATTCCTGAAATAATCAAAACTTCCTCAAAGTCTCTGAAAACACTCTTCATAACTACAGCAAGAAGGGAATAGGATCAGTTCAAACAAGCACTACACCAGATACTGGTACCCCTCTCCCTGGTGGGGAGTAGTTCTCTCTTGGCAGAGCAAAGCATCTTTGAAATCCTTAACCAGATCAAGAGGAGATAGACATCAGGAAAAAATTATTCACTGAGAGAGTGATTGGGCACTGGAATTGTCTGCCCAGGGAGGTGGTGGAGTCACCATCCCTGGATGTGTTTAATAAAAGACTGGATGTGGCACTCGGTGCCATGGTTTAGTTCATAAGGAGGTGTCTGGTCATGATTGGACTTGATGATCTCAAAGGTCTTTTCCGACCTTGTTCATTCTGTGATTCTGTAAAATCTTACTGTAATTAATAGATCATCAAACAGTTTGGGTTGGAATGTCTTGTGTTTGTGGGGTGCACCGTGGCAGGAAGGAATGATGAATCGGACTCCATGTTCTTAGAAGGCTAATTTATTATTTTAAGATACTATATTATATTAAAGAATACTATACTAAACTATACTAAAGAATACAGAAAGGATACTTACAGAAGGCTAGAGAGATAATAATGAAATCTCTTGACTCTTTCCCGAGCCCCGACACAGCTTGGCACTGATTGGCCAATGAGTGAAAACACTCACACCAGAAACCAATAAAACAGTCACCTGTTGGATAAACAATCTTCAAAAACATTCCAAAGCAGCAAAACACAAGAGAAGCTAATGAGATAATGTTGTTTTCCTTTTTCTCTGAGGCTTCTCAGCTTCCCAGGAACAAAATCCTGGGCAAGGGGATTTTTCCAGAAAATATGATGGTGACAGTAATGGACTTCTAAAGTTCATCCAAGCCAACCTACCTGCAATGAGCAGGGACATCAACTAGATCAGGTTCCTCAGAGCCCTGCCTAACCCAGCCTTGAATGTTTCCATGGATGAAGGATCCACCACCTCTCTGGGAAACATTTCCCTGTGTTTCATCTCCCTCTGAGCAAAGAATTTCTTCCTCATAACTAATATCTCCATTTTTTTTCTAACCAGCTTCCAAAAGCCTGGGCCCATCTCAAAAGAAATCAGTTTCAACTTAGTGGAGAGGCTTGAACATTGTGAAACCCAAATGAATGGGCAGCAGAAACAGGTAAGAGTGTTGGTGGTGAAATCTTTAAATAAGCTGGCCCAGTGTTTGCATCAGGAGGGCCTTGTGTGCTGTTCACAATTACTTCCTTCTGTTATGTTTGTTTTATTCTGTATTTTTATACACTGCTGATATGGTGGAGCCCTGCCAAAAATGGATGTTAAAATGCCAAAAGGAGGAGAGGCTCTGCTGGAACCTTTCTAAATCAGTAGGAGCCAGGAAGCAGGGAAGCCACGGGCACTTCTGTTTGTGCACAAGTTCCAGCCCCGAAGTGCTGGCTGTGGAAGCTGCATTTTAGCTAATCGTGGAATTAAACCCATAATGGTTCATCACAGCTTTAAGCAGGTGCACTTTTAGCAAGGCTACTAATTACCCTGAGAGAGCTGCAGCCCAAAAAACCTAAGAGAGTCCAAATCCCTCTGTGAGGTACTAACACTCAGTACTAATTCACACAGAAGACCTTTTTTTGTTTGTTTTTAACATGAATGCTGTCCTTGGCATCCTATAAGACATGCTACATTCCCATAGGGATAAATGGAGGTTTGTTGCAGCTTTGACTGGTCTCTTGTCAGACACACAACATCTAATTCACTGCAGTATTTCTACTTGTCCTGCTCTGGCTGGGTGTACATTCTCCCACCATTACACTGCTCCTTCTAGCTGGGAGGGTTCAGATCTTCTTTGATTGCTTTATCTCCTGTAAAGCAAATGAAAGGGGGATGGAGCTGGAGATTGGTGTGTGGCTCAGCCCCAAGGCTGACTCAATATGTCTTAAGGGACCTTTCTGTTTGTACAGAATGGTATTGTGGGATTTCCCCACCGGGAGCATCCAGTCTCTCTCCCTGGGTGCTCCTCTCATCCCAGACTGCAACTCTCCTCTAAGTGTCTACATTTGGATTTGGTTTATGATTTAATCACAGAAAGAAGCAGGTTCAGGAAGGATATGGTTCATCTCAGCTTAAATTTGGCACTGAACCTGCTTGGGTGAACTGTCCCTGGGATGAATCTTTGCCACCATGAGTGAAAAGCTGCTCAGATGGGGCTGTTTTCCTTGTAGGCCTCACTTTTAGGTTAGGTCTGAGGAAAAATGTAGAGACCTGGCCTCTGATTTTCCTTGCTGAGCTGGGAAAGAAAGACTCTCAGACACAGCGCATAAAACACTTCCCTTCCCACAGCCTTTTCCTCTCTTGTCAGTGAGAAGATGACATTTATATTCACACAGCATTCAGAACAAGGCACCCCCACCCCATTTCATCCTTGGGCACTGCTCTAGTAAAAATAATAAACAGCTGAGTGTGGCAGTGGGGTTTGGGAAGGATTCCAGCTCACAGTTAAAGGACAGACCCAGTTATTCCTTGATGAATAACAGCATTTACAGAAGGCCTTTCACCCTGAGGTGCTCCACAAATTATAAACATACATTGCCACATCTCAGTACTGGTGAAACAGCCAACTTCAAAGTATCAGCTGGGAAAATCCCACAGCCAGCCCTGTGCAGGGAGACAGCCACCTACCAGATAGCAAAGAGCAAGGCAGTCCTACACTGCTGCTACACTGGAGCTATGTCCAAGCTGCAAAGTAGACCACAGCATCACCTTTCTCCTCTCTGGAAATTATCTGTATGGTCTTTAAATGCCTGTGTTTAAACAATTCCGCTCCCTCACTGCCAAAGTTGAAGCCATCTGTGTTTTATTGTGTTTCAACATGTCTGTAAGGTCCATGTGATTGTTCACCTTTATTTCCTCTCCAAACAAATGTTCCTCTCCATTTCCCTCACACGTGCTTGTGTCAGCCACAAATGACTGCTGGTTGCTGCAAGTCTAACCAGTGCAAAGACCCAAAGGAGAAACTAAAAATGTGCAGAAAAGATGTATGAAACTGACAGCTAAAGGAATCTTAAAAAAGGTGACTCAGGAATTTAGCTGCGCGTGTGTCAGGAAAATTCAGCTGCCACAATTTGCTGTTGCACCTTTGAAAAGCTGAAAGAGCCTGAACCTGAGCATGGAAGTGAAGAGTGGTCCCCAAGGGTGGGTGAGGAAGTTCTTCAAGCTGCTTGTGTCCTGAGGGTCCAGCACCTGGGTCCTGAAATGTGGGACTGAAATGGGCTCATTTCTCACCATCACTGACCACCCATGTGTTTGTCCATCTGTCTTCAGGAGCCTGGACAAGAATCAGCAAAAGGAACCTCATGCTCCTATTAAGTGACATTTTTACAGAGGAACCACAGGATTGAAAGTTTGTAAAAATTCAATGATCCAGAAAGAAACTTCAGCATCCAACCGGTATCCTTTAGTTTGTATCCATCATTTTATATTGGGACTTTCTGCTTTTCAGACAGCTCCTTGCCTGTCCCAGTGAAGATCAAGAGGCTTCAGAGCGGGTGAGCACAGTGGCTTTGCAACTGGGATTTTTCCCGTTTCACGTAGCACAACATAGGTTCATTCATTCTCAATGGAACAGACTGAATCAGCAGATAGATGAGAGTGTAGCAGGACACCGTTATTATTTCTTTATTATACCCCACTCAGAAGTGAATGGGAAATAATAAATTTAAATATTTGGATGTAACTGTTCAAAGAAAAATGTAGGTCATGCAAAAATAAATGCTTCTCAAGAGTGTAGTTTATGAAACTACAAAATAATCACAGAAATTAAATATGGGAATCCCCAAATTTGAGACATCTAGAAACCATCTGACCACTTTCTTCCCCCTCCTAGTTTTCCCAGTGCTCTGACTGCACAGTTAGTTCTGCAAGGCCAGGTTTGGTTTCAGAGTGATTAATGATTACCAGCAGCGACAATTTTTTTTTCAACCCCTTCTGGAGATCAGGGGAGGAGAAAAAAAAATGCAGCTCTGTCTCATGATTCAGCAGGGCTGGACTCTTGGAACACCACTGGGAGCTGCAGGTGTAGCAAGATCATCAGGAGAGGATTTGCTCCATCTCCCAACTCGCCTGCTCATCCCTTCCAAGCTGACCTTCCTTTTCTTTTCTGTTATTTGTATGACTGAACTCCTCCCCAAAGAGTTTGCTGAGTGAAAAGAACTCAGATCATGCATTACCCACCTTGTGCTGGGTGGCTGCTGTGGTTGGAATGAGATTTGCATGTGGTCAGACACACAGTGCTGCAATCACAGCCTCCCTGAATTGCATATTAGCATGAATCAAAGCCTGGCTGCAGAGATGTTGCCTTCCTATTTTGTCCCTGTAATTGTTTCTGTTCTGTCTGTTGCTGCTGAAAAATCCTTGCTTTGGAATCAAACTGAACCTGAAAATGTTATTGAGCTTCACCACAAACAAGTCAGTTTTAGGCAGCAGATCCAGTTCCCAGTGGAACAGCCTTGCCCTTGCTGAGTTAAGCTCCCTGTGCCAGTGTTTCCTGTTTTCTCATGGTCTTTGGATCTTTATATTTAAGTCATATACAAGCATGAAATCAGAATTTAGGTACACTAAGAAACATTGAAATTATAAATTACCGAATCCTAATAAATGCATAGAAATGAATAGGTTTGGAATACTGAAAAGGTATCTCTAGAGTTTGTCCTCAGAGTAGTACAGACAGTGTAGAAGACATGATTATACATTCCTGTGCCAAGAAGTGAGACCATGTGATGCCTAGACATTATCTCATTAGCATCCTGTTCATTCTCAAATCTAAATCCAGATAACAATTGTTTAATTTTAATTTTGTGTGTGCATATATAATTTGTTCATTGTTCACCTTTATGTGAAGTCAAGACATTCAAGGCTGCTGCAAACACATGAATTTCATTCCTGCAGCAGATCAGCAAATTCTACAGGTCCTTTCTGTGGGTTCAAAAAGTGCCTTTGAAAAGGACAATTGTTTAAATTACTCTCTTTGCACCCAAGGAAATGAATGAATTTGTGCTGACCATACCACTTACAGGTCACTAAAATATGTACCATGACGTAAACCCCATTCCTTCCTTCTATATCTGGGCAAATACATTAGAAACATTTCATGTGAGATGCTGCTATAGTTGGAGAAAGGAAAGACAATCTGATAAATCTAATTCCCTGATAAAAATCACACTAGACACCCTGGGGGAAGAGGAAAAACATCCTGTCTCAAAATTTCATTCCACCCAATGTTGCCCTCCAAATGCTGGAGAAGTCACTGAGGTGCTGCACTTTGTTCACATCTGAATGGAAGGCTGGGGTTACCTCCAACACATCAGATTTTTTTTTTTAATGTCTTCAGCTTACAAATGAATTACAAACAAGAGGTTCTCTGGTTACAGAAGGATGGCATTAGCCCTGGAAAATCAGACTCTCTCCCAGGACATTGCTCAGTGGATCATGTAACCAGCTTTCAAAGGGAGAGCCTGAAACACCAGCACTGTCTGCAGCAGCTTTTCCCCTTGCCAAGAGCAAGGCTGTGGGGAAAAAAATAACTTTTATAGCACTGTGCTGGTGTTCCCACCTTGCTGCTGATACCCAAATGTGGCATTCTAACACTGTATCTCCCTTTACCCCAGTTTTAATGCAGCTCAGAGGAGTGTTGTGTTAGATTTTAAGTCTGACTGATGAGGGAATTGATGTTGGGCTTCTGTAAGAAATTTGTCTTGTAACAGTACAAAATGTTGATGAAGTAACTAAAACAATACAAAACCACTGTGAAACACATTAAATAGATTAAGAATTGGCTAACTTCAGGTCTTAAATATTATTATAACCAGAGAAATTTTCTTAGAGTGGGTGTGTGTTTGGACAGATCCCGTAGGGACTACTTCTTGGCTCTATACTATTGTATTTTATCAACAACTTAGGGAAAAACCCTTTAAATCATTATTAACAAAATTTTCAGATGAAAAAGGCTGGGAAATGGTCAAAAGAAGGAAGCCAGGTCACTGATACCAATGGGTAATTGGCAATCTGAAGGTAAGAAAGTACAACCAACTTAAAGTCACAACATTGGAGAAAGAAGATATTTGCCTGGTGGGGCTGCAGTGGTTCTACACTAGAAAGTCATGACTAAAAAAGGGTTGCAACTCATGGTGAGTAATCAGCTGTCCATGAACTGACCTAATCTTTGTATGTATAAGCAGAGGAAATCCAGGGAGAAGAGGGTGATAATGTTGTCTGGGTATTCCCCATCTCCTGAAACTGCTGCCAGCCCATTGTGCCCTGCTCTTGCATCCACAAAGCAAGTGGGAGGCTGAGAAGCTGGAGACAACTCAAGAAAGAGGCACAAGAATGTACACAAGTCTGTGAAAGATGACTTGCAGGGAGAGATTTAAGGAGCTTGGTCCATTTAGCTCATCAAAAGAAAGCTAAAGGGTGGCTGGAAACTGATCCAAGAACCTCCAGGGAGAAATTTAGAATCAGTTGTCTTTAGTCTTGCTAACAGGAGTGTCCCATGCCACCAGCCTTGCTCTGAGTTCCCACACCAGGTGCACACCTTGGCCATGTCCTATCACCTTAGCAGGGGGACACACTGACCTTTCTCTCCAAGAGGAGTCCAGGTGCCTGCTCCAACCAGAGCTTGGCACACTCTGAGAGGTCCCCAGCTGGTTCAGGAGCCTGTTGCACACCAGATTTTCAGCACAAATGTGGCCAAAGAATTTGGGGCCAGGATCCTCCAGCTCTGTTTTCATTCTGTGGTTTTTGTCTCTGTTCTGATCCTGGTGCCAAAGAAATGTTGCATTGTTTGAGAGATGTGAATCTGGTGGCATAGCCTGGTCTCAGGACAAGCACTCCCAAAGCTCTCATCTGATCTCTCAAGAGAGAAGCTAAACCAGAAGACAGAGATCACAGGCTCAGGCAAAGAACTGCTATGCCTTTCCCCCCAAAATCCAGGAAGGATTATTGCACTGACCATCTTGAGAAAGAGAAAAGGAAAAAGGCTGAAGAGCAGCAACACTTTGAAACCCTGTACATGAGAAAGACATTAAAAATATGTTATTTACTGAGCCCATATCTCAGCAGCATTTATTCCCCCATCCTACCTGCCCCTTTTGGAGACCTTTTATCCCATCACTTCAAAGGCCAGTAGCCAAACACGACAGTTCCACAAAGGTCAGACGGGTGGTTCACATCAGGATGACTCCATCTGGCTGCAGATCCTGCCTGCACTGCAGTCCCTCCCTTTGTGTGGGGGTTTTCTTCTCAACTCTGCTGGGAGATGGCTGGAAGCACAATGAGGGGAAAATAACAAAAACGGTGAATACGTAACAGGAACAATTTGTTCTTGGATTTAGGGCTGTCCTCAGACAATATGTAAGGCAGTGTTTAAGTGAAATATTTGATTAATGAACCCTACAAGGATTGGCATAATTAATTAATGCCTGGAAGTGATATACAGGGTTATGGAGAAGTTGGAAGTGGGTGTAACAGAGTGGGATTACAACAGTAGCTGAGAAAAGCCCACACCGTTGGAGGTAGCTTTTCATAGGAGAACAAACTGTGAAGAAAGTACGTGCTGAAGAACAAGCTGGATGCTTTAGCACACTTTAAAAGTGTCTTTAACACATTATAAGAATGTGCTAAAAACAGTGTTCCTGTATTTTGCAAGCTGCATATTTTTAATTGCAGCAAATTACTGACTTGCACAAGCTTTACCAGCTCTGCTGAAACTCGGGCTGTTATATTTAAGAATAATTGCACGAACTACTTAAATATTCAAACACTGGTGAATAAACAAGTATTGTTCTTGGGAAGTATAACTTCTCAAGAAATTGTTGCTTCTTCTAGTTGAACCTTGTGCTGGCTGTAAAGACAACTTTCTTATGGCACTGCTAAAAACTTCTGTGCAAGTGCAAGATAGATATAATTTGAGGACTTCTTCCTCAATTGCCTGCTCAGCTGAATCCTACACAACTGCTACATTCCAAAAGGGCAAAATTGGAGCTGTTTGTTTATTTTGTCTTCAGTGGGAAAACGAAGCTTTCCAGGGAGGAGCAACTGCAGCTGAAATGAATTCAGCATCACAATGGCAAAACAAGAAGTGCATTCATGTAGCAGCACGTTCGAGTGTGTGCGCTCGAGCCCCTCCGCAGTGTGGTTGCTATGGTGTCTGTGGGTGGTGGTGGAGATGACAGGAGATTCTCAGCAGAAATGCCAAACCACACTCTAATATATCTCATACTGACCTGCTATTAATTCACTGGCTGCTCTTTTATCATAAAAGAGAACAAAAAAACAAAAAAAAAGATCAGCTCAACTTTCACTTCCAGAATAGATGTGAAATTTAAACCAGCAGTGGCTGTAGGGGTGTAAATCACATGACAGAAACTTTAAAGGTTGGGATTTTTGTTGCTGGGGCTTCCTGAAGCCATAGAAGGATTGTAAGGAAATGGGAATGAGCTGATAGTCACATTAAAAAGTGTGACTGTGCCCTTGCCCATGGATTTGGTGTAATATGTAATGATTGTCAGAAATGTACATTAACTGAAATACGAGGTTTTAATTCCCTGTGGGTTTTTTCCTAGGCTGATGTCAAACCTGTAGCAGAGCTGGGTATTTCTTTGGTCTTATTCTCTTTATTTACAAAAACTTAGGAGGTTTCTTTTCCTTGATCTGGAGAAGAATCAATAAAAAATTAATTCTCAGTCCTTTTCATTGGGACTGTGTTTACCATCTTTGTGCCAGAGGCTGGGACATCTTTTTCAGCTCCATGGAAGCTGTTTTCCATCCATGTGTCCTGCACATGCCTTTGTTTGGGCATGGACAGCCACAGTTTTGTGTAATTTCAATTATCTCTGTCTTTGTCGAAAATGACTGACTATTTAACAGTTATATTAACTCTAACACAGCTCCACATCAGTCTTGTGTTTTGAAACACAATTATATAGGAAGCAGAAGGAATGGATTTGTGTTTTCTACTCCAGGTTAGGCCCCCATGAGCATCCTGTCTGGACCATTCTGGTGGCTGATGGCTTCGTGCTCTTAGGGAGGTGACACCCAGGCACACACTTCTGGAACTGCTCTGGAGGCTGATAGCAACAGGAATTCAGGCTCTGCTGCCACTGGGATCTTCCCAGGAAAGCAGCTCCCTCAGACCTGGGCTTCTCTGATGGCTCTGAGAGGCTGTTGTGTGGTGAAAGGTGGGAGTAGGACATTGGTGCTGCTTGCCCTGGGGAGTAAAACCACACCACAAACCAGCTCAGCAGAGGATGTGAAACCAGCTCAGAGGTGCCAAGGTTTGTCCTGTCTTTCCCTGCATTGTTTCCTGCCCAGCAGATCCTGACCAAGGTCACAGCCAGGGATTTGCCCATTTCCATCAGCCCCCAGTCCCAGAGCCAGTCTGAGCAGGGAATACTGGGGCCATTGACAGAGAGCACACAGTCTCACTGCACAGAGACAGCCAGGGATTCTTGTTCTGTACAAGCATTTCATCTGCCTTTCAGTTCATCTGCCTTTTTCATTCAGGAGCATTAACCTACAGTCTAATACAATTACGTACTATATGCTCTTAAATTTTTAATTAGTTAGATGCACTCGAGAGCAAATGGTCCCTCTTTCCCCTGATACACACATAGAACTCCTCTCAGCCTTAATGGGGCTTACATGGGTTTATCAAGTGATAATAAAAGCCTAAACACTGGCTTCTGCTGACATTCACTGTGTAATTCCTGCTCTCAGCACATGGGGAATGTAACTGGGCACTATTAAGGGCAATGTAACAAGGAGAAAAAATATTTAAGGTTAATGCTCAGCTTCACCCATGTTACATACATGGTTCTTGTGGAAGTGTTATGACAAATCCCCCAGAAGGAAGCAAATCAAAGGAAAAACTGATTTAAAAGTCATGGGTGGGTGTTTTCTCCCCTGCAAAGGGCACATCTGTATCTTGAAACATCTGGGTGAGTGTCTGTAGGAGGCTGCAGGAGCAGAGCTGTGTGCAGCACCTCACTCTTGCTCTGAGGGATACTTGAAGGAGATAACAGCAGCTGGGCCGCTTTGAGCTATTTTCATGTGCCTCCAGTCTCTTGTCAGGCAGGCATGAAGCAACAAGTCCTTCAGTGCTACCTCAGCATTCCTTGGGGCTGGAAATGGGGTTTATTTCCAAAGGGTGGGATTTATCCCTCCCAGCTTCAGCTCTTTGCACCACAGGTACCTCCCATGTCCTTAAACCCTTCTTGTCCCTAAAGCATCTAAAATCCTTTCCCCAAAACTAAGAAATAAAACTATTGCACCTAAAGTTCAGTCACAGTGATTCCACCTGAACTGTCCCTGGCTTTTCCATGATTTCTGGCTACAAAGCTGTGGCCTGTTTTTCCCCCTGGAAATGCCTCGGTCTTTAATGGCAAAAAGAAACTGCTACAAATGAGTGTGCACAAGGTGTGTCCCACCCCTGTTCTGTCCAGGCAGCTTTGGGACAAGAAGGGCCACATCATAAACTGGATTACTGAGACACAGCCATTGCCACAGTTGCTCAAAACATTTTAAAATGCTTTCATAATACCAACATTTTTTAATGCTTCAAGGGCTGAATTTTGCATTAAGAACTTACTTTCTGCCAAGGTTTCTCATGCAACACAGGGAAACACACAGCCTGGATGTATTTTCTATGCAGGTTCAGTGTAGAGTCTCAATATTGTTCTCCCAGCCATTTCTGATGTGCCATAGCAGAGGTGACTTCTAGAATCATCAGATAGTTTGGGTTGGAAGGGGCCTTCAAGATCATCCAGTTCCAACCTTCTGCCATGGACAAGGGCACCTTCTACTAGACCAGGACTTTCAAAGAGGCAGCAGGATGGGAAGGGAGCATGGAAACACGAGCAAATTTATTCATTGTTCATACAAATTCTAGCCACATGCTTAACCACCTCCCAAGAGAAGATCAGATTGGTGATAGCAGCACCATGGTTTTATTGGAAAAATTGAACAGGAAAACTTCTGCAGTGCATGACTGCTCCAGGCTGAACTGCTGTTGGACAGATGCTGAAAACTGATCTCCCCAAGCACCCCACGGCCAAGAGGGACACACATTTATTGTGCCACCATAACACAGCTCCATGGAAGAGCCATGTGATCTGCTGCCTTTTATCCAGTGGCTGAAATAAAACAGGAGAGGACTGGGGGGTTTTTAAACTTTTACATTGGAAAACTTGCCTGTTCCGAGGGGAATGTGGTACAGGCTCAGCTGCAGGCAAATCCAGCCAGAGGCATCCCACACACATACCAGCACATACACAGGGAGCTATACACAATATGCAAACACCCTGAAATCCCAAACAAATATCTCGAAAATCACTTGTGCTCCAGAGGGAACAAAGGGGCCTGCCCACACACAGAATTAACAAGTTAATTAGTGTTTCAATATTTCCTTGCAAGCTCTGGCACTATTACTGCTTCAGTGAGTGTAAAACTAGCAAGAACAAGTGACTGGTGGAAGAAGAATGGCTCTGGTTTTCAATATGCTCTGATAAATGATAAAAATCATGCAGCTAAACCGTGCATGGTTTTTATTACAGCTTTACTGTGGCATGATTGGGAACTGAGGGAAATGCTTCTTTTAAAAAGCATATTCATTGTGATCTAGCAGTGACCTTTTAATATGTTCAGGTCCCTGCAGGGGAGAAAAAGGTACTTGTGGTCTTCTGTAAGAAAGGATGAGGAAAAAAAGGCACTTCAAGATGACATAAAAGCCAGGATCAGCCAAGGGGAAATAAATTTTCACCCTCTGAAGTATTCACCAGACTTGATGATTTATTAATTTTGATACATTCCCCTATGTGACCTCATGGGTTTGTTGGCTCTGCCATGAAGACTCACCTGGAGCTAGAGGGGATTGGGGTATCTCTGCTTTAGCTGTGGGTAGTGAATTACTGCTCACCCCTTCCTGCAGTTGTTTTAATATTTACCCACCTGGGAAGGAAGCGGTGATTTGTTTTGTTATCTCCTTTGAATGCCACCAGCTGAGGTAGTGCTGGGAAAATCAGAGATGTGCACAGCACCTTGCAGAGGTTTTTACTTTCCCTTTATTGCTACTGTACAACTCCAGTGGGAATAGATGGATGGTGGAAAAGAGTATGGATTTATTCTATAATATCTATAATATTCTATGTTCTATATATTTATTCTATAATCTATGTTCTATAATATATCCACATCTTCGGCTATTTTTGTTTTTATTTTTAATAAAATAGAATAGGATACTTCAGTTGGAGTTCATTACAAACAACCACCTGATCAATACAGGGTTGTTCAAATGTTAAAGCATATCTTAAGAACATTGTCTGAAGTTTTTTAACTCGGTGGTTTTTAATTTATCCTTAGTTTGCCAAGTTTGTAGGTTGCCTCTGAAGCAACCTTTTGCACCACTTGTGCTGTGAGAATTGAAGCTGTGCATTTCTTTTCAGGCCTTTGGGGACTGAGTTATAATTTAGGTGCTTCTGCTTCCAGAAACATGACTAGCAAGTCAAAATGCAAAGTCCTTGAATACTGCATTTTAAAAGAGCATGAGCAGTGAAGGGTTTGCAGGCTGAGGCACTCTGTGACCAGAATATGTGCTTGCTGAACTAAGAGTCTGGTAAACAGTTTTTCCACAGGACCAAGGCTTTATGGAAACATGCATGAAGGAGGGAGAGGGAAAACATGACCACTTCAGTGCCTAGCAATTGCTGCCTGCATTACAGAGGTGACAGCCTAACACTTCACAGTGTGCTCCTCTGGAGGGCTGATAAATGGTTTGATTTTATATGTGGTCCTTTGTCTAGAGAAGTTCCCTGGTATCCACAAGAATCAGATCAATGTTCTGAGCACAGCTGCAGCAAGGCAGCTGGCTGCCATCAGGACATATTAATTCACCTCTCAGTGTTCTCCAGTTTTGCCACCAACTCTTTGTCTGACCTTGAGTGAGGCATTTAATCCATTCAGGTACCTCCTGATGTGCCTGCAGATGGGAATCCTTCCTTCTTTCAGTGACTGCTACCCATTAGCTAAACCTGAACCTCTAATGTGCTTTGAGCTCTTCAGATGACACATCACAGTGGTGCAGGTGTTATTGAAACATGCAGGTAGAAGCACTGGAAAAAATCTTTCTGGAAATGACTCTCACAGCCTTAATTGCCTGTGTGCAATTATCCTTGGTGCATTTCTGGACACAAAGGTCTGAGTGTGGCTTTTTCTTTTAGGCATGAAGAAAGGGAAGAGGAATGTGAATATGGCCCAGAAAGCAAATCATGTCCTGGGCTGCATCAAAAGCAGCATGGCCTGAATGAGGGAGGGGATTCTGCCCCTCTGCTCTGCTCTGGTGAAACCTCACCTGCAGAGCTGCCCCAGCCCTGGGGCCCAGCACAGGGAGGACATGGAGCTGTTGGAGCCAGTCCAGAGGAGGCACCAGGATGATCAGAGGATGGAGCAGCTCTGCTGTGAGAAGAGGCTCAGAGAATTGGGATTGTTCAGCCTGGAGAAGACTTTGGGGTGGCCTAATTCTGGCCTTCCAGCACATGAAGGAGGTTGCAGGATTATGTACAAGGTATTATTTACAAGTGCATAGAGTGGCAGGACAAGGAAGAATAGCTTCAGACTGAAAGAGGGCAGGTTTAGATTGGATATTAGAAAGAAATTCTTTACTGTGAGAGTGTTGAGATGCCAGAACAGGTTGCACAGAGAAGCTGTGGCTGCCCCAGCCCTGGAAGTGTTCAAGGCCAGGTTGGATGAGACTTTGAGCAACCTGGTTTAATGCAGGCTGTCCCTACCCCTGGCAGGGGGATTTGGATCTGGATGATCTTGAAGGTCCCTTCTAAACCAAGGAATTCCATGAATCTATGATTTTGTGTGTATTCCTTAATTTTTTTAGAAAACAGTTCATCCCTTTACCCATGAGTAAGATAAGAACTAAATAAATGGAAGTGAACCTGAAGGGTTTTCTCGTCCCTTCTGGTTTACACAACTGATATGCACACTTGTGGGTACTTACCTTCCAACTTCTAATTTTATTTAATGATCATATAAGGTCAAGAAACCAATATGGTTTTTTGCCAGACAGGCTCCACAGCCCCGTTCCCAGCCCAGTCCCTCAAGCATCTTTACTGACACTCTTGCAGTGCACAGGGCTGGAGTGAAAAGCCAGAAAGGAGATCACTTTAACTGATTATTGCTTTTGAGGATTTAACATTTCCAAACTCTGTCCCAAAGGACTGTGCTCTTAGGAAACTGCAGGCCTGAGAACCCCAAGGGTGCAAAATGTTTCTGTCACAGAGAATGACCTTGGCCCTATCCAAGGAGGGCAGGAACAGGAGAAAAGAAGGGAAGGGGAAGAAAAGAACTGTTTAACCTGAGGGAAAAGGCAAACACAGCAGCACAGACAGACTGGTTTATGTTTGAATTCCAGTTTAGGATCAGGCTCATGCCTTGAAGTGATTGGTGGCAGCAGGACTCTGCACTGATGATTTATGAGCTTCCCTTTAGTCCCAACATTCAGGATGACCCAATCTATGTGCTGCCAAACTTTTATCAGGGTACATCCCCAATCCTGAGTATTTCCTTGCATAAAAATAATAATGGATGCTAAATTGTAGCATTTATTGTAAAATAAATAACAAATATCAATAAAAGCAGAAGATTAAAGGCTTGTTCCTCAGTTGGGATGAACTCTGCTCATTTCTGTGGCCACACTATGGCAACAAAGGATTTGGTTCAGATAAAATTATGCACCAAAAAAAGGAATTGATCTTCTTTTCCTCTAGGAGTATCATTAGCTCTTTCCTTAGTCTTTTCTTCCAAAATCCTGCTGAAGAAGAGAGGAAAATTGATGAGTCATTGCAAAGCTGCAAATATTTGGCCAGTCTAAGAGAGTAAAAGCCATTCTCCTATAGAATCTCTTCCTCTGTGGGCTCACTGCAGTTTATTTTAGCTCATGCATGAATGCATCAAGTTGTCTCTTGAAATTCAAGACAAATACTTTAATTCAGAGTGAAAAGGCAAAATAATGAAGGATTGTTGCTCCATGTGCTTAAAAATAAACATCATCAAGCCTGTATTTAAGGATGTCAGATATTCCACAGGTGACTTTCCGGTAATTCTAATAATTCATACTACAGCTGCAGCAGAAGAAAGGCAACAGAAGCCTAAATTCCTCATTTATTGTGGTTAATAGTCATGCATTTGTGTTATTTTTTCTGAGGGGACATTGTTCAGCACAGTAGCTTAAAAATAACACTCCTATTGCTATTGAATTTGTTCTTTTCCTTTTTTGTTTCCTGTGAAGTATTTCTCAGGCAGAGACTACCTGAAGTGGGGCAGGGGCTGGATCTATCCACAGAAGAACAAGTGCTGAGGACTTTCTCCTAATTTCTACTAGATGTAAATAAAACTGCTGCAACTCTTCTCCAGCCCTAGAGAAAGGGTGTAGTCTGCACTGCAGGGAAATTACAGATAAACTTCAAATTCCAGAAGCTCCACTGCCAAACTTCATGTCTGTAAAATTCACTTTTTTACCTTTCTACAACTACACTGCTTTCAAATAGCTCAGTTGTTAAATCTCTCACGTGCCACATTAAAGGAACTTGTGTAAGAGAGCAACCCTGTGCACAAAATTAGTTATACTTCTTTTGGGATACAATTATCTAAGAAAAACATAAATAATTGCCTTAAAACTTTTCAATTCACAAAGAGAAATCCAATAGTAAGAGTGAATACATGCATTTGTGATCAAAATAACAACTGGAAAATGAATATCTATTTTTATTAATCAATTTTTGTAAAAGAGGACTACTAATTAATACCACAAATAGTTTTAAATTGAAAGAGAGCAGGTTTAGATTGGACATTAGGAAGAAATTTTTCACTCAGAGAGTAGTGAGGCTCTGGCAGATGTTGTCTGTGGATGTCTCATCCCTGGAAGTGTTCAAGGCCAGGTTGTCTGGGGCTTGGAGCAACCTGGGATAGTGGAAGGTGTCCCTGCCCACAGCAGAGTAGTTGGAACTGGATGATCTTGAAGGTCCTTCCAACCCGAACCATTCCAGGATTCCATGGTTCTATGAATGTGTACATCTAGGGACAAGAATTTGCATTGAAAGCATGAAACCTTTCAAATGTCTTAACAGGATTTTTATGACATATTTATACATATTTTGTAACATATTTACTGCTTCTCTTTATTACATTTTGGTCACATTAATCTGATTTAAATCATAGTGTAAGACAATACTTAACAGGAGCATGAAAAAAATCTCCACACTTGCTGCACCTGCTTGGTAAATAAACAAAGCAGCTCAGCCTGTAACTAACTCAACATAAACAGATTTTAAAAACAGTCTGACGCAGGAGCTGATCTAGCAACATCAAAACAAAACAGTAAGGAAATCTTTGCTTCTCTGTTACACACAGCTCCAGTCCCTCACTGAAACTGTAGGAGGGTTTTTATTAAGATACAGATAAGAGGGTTTGGAAAACAACTGTAGGAAGAAAGACAAAAAAATCTGGCTTGCACACTTTGTTTTCAGTGTTCAGCAACTTCAACCTATTTTCTGAACCTCTCCTAATTGTAATCCCTGGTATCTTCCCATAGGATCACATTGCTATGCCAGTTTTATGGACTAGAACCTGAGGTATCAAAACACTGACACTAAAAACTACATGAAGTTCAGAGCAGATAAAAAGACCTAACACTGCACTGCTGGTTCTGACTTGTAAACAATGTGCCAGTTAAAATCCTGTATACCTGTTATGCTGAGAAGTAATAATCTTATAAAGTCAATATTGTGATGTGTAAAAAAACACGTTTCTAAAGAAAGAAGGTAACATTTCAAGAAAAAGGGAGAGAAACATTTCAAGAACAAATTCTGATTAAAAGCTGTATTACAGAAGACACACCTGCTATCAATTCACTTTTCTATGCCTAATGGTGATGTTGATGCAAGAATGTTAGATTGCCCCAAAGAGCAAAATTTCAGCACAAACTGAAATGCACCTGGCAGGATGAGATGATCTTTCAGGTCCCTTCCAACCCTAAACATTCTATGAGTCTGTGATTTTAAGTCAAACCACAGGTCTTCTTCTCTCTCACCTTTTTTTGGTGTGCAATATTCTTCCTACAAATTAAATAAACTCAGGTGATGTGTTGAGGCAGTCAGACACAAAGGCACTTCTCAGAACACCTTGGAAAATTGTTGTGCCTGTACTGAGAGACCCAGGGCAGAACTGTGTGTAACATGGAAAAGAAATGTCTTCTAAACATGGAGAAGAAATGTCTTCTAAACACACCTGCTATGGTTTTTAGTTCCATGCTTTACCTGGTCCAGAGACTCTCTTGAAAAACTTTGTTTTACTGCAAGAGCAGTATCCTTTTTCTACAGAATCCTAAATGAGAATAAATGATCAAATTTTAATTAGGCAACTAAAGAGTTCAAAAAATGACAATGTTCTTTTATTCCATTTTTATTCCAGCTGTCAAAGCAGCACAGGATAAAGAAATCAGAGGAATGAGAGGAATCTTTCTATGTCCTGGCTGACTTAAATTTATGAGGTCATTGTTTCAGTGGTTCCCAAGTAATGATTTCATGTGGAAAGCAGGGATTCTATGCAGCCATTGTGAAATGGACTCACACAGGTCAGCAGCATCTCACCTATTACTTAGGCTAACTCTTTTTGCCAAGAAGGAAGTGTAATGCAGGAGGATTTTCTCTGAAACAGGATAGAGGACAGGGACAGTCACCCCTGAGAGCTGGAGAGGGGCTTTTTCAAGGGCATGTACTAAGAGGAACAAGGGGGGTTGGCTTCAAACTGACAAAGAAATTTGTAGGTAGCACAGATGAACAGACAGAGACTGGAAAATAAAGAAAACATTGTAAGGATCAATATATATTCATATACTTTCCAAATCATTCAGTAAGTGTGAGGTTGATCAGCAATGACCACTAATTCCCACAGAAAACAGCCTCTCTATTTAATGTACCTGGATCTGTGTTTGAAAACACATTTTCAGAAAATGATTCTCTGCTATCTAAAATGTCATTTGAAGTGTCCAAAAGAATTGCAGAAAGGAGATCCTTTATTATGTTTCTTGCTCAGATGTCAGAAAAAATGTGAGAAAAAAAGACAAGTTTTCTCAGATGGGGTCATTGTAACCTTTGAGCTGATGGGCATTCAGAATATTAGCTAAAATTATCATATATGGAGCAAGCGTAACATAGACTTAAAAATAAAGAAGTTGAAATGTTCTGCACCAGCCATCCCTGCTCTCCTTGCTGGATTGATGTCCTGGGGGCCCAGTGGAGATGGAAGGATTGGATCCACACACTCACATCCAAGTGCGGTATGTGTGCTGAAATTTGCATTAAGTACAAGAACCCCTTTGATCAAAACATCTCACACATTTTACACATCAAGGGGCTCTAGGAAAAGTGTAAGCTTCCAGAGCAGCTGGAGGGATTTGGGGAGGGATTTGACAGAGAACAGAGTATGATGCAACTGTCACAGCCCCTGCAAAAACCTGACTCCATGTTTTAATGACAAAAAACCAGGACTGCATAAGGACAAAATACATTTAAAAAAAAGAGATTTTTTTGGATAGCAGTTTGAATAAGTAAAAATAAAAGGATCTGGGGTTGTCTCAGAACTGAATGAACGGAAAGGCTGTGTCTTTACTGGGAAAGCCACCAAGTGCAATCCTGGAATGTAAGCCCTGGGGCTCCAATCCTGGCAATCCCAGGAGTGTGTTCCACTGATTGGGCACAGTCCTGAACACCCTTCTTCCCTCCTGAGCCTTCCTGTGAACAGTGGGCACCACAGCTCAAGGCAGCAAAATTATAGAAAACAGCAGAATATGAGTCAAAGAATTCACATGTTTCTAAATATCCTTAAGACCTCCATTCCTTTGTGCTTCTGGGTCTCAAGAGAATGCAATTTTAAAATACATGGTTTGATTTGGCTCAGCACCAAGTTTGCCTGAGGTTTAGCGGGGAGAGGAAAAAAACCCCAAGAAGTTGACTTCAGTCTTGGAAGCCAAAATAAAATGCAAAGACAAGAATCTGTGATAGGAAGTTCAGCCATTCAGGATAGATCATGAATTTTACTTCTCTTGTTATTGCACCAGGGCTCCACCTGAGAGGGTCCTACTTCACTCCTTCCTTGGAACCAGCCTTACTAAGCCAATGTGGGATCTTTCCTTTCCTTCTAGAAATCAAAGGATTTGATTTTATTTTTTTCTCCTACCAGTCAAGAGAGGGATTTTGTTTGATTTTCTAGAAGGATAAATGAACTCCTGTGTCCCAGGACTGCACCTGGTGCAGGGTCAGGTAAGTGTTGTACGGTACCACTGGGGCAGTGATGCTGCAAACCCACAACAGAAAATGCAGACTCAGTACTGGGAGAGCTCCCTTCATGCCATGTTTGGTTTCAGCCAGTTAAATCCAGAACAGAAATTGTCTTGTTTTTGTTTTGTTTTGTTTCCCACTGGGAAATCTAGGAGGTTATTATCCTGCCTCTAATTAACACATTAACATTTGCTTTGGAGGTCTTCGTTAATAACAGCAACTCATCAAGTGGGTCCCCCAGCTGCTAATTTGTTTTTTTCACACCAGATTTTTTACCTGAAATTTCCTTCCTCATCTTGTGTGGGTTTGCCAGCTTCCTTTGGAGCTTTTCTTAAGAATTTCTTTGTGTTTTGTTTTGTTTAATAAATTAGAAAAACTCCACTGGTGACTTTCCTTTCAGCTCCTACTCCAGGCACTGCCCAGAAATGCTGATACAATGTTTTATCTTTTATTTTTTTAATACAAAAAGAAGCAGAGATGTATAAACATTCACATTTTGGTGCCTTTAATGGTATTTACTATGTACTTTTCCTTCACCAGTGCCAGAGTATTATGTAGACTCCTTACATATGCAGTTGACTTCTTCATTTAAGGTTGATTCAGGTGATAAAAAAAAAAAACAAAACTCTTACAATAAAGGATGTTACTGTGTATTATGTCAAATATTTAGCATCTTGCCATTTTCTCCTTTCTTTTTTCCCCAAATCCCTATTTCATCAGCACAGCTTGAAATACCCTGCAGTTCAGAGCTACCTGCTTGCTCTGGTTCCTTTAATGAATATTTACCATCCTGCAGAAAAGTGGAGGACGCCTGGCTGCAGCTCTGCTCCCAAACACCGGAAAGAACTCACTCTCCTCAGAGCCATTACCCCCAGCTCTGTCACTTAATAGAAGGAAAGACAATACATGCTACACTATAATGAAATTTCCTACCTTTTTGTTTATACCAGGTTTAATAAGCCCTGTAAATTAAATGAGGTAATGGCATGGACTCCTCCAATAATACTAGTAGTATTAAACTAAATGTCTTCCCTCCATATTAATCATTCCATAATAAATTATAGGGACAGTTGCCTTTTCCACCTACCAACAACCTCTGCGGAGACAGAGCAGATGAGAAAATAATTTTACATTTCTACACAAGTTCTCAGGAATCAGAAGAAAACAAGGATCTTAGAAGGAGCACGTCACAACTTATAAAAGTTTAGCTGAGTGAAGATTTGGGCTAATTACCAGGGCTCTCCCTCACTTAATTGAGAAAAATAGGGGTAATCAGACAGTGAATTGCAGGAAGGAAGGAAGGAAGGAAGGAAGGAAGGAAGGAAGGAAGGAAGGAAGGAAGGAAGGAGGGATTTGTTTGTGGATGTCTTGTAAAGCTGATAAACCCTGACTATCACCCTGCTCGTGCCTCACGAGTTTCTGCTGAGATTATCAGTTTGGATAATGAAAAAACTTTTCACTGGACATCACCACAGCTCCCTTCTCCCAGCTGGGAGCTCAAATCATCAGCTTTTATGGAGCTTTCTCTACATTTGACTAAAACCTGGATTCTGTAACACAAGAGAAATTCCCTCACATTTTTATCAAATCAGTATGTTGCTGAAGGCTTCTGCTTTTACAAGCAATTTTCTGATGAAGGAAAGCAACAAGAAGCCAACCAAAAACATGTCACCAGGACCTGAAACAGAATGTTCAGGATTTACTACAAACCATCAATTTGATAGATTATTTTGGGCTTGCCTTCATCCCATTAGAACCAATGGGAAATCTCCCAGGGACTTCAGACAACATCCTTTTTTTTTCCATATGAAAAAGTGAAACTATTAGAAGATAGAACAGAATGTAAGAATCAGATTCACAGCTCTACCACTGCTCTGGATTTATTCTCTTTCCTCCATAAATCACCTAAATAACTCTTTAATAGTTTTTCCACCTGTAAATTGGAGAGAATTGGTACACTGATGTTGTTCAGAGAATCTGCAGAGCATAAAGTTCTAAAAATAGAGGAATAATAACTATTTATTAAAGCAAGGACATTTGAAAAAATGTCTAAATGAAGAATGTTTATTAAACATAAAATGATAGGAAATCAATTGGACATCCAATGCATGACAGAAAGTAGGTATTGCTGCTGTCCTGAATGCACAGGATACAGCCCTGGAGAGGAGCTGTTTGCTTTTAGGCCTGTTCATCCAGTCAATTATCTGTGGTTTTGCCAACTCAAATACTGTTTCAGCTTTCCAATGTGAAAAATGGGGATAACTATCTTCTTCACAAGTTTGCTCAGAGGCTTCAGAACTCTGACATCTTTGGGTAAAAGCAGGGACAGAGGAGATATGGTCAGTAATTGGGATCAAATTCTGGGAAGGGTCATTTAGTGCAATTCCCTGCTGTTGGTAATAACTGTATCATAAAAATTTATGAAGCTCCATTTTCCCTTTCATTTTCTGTTTCCAGTGTTTATACCACCCCTTCTCTGTATATTAATCAGAGCACATGCTCCTATTTCTCTCAGTCATTTCCTTCCATTTTTACCATTCCAGCCCTCAGGAGCATCGGATTTTTCCTGTGTGTTACCATGAACATCATCTTTATTGATGTCTCCCAACTTTCTGGCACCAGTAATTTAAATTAGCACATTTCTACCCTTTCTGGCAAGAGTACCAATAGTGATCCCAAGACCAATAATTATAAAATAACTGAAATCATTCTTCCCTTCCTCTTGCTTCATTTCTGCATAGTGATCCACAGTCAGTAGAAAGTGGTTGTGGTATCCCGTCTCCAGGATATTCAACAGCCTGCTGGTTATGTCCCAGCTTTTCTGCAAAAGATGGATGGGAATACTGGACTGCTGTGTAAAAGAGAGTTTCTAGGAATCATTTTTATGGTGCTCAGTGCATTTGTATCATGCTCAAAGCTTACCTAACAGCAAGAGATTATCACAGCTTCACATAACCACAGACTGGGTAAGGCTGGAAGGCATAGTGGGTCACAGAACACAGAATATTCTGCGGTGGAAAGGACCCACAAGGATCACCAAGTTCAACTTGGTCCACGCGGGGACCGAACCCACAACCTTGGCATTATCAGCCAAGGCTCTGCCCAGAGCCAACTGCCCAAGCAGGGTCACCCCAGAGCACGGGCACAGGGACAGCTCCAGGGAGGGCACAGGGACAGCTCCAGGGAGGGAGGCTCCACAACCGGAATATCCCAGTGTTAGAGCAGGAGAACAGCTGTGCCAGCCAGTGCCACTGAGCCAGGACAAGGGGTTAAACTTCGCCTCTTCCCGAGCAAATTCGCCAGATCCCGTCAGGATCTGCGGAGGGAGGGAAGGAGGAAGGGGAGAGCCCTTGAGGCGGGCGCGGGGACGGGACGCGCCTTCCCCACCTCCCCCGCCTCGCTCCCTGAGGGGCGGCACCGTGACACACCCCCCCCCCCCAGCCATGTTGGGGGGGGGCAGCGCCGCATCCCATGGTGCAGCGCGCCGGGAGGGCGGGGAGAGAGGGACGGAGGGAGGGAGGGAGGGAGGGGAGGGAGGAGGAGGAGGGAGGCGGCACTGCCCGCGCAGACCCTCCGGAGCCTTCTCCTCCTCTTCGTCCTCCTACCTCCTCTTCCACCGCGGCTTCTCTTTGCCGCGGCGCCGGAGGCGGCCGTGCCCGCAGCGCGGTGAGTGCCGGCGGCGAGCGCTGCCCGGGGAGGGGGCGGGCGAAGCGGCCCCGATTTACATCACGGGGAGGGGGTGTAGGGGGGCAGCGGCGTCTCCTTCCGTGTCCCCCGCCCCAGCCCCCGGCTCGGGGAGCGGCGGCGGCTCCGCAGGGAAGGGAAGATTGTCCCTGGTGCCGCCCGTTCCTGTGTGCCCGGGGAGGGGCTGCCGCGGACACCGGGGCGCAGGAGGCACTGTGCGGTGGGTTCGGGGTCTCTCCGGGCAAAGCCGCTTCCCTCCGCGGGAAGCCAGGATGGGAAGAGGATGGCAGAGGAGGAGGCTGCGGGGAGAGGTCATCTGGTGCCCCGCCTGCCCCGTCCTCCACCCCGGGGGATCCGGCCGCCCCCTGCGCCCTGCCCGCCCCGCAGCCCCGGCCGGTCCCACCGGATGTGTCGGGAGGCGGCGAGGTGGAGCGGGACGGTCCGTAAAGTAAACAAAGGGAAAGGGAAGGGAGGAGGAGGAGGAGGAGGTGTCCCCTCGCTGCCGGAGCCGGGCCGCCTGGCTTTGCCCCTTCCCCTCCTCAGGCGAGCGCGTAAACCAAACCCGTGGCTGCCTCTTGGAGCTGGAGCGGTAGCGCAGGGGAAGTGGTTGAGGTTTCTTCTCTTTAGGATTTGGGGCTTTTTTTGAGGTGTGTGGGCTTTGGGGGTTTATTTTTGGTTTGTTCTGTACTGCGTTCGTTGGGACCGTGTGATCCAAAGAGAACCGGGGCAGCTCTCCTGTCCCTTGACCCGGGGACAGCACCCGGCGGGGAAGGGAGCGAGCGGCGTCCCCTCAGTGCGGCTCGTGTCGGCCCGGGGGTACCACAGAAGTTGGATCACACAGAACAGCCTTTGCACTTCTTAGAGAAATGTGATATTTTTCTCTTTTTTCCGGTTGTAAACCTGATTTTGGAGTACAGTGAGAACTGCAGCTGTAACAGAGAATCATTCTCCTCAAATCTCCGCGACTAATTGTGAAGCATATGCTGTACGTGTCCAGTTCTCACATCTATTCTCAGACCTCCTGTGCTCTGAGGGTGCTTTTTTGGGACAGGGGGTAGACTTTACTCTTTGCTCTCCCGTTCTTTTTTTTTTTTTTTTTCTGTCTGAAACAGTGTTGGCTGTGTGGTTTCTGTGTTAGTCCTATTCCAGTGTATCCTGCAGGCCCTGGCGCTGGAGCAGCGTCAGCCTGGAGCCCAGTTTTTGGCTGTTTCACTGGGATAGGACCAGTGCTCTATAAAGGCATTAAACAGAAAGTTCACTTGTAAAGAGAAGCATTTGGGAATTCATATTGAAATATTTAATGCAAATGTTAGTGTAAGAGTGAAGTGGTATTGGAATGTCCCTTTAAAATTCCCACTCCTTTAGCATTAGGTTTGATATATTTTTTCCCCCTCCTGGATTAATTGGAAAAATCCCACATTCCTCGAAGCTAATCTGCCTTTATCGTCTGTGGTTCTGTTAAACCTGGGTAAGGTCAGGAGTGCAACTGGATTTGGGCCAGAAAATATTAAATGTTATACAATTATTTGGAGCAGTTTGTTGTCTCACTGATGTTGTCCACATCCAAAATTCCACCACTTCCTTTCTCCACCTGTCCCTTTTTTTGTTACCCCTAAAATCAGGTTGTTTACCCTGCCCCCTTTGTGGGAACACCTTTGCCTATGTGGTGTGATTTATGGATGGGGAACACAGCCCTTGGATTTCTTAAAGCAGGATTTGTGGCTGAGATTCTGTACAGAATGTGTGTGTGCCTCTTTGAGATCAATCCATGCAGGAAATTTAATGGACCTAAAATCTGGGATCCTGTTAACAGAACAAAAAGGGAAGAGACACTGGTTGCTGGACAAATTGTCTCTCACAGGACTGTAAAACTCTACAGACAACAAGAGCAAAACAGTTCTGAAATTAATTTGTCTTTTGTGCTATTATGTCTTAAATGCAGTTTACATGGAATGTGGCTGGGATTGATGTTTGTGTTGGCTGACCTTTTGTTTTGCAGGAAGGTTAAAATGTATGCATGAAAGGAAAATGACATAGTGCTTATTTGTCAAAAGCTCTATGCCGTTCTTGGGCTCAGCCTTGGGTTTTAAAGGTACTAAACACGTGCAGGGACACAGGAATCAACTAGTAGCTTATTTGAATACTTCATCCAGAAAGGAATATTCTTAGAATAACACTCATGTCTTGAATGTGTAATTTGCTGAAATAGATTTAAAAATTCTTTCAAGATATCTAGTGATGTGACTTTGCTTCAGAGTGTATTACCTGTTGTGGAAAGGGCTTTTGTTTTTCTTTTGGTA
This sequence comes from Camarhynchus parvulus, assembly GCF_901933205.1. NCBI lineage: Eukaryota > Metazoa > Chordata > Aves > Passeriformes > Thraupidae > Camarhynchus > Camarhynchus parvulus. Next base: position 147,712,453 of record NC_044572.1, on the reverse strand, counting down.
ATATAATGGTTTGCCATCTGAGTAATAATTGAATGGGAACTCTCAGTATTATGAACTCCACCAAGCTAATAGATATTTTGGGGTGGATGATAGGAGGAGAGAAAAGCAGGAGTGTTTTCTAGAGATTAAGTAGTACAAGATGTAGCTTTGATGGTTTAGGAGATTGTGTTCTCTTTTTTAAATGCATCCATGAATGTGCTGGGTTGTCTTTTTCTCCACTAGGAGTGTAACTAAAGAATTAATAATTTATTTCTTGCCATTTGTATAACAAAATGATTTTTCCCCCCTGGTAGGCACTGCTGTGTGTAGTAGTATGGTCTTTATTTTGATATAATATTAATAATAACAATACAGGCTTTTCCTCTTCATTTTACATCTTTTAGGATTTATGTAAAAGTGTTTTTCCCTATGAAAAAGAACTTTCTATCTTCTCAAAGTGTAGTTTTGAAGAATATTGGTAACTATAAATAGGTTTAAATCGCTATAAAAACACACAATATTTGAGTAGTCTCGTGGTTTTATTTGTCTTAAATTGGACCTTTGTACCTTTACATTTTATGTAATTACTGCCTAAAGTGTATTTTCACATTCTGGATAAATGTCAGTAACTGGGCAGAAGGTGCTTAAAAAGGAATTCATACTAGAATTCATATTCCAGATCTGTTTCCTGATGTGATTGATATTTAGCTCCATCAGATGTGGTTTCCAGACTAAATGTGTGTTTCCTCTCATCTCATGTCAGTGTAATTCTGAAGTTTCAATACCACAGACAACGTGGACGTATTGACTTAATTTCTTCAAAAGGTTTTAATTACAGGTCAGGATTTTAAAAACTGCAACAAAGAAATCCTTACTGCATCACTTTGAATTCCTGTATGGAATAAGAGCAGAAATGATGGAAAAACATTCTAAAAGTCAATTTAGAATACATTTATTTAGCACCTGAACTACAGTGATCCTTGTCTCCCTGAATGGTAACTTCTGCAGGATACATATGTGCTAAAGGCTGTCTTTTTTGTTCTAAGTATTTGGGGAAAAAACCAAACAAACCTAGAACCTTGATGCAGATTAATGCAAGAGCAGAGTTTATAAATTGTTAGCAATTTCAAGTGAGTCTCTTGGTTTGTATATAATGCCACTTAAAAGCCTTGAAAGTTGTGTGTTCTACCAATGTTCAATGAATGTGTTTATTGTGTCTGTCACAAACACAGGAAGCTGCAAGAATGGGAAATTCAGTGAGAAACGTGCTATCCAGAGAGATGCCTGGGTTTAAATAGGGGATTTTGGGGTGTAGGAGGGGAAGGACTTCTATGGAGATGACTGAGTAGATCTTTCTGAAAATTTTCATTCCTCATGTCCTGCTCTCCATATTCAGGTAGAGCTTGATGGCTAATAAGAAAAACTATCAAAAATAGTGGTTATTTAGGGGCTGAACAGTTTAAAAACCTGTGTGCCTGGGGTTGTAGGCTTAAATTTTTATGTTCCCCGTCCCATTCCTGTATAAATTCTGTGTTTTTTCCGCTGTGTAAGCTTCCCTCATACAGGAGTTTATTGTTGTCCAGCATTGTGCTCCTGATGCTGGGATAAAAATCTTGTATTTGGGCAGACTTCTGAGTGTTAGGGCTTTTATTTTAAAAAAACTCACAAAAATATAATCAAACAACCAAAACCACAAAAAACTGTGTGGCTTGATCTGGTTTTCTGGATTTGTATTAAAGCAGACATAAGAGAGACACCTGTGATTGCCCAGGTGTGTGGTAGCTTTCCAAGCATCTCTATGCAAATTTCAGCAGTTGAAACACCTTTCAGCACATCAGAGGGATGTGTTGGTGGAGGGAGTTGACTCAGGGAATCGTGTGTGGAAGAAAAAGTTTCTAAGGTGGCAGGAGAACCACAGAAACTGATTTTTCTCTGGCTCTGACAGTGCTTGAAACATGGAGATGCAGCTCAGTGGTGGTGTCAGTGGTTCATGAATTAGGAAGAAAATGGAAGATAGTTTCTGAAATCTGGTGTACAGGGTTTGAATGCAACTTCTGTCAAGTAAAAATCCGAATGGAAGAGGCAATTAACAAGTGCTGAAGGCAGCAGGCTTTGTTAGAGAACCTCTGATTCACTTGCATTACTCTGAATTCTGGGTGTATTTAAATTTTCTTCAGCTCTGCAGCAGTCCTTGGCTGAACTGGCAAAACTCTCCTGGATTGAATTTCCTTTTTTGCCCATAACTTCATGACTTTTTTCCTCCCCTCTGTTTTTCTGCATTACTCGTCTGCCCCTTTTTGTCGTGTTCAGTGCAGGAGAGGCATATGAAAGGAGTTGTAAGTAGTTTTTGTTAGCTCCCTGTTGCATGGAAGCACTGCTTTTTGTTTTTCTTCTGGGAAGGCAACCTGACAAGCACTCAACTCTGTTTCATTTTCCTGCTGAGTTCCATCTTGGTGACAGTGTAGTCATAGGTCAGTTTAGAGTTAATCCCTCTAATGTTGCCCCTTTCCCTGCTCATGGAACTGTAATTTAACTCATTTCAAGACCCCAGAATAATTTCCTTCCTTTTGTCCAGAAGTGTGTAAGCAAACCCTCTGCATCAGCATCCTGCAGCTACTGCTGTTGATCCAGCTACATTGAACAATAAATTTGGAATATTTAGCCTGTGTATGTGTCAAGGGTCCTTTAATGAGGCGCTTGTTGCCTTTGCAGAGATAGAAGTGACTGAGCTGAAGCTGTTCCAGTGCTTGGGACAGTGAGAAAGGGGTCAGAGGGCTCTGCTGACTCTGAACTGCTCCTGCTTCCTGCTGCCATGCTCAGGCCTTGCATTGTTTACCCACACATAGAAATTCACAATTCCTGCTTTTGTTTTATTTTGGTTTGGAGGAGGAGAGAGGGAACAGACTATCTGAGCCTCTAAAGTGTCTTTGGAAGGCAGAGATAATTTTTCCTGTAGTCCCATTGAAGTTTGTAGGAAGGATTTGAAACAGCAGATGATCTTTTTCCTTTTTTTTAAATCTTGTTTCCTGTTTTCTTGCTGCAAATAATTAGGTTTCAGGGCAAAACCAGAAGTTTACTTTAGTAGAGGCTCAGAATGAGTTAAATGATGTGGTTTGCAGCTGTGAATGCACCTTTTTAACCAGGTATCCACTTCTTTGCCCAGGCTTAAGCACTGCCTGTAATTGTCAGTGATCTAATCCATGAGATGTACAGCAGCCAGTAAGGTCTCTGCTCCATCAGCATTTAATAGGTAATTTCCTAGCAGTGCATCCAAGATTACTCTATTGAAGGTACTAGTGAGAGACTTAGAAATCCCAATGTCTGAGTTACACCCAGTGGTGGAGATTTACATCAATCAATACCTGTTTCATCCTGTCTGTTGTAGGTTTTATGTTCAGCATGAGTGCTGAGGCAAGTTTGTTCTCAGTAATAATCTGCAGCTTTGAGATTCAGAAATTCTGTGATCTTCAAAAGAGAATTTCCTCTTACTGATTTCAGGCAATCTTTTAAATTCTTTTTCTATGAAGGATAGTGTGAAAACATAAAATCTGCCACCATTTTCTTACTTGCACATGGGTATCTGCTCTTAATTTCTTTTTTTTTTAAACTAGGCAGTTCCAGCCTTTCTGTCTTCACAGGGCAAATAGTCTGTGTTCTGGGTTAGTATGCTGGCATTTTTATTGCCTGCTTTTTTCAAGTAAAGGTTAATACAGAAAGAAGAAAAATAAAGTTAGTGTTTAAAACAGTACAGTTCCTTTTTATTTTTGGTTAACCAACCAAGTTGTTTACCAGTTTTCCCCCTACTGTTTCTAATATACTTTTCAAGCAGAAATTCCTTTTGCTGGTGGCTGAATGCTCTTGTGGTTCTTTTATGCCTGGGTGTACCTCAGGTTTTAGCAGTCTCCTCCTCCATCCCCTCTGCTGCTTTACTGATGCTCTTGTGGTGGAAGCTCTTTACAGGCAGAATGAATTCATAATGGATTTCCCAGTGTAGGCACAAAAGGGATGTGTAGCAGGTACCTTTGTCATTCAGTTGCTGGAACTAACTTTTTGTAAAGAGGTGAACTTCACACTTAAGTTTGGTACAAGTCCTTACCCCTCTTTCTTCACCCTTTCCCCTCCCACGTTCCAGAACTTGGTGGAAGTGTTGTTGTGTTTTTGCCACTGTCTAGGACCCCTTATGCCTGGTGATGTTGATTTTGTCGTCCAGTGGTGCAGACAGGTGGGAACCACTGACACAGCCACAGTATCGGAAATTTTGACTCATTTTATTTCTCCTCTTGTGGCTTCTTCTGTTCCTTTCAATGGCAGATGAATTCAGCTGCTATGTTGTTGTTTATTTGCCTTTAATATAAGGACAGTGAGCCCTGGCACAGAACCACCTCAGTTCTGAGGTGCTTCCTGTGGAGGCTTTGGAGTGCCCATCACCAGGAGAAGCCCAAACTGTGATGTTGGATCCAAGCTGTAAATTTAAGGTGCCATTTTACAGCTTGGAGTGAACCTTGGCATGGCCACAGCAGTTAATTCATGTTTGTCAGTGCTCCTTACCCCTTATCATGTCTGTTTCAGAACTGTTTGCTAAATAAAAAACATTTCATTTTACAAATATGGCAGAAAAAGGGCTGATAGTTAATAATGTATATAGAATTGTACCTCCTAATTAATGAGCCAGAAGTTGGAAAGTTTTAAAATCGCTTGAGTTCCATTTTTAATTGTATCAAAAACTATTTAATATTGTTTCATTTTTAACTTGTTTTCCATTGCCAGTTTTCACCCAGGAAACCTTCACAGACTGCTGACATGTGTTGGTCTCTCGCTCTCAGTGAAGCTCTTTGCAAATGTTACATATTAGTTTCAGTTCTTACTCTGGTGTTAACAGCTCCATTATGGGAACACTGTTAATTAATGGCTAAAGAAGTAATTCTGAATTTTTATCAGCTCTCATTTTCTATTTCAGGCTTAAGCACTATATCCTAGAGGCTTCTAGATTTCAGTTAGTTTATTAATTATCTTGTCATTTCCACTTCAGTTTGTATAAATCACAAAGCCGGCTGTTTTCTGCACTTGTTCAGCTCTACAGCCTCTGTTACTACTTCATGTTTAGTGCATTTTGAATTTTGTTGTTCAAATGTTCAGCTCAAAATATGCTTTTAAAATCCTGCAAGAGCTGAGTGAACTGGGATGTGCAGGTTATTGATTGATGGGTGCTCAGTTTGTGATTAACCTCTGCTGTTCAGGTAACGAAATGTTCTGCTGTGGTGTAGCACAGGGGTAAATAATAATTTTCTGCTGGATACAGCACTGGTAGGATTTAATTAGAATTCTGTTCAGTTTTAGGCACTGGACTCCAAGAAGGGGTTTTCTTTTTTTGGATGCTTTTAGTAGCAGATGCCTGAGAATATGACATCCAAGAACTGAACAAATTAAGATGCTAAGACTTAACGAGATAAGAAGTTAAGTTATTCCCATGCATTATGCTACTACAAGGATAAAGATGATAAAGGATTACAGGGACTAAAGTGAGAATTAGTTAAATTAAATAATGGGACCAAAGACTTGGGTTGCTGCTTGGGGAGCAAGACTTCTAATTCCAAGAATAACAAAGCAATGGAATAGATTAAGGAAGGGACTCATCTCTGACAATCTTCAAGAGCAAATCAGGCATCTGTCAGAAAGGAGATGCTGTTCATTCCTACCTGAGGAGTGGCAGCCTGACAAGGTGACCTCTTGAATCCTGCCCAGCACTGATTTTAGTGATGAGAGCAGGTAAGAATGCGGGGTTGTTATTTGCAGAATTATGGTGATAATCAAAAGGGAGCTGACAGTAACCACAGCAGCTGAGAATCCCCTCTGAGCTCCTGTGCTCTCTGTGATCTCTGCAGTTGTCTGAGACTGTGCAGCTCTGGTGTGAATCTGTCCCAGGCAAAGCAGGTTGTGTTTCCTTTGTGGAAGGATGGAAAGGTCATGGGGAGAAGAACTGTTCTGCAAATGACACTGTCATGTTCTTCTGCAGATGTTACCTACACAGGACTTGGAAAACAGTATTTTTATAAACTGGTTAGTGATATTACAACAATTAGTTTAGCTGCTGGTTTATCTAATTTCAAGGAGGAAAACATGCAAGACTTTTAAACTCTACAAAAAGCTGATTAAGCGGTCTTAGGATAACTTTTCTTATTTCTTTTACTATTGCCCTTTAATTAGTTACAATATATTATTATATACTAATAAGATAAGCTTTGTTTTCAGAATAATAGAAACTTCTGTTGACTCTTTGTTTTTCTGTCAGTCTTTCACTCTTCTCCATGATTGTTTGTATTTGATGTTTTACCACTAGGCTTTGTCTTGATTATAACTTAAACGAATCTGTTTTAAAGCAAGCCAGAGTGTTTCTCTGCATTTTTCCATGGAAGGAACAAGTTGCTACTGAGCTTGGGAAGCAAAATTAAGTAATCTTTAGTGGAAATGTGTGTGAAGACAAAATGTAATCTTGGCTGGCTGTACCTGGTACAGCTGCTGCTGAAAGCCGGGAGTCATGGAGCAGCCTGCGTTTGAGATGATCCTTAGGAGAGAGTAAATGGATGGGTCTGGTAGCTTTTTAATTCTAGGTTAAAAATTAGAGGCAGAAGCCGTTGAAATTAACACTTCAGTGCTGCATCTGAGTTTTTGTGGTGCCTTTAGGCTAAAAGGTGAAGCTAAGAGTGTGGATCTGTGCAACGTGTGGGAATTTGTGTAAACTGCTGTGGTCTGGGGAAATAAATGTCATTTAAGAACTCCTCAATTGGTGTGGAAGTAAAGGGAAGCCTTTTTCTTGTCATCTGCATTAAAACCTGTTTAATCTGTTCTAAAAACTGGTTTTCTTGTTTAGGATTGTCTTTGTAAATGGTGAGATTTTGACTGGTGGCTGAGGGTGATCTCTACCAAGGAGGAGGATTGCAGTTACTGTACTCCCTAGTGAATATGTACAGACATTGTTTTATACATATTAATCAATGGTTATCAGGAAAAATCAATCCATTTCCATAGGTGAAAAATACTATATTTATTTTGCCCATGTATTTTGATGGTACCATTTGAGGATTGAAATTTATAAGAGAAATAGTGTAAAAAATTATATGGGATTTGTTTTTTTGGGGGAATATTCTGACTTGGTCTCTTCTCAAACACTTTGTGAATATTAGATTGAGTTTAGTCCCTCTATTTCTTGGTTGTAGATAGGAAAAAAATATCAGTCAGAACCTCTGTAAAACTTAGTCAAAGAGTGGAGTCAGAAGGAGGAGTGGGATGTAACACTGAATTCACTTCTGTTCCATTTCCTGCCTGGAATTCCTGACAGTGTTTCATTTGTATAAGAAATTGAGCTTTGGTACTCTGGGAATTTGCTACCTACAGGAATTTATTAAATAACCAAGTGATTTGTTTTGGAAGATTAGGCGCCTTTAGAGGAAGCTGGTGTGCAGCACACGATTAATCCTCAGATGGGGATTTGAATGAAGCCAGAGTTGAGTTGTGTCACAGGCTCCCAGCCCCTGCTGATTCAGCTCAGTGAAGGGGGGGGTTTCTTTGTGCTCCTCTCACAGTTCCAGAGCTTCCAGCAGCCACTGTTGGGCCTTGCTCTCCTTTCATCAGAAGAGGAGAGGGAATTCTTCAAGACAGGAGTGTGTAACATTGGCTTCATTTTACAACTGAATCAGCTTTTTCTTCTCTTAAAGGCAAAGAAAACCTTTAAACTGTTTTCACAATCTGAAGAGAGTATTGAACAGAGCTTCCCTTCCTAGGAAACAGATTTTGGAGTTCTATAATGTATTTATCTGTGTGGCTTTTTGGTGTTAAATGGGGATTGCATTGAAGTTCCCTCTTTCAAAAGCCATTGGTACCTCTGTGGAAACAGATACTGAGCACCGGTTTTCTCAAGTGGGAGTAGGAACATGGGTCATACCGAGGAAGAGATCATAGAGTGACAGTACAAAAAGGGTGAGGACTGCACCAGTGGTGAAAATAAATGTACATAAAGCACATTTCTGTGAATACCTTACTCTTGAACTTGATAGAAGTAAAAAAACAAGGCAAGACCTTGTGGGTAGCTGGGTTGAGATTAGTTTTGGAAAGGCAAGATGAAAGTGGTGAGTTTGAGAAAGGATTTGGAGCACAGTCAAAATGAAGTGGGGAGGGGGAGAGTGGTGCCCATGTGCATATAATGTAAGTACTTAATGCACAGCTGTTGCTTGAAATATGATAGTTTTTTGGACTGAGTCTGTGTTACAGCAATTTGAAGTGTTATGTTGAACTTGTGTTCTGTGTTGTTAAAGCTCTGTCTTTTTAGCTGATTTTATCTGATGGCTCATGTGAATAGGAGGTGATAGTAAGTATGGACTCCATTTTTTTGGTGTGTGTTTTTAGTATGATATGGAATTGAGATCTTACTGATGTTTGTACTTCTTTCCCCAATTAACTTATAACAACCTGGTTAAAAATTTCTGCAGAAGTACTGGTGGTGCAGCTGACAATGTCATAGGGGAGTGTGTTTTGGGGTGATGTGCTTTGGTTCTATGTTTGGGTCCAGTGAGGTGTCCAAATCCTGCTTTATGGACTAGATTCTTCTGGTGGCCAAACCACTATGCAATGATGAGAGGAAATTAGTGCTAATTATTTTATATTAATGCTAATTATTCTGAAACAAAACTATTAAATCCTCACAGCATTGTCTGTGCAAACAGTGCTTTTGAGTCTGTCTAGAATTCAGTAACAGCCCTGAGTGTTCTGGGGCTTCTCCTGAGATCATTTGTTAATAGAGTGTATTCAGGGCTGTGTTGTAATTATCTTTTTGCATGGGTGTGTTTTTGGTGCTGCTGTTGAAAGTGCTGCAGACAGATCTGCTGCCAGTTCAGTGCTTGAGGTGTGGGGCAGTGGTGAGGTAATCTAGGGTTGCATGGATGTACAAGTTGGAAGGGACCCAAAAGGACCAAAGGACTAAGGTTTGGTGCCATGACTGCTTCCTTGGGGAGTTCCAGTGACTGAGCCCCTTTCCTGTGAAGAACCTTTCCTCATATCCAATCTGAATTCCCCCTGATGCAGCTTCATTTTTTTTGTGTCCTAAATATATGTGTTCATACAGACTACAATTTTTCAAAAGACCTGTGGAATGCTTTACTTCCGTCTTGTTAAAACATTAAATCTTAGATCCTTTCTGCCTCCTTAAAACAAGTGGCTGGAGAATAATTCCGTATGAACAGTGTACAGTTCACTGATGGAAATTTGCTTGTGGTTGCTCAGTGACTGAGCCAAAGTTCACTTGATTTAGTTGTTTGTGCAAGATACAGGAGAGTACAGCTACAGGAATTGCAGATAACTTGGCTATAATTGTCTCATCTCTGGAAAAGAAGGTATTACTTGTGCCCAGCAGTTGCTGTTCCTGTTCTTTCCCTGCACTGACAGAGCTCCTGAAGCCTTTCCTGTCTACTGGGATCTTTGTGGAGTTTTCCTTTGACTCACTCTAGAGCCAAAGGGGCATCAGCAGAGACCAGATTAAGTGTTCTGTAAGGCTGCAGTGCATAAAATTGTTTATTTTCTTTGTTGCTGTGAATCAGTTTGTGGAACCACTACAGAGGGTTAGGAGAGGGAAGTGAAACAAATAATGTTGGTCTTTAGTGGTCCATCTTTGGCTTTGTGGAGATGGAAGTCATTGAGGTCACTGCTGTGTTGAAATGGAGTGGAGAATCTGGGAGGGGGGTGGAAGGAGAGGTGTTTGTGTGTGAAAAGAGTGAGGAGGACAAATTTTCTTGAAGAGAACAATCAAAGAGCTTTAAAGGTAGCTGGAAACATAAGGAAGCTGAGAAAGGAGCTCCATGCCTAGAAAATAAATTAAGATTTTTACTCCTGGATACTGGTAATTGTCTAATGGCTCAAGGGTGTCCTTGGGGAAGGAGTCAAATTAGAGAGGGAATAGAATGATACTGGAGGACAAAATGTAAACTGTCTTGTATGTGGACATTTAGATCTACAAATAAGTTATCTTTTAATTACAAATAGGTGGAATTCTGTGTTGATTTTAGGAGGAGAGTAAGGTATTATGGGGTAGATAAAACAGAATAAGGAAAAATAGGGAAGCAAGACGGGACCAAGTGGGTGATGTGCAGCTGTTGGGAAAAGTCTAAAAGGGAATAGTTTTTCACCACAAAAAGTGTTAAATTTAATATTTAAATATTGTCACTTCACTGAAAACATTTCCCATGTGGAAAAAGGTATAGAAATTTCAAAAGCTATGAAAAATCCCCCTCCCTTCTAATTTTTTCCTTGGAGCAGCTATACTTGTTTGGGTTTATTTTATTTAAAGAAACCATTTTGTAAGATCCATAGATTTTTTTTTCCAAAAAGTCAAAATAAAAGCACAGATCTTCAATCCAACCATTTTTTAATGTTTAATCTTCTTTTGACCACTTTAGAAGCTTTCAGCATTTTATCCCTATTAGAAGGAGACTAATTGGTCTTTTAAGAAGTGTTAAAACTGCTTGGACTTGAGTTTAGCATAGGAGAGTACTTGTCACCACTTGCTTCCTAAGTAATTGACGAATGAAGTAAATCAGTAAGTAACCTGTGAAAACAAATATTGGGAAGGTGTGCCTGGCAAAGGCTCTTGGTGTGAGGGAGAAGAAATGATGCCATGTTTGGGTTGTCCTGACTGCATTGCTTGTAGGAGCTAATGAGCAAATGTGAGGCCCTTTATGTGTCCTCTGGGATTGCCTTCCAACATGAAATCCAATCACAGGGCCATGCATTTGTACACTGAATTTTACACACGTGGCTGCTTCCATTGAAAATCAGTGAGAGAACTTGTGTGGAAAATTTAACATGTCTGCAAGTGTTTGCATTATTGATGCCTCAGCAATTAAAATAATATTTTTCTAGCATTTGGTGCTTTTTTTGATGCTGTATGTAAGTCCCATGGTATTACATACACAATTATTTTAACAAATATTTTAAGGGTGCTACTCATGTAACTTCCCAGGGTAGGGGAAGGTCATCACTACTGGCCTTGGAAATTAAAAGTAGCTTTTGCCTTATCAGAAATCATCTTCAGTTAAATCAATCAGTGCACGGGTTTCTCAGTCTGAGAAACAGTTTAATGAACAATTTGCCTTTTCATAAAAGACTTGCCATGATATCATTCCCATTGTGTTAATTATCAGTGTTTTTACAAATTGTCCCAAATCATGACTAATTCCATAAAAACGTTCAGAGCAGGCATGATTCTGGGCAAAGCTGTTGTTTGCCGCTCAGTCTGGCAGGGATGGTGGGACAGCCTGACTTAGCAGATTCTGTGTTAACCATAAAATCAGGGTTGGGAGGCACTGCCATTCATCTTATGGAGCACCATAAAAGCAGTTCAAGTTCTTGCTGAGTTTTTTTTCTGCATGGTGTGGATGTGTGTTTCAGGTAAATGCTGTGACTCTTTTTTCTAGTTTTCATGTTAAAATTAAAGTATTTTACTTTTCTCACCGCCCCAGTTTATTACAGCTTAAATGAAAATTTAAGAGGAACTGCAGAGATTATTGGAACTTTTTGTAACTTTTCTCATGAGATTTTTTTTGTGGAAATCTTTTGGTGGCCTTTATGTGTGTGGAAAATGAAGTATCTAAGGTGAATAAAGTTTGGGAAACTTTATTCTTAGAAATCCAGTTTTAAGAGCATAATATATAAGCTTGGGCTTTTTACTGGTACTGTCTTTGTCCCTATAGTATATATTTGTTTGAAAGGGAAAGAAGAAAAACAACTAGCAAAGTAATATGCTCAACTCTCTACATTACCTGGCTCTGGAATTCTTATAGATCAATTGTTTTCTTTAAAAAACAAACCCACATCTCTCTGTGTATTGTGTGTGTATTGAGCAATAGCTATATATTTGTTACCTCAGCTGAGAGCTGGCTTGGCTGCCCTGTGGTGCACATACCCTGAGGAGATAAATGCTTTTCACTGGTTCCTCCCACACACTTTGCATTTTCTAGGGAAGCACTTTCTAATTCTAGTTCTGGATGCTGCTAATGTTTTGCATCACTCATTATGGTTTTCAGCACTCAGTTGATTTTGCAATTAAATGTATATATCAGTAATAAAGGTTCATTTTGTGGTGCTTTAACCCTCCTCCTTCTTCAAAAGAAAAAAACCATATAACTTGGGAAATTTTTAGTTTGCTTTAATGGGAACAACAGGATTTCAGGCAATTTGTCTGTTTCGAGTTCAAAGTCTCTGGCTTCTACAAACTTCTTCTGTGTTTTGTTTAGGGTGGGTTTTTTTCTTTTCCTAAGAAAAGAACATCCATCTAAATAATCTGCCCTTGTAAAATAGGATGTGTACTGCAGGTGGTTATCTTGTCTTCATAACATGAGTATCAGTTAATTTGTTCTTAAGTTTTTTGGATGTTTGACTGCTTTAAAATTAGTTAAGAAAATACCCTAATGAATTCTAAATATTTGTTTCAGATTTCATGTTTCATCCTGTATTGAACACCTGCTGCTGAGAGCTGGAAAGTCTACCTAGGGTATGTACAATAGTTAATGATTTCAATTTCACACTGAGTTCTATTCTGGGTAAAGCAGGTCAAGATGAGATTTTGTTGTTGTTGTTTCCTTGTAATTATTGTTGAAAATCCTGATTGTTAAACAATGGGTGTGAAAACAGAATTTCTTGGTTTGTTTTTTTGTATTTTTCCCTGAGCCTCCTGGAATTGGCTTTTCTCTGACAGCCTGTTCATGGTCCTTCCATTCAGCCCGGGGGTACAGAGGTGGGCAGACCTGTGCAGCAATTAATTTATTGTACATGGGAGGAGTTTGCAAGGTGTTTTCTCACCTACCAAAGCCACTTGGCTGAAAATTGTCTGACCAGTCCCATGTGCTGCCTTTTGGAGCAAAATACTGCTAATAATTCTTTCTTCTCATGTTCTGCATTTCTGTAGTACAAAGAAATGGGTCTTAATAAAACAAGATCTTTGCTGTAGGGGTGCATGGCCTAATCTGAAGAAGTTTAGTTGAAAGCAGGAGTGGAGAAGTTACAGCCACAGAATTCTTTGTGTTATAGGAATTTATTTCTGGTCTGCATATTTTTGATTCCTTGTGACACCCATGTCTCCAGGGTGAATGGTTATATTTGAAATTTTGGTTTTACTTCTCAGTGTAGTTGGTATTTCTGACTTCTGCCTTTACTGCTGCTCACATATATG